>NC_139158.1:57360813-57960813 GCF_964270905.1 Leucopleurus acutus
CTTGTTTTTTCTCCATCCATGCTTCTGTTCAATTTCTGACATTTTGGATCATCTTTACTATCATTACTCTGAATTCTTTTTCAGGTAGATTGCCTATCTCCACTTCACTTAGTTGTTATTCTGGGGTTTTAGCTTGTTCTTTCATCTGGAACGTATTTCTCTGCCATCTCATTTTGTCTAACTTTCCGTGTTTGTGCTCTCCGTTTCTCAGGCTGCAGGTTTGTAGTTCTTCTTGCTTCTGGTGTCTGCCCCCTGGTGGGTGAGGTTTGTCTAGGGGCTTGTGTAGGCTTCCTGGTGGATGGAACTGATGCCTGCCCACTGGTGGGTGAAGCTGGGTCTTGTCCCTCTGGTGGGCAGGGCCGTGGCAAGGGGTGCGTTTAGAGGCAGCCATGGACTCAAGATGACGTTAGGCAGCCTGTTTGTTGCTGGGTGGAACTGTGTTCCCACTCTGTTGGTTGTTTTGCCTGAGGTGTCCCAGCCCTAGAGCCTTCAGGCTGTTGGGTGGGGCCAGGTCTCAGTGCCAAAATGGTGACCTCCAGAAGAGCTCACACAGATGAATATTCCCTGGGACCTCCACCACAAGTATCCTTGTCCCACAGAGAGCCACAGCTAATGCCTGCCTCCCCAGGAGACCCTCCAAGACCTGCAGGTAGGTCAGGCCAAGACTCCTATGGAGTCACTGCTTTGCCCTGGGTCTCAGTGCACATGAAACCTTGTGTGTGCCCTCCAAGAGTGTAGTCTCTGTTTCCCCGAGTCCTGTAGAGCTCCTCCACTCAAGCCTCACTGGCCTTCAAAGCCAAATGCTCTGAGGGTTCCTCCACCTAATGATAGACCCCCAGGCTGGGGAGCCTGACGTGGGGCTCTGAACTCTCATTCTTGTGGGAGAACCTCTATGCTATAATTATTTTCCAGTTTGTGGGTCACCCATATGGCAGGTATGAGATTTGATTATATCGTGAAAGCTCCCCTCCTACCGTCTTGTTGTGGCTTCTTCTTTGTCTTTGGGTGCAAAATATCTTTTTCGGTAGGTTCCAGTGTTTTTTGTTGATGGCTGTTCAATAGTTGGTTGTGATTTTGGTGTTTTTGTGAGAGGAGGTGAGCTCAAGTCATTTACTCCACCGTCTTGTCCTCAGTCCTAAACTCAGTGTGGATCCAGGCAACCGCCACCAGCATGACTGTGAGCCAGTGTCTCCACATCATGGTCCCATCCCAGTCTCTGGAGGGCGCAGGGCAGGGCAGCTGCAGAGAACTCTAAGGGAAGGTGGGAGCTTCACAGATCGCCAGCCTCAGAGGCGTGTATATACCACAATTTTTTTATTTAGGTATAGTTGGTGTAAAATATATACATTTCAGGTGTACAACATAATGATTCACAAATTTTAAACATTATATTTCATTTACAGTTATTAACTATATATCCTTGTAGCTTATTTATCTTATACATAGTAATTTGTACCTCTTATTCCCCTACTGCTATCTTACCCCTCCCTCCTTCCCTCTCCCCACTGGTAACCTCTCATTTGTTCTCTACATCTCAAGTCTGTTTCTGTTTTGTTGTATTCACTAATTTTATTTTTTAAGATTCCACATGTAAGTGGTATCATACAGTATTCATCTTTTCTGTCTGACTTATTTCACTCAGCATAATAGCCACAAAGTCCATCCGTGTTACTGCAAATGGCAAAATTTCCTTCTTTTTTATGGCTGGGTAGTATTCCATTGTATATATGTATGTGTGTATACACACACACACACACACACCCCACACATCTTTATCTATTCATCTGTTGATGGAAACACATCTTTATCCATTCATCTGTTGATGGACACTTAGGTTACTTCCGTATCTTGGCAATTGTATATAATGCTGATATGAACACTGGGGTGCATGAATCTTTTCAAATTCATGTTTTTGTTGATAAAGACCCAGGAGTGAAATTTCTGGGTCACATGGTAGTTCTATTTTTAGCTTTTGGAGACACCTCCATACTGTTTTCCATAGTGGCTGCACCAGTTTACATTCCCACCAACAGTGTACAAGGGTTCCCTTTTTTCCACATCCTTGCCAACATTTGTTATTTGTGTTCTTTTTGATGATAGCCATTCTGACAGGTGTGTGATGATACCTCATTGTGGTTTTAATTTGCATTTTTCTGATGATTAACAGTGTTGAGCATCTTTTCATGTGCCTGTTGGCCATCTATATGTCTTCTTTGAAAAAATGTCTATTCAGATCTTCTGCTTATTTTTTAATTGGATTGTTTGTTTTTTTGATGTTGAGTTGTATGAGCTGTTTATATATTTTGGATATTAATCTTTTATTGGTCATATCATTTGCAAATATTTTTCCCATTCAGTATGTTGTCTTTTTGTTTTGTTGATGGTTTCCTTTGCTGTGATCTTTCTTTATTTTCCTTGATGTACCACAATTTTTTTAATTGAAGTATAGTTGATTTACAATGTTGTGTTCATTTCTGCTGTACAGTAAAGTGATTCAGTTATACATATATATATTCTTTTTCATAATCTTTTCCATTATGGTTTATCACAGGATATTGAATATAGTTCCCTGTGCTATACAGTAGGACCTTGTTGTTTATCCATTCTATATATACTAGTTTGCATCTGCTAACCCCAAACTCTCACTCCATCCCTCCCCCAACCCCCATCCCCCTTGGCAACCACAAGTCTGTTCTCTATGAGTCTGTTTCTGTTTCATAGATAAGATCATTTGTGCCATATTTTAGATTCCACATATAAGTCATATCATATAGTATTTGTCTTTTTCTGACTTACTTCACTTAGTATGGTAGTCTCTAGGTCCATCCATGTTGCTGCAAATGGCATTATTTCATTCTTTTTTATGGCTGAGCAGTATTCTATTGTGTATATATATGTGTGTGTGTATATACACATATATATATGTGTGTGTGTATATATATATATACACATATACACATACCACATCTTTATCTATTCATCTATCGATGGACATTCAGGTTGTTTCCATGTCCTGGCTCCTGTAAATAGTACTGCTATAAACATAGAGGTGCATGTGTGTTTTCAAATTAGAGTTTTGTCAGGATATATGCCCAGGAGTGAGATTGCTGGATCATATGGCAACTCTATTTTTAGTTTTTTGAGGAATCTCTGTACTGTTTTTCATAGTGGCTGCACCAACTTACATTCCCACCAACAGTGTAGGAGGGTTTCCATTTCTCCACATCCCCTCTAGTATTTGTTATTTGTAGCCTTTTTAATGATGGCCATTCTGACTGATGTGAGGTGGTATCTCATTGTAGTTTTGATTTTCATTTCTCTAATAATTAGCAGTGATGAACATCTTTTCATGTGCCTGTTGGCCATCTGTGTGTCTTCTTCGGAGAAATGTCTGTTTAGGCCTTCTGCCCATTTTTCAGTTGGGTTGTTTGGATTTTTGTTGTTGTTGAGTTGCATGAGCTCTTTGTATATTTTGGAAATTAAGCCCTTGTCAGTCTCATTATTTGCAAATATTTTCTCCCAGTCCATAGGTTGTCTTTACATTTTGTTCATGGTTTCCTTTGCTGTGCAAAAGCTTGTAAGTTTGATTAGGTCCCATTTGTTTTTGTTTGTTTAATTTTTTTGTGTGTGTGTGGTATGCGGGCCTCTCACTAATGTGGCCTCTCCCGTTGCGGAGCACAGGCTCCGGACGCGCAGGCCTAGCGGCCATGGCTCACGGGCCTGTCCGCTCCACGGCATGTAGGATCTTCCCGGACCGGGGCACGAACCTGTGTCCCCTGCATCGGCAGGCAGACTCTCAACCACTGCGCCACCAGGGAAGCCCCTAATATTTATTTATTTATTTGGTTGTGCCAGGTCTTAGTTGTGGCAGGTGGGCTCCTTAGTTGCGGCATGCAAACTCTTAGTTGAAGCATGCATGTGGGATCTAGCTCCCTGACCAGGGATCGAACCCAGGCTGCCTGCATTGGGAGCATGGAGTCTTAACCACTGCACCACCAGGGAAGTCCCCCCATTTGTTTATTTTTGCTTTTATTTCTATTGCCTTGGGAGACTGACCTAAGAAAACATTGATACAGTTTATGTCAGAGAATGTTTTGCCTATGTTCTCTTCTAGGAGTTTTATGGTGTCATGTCTTATATTTAAGTCTTAGGCCATTTTGAGTTTACTTTTGTGTATGGCATGAGGGTGTGTTCTAACTTCATTGATTTACATGCAGCTGTCCAACTTTCCCAACACCACTAGCTAAAGAGATTGTCTTTTTCCCATTGTATATTCTTGTCTCCTTTGTCAAAGATTAATTGACCATAGGTATGTGGGTTTATTTCTGGGCTCTCTATTCTCTTCCTTTGATCCATATGTCTGTTTTTGTGCCAATACCATGCTGTTTTGATTACTGTAGTTTTGTACTGTTGTCCGAAGTCTGGGAGGGTTATGCTTCCTGCTTTATTCTTTTTTCTCAGGCAATTCTGGGTCTTTTATGGTTCCATATAAATTTTTGGATTATTTATTCTAATTCTGTGAAAACCCTCATGGTGTACCACAATTTCTTTATCCATTCATCCATTGATGGACATTGGGTTCTTTCCATATTTTGGTTATTGTGAATAGTGCCGTTAAGAACATTCATGGGGACTTCCCTGGAGGCACAGTGGTTGAGAAACTGCCTGCCAATGCAGGGGATGCAGGTTCAAGCCCTGGTCCAGGAAGATCCCACATGCCACAGAGCAACTAAGCCCGTGTGCCACAACTACTGAGCCTGCGCTCTAGAGCCCGCAAGCCACAACTACCGAAGCCCCCATGCCACAACTACTGAGGCCTGTGCACCTAGGGCCCGTGCTCTGCAACAAGAGTAGCCCCCGCTCTCCACAACTAGAGAAAGCCCAGGCACAGCAATGAAGACCCAACACAGCCAAAAATAAATTAAAAATTTAAAAAAAAAAGAACATTCATGTACAAAGATTTGCTTGAGTACCTGTTTTCAGTTCTTTTGGGTATATTCCTAGGAGTGGAACTGCTGGGCCATATGATAATTCTATGTTTAACTTCTTGAGGAACCACCAAAATGTTTTCCACAGTGGCTATACAATTTTACATTCCTACCAGCAATGCACGAGGGTTCAAATTTCTTCATATCTTCACTAATGCTTGTTATTTTCTGTGCTGTTTTCAAAATACCCATCCTTGTGGGTGTGAAGTGGTATTTCATTATGGTTTTAGTTTGCATTTCTCTAATGACTAACAATGTGGAGCATCCTTTTATGTGCTTATTTCATTTGTATATCTTGTTTGGAGACATGGCTATTTAAGACATTTGCCCATTTTTAAACTGGGCTGTCTTCTTGTTGTTAAGTTGCAAAAGTTCTTTATGTAATCTGGATACTAAATGCTTATGAGATATATGATTTACAAACATTTTCTCCCATTTTGTAGTTTGTATTTTCACTTTCTTGTTAATGTCCTTTCGTGCGCAAAAATGTTAAATTCTGATGAAGTCTAATTTATCTTTATTTGCTTTTTTTCTTTTGTGGCTCATGCTTTTGATGTCAAATCTAAGAATCCATTGCCAAATCCAAGGTCATGGATATTTACTTCTAAGTTTTCTTTTAAGAGTTTTCTAGTTTTAGCTTTTCTGTTTAGGTAATTAGTTGATTTTGAGTTAACTTTTGTACAGGATATGAGGAAGGGGGTCCAAATTTATTCGTTTGCATGTGAATATCCAGTTGTCCAGTACCATTTGTTAGACTATTTTTTCCCCATTGAATGGTCTTCATGTTCTTGTCAAAAATCAACTGGTCCTAGATGTTTGGAGCTTATTTCTGGATTCTCAAGTCTATTCCATTGGTCTATATGTCTGTCTTTATGTGAATACCACAGAGTTTTAACTACTGTAGCTTTGTAGTAAGTTTTGAAATTAAGAAGAGTGTAAGTCTCAAAATTGTTTTGGCTATTCAGGGCCGCTTGCAATTCCCTAAGAATTTGAGGTCTGCTTTTCCATTTCTGCAAAATTATGCTTGGAATTTTGATAGTGATTGTGCTGAACCTGCAGATTGCTTTGGGCAGTCAGTCATCCCATTATTTTGGTTTGTTGTATTTTTATTTTCATCCAGCTCAAAATGTTTTCTAATTTTCCTTTTGTTTTCTCCTTTAACATATAGGCTGCTTACAAATGTAATGTTTACTTTCCAAATATTTGTGGGTATCCCAAATTTCCTCCTTTTGATGACTTCTAATTTAATTCCATCATGGTCAGAGGACATACTTCGTTGAGTTTCAATCCTTTTAAATTTATTGAAACTTGTTTTATGACCTAGCGCAGGGGTTGGCAAACTATGCATGGCCTGCTTGTTTTTGTAAATAGAGTTTAGTGGGACACAGTCATACCCATTCATTAAAGTGTTGTCTGTGGCTGCTTTTGAGTTAAAATAGCAGAGTTGAGTAGCTGTGACAGAGACTGTATAGGCAACAAGCCTAAAATATTTACTATGTGGGCCTTTAAGAAACTTTTTTACCAACCTCTGGCCTACCATAAGGTCTATGACTGTTCCAATTGTGCTTAAGAAGAATGTGTATTCTGCTTATTAGGTAGAATGTTCTTTAAGTGTCAGGTCACGTTGGTCGTTCGTGTTATTTAACTCTTATGTTATCTTTAGTGATTTTTGGTGTAATTGTTCTACCCATTATTATGAGTGAGATATTGAAGTTTTCAACTATTATTGTTGAATTATCTATTTTCCCCTTTAATTTTGTCAGTTTTGCCTTATGTATTTTGGGTCAGCTGTTAGGTTGACATATCTTCCTGATGAATTGACCATTTTATTGTAAAACATCTTACTTTGTCTCTAGTAAAATTTTTTTTGGCTTAAAGTATATTTTGTCTGATACTGGCATAGCCACTCTAGCTCTCTCTTTTTTTTCTTAATATAAATTTATTTATTTATTTTTGGCTGTGTTGGGTCTTTGTTGCTGAGCGTGGGCTTTCTCTAGCTGCAGCGAGCGGGGGCTACTCTTCGTTGGAGTGCGTAGACTTCTCACTGCGGTGGCTTCTCTTGTTGCAGAGCACAGGCTCTAGGCATGCGGGCTTCAGTAGTTGTGGCACGCGGCCTCAGTAGTTGTGGCTCGTGGGCTCTAGAGCGCAGGCTCAGTAGTTGTGGCACATGGGCTTAGTTGCTCCACGGCATGTGTGATCTTCCCAGACCAGGGCCCAAACCCGTGTCCCCTGCATTGGCAGGCGGATTCATAGCCACTGCACCACCAGGGAAGTCCCACTGTAGGTCTCTTATGCATATTCTTTGCAAGATGTATCTTTTCACATCATCCTATGTCTTTGAATGTAGTGTGTTTCTTGATTACAAAAAAAACACCACAAAGCTTGTTTTTTGTTTTTTGGGTTTTTTAAATCCATTCAGCCAATGTCTGCCTTTAATTGGAGCAATCTATTCACATTCAATGTTATTATTACTATGCTTGATTTATGTGCTATTTGCCATTTGTTTCCTGTGTGTTTCATGTCCTTTTTCTGACTTTTTTGTATTAAATGGATATTTTCCATTTTAATTCCTTTTTTGAATTTTGAAACATTTTTTCTTAACTGATATTTTATTGAGATAATTGTAGATTCATAGGCATTTGCAAGAAATAGTACAGAAATCACTTGTATACTTTGCCAACTTTTCCACGATAGTAACTAACGTTTTACCATATAAAATCAAAACTATATGTTAGCTATATTTATGTTACTATAACATATCACAGACAAGGGGTGGATGTTGATATGACCAATCTTCCTCAGATTTCCCCAGTTTCACTCATTTGTGTATGTGTGCATGTGTGTTTATCTACCACCACAGACAAGATACTGAACAGTTCCAACACCATGAAGACCCCTAGTGTTACCCTCTTATAGCTGCACATTACCTAACCTCTGGTGATGACCAGTCTGTCCTCCGTGTCTAAACTGTTGTCATTTCAAAAATGATATGTAAATGGAATCATGAAGTATATAACTTTTTGGAGTTAGCTTGTTTTACTCAGCATAATTCTCTGGAGATTCATCCAGGATGCTGCATATATCAATAGTTTGTTCCTTTTTATTGCTGAGTAGTATTCCAAGGTTATGTGTGTACCAGTTTATTTATCTGTTCATCTGCTGAAGTACATCTGGGTTGTTTCCAGTTCTGGGCTGTTACCAAAAAAGCTACTATGCATATTTGGGTACAGGTTTTTGTGTGAATGTTAAGTTTTCGTTCCTTGGGATAAATGCCCAGGAGAGCTTTGTTGATTTTTAAACTACATATCTTTTATTTTTTTTCTTAGTGATTATTCTAGGGATTACAATATGTATCTTATCACAATACACTTCAGAGTAATATTAATTTACTTCCAGTAAAATACAGAAAGAGTTTTGCTCCAACATAGTTCCATTCCTTCCCCACTCTTTTGTGATATTATTTTCATATATATTATGTGTTATATATCATATAAGCCCAATGATAACAGCATCACAATTATTGCTTTATACAATTTTATATCTTTAAAAGATAATTAAGAAAGGAGAAAATGTATTTATAGAATCTTTTATATTCACCCACGTATTTATTGTTACCAGTACTCTATTCTCCCTGTGGATTCAAGTTACCATCTGGTATTATTTCCTTGATCTGATATAGCTCCATTCTCTCCCCTTATTTTTGTGATATTATTGTCATTTAGGTTACATCATTATATGCTACAAGCAGAGTGATATGTTTTAATAATTCTTGTTTTATGCAGTTGTCTTTTACTTTTTGAAATAATTAAAAGGAACAACAACAGGGGATGTTGACTATGGTATGATAGCTCACTTTTCTTGATCACCTCACTTTTCTTTACACCGAAAGCTCTGTTTCAGCAAGTCTTCCAGTGTCATACAAGTCAGAACTAAAAGTCTTAAGGTCCAAGCAGCTCCTCACAGCTTAATCATGTTGCTTATTTTTTTTTTTCTCTAACTTGTTCATTAAAAAAAGAAAGTTTTTGGGCTTCCCTGGTGTCACAGTGGTTGAGAGTCCGCCTGCCAATACAGGGGATACAGGTTCGTGACCCAGTCCAGGAAGATCCCACATGCCGCGGAGCGGCTAGGCCCATGAGCCATGGATGCTGAGCCTGCACGTCTGGAGCCTGTTGCTCCGCAATGGGAGAGGCCACAACAGTGAGAGAGGCCCATGTACCACAAATAAATAAATAAAGTTTTTGGCAAATTATAAGTAAGTTACTTAGGGACTTACCCTGCCCTGGTGGCGCAGTGGTTAAGAATCCACCTGCCATTGCAGGGGACATGGGTTTGATCCCTGGTCCGGGAGGATCCCACATGCCACGGAACACCTAAGCCCATGCGCCACAACTACTGAGCCTGCACTCTAGAGCCCGCAAGCCACAACCACTAAGCCTGTGTGCCACAACTACTGAAGCCCACATACCTAGAGCCCATGCTCTGCAAGAAGAGAAGCCACCGCAATGAGAAGCCTGCATACCGCAATGAAAAGCAGCCCCTGCTCGCTGCACCTAGAGAAAACCCACACACTGGGCTTGAATGAAGACCCACTGCAGCCAAAAATAAAATTTTTTTAAAAAGAAGTAAGTCACTTATTTGTTCCTTATTGAATATCTTTATGGACTCTTGAAAATATTTTCTTTACCAACAGCATTTTTCACAGAGTTAGAACAAAATTTTTTTTAATTTATACGTAAATACAAAAGACCCTGAATAGCCAAAGCAATCCTGAGAAAGAAAAATGGAGCTGGAGTAATCAGGCTCCCTGACTTCAGGCTATACTACAAAGCTACAGTCATCAAAACAGTATGGTACTAGCACAAAATTCAGAAATATAGATCAATGGAACAGGATAAAAGTCCAGAAATAAACCCACGCATCTATGGTCAATTAATCTACAACAAAGAAGGCAAGAACATACAATGGAGAAAAGACAGTCTCTTCAATAAGTGGTGCTGGGAAAACTGGACAGTTTTATATGTAAAAGAGTGAAATTAGAACACTCTTCTAATATGTAAAAGAGTGAAATTAGAACACTCCCTAACATCATGCACAAAAATAAACTCAAACTGGATTAAAGACCTAAATGTAAGGCCAGACACTATAAAACTCTTAGAGGAAAACATAGGCAGAACACTCTTTGACATAAATAGCAGCAATATATTTTTGGATCCACCTCTTAGAGTAATGAAAATAAAAACAAAAACAAGTGGGACCTAATGAAACGTCAAAGCTTTTGCACAGCAAAGGAAACCATAAACAAAACAAAAAGACAACCCACAGAATGGGAGAAAATATTTGCAAAGTGACCAACAAGGGATTAATCTCCAAAATATACAAACAGCTCATGCAGCTCAATATCAAAAAAACAACCCAATCAAAAAATGGACAGATCTAAATAGACATTTCTCCAAAGAAGACATACAGATGGCCAAAAAGCACATGAAAAAATGCTCAACATCACTAATTATTAGAGAAATGCAAATCAAAACTACAGTGAGGTATCACCTCACACCAGTCAGAATGGCCATCATCAAAAAATCTACAAACAATAAATGCTGGAGAGGGTGTGGAGAAAAGAGAACCCTCCTACACTGTTGGTGGCAATGTAAATTGGTACAACCACTATGGAGAACAGTATGGAGGTTCCTTAAAAAACTAAAACTAGAGCTGACATATCATCCAACAATCCCACTCCTGGGCATATACCTGGAAAAAAACATAATTCAAATAGATACATGCACCCCAATGTTCATTGCAGCACCTTTTACAATAGCCAAGACATGGAAGCAACCTACATGTCCATCAGCAGAGGAATGGATAAAGAAGATGTGGTACATATATACAATGGAATATTACTCAGCCATAAAAAAGAATGAAAATGCCATTTGCAGCAACATGGATGGATTTAGAGATTATCATACTAAGGGAAGTAAGTCAGACAGAGACAGACAAATATCCTATGATATCACTCGTATGTGGAATCTAAAAAAAAATCATACAAATGAACTCATTTACAAAACAGAAATAGACTCACAGATTTCAAAAACAAACTTATGGTTAGCAAAGGGGAAAAATGAGGGGGAGGGATAAATTAGGAGTTTGGGATTAACATATACACACTACTGTATATAAAATAGATAATCAACAGGATCTACTGTATAGCACAGGGAACTCTACTCAATATTCTGTAATAACATATATAGGAAGAGAATCTGAAAAAGAATAGATATGTGTATATATATAACTGAATCACTTTGCTGTACACCTGCAGATAACACAACATTGTAAATCAACTATATTCCAATATAAAATAGTAATTAAAATTAATTTTTAATTGTGATATATACAGATAATGGAATATATTCAGCCATCAAAAAGTACTGATATGCACTACAACATGGATGTGATCCTCAAAAACATTATGCTAAGTGAAAAAAGCCAAATACAAAGTGTCCTATATTGTATGATTCCATATATGAGATATACAGAATAGATAAATCCATAGTAATAGAAAGTAGTTTGGCAGTTACCAGGGCTGTGGAGAGGGAAGATTTAGGGAGTAACTGCTTCATGGGTACAGGATTTTATTGAACTTAGAGTAATGAAATGTTTTGGACTTAGGTAAAGTTGGTGGTTGCACAGCATTGTGAAGGCAGTAAATGTCACTGAATTTGCTCACTTTAAAATGGTTAATTTTATGTTATGTAAATTTCACCTCAGAATTTTTAAGCATATGTAGGGTATATGCTCTTGAGAAGTTGTGGTAAACCAAAATTTTGAAATTTATAATCAAAGGTATCACTTTTGTAATAATCATTTGCTACTAGAGTTTTTATAAATTTGTTCTTTAATAAATTACTTTCATTAAATCATTGCTCAAAAAATTAGATCATTGGTGATTATAAAAAATTAATGGTACATAGTTAAAGCAGAAACTAGAGGGACATTTATAGCTGTAAATACCTATATTAGACAAGAGTAAATAATTCATATCAATAACCTAAGCTTCCACTATAAGAAACTAGAAAAAGAAGAGCAAACTAAACCCAAAGCAAGTAGAGGCTGGATATAATAAAAATTAGAGTAGAAATCAGTGAAATACAAAACAGAAAAACCATAGAGGAAAGAAAATCAAATGAAATCAGAAGGTGGTTCTTTGAAAAGAACAACAAAATTGAGAAGCCTTTAGCTAGACCAGGAGTGGGCAATTTTTTTTTCTATAAAGGGCCAGATAGTAAATATTTTAGGCTTTGAGGGCCACAAATAGTTTCTGTCATATAGTCTTGTTTGTTTGCTTTTTAACACACCTTTTAAAATTAAAAACCATTCCTAATTTGGGGGCCATGTGAAAATGGGCTATGGGTCATACTTTACTAACCCCTGAGCTATGAACAACTTCATGCCAACAGACCAATATCCCTTATGACTATAGCTTCAAAAGTCATCTACAGGGACTATGCTGGTGGTGCAGTGGTTAAGAGTCTGCCTGTCAGTGCAGGGGACACAGGTTTGAGCCCTATTCCAGGAAGATCCTACATGCCATGGAGCAATTAAGCCTGTGCACCACAACTACTGAACCTATGCTCTAGAGCCCGCAAGCCACAACTACTGAGCACAACTACTGAAGAGTGCATGTCTAGAGCCCATGCTCTGCAATCAGAGAAGCCACCACAATGAGAAGCCCATGCACCGCAACAAAGATGCAACGCAGCCAAAAATAAATAGATTTATTTTTTTAATCATCTACAAAATATTAATAAACTGATCCTAGGAACATATAAAAATGATTCTGACCAAGTGAGGTTTATACCTATACAAGGTTAGCTTAACATGAGAAAACCAATTAACATAATAGACTCACTGTTATGATTAAAAACTCTCAACAAACTAAGAATAGAAGAATCTTCTACATGAAACTACTGTATAAAAACTTATAGCTGGGCTTCCCTGGTGGCACAGTGGTTCAGAGTCTGCCTGCTGATGCAGGGGACATGGGTTCGTGCCCCAATCTGGGAAGATCCCACATGCCATGGAGCGGCTAGGCTCATGAGCCATGGCCACTGAGCCTGCGTGTCCGGAGCCTGTGCTCCACAACGGGAGAGGCCACAACAGCGAGAGGCCCGCGTACCGCAAAAAAAAAAAAAAAAAAAAAAAAAAAAAAAACTTACAGCTAACATCATAATTAATGGTGAAAGCCTAGACACTTTCTCTCTAAGATTGGGAACAAGACAAAGATATCTGCATTCACCACCTCTTTTCAACATTGCACTGGAGGTTCTAACCAATATAGTCAGGAAAGAAAAATAAAACGCATTCAGATTAGAAAGGAAGACGTAAAGCTGTCTTTCTTTACAGATGAAATGATTCTGCATGTAGAGAATGCCAAGGAATTCACACACACACACACACACACACACACACACACACAAACTAGAACTAATAAATGAATTCAGTAAGGTCACAGGATACAGGATCATTATACCAAAAAATCAATTTTATTTCTATATATTAGGAATGGACAATCCAAAATAATTTCATTCACAATAGCATTAAAAAGAGTAAAAAACTTTGGAATACATTTAACAAAAAAGTTCAAGACTTGTACACTGAAAACTACAAAACATTGCTGTAAACCTTAAAGAATATCTAAATAAATGGAAATTCCATATTCATGGATTTGAAGACAACATTATTAACATGGCAATTCTTCCCAAATTTATCTATAGATTCAAAGCAATTTCCTTCAAAAATCCCAGTTGAATCTTTTGCAGAAATTAGCAAGCTGATCCTAAAATTTATATGAAATGACAAAGACCCCACAAAGCCAAAACAATGTGAAAAAGAACAAAGTTGGAGGACTTAACAATTCTTGATTTTAAAACTTACTATAAAGTTATCATAATCAAGACAGTGTGATACTGGCATAAAGATAGACATATAGCTCAATGAGGGACTTCCCTGGTGGTGCAGTGGTTGGGACTCTGAGCTCCCAATGCAGGGGGCCCAGCTTCAATCCCTGGTCAGGGAACTAGATCCCACATGCATGCTGCAACTAAGAGTTTGCATGCCAGAGCTAAGGAGCCCTCCTGCCACAACTAAGGAGCCTGCCTGCCATAACTAAGACCCTGTGCAGCCAAATTTTAAAAAGGTAGACATATAGCTCAGCGTAATAGAATCCAGAGTCCAGAAATAAATTCTTACATTTATGGTCATTTGACTTTCTATTAAGCTATGCAAAATGATGAACTTCTCCCCTTCTCTGAACACATTTTTCTTATTCCTTTCTTTACTACAGACCTGGCACACAGTGCCTTCTTGAATTAGTTTTTTGTTTTTTGTTTTTAGAAGTTGTCAACTAAATTCTCATTTATTTTTCATATTTCTGTTTTTGAATTTATTTTTTATTTTTGGCTGCGTTGGGTCTTCATTGCTGCACACGGGCTTTCACTAGTTGCGGTGAGCGGGGACTACTCTTCATTGTGGTCTGCAGGCTTCTCATTGCGGTGGCTTCTCTTGTTGCGGAGCACGGCCTCTAGGTGCACGGGCTTCAGTAGTTGTGGCTCACGGGCTCTAGAGCACAGGCTCAGTAGTTGTGGCACACGGACTTAGTTGCTCCGCAGCATGTGGGATCTTCCTGGACCAGGGCTTGAACCCGTGTCCCCTGTTATGGCAGGAGGATTCTTAACCACTGCACCACCAGGGAAATCCTGCCTTGTTGAATTAGACTAAAGTTCACAATGGTGTGCTTAATGTAAAGTGACCGACAACCTCTTCCAGTAGATAATACTAATCAGGGTGGAGAGATGAACCTTTGTCTTGCTCAATATACATAAATTAACTCAAAATAGATCATAGAGCTATAGATTACATAGCTAAAACTGTAAAACTCTTAAAAGAAAACATACAAGTAAATCTTTATGACCTTGAGTTAGACAAACATTTCTTAGATACAGCACCAAAAGTACAAGCAATAAAGACAAAATTGGGGCTTCCCTGGTGGCGCAGTGGTTGAGAGTCCACCTGCCGATGCAGGGGACACGGGTTCGTGCCCTGGTCCGGGAAGATCCCACATGCCGCGGAGTGGCTGGGCCCGTGAGCCATGGCTGCTGAGCCTGCGCATCCAGAGCCTGTGCTCCACAACGAGAGAGGCCACAGCAGTGAGAGGCCCGCATACCGCAAAAAAATAAAAAATGAAAAATAAAAAATAAAGACAAAATTGATAAGATGAACTTCATCAAAATTTAAAACTTTTATGATTCAAAAGATACCATTAAAGTGAAAAGACAAGCCTAAAACTGGGAGAAGAGATTTGCAAATTATATATCTAATAAAGCACATGTATGCAGAATATATAAAGAACGTTTATTACTTACTAATAAGAAAACAAATAGGGAGGGCTTGCCTGGTGGCACAACAGTTAAGAATCCACCTGCCAATGCAAGGGACACGGGTTTGAGCCCTGGTCCGGGAAGATCCCACATGCCACAGAGCAACTAAGCCCATGCGCTAGAACTACTGAGCCTGCGCTCTAGGACCCTTGAGCCACAACTACTGAGACAGCATGCCACAATTACTGAACCCCGCCTGCCTAGAGCACATGCTCTACAACGAGAAGCCACTGCAATGAGAAAACTGCGCACCACAACAAAGAGTAGCCCCTGCTCGCCGCAACTAAAGAAAGACTGCACAGCTATGAAGACCCAGCACAGCCAAAAATAAATAAAATAAATAAATTTATTTTTTTAATCTTTAAAAAAAAGAAAACAAAACAAATAGGGACTTCCCTGGAGTGCAGTGGTTAAGAATCCACCTGCCAGTGTAAGGGATATGGGTTCAATCCCTGGTCTGGGAAGATCCCACATGCCACAGAGCACCTAAGCCCATGAGCCACAGCTGCTGACCCCGCGTGCCACAACCACTGAAGCCCACGTGCCTAGAGCCCGTCCTCTGCAACAAGAGAAACCACTGCAATGAGAAGCCTGTGCACCACAATGAGAACCCTGTGCACCGCAAAGAAGAGTAACCCCCACTCACCACAACTAGAGAAGGCCCGTGCACAGCAACAAAGATTCAACACAGCCAAAAATAAATAAATATTTTTTTAAAAAAAGGAAAAAGAAAACAAAACAAATAACCCAGTTTAAAATTGGGCAGGGAGGGTCAAGATGGCGAAGTAGAAGGACATGTGCTCACTCTTGCAAGAGAACCGGAATCACAACTAACTGCTGAACAATCATTGACAGGAAGACACTGGAACTCACCAAGAAATATACCCCACATCCAAAGACAAAGGAGAAGCCACAATGAGATAGTAGGGGGGTGCAATCACATAAAATCAAATCCCGTTACTGCTGGGTACATGACTCACAAACTGGAGAACGCTTATACCACAGAGGTCCACCCACTGGAGTGAAGGTTTTGAGCCTCACGTCAGGCTTCCCAACCTGGGGGTCCAGCAATGGGAGGAGGAATCCCTAGAGAATCAGACTTTGAACGCTAGTGGGATTTGACTGCAGGACTTTGACAGGACTGGAGGAAACAGAGACTCCACTCTTGGAGGGCACACATAAAGTAGTGTGCGAATCAGGACCCAGGGGAAGGAGCAGTGACCACATAGGAGACCAAAGCACACATACCTGCTGGTGTTGGAGGGTCTCCTGCAGAGGCGGGCGGTGGCTGTGGCTCACTCTGGGGACAACGACCCTGGCAGCAGAAGTTCTGGGAGGTACTCCTTGGCATGAGCCCTCCCAGAGTCTGCCATTAACCACACCAAAGACATGGGTAGCCTCCAGTGCTAGGTCGCCTCAGGCCAAACAACCAACAGGGAGGGAACCCAGCCCCATCCATCAGCAAACAAGCGCATTAAAGTTTTACTGAGCTATGCCCATCAGAGCAACACCCAGCTCTACCCACCACCAGTCCCTCCAACCAGGAAGCTTGCACAAGCCTCTTAGATAGCCTCATCCACCAGAGGGCAGATAGCAGAAGCAAGAACTACAATTCTACAGCCTGGGGAAGGACAACCACATTCACAGAAAAACAGACAAAATGAAAAGGCAGAGGACTTTGTACCAGATGAAGGAACAAGATAAAACCCCAGAAAAATAACTAAATGAAGTGGAGATAGGCAACCTTCCAGAAAAAGAATTCAGAATAATGATAGTGAAGATGATCCAGGACCTCGGAAAAAGAATGGAGGCAAAGATTGAGAAGATGCAAGAAATGTTTAACAAAGACCTAGAAGAATTAAAGAACAAACAGAGATGAACAACACAATAACTGCAATGAAAAATACACTAGAAGGAATCAGTAACAGAATAACTGAGGCAGAAGAATGGATAAGTGACCTAGAAGACAAAATGGTAGAATTCACTGCCATGGAACAGAATAAAGAAAAAAGAATGAAAAGAAATGAAGACAGCCTAAGAGAACTCTGGGACAACATTAAACGCAACAACATTCTCATTATAGGGGTCCCAGAAGGAGAAGAGAGAGAGAAAGGACCTAAGAAGATATTTGAATAGATTATAGTCAAAAACTTCCCTAACATGGGAGAGGAAATAACCACCCAAGTCCAGGAAGCGCAGAGAGTTCCAGGAAGGATAAACCCAAGGAGAAACATGCCGAGACACATAGTAATCAAATTGACAAAAATTAAAGACAGAGAAATTATTGAAAGCAACAAGGGAAGAATGACAAATAACATACAAGGGAACTCTCACAAGGTTAACAGCTGATTTCTCAGTGGAAACTCTACAAGCCAGAAGGGAGTGGCACAATATATTTAAAGTGATGAAAGGGAAGAACCTACAACCAAGATTACTCTACCCAGCAAGGATCTCATTCAGATTCGATGGAGAAGTCAAAAGCTTTACAGACAAGCAAAAGCTAAGAGAATTCAGCACCACCAATCCGGCTCTACAACAAATGCTAAAGGAACTTCTCTAAGTGGGAAAAACAAGAGAAGAAAATGACCTACAAAAACAAACCCATAAAAATTAAGAAAATGGTAATAGGAACATACACATTGATAACTACCTTAAATGTAAATGGATTAAATACTCCAACCAAAAGACATAAACTGGCTGAATGGATACAAAAACAAGACCGGTATATATGCTGTCTACAAGAGACCCACTTGAGGACTTCCCTGGTGGCGCAGTGGTTGAGAGTCCGCCTGCCGATGCAGGGGACACAGGTTCGTGTCCCAGTCCAGGAAGATCCCACATGCCCCGGAACAGCTAGGCCTGTGACCCATGGCCGCTGAGCCTGCGCATCTGGAGCCTGTGCTCCGCAACGGAGAGACCACAACAGTGAGAGGCTCGTGTACTGCAAAAAAAAAAAGAAAGCCGGAGTAGCAATTCTCATATCAGACAAAATAGACTTTAAATAAAGATTATTACAAGAGACAAAGAAGGATACCACATAATCATCAAAGGATCAATCCAAGAAGAAGATATAACAATTGTAATTATTTATGCACCCAACATAGGAACACCTCAATACATAAGGCAAATGCTAACACCTATAAAGAGGGAGTTGACAGTAACACAATAATAGTGGGGGACTTTAACACCTCACTTACACCAATGGACAGATCATCCAGACAGAAAATTAATAAGGAAACACAAGCTTTAAATGACATAATACACCAGATACATTTAATTGACATTTATAGGACATTCCATCCAAAAACAACAGATTACACTTTCTTCTCAAGTGCACATGGAACATTCTCCAGGATTGATCATGTTTTGGGTCACAAATCAAGCCTCGGTAAATTTTAAGAAAATTGAAATCATATCAAGCATCTTTTCCAACCACAATGCTATGAGATTAGAAATCAACAGGGAAAAAATAATAACACAAACGCATGGAGGCTAAAAAGTAAGTTACTAAATAACCAAAAGATCACTGAAGAAATCAAAGAGGAAATCAAAAAATACCTAGAGACAAATGACAACAAAAACACGACTATCCAAAACCTATAGGATGCAGCAAAAGCAGTTCTAAGAGGGAAGTTTACAGCAATACAATCCTACCTCAAGAAACAAGAAAAATCTCAAATAAACAATCTAATCTTACACCCAAAGGAACTAGAAAAAGAACAAACAAAATCCAAAGTTAGTAGAAGGAAAGAAATCATAAAGATCAGAGCAGAAATAAATGAAATAGAAACAAAGAAAACAATAGCAAAGATCAATAAAATTAAAAGCTGGTTCTTTGAGAAGTTAAAATTGATAAACCTTTAGCCAGACTCATCAAGAAAAAGAGAGAACTCATATCAATACAATTAGAAATGAAAAAGGAGAAGTTACAGTGGACACCACAGAAATACAAAGCATCCTAAGAGACTACTACAAACTACAAGCAACTCTATGCTAATAAAATGGACAACCTGGAAGAAATGGACAAATTCTTAGAAAGGTACAACCTTCCAAGACTAAACCAGGAAGAAATAGAAAATATGAACAGACCAATCACAAATAATGAAATTGAAACTGTGATTAAAATTTTCCAATGAACAAAAGTCCAGGACCAGATGGCTTCACAGGTGAATTCTATCAAACATTTAGAGAAGAGCTAACACCATTCTTCTTAAAGTCTTCCAAAAAATTGCGGAGGAAGGGACACCCAAACTCATTCTATGAGGCCAACATCACCCTGATACCAAAACCAGACAAAGATGCTCCAAAAAAAGAAAATTACAGACCAGTATCACTCATGAATATAGATGCAAAAATCCTCAACAAAATACTAGCAAACAGAATCCAACAACACAGTAAAAGGATCATTCACTATGATCAAGTGGGATTTATCCCAGGAATGCAAGGATTCTTCTATATATGCAAATCAATTGATGTGATAAACCATATTAACAAATTGAAGGAGAAAAACCATATGATCATCTCAATAGATGCAGTAAAAGCTTTCGACAAAATTCAACACCCATTTATGATAAAAACTCTCCAGAAAGTGGGCATACAGGGAACTTACCTCAACATAATAAAGACCATATACGACAAACCCACAGCAAACATCATTCTCAATGGTGAAAAACTGAAAGCATTTCTGTAAGATCAGGAACAAGACAAGGATGTCCACTCTTGCCACTATTATTTGACATAGTTTTGGAAGTCCTAGCCATGGCAATCAGAGAAGAAAAAGAAATGAAAGGAATCCAAATTGGAAAAGAAGAAGTAAAACTGTCACTGCAGATGACATGATACTATACATAGAGAATCCTAAAAATGCCACCAGAAAACTACTAGAGCTAATCAATGAAATTGGTAAAGTTGCAGGATACAGAATTAACGCACAGAAATCTCTTGCATTCCTATACACTAACAACGAAAGATCAGAAAGAGAAATTAAGGAAACAATCCCATTCACAATTGCCCCAAAAAGGAATAGAATACCTAGGAGGTAAAAGACCTGTACTCGGAAAACTATAAGACACTGATGAAAGAGATCAAAGATGAGCTAAACAGATGGAGAGATATATCATGTTCTTGATTGGAAGAATCAATATTGTGAAAATGACTGTACTACCCAAAGCAATCTACAGATCAATGCAATCCCTATCAAATTACCAGTGGCATTTTTTACAGAACTAGGACAAAAAATCTTAAAATTTGTATGGAGGCACAAAAGACCCCAAATAGGCAATGCAGTCTTGAGGGAAAAAAACAGAGCTGGAGGAATCAGACTCCCTGACTTCAGACTATACTACAAAGCTACAGTAATCAAGACAATATGGTACTGGCACAGAAACAGAAATATAGTTCAATGGAACAGAATAGAAAGCACCTATGGTCAACTAATCTATGACAAAGGCGGCAAGGACATAAAATGGAGAAAAAACAGTCTCTTCAATAAGTGGTGCTAGGAAAAGTGGACAGCTACATGTAAAAGAATGAAATTAGAACACTCCCTAACACCATACACAAAAATAAACTCAAAATGGAGTTTATTTTTTACATTTTTTGCATTTAAAGACCTAAATGTAAGGCCAGACACTATAAAACTCTTAGAGGAAAACATAGGCAGAACACTCTTTGACATAAATCACAGCAAGATCTTTTTTGATCCACCTCCTAACAGTAATGGAAATAAAAACAAAAAACAAATGGGACCTAATGAAACTTAAACTTTGCCAAGCAAAGGAAACTACAAACAAGACAAAAAGACAACCCTCAGAATGGGAGAAAATATTTGCAAACGAATCAACGGACAAAGGATTAATCTCCAAAATATGTGAACAGCTCATGCAGCTCAATATTAAAAAAAACCAAACAACCCAATCCAAAAATGGGCAGAAGACCTAAATAGACATGTCTCCAAAGAAGACATACAGATGGCCAAGAAGCACATGAAAAGCTGCTCAACATCACTAATTATTAGAGAAATGCAAATCAAAACTACAATGAGGTATCACCTCACACCAGTTAGAATGGGCATCATCAAAATCTACAAACAACAAATGCTGGAGAGGGTATGGATGAAAGGGAACCCTCTTGCACTGTTGGTGGGAATGTAAATTGTTACAGCCACTATGGAGAACAGTATGGAGGTTCCTTAAAGAACTAAAAATAGAATTACCATATGATCCAGCAATGCCACTACTGGGCATATACCTGGAGAAAACCATAATTCAAAAAGACACAGGCACCCAATGTTTATTGCAGCACTATTTACAATAGCCAGGTCATGGAAGCAACCTAAATGCCCATCAACAGACAAATGGATAAAGAAGTTGTGTTACATATATACAATGGAATATTACTCAGCCATAAAAAGGAACGAAATTGGGTCATTTGTAGAGACATGGATGTATCTAAAGACTGTCATACAGAGTGAAGTAAGTCAGAAAGAGAAAAACAAATATCGTGTATTAACAGGTATATGTGGAACCTAGAAAAATGGTACAGAGGAATCGGTTTGCAGGGCAGAGATAGAGACACAGATGTAGAGAACAAACGTAGGGACACTAAGGGGGGAAAGTGGCTGGGGGGGATGGTGGTGGTGAGATAAATTGGGAGATTGGGATTGACATACATACACTAATATGTATAAAATAGATAACTAATAAGAAACTGCTGTATAAAAATATAAATCAAATTCAAAAAAATTTTAAAAATAAAATTGGGCAGGGAGTTTGCTGGTGGTCCAGTGGTAAAGAATCCACCTTCCAATGCAGGGGATACGGGTTCGATTCCCTGGTCGGGGAACTAAGATCCCACATGCCACGGGGCAACTAAGCCTGCACACTTCAACTAGAAAGCCTGCTGTGCTGCAAACTACAGAGCCCACGTGCTCTTGAGCCTGCACACCACAATGAAGGGCCCGCATGCTGCAATAAAAGATCCTGCATGCCACAACTAAGACTCAATGCAGCCAACAGTGACTAAATAAATAAATAAAATATTTTTTAAAATGAAATAAAATTGGGCAAAGGATTCGGATATTTCAACAAAGATAATATGCAAATGGCCAGTATGCACATGAAAAGATGCTCAGTATCACTAATCATTAATGAAATGCAAATTAAAAACCACAGTGAGGTACCACTTCACATTGACTAGGATGGCTGAAATCAAAAAGATAAGTTTGGAGAGGATGTGGAGAAATTCAAACCCTCATACACTGCCTCTGAGATTGTAAAATTGTGCAGCCACTTTAGAAAACAGTCTGGCAGTTCCTCAAAAGGTTAAACATTAAGTTGCCATATGACCCAGCAACTTCACTCCTAGTTATATACCCAAGAGAAGTGAAAAAATATGTCCACACAAAAAGTTTCACATGAATGTTCATAGCAGCTGAGCATTATTATAACTGTATTATTTATAATAGCCAAAAAATGGAAACAATCCAAGTGTCCAGTCAACTGGTAAGTGAATAAAGAAAATACAGTTTATCCTTAAAATGGGATACTATTTGTCAATAAAAGGAAACAAAGTACTAATATAGGCTATAATGTGGATGAACACTGAAGACATTATGCTAAATGAAAGAAGCCAGACACAAAATACCATATATTGTGATTCCACGTACATAAAATGTCCAGAAAAGGCAAATCTTTAGAGACGAAGTGGATTAGTAGTTGCCTCGGGCTAGGGGTTGGAATAGGGAATGACAGCTAATGAGTACAGTTTCCTTTTGGGGATGATAAAAATGATCTGGAAGTGGATTATGGTGATGATTGCACAACTCAAAATTTACTAAAAATCATTGAATTACACTTAAAATAAGGTACACTGAAAATGAATTTTAGGTACATAAATTATATCTCAAAAAAGCTAATAGGAACAAAAAAGGGAATGGGAAGATACCAGAAACTGAAACTTCTAGATTATTGCAAGAAGGCTTCTGCAGAGCCTCAAGAACATGGCATTTGGGACAATATAACGCACTGAAATGTGGTTTTGGGGGGGGGGGTTGAATTTTATTTATTTTTTATACAGCAGGTTCTTATTAGTTATCTATTTTATACATATTAGTGTATATATGTCAATCCCAATCTCCCAATTCATCACACCACCACCACCACCCCCGCTTTCCCCTCTTGGTGTCTATACGTTTCTTCTCTACATCTGTGTCTCTATTTCTGCCCTGCAAACCGGTTCATCCGTACCATTTTTCTAGATTCCACATTTATGCGTTAATATATGATATTTGTTTGAAATGTGTTTTTTGAGAGAAGTTTTCATTTGATCGTGTATATACTTGGTAAGTTTATATTGTTACTTAATCTTTCATTTAATAAATGTATTCTCAGCACATCCTAGATGCTGGGAATGCCATAATGATCAAAACATCACAGATTCTGTCATCTCGGAGTTTCTGTTATATATTTGAGATGAAAAACAATAAAATCATAATTAAAATTTTAATTACAACCTTTGATAATGAGGGGTGTTTTTTTTTGGATTGGCTAACCTGCATTAAAGGATTTTTCTTTTTTTTTCTTTTTTTTATTTTTTTTTGGCAACGTAGTTAAAGAAGGTCCTTTTTATTTTTGCAATGTCATTCCATACAAAAGCAATAGAAACACAACAGTTTTAACAAGAA
This sequence comes from Leucopleurus acutus, assembly GCF_964270905.1. Classification (NCBI taxonomy): domain Eukaryota; kingdom Metazoa; phylum Chordata; class Mammalia; order Artiodactyla; family Delphinidae; genus Leucopleurus; species Leucopleurus acutus. The sequence continues at coordinate 57,384,915 of NC_139158.1, forward strand.
GTTTACAATTGAATATTTGAACAGAAAATCTGTACACATTATCATTCACAACAATTTTACATGGTAAATTAACTGACTGTAAAAAAAAATGTTCTTTCTAAATCTTTCTGCTTTCTAAACTCTTGGAAACAGTATAGGTAGAAGGCCTACTTAGTGCTATTTACAAATAACAAATTAAGACTATAACTTACATAAACCCCATTAATTTACCAGCTCAATTTAATATCTCACTATTCAGTTCTCTGTATGAAGAAAAAAGCCAATCTTGACATATTAGCAAACAGCCCAAACCCTAACCCTTTCCATAAAGATATTAAAGGTATCTGATTATGAGGACACTGACACTGACACTTGTCAGGTTGACTTCAAGGATGCGGGAGATTAAGCAATTAAGATTGTTGCAAGATTGCTTCGAGTTCAATTTTCCTCGGAATTGGAATTTTAGTTCCATTTTACAGTTTAAAATATGCAGAATACACTCCCTCTACATAAAATTAACGTTTCTTAAGAAAATAAGGCAAGAACAACAATTCACCATGAGACTGTACACTATTAGAAACCTCCAGTTACAAACGCAGGATGCATGCTTGGCGGGCCACTTCCCACCTGGGGAGGCAGCGCTGCTCCCAGTGGCCTCCAGGTGGCGACAGTTAGCTCATGGCTGAGAGGTCTTTCAAGAGTTCAGTTAAACAGGCTTTAAAGTCAAATTCGTCCTCTGCCTGGCAGTCCACGTTTCTAACTTTCGTGGGTGTGCCACAGTACATGTCGAAGTTATCCTGAGAGCTCGTCTGGGACTCAGAGCTGCTCTCCGCGGATTCCATCTCCATCTCCCCGAGGTCAACAGGACGTATTTCTTGCAAATCACTTCCTTCTTCCGCTGGAGGATTCCAAAAATGCAGAGCCACCTTCCAGAGTTTGATCTGCTGGTCCCACGATCGTGGACTATACTTCTTGAATTTGTTGGGGGTTTTGGGATGAATGCCAGGCTGTTGAAGGTGCCTTGGGACTTTAATATAGCGATCGTAGGCGATGGTGTTCTTCCCATAGTCGATCTGCTTCTGTCTTCTCATCAGGACACTTTCATCGGTCTCCAAGTCAGCTGGCAATGCTGACATAGACTCCTTTGAATCCGAACTTCCTAATGATGATTTTCTCTCTCTTCCAAAGTCATTTATGAGGAGTTTCCTTTTATATCTTGAAATTTCGTTGTTAACTCTAGTCCTCATTTCATCTTCTTCGACTGCACTTGCCCAGTCTGAACATCTAGAATGGGGCTTAGGGCCTTTGGGAGTGGTAAAGCTATCAGGTCTGCGGTCGCCCGGCGGCCTCGGGGGGGCCCTAGGCGTCCTCGGACTTCCAGTGCCTCCCCTTGGTCGTGTGCTTGTCGTCGCCGTCGCAGCGGCTTCCGCACCCGGGGGACTTCGCAGCCGTCAGGCCATGGCGACGCGGCGGGCGGGGTCGTGGGGGCCTGGGGTCCGGCGGTGGCGGTGGCAGCAGCGGAGACCTCCTCTCCGCGCGACGCTGATGGACTCTGTTTGGTTGTTTCATCTTTGTTGGAGTATAATTGCTTCACAATGCTGTGTTAGTTTCTGCTTTATAACAAAGTAAATCAGCTATACGTATACATACATGCCCATATCTCCTTGCGTCACCCTCCCTATCCCACCCCTCTAGGTGGTCACAAACACCGAGTTGATCTCCCTGTGCTATGCGATTGCTTCCCACTACCTATCTGTTTTACATTTGGTAGTGTATATATGTCCATGCCACTCTCTCACTTCCCCCAGCTTACCCATCCCCCTCCCCGTGTCCTCAAATCCACTCTCTACATCTGCGTCTTTATTCCTATCCTGCCCCTAGGTTCCTCAGAACCTTTTTTTTTTTTAGATTGCATATATATGTATTAGCATACAGTATTTGTTTCTCTCTTTCTGACTTACTTCACTCTGTATGACAGACTCTAGGTCCATCCAACTCACTATAAATAACTCAATTTCGTTTTTTTTATGGCTGAGTAATATTCCATTGTATATATGTGCCACATTTTCTTTATCCATTCATCTGTCAGTGGGCACTTAGGTGGCTTCCATGTACTGCCTATTGTAAATAGAGTTGCAATGAACATCGTGGTACCTGACTCCTTTTCAATTATGGTTTTCAGGGTATATGCCAGTAGTGGGATTGCTGGGTCGTATGGTAGTTCTATTTTTAGTTTTCTAAGGAACCTCCATACTGTTCTCCATAGTGGCTGTAACAATTTACATTCCCGCCAACAGTGCAAGAGGGTTCCCTTTTCTCCACACCCTCTCCAGCATTTATTGCTTGTAGATTTTTTGATGATGGCCATTCTCACTGGTGTGCGGTGATACCTCATTGTAGTTTTGATTTGCATTTCTCTAATGATTAGTGATGCTGAGCATCCTTTCATGTATTTGTTGGCAATCTGTATATCTTCTTTGGAGAAATGTCTATGTAGGTCTTCTGCCCATTTTTGGATTGGGTTGTTTGTTTTTTTAATATTGAGCTACATGAGCTGCTTGGAAATTTTGGAGATAAATCCTTTGCCAGTTGCTTCATTTGCAAATATTTTCTCCCATTCTGAGAGTTGTCTTTTCATCTTGTTTACGTTTTCCTTTGCTGTGGAAAAGCTTTTAAGTTTAATTAGGTCCCATTTGTTTATTTTTGTTTTTATTTCCATTTCTCTAGGAGGTGGGTCAGAAAGGATCTTGCTGTGATTTATGTCATAGAGTGTTCTGCCTGTGTTCTCCTCAAAGAGTTTGATAGTGTCTGGCCTTACATTTAGGTCTTTAATCCATTCTGAGTTTATTTTTGTGTATGGTGTTAGGGAGTGTTCTAATTTCATTCTTTTACATATAGCTGTCCAATTTTCACAGCACCAATTATTGAAGAAGCTGTCTTTTCTCCATTGTATATTCTTGCCTCCTTTATCAAAAATAAGCTGACCATATGTGCATGGGTTTATCTCTGGGCTTTCTATCCTGTTCCATTGATCTATATTTCTGTTTTTGTGCCAGTACCATACTGTCTTGATTACTGTAGCTTTGTAGTATAGTCTGAAGTCTGAGAGCCTGATTCCTCCAGCTCCATTTTTCTTTCTCAAGATTGCTTTGGCTATTCTGGGTCTTTTGTGTTTTCATACAAATTGAAATTTTTTGTTCTAGTTCTGTGAAAAATGCCATTGGTGGTTAGTTGGATAGGGATTGCCTTGAATCTGTAGATTGCTTTGGGTAGTATAGTCATTTTCACAATGTTGATTCTTCTAGTCCAAGAACATGGTATATCTCTCAATCTGTATCATCTTTAATTTCTTTCATCAGTGTCTTATAGTTTTCTGCATACAGGTCTTTTTTCTCCTTAGGTAGGTTTATTCCTAGGTATTTTATTCTTTTTGTTGCAGTGGTAAATGGGATTGTTTCCTTAATTTCTCTTTCAGATTTTTCATCATTAGTGTATAGGAATGCAAGAGATTTCTGTGCATAATTCTGTATCCTGTACTTTACCATATTCATTGATTAGCTCTTGTAGTTTTCTGGTAGCATCTTTAGGATTCTCTGGTCTACTATCATGTCATCTCCAAACAGTGACAGCTTTACGTCTTTTCCGATTTGTATTCCTTTTATTTCTTTTTCTTCTCTGATTGCCATGGCTAAAACTTCCAAACTATGTTGAATAATAGTGGTGAGAATGGACAACCTTGTCTTTTTCCTGATCTTAGAGGAAATGGTTTCCGTTTTTCACCATTGAGAATGATGTTGGCTGTGGGTTTGTCATATGGCCTTTATTATGTTCAGGTAAGTTCCCTCTATGCCTACTTTCTGGAGGGTTTTTATCATAAATGGGTGTTGAATTTTGTCGAAAGCTTTTTCTGCATCTATTGAGATGATCATATGGTTTTTATTCAATTTGTTAATATGGTTTATCACATTGATTGATTTGCATATATTAAAGAATCCTTGCATCCTGGGATAAATCCCACTTGATCATGGTGTATGATCCTTTTAATGTGCTGTTGGATTCTGTTTGCTAGTATTTTGTTGAGGATTTTTGCATCTATGTTCATCAGTTATATTGGCCTGTAGTTTTCTTTCTGTGTAACATCTTTGTCTAGTTTCGGTATCAGGGTGATGGTGGCCTTGTAGAATGAGTTTGGAAGTGTTCCTCCCTCTGCTATATTTTGGAAGAGTTTGAGAAGGATAGGTGTTAGCTCTTTTCTAACTGTTTGTTAGAATTCATCTGTGAAGCCATCTGGTCCTGGGCTTTTGTTTGTTGGAAGATTTTTAATCACAGTCTCAATTTCAGTGCTTGTGATTGGTCTGTTTATATTTTCTATTTCTTCCTGGTTCAGTCTTGGAAGGTTATGCTTTTCTAAGAATTTGTCCATTTCTTCCAGGTTGTCCATTTTATTGGCATACAGTTGCTTGCAGTAATCTCTCCTTATCATTTGTATTTCTGCCGTGTCAGTTGTTACTTCTCCTTTTTCATCTCTAATTCTATTAGTTTGAGTCTTCTCCTTTTTTTTCTTGATGAGTGTGGCTAATGGTTTACCAATTTCGTTTATCTTCTCAAAGGACCAGCTTTTAGTTTTATTGATCTTTGCTGTTGTTTCTTTCATTTCTTTTTAATTTATTTTTGATCTGATCTTTATGATTTATTTCCTTCTGCTAACTTTAGGGGTTTTTTCTTCTTCGTTCTCTAATTGCTTTGGGTTTAAGATTAGGTTGTTTATTTGAGATGTTTCTTGTTTCTTGAGGTAGGATTGTATTGCTATAAACTTCGCTCTTAGAACTGCTTTTGCTGCATCCCATAGGTTTTGAGTTGTCGTGTCTCCATTGTCATTTGTTTCTAGGTATTTTTTGATTTCCTCTTTGATTTCTTCAGTGAGATCTTGGTTATTTAGTAGTGTTGTTTAGCCTCCATGTGTTTGTATTTTTTACAGATTTTTTCCTGTAATTGATATCTAGTCTCATAGCGTTGTGATCAGACAAGATACTTGATACGATTTCAATTTTATTAAATTTACCAAGGCTTGATTTGTGACCCAAGATATGATCTATCCTGGAGAATGTGTTACTGTCGATTTCCCCTTTTATGGCTGTTAGCATTTGCCTTATGTATTGAGGTGCTCCTGTGTTGGGTGCATAAATATTTACAATTGTTATATCTTCTTCTTGGACTGATCCCTTGATGATTATGTGGTGTCCTTCTTTGTCTCTTGTAATAGTCTTTATTTTAAAGTCTATTTTGTCTGATATGAGAATTGCTACTCCACCTTTCTTTTGATTTCCATTTGAATGGAATAACTTTTTCCATCCCCTCACTTTCAGTGTGTATGTGTCCCTAGGTCTGAAGTGGGTCTCTTGTAGACAGCATATATACAGGTCTTGTTTTTGTATCCATTCAGCCAGTCTATGTCTTTTGGTTGGAGCATTTAATCCATTTACATTTAAGGTGTTATCGATATGTATGTTCCTATTACCATTTTAATTGTTTTGTGTTTGTTATTGTAGGTCTTTTCCTTTTCTTGAGTTTCCTGCCTAAAAAAGTTCCTTTAGCATTTGTTTTAAAGCTGGCTTGGTGGTGCTGAATTCTCTTAGCTTTTGCTTGTCTATAGAGGTTTTAATTTCTCTGTCGAATCTGAATGAGATCCTTGCTGGGTAGAGTAATCTTGGTTGTAGGTTTTTCCCTTTCATCGCTTTAAATATGTCCTGCCACTCCCTCTGGCTTGCAGAGTTTGTGCTGCAAGATCAGCTGTTAACCTTTTAGGGATTCCCTTGTATGTTATTTGTTGCTTTTCTTTTGCTGCTTTTAGTATTTTTTCTTTGTATTTAATTTTTGATAGTTCGATTAATATGTGTCGTGTCATGTTTCTCCTTGGATTTATCCTGTATGGGACTCTCTGCACTTCCTGGACTTGATTAACTATTTCCTTTCCCATATTAGGGAAGTTTTCAACTATAATCTCTTCAAATATTTTCTCAGTCCCTTTCTTTTTCTCTTCTTCTTCTGGGACCCCTATAATTAGAATGTTGGTGTGTTTAATGTTGTCCCAGAGGTCTCTGAGACTATCCTCATTTCTTTTCATTCTTTTTTTTTATTCTGCTCTGCAGTAGTTATTTCCACTATTTTATCTTCCAGGTCACTTATCCATTCTACTGCCTCAGGTATTCTGCTATTGATTCCTTCTACAAAATTTTTAATTTCATTTATTAGGTTGTTCATCATTGTTTGTTTGCTCTTTAGTTCCTCTAGGTCCTTATTAATCATTTCTTGTATTTTCTCCATTCTGTTTCCAAGATTTTGTATCATCTTTACTATCATTACTCTGAATTTTTTTCAGGTAGACTGCCTACTTCCTTTTCATTTGTTTGGTCTGGTGGGTTTTTACCTTGCTCCTTCCACTGCTGTGTGTTTCTCTGTCTTCTCATTTTGCTTACCTTACTGTGTTTGGGGTCTCCTTTTCGCAGCGTGCATGTTCTTAGTTCCCGTTGTTTTTGGTGTCTGCCCCCAGTGGCTAAGGTTGTTTCAGTGGGTTGTGTAGGCTTTCTGATGGAGGAGACTGGTGCCTGTGTTCTGGTGGATAAGGCTGGATCTTGTCTTTCTGGTGGCAGGACTGCGTCTGGTGGTGTGTTTTGGGGTGTCTGTGACTTTATTATGATTTTAGGCAGCCTCTCTGCTAATAGGTGGGGTTGTGTTCCTGTCTTGCTAGTTGTTTGGCATAGGGTGTCCATCACTGTAGCTTGCTGGTCGTTGAGTGGAGCTGGGTCTTAGCATTGAGATGGAGATCTCTGGGGGAGCTTTTGCCATTTGATATTACATGGAGCTGGGAGGTCTCTGTTAGACCAATGTCCTAAACCTGGTTCTCCCAACTCAGAGGCACAAGCATGACACCTGGCTGGAGCACCAAGACCCTGTCAGCTACACAGCTCAGAAATAATGGAGAAAAAGAAAGAAAGAAAGGGGGGGGGAGGAAGGAGGGAGGGAGGGAGAGAGAGAATGAAGGAAAGAAAAGGAAGGAAGGAAGGAAGGAAGGAAGGAAAGTAATAATAAAATAAAATAACATTATTAAAATTTAAAAATATTAAAAAGTAATAAAAAAGAAAAAAGATAGCAACCCAACCGAAAAACAAATCTACCAATGATAACAAGTGCTAAAAACTCTACAAAAAAAATACCAGACAGACAGAACCCTAGGACAAATGGTAAAAGCAAAGCTATACAGACAGAATCACACAAAGAAGCATACACATACACACTCACAAAAAGAGAAAAAGGAAAACATTATATATATATATATGTATTTATTTATTTATTTATTTTAAAAATGGAAGAGAGCAACCAAATCAATAAATCTACCAATGATAATAAAGTCTAAATACTAAACTAAGATAAACATAAATCCAGGAACAGATTAGATACAGAAGGCAAACCCCAAGTCTACAATTGCTCCCAAAATCCACTGCCTCAATTTTGGGAAGATTCGTTGTCTATTCAAGTATTCCAGAGATGCAGGGTACATCAAGTTGATTGTGGAGATTTAATCCACTACTCCTGAGGCTGTTGGGAGAGATTTCCCTTTCTCTTCTTTGTTCACACAGCTCCTGGGGTTCAGCTTTGGATCTGGCCCTGCCTCTGCGTGTAGGTCACCTGTTACAGGACGAGGTTAAAGTAGCAGCTGATTGGGGGGCTCTGGCTTACTCAGGCCAGAGGGTGGGAGGGGTATGGAATGCGGGGTGAGCCTGCGGTGGCAGAGGCTGGCATGACGTTGCAACAGCCTGAGCCGTGCTGTGTGTTCTGGGGAAGTTGTCCCTGGATCATAGAACCCTGGCAGTGGCGGGCTGCACAGGCTCCCAGGAGGGGAGGTGTGGATAGTGACCTGTGCTCGCACACAGGCTTCTTGGTGGCTGCAGCAGCAGCCTTAGCGTTTCATGCCCGTCTCTGGTGTCCGCTCTGATAGCCGCAGCTTGCACCCGTCTCTGGAGCTCGTTTAGGTGGTGCTCTGAATCCCCTCTCCTTCTGTACCCCGAAAGAATGGTCTCTTGCCTCTTAGGCAGTTCCAGACTTTTTCCTGGACTCCCTCCTGGCTAGCTGTGGCGCAGTAGCCCCCTTCAGGCTGTGTTCACGCAGCCAACTCCAGTCCTCTCCCTGGGATCCGACCTCTGAAGCCCAAGCCTCAGCTCCCACGCCCCACCCATCCCGGCAGGTGAGCATACAAGTCTCTCAGGCTGGTGAGTGCTGGTCAGCACCAATCCTCTGTGTGGAAATCTCTCCACTTTGCCCTCTGCACCGCTATTGCTGTGCTCTCCTCCATGGCTCCAAAGCCTTCCCCTGCCATCCCCTGTCTCCGCCAGTGAAGGAGCTTCCTAGTGTGTGGAAACTTTTCCTCCTTCACAGCTCCCTCCCAGGGGTGCAGGTCCTGTCCCTATTCTTTTCTCTGTTTTTTCTTTTTTCCTTTGCCCTACCCAGGTATGTGGGGAGTTTCTTGCCTTTGGGGAAGTCAGGTCTTCTGCCAGCATTCAGTAGGTGTTCTGTAGGAGTTGTTCCACATGTAGATGTATTTCTGATGTATTTGTGGAAAGGAAGGTGATCTCCACATCTTACTCCTCCACCATCTTGAAGGTCTCTCATAAGCAGAGGTTTTGATTTGACAAATCTTTTTTTCTTTTTTAATAGAACTAAAGGTAAAACTTTTTAAAATAAGCTGGACATTAGAAAGTTCCCAAATTTGTTAATGTGCGCAGTTCTTTTTTTTTTTGGCCTCACTGTGTGGCTTGTGGGATCTTAGTTCCCCGACTAGGGATTGAACCTGGGCCCACGGCAGTGAAAGAGCTGAGTCCTAACCACTAAACCACCAGGGAATTCCCATTAATGTGCCCAGTTCTAACTGTATGTTTCCCAAGTTTGCTTTTAGAAACCCAGAGTGCATCCCTCTATATACATATAATTTTGAAATGGTTGTTAAGTTCCTGGATCTAACATAGGGCAAGCCACAGCAGCCTGTTTTTATTATAGGTGAACCTTGAAGAAAGGCCTTACATGTTTTCTTAGGTCAAACTCCCAAGGCAATAGAAATAAAAGCAAAAATAAACAAATGGCACCTAATCAAACTTATAAGCTTTTGCACAGCAAAGGAAACCATAAACAAAATGAAAAGACAACCTAACGGAATGGGAGAAAACACTTACAAACTATACAACCGACAAGGGCTTAAGTTCCAAAATATACACAGTTCATGCAACTCAATATCAGAAACACAAACAACCAAATCAAAAAATGGGCAGAAGACCTAAACAGACATTTCTCCAAAGAAGACGTACAGATGGCCACAAGTACGTGAAAAGATGTTCAGCATCACTAATTATTAGAGAAATACAAATCAAAAGTACAGTGACGTATCTCCTCTCAGCAGTCAGAATAGCCATCATTACAAAGTCTACGGGGACTTCCCTGGTGGTCCAGTGGTTAAGAATCCACCTTCCAATGCAAGGGACTTGGGTTTGATCCCTGGTTGGGGAGCTAAGATCCCACATGCCACAGGGCAACTGAGCCCACATGCCACAACTACAGAGCCCACGCGCTCTAGAGCCCGCACAGCCCAACTAGAGAGAAGCTCGCGTGCCGCAATGAAGAGCCCACGTGCCACAACAAAAGAGCCCATGTGCTGCAACTAAGACCTGATGCAGCCAAAAATAAATAAATAGTTTTTTAAAAAATCAAAAGTCTACAAATAACAAAAGCTGGAGAGGTTGTGGAGAAAAGAGAACCCTCCTACACTGATGGCCAGAATGTAAATTGGTGCAGGAACTATGAGAGGGTCCTCAAAAAACTAAAAATAGAACTACTGTATGATCCAGCAATCCCACTCCTGAGCATGTATCTGGAGAAAACGCTAATTCAAAAAGATACATGCACCCCAATGTTCATTGCAGCACTATTTACAATAGCCAAGACATGGAACCAACCTAAATGTCCATCAACAGAGGAATGGATAAAGAAGATGTGGTACATATATACAGTGGAATAGTACTCAGCCATAAAAAAGGAGTGAAATAATGCCATTTTCAGCAATGTGCATGGACCTAGAGATTATCATACTAAGTGAAGTAAGCCAGAAAGAGGAAGACAAATACCATATGATGTTACTTATATGTGGAATCTAAAATATGATACAAATGAATTTATTTACAAAACAACAGACTCACAGATGTAGAAAACAAACTTATGGTTACCCAAGGAGAAAGGGGGTGAGGGAGGGATAAATTAGGAGTTTGGAACTAGCAGATAAAAACTACTATATATAAAATAGATAAACAACAAGGTCCTACTGTATAACACAGGGAACTATATTTAATATCCTATAATAAACCATAATGGAAAAGAATATGAAAAAGTATATATGTGTATACATTTTTATATATATATATATATGTACTTATACAGAAGATAGAAGTGGAAAAGGAAAAAAAAGAATTTTCTCCATTTTTCTGGGAAAATTCCAAACCTAGGCAGAATTCTGAAGTGAGCATGTCATGTGAGATTTCTCCCCTTCTCTGAACACATTTTTCTTGTTTCTTTCTTTACTACAGACCTGGCACCCAGTGCCTTGTTGAATTAGACTGAAGTGCACAGTGGTGTGCTTGATGTAATGTGGCCAAAAACCTCTTCCAGTAGATGATGCTAACCAGGAAGGGAGATGAATTTGCCCTGTCAGGCCTCTTCTTGGTGTGTTCTGTATGGACTGCCTCCCTACTAGAGTAAATACATCAACTTAAAAGAGGAACATAGAAGATTGCAGATGAAAAAACAGACAGTAATATACATGCTGTGAGCATTTGCGGGCAGCATCACATAGATAATGTAAGAGCAGAAGTCACGTTTTAAGAGATCTGAAAAGTATTCCAGAGAAGTTGGATGAAGTAACAAAATAAAGCATAAAGCTCTAAGAAAGAGGGAAATAATGTTAAAGATACAAAAATGGAGAATAAGTTGAGAATTCACAGAATATACTTGAAGAGAAGAAAAAATTTTTAATAGGGAATGAAATAAAAGAAGCCAGATAAATGAATGAGAATGTTTAAACAGGTTCCAGGTATTGATCATGTTATGTGTATGTTAGTTATACATGTTTCCTATGAACAGATGTATAGGACAGTAGACACAGAGGGTTTTTTCCATGATTATATGAAAGTAAAAGGTGAAAATAAAAAAAGAACAATGGTGTGAATGAAAGAGGCCGTGTGTATCCACTTGCTTTATCTTCCCTCCTGGCTTAATGTAGGAACCCACCTGGGCTAGGCTGTGAGCTTGGACTTGTGTTTCCTTGGCCCAAGAGGACTGGCACATATCAGCAGATGTCTCACCATAAAAGGGGCTTCACCACTCCAGTCTGTGTTTTTGTTTTTGTTTTTTTTCGATACGTGGGCCTCTCACTGTTGTGGCCTCTTCCGTTGCGGAGCACAGGCTCTGGATGTGCAGGCTCAGCGGCCATAGCTCACGGGCCCAGCCGCTCTGTGGCATGTGGGATCTTCCCAGACCGGGGCACGAACCCGTGTCCCCTGCATCAGCAGGCGGACTCTCAACCACTGCGCCACCTGGGAAACCCCAGTCTGTGTTTTATATATATATAAATTTGTTTATTTATTTTTGGCTGTGTTGAGTCTTCGCTGCTGCGCGCAGGCTTTCTCTAGTTTTGCGGCAAGCGGGGGCTGCTCTTCGTTGCGGTGCACAGGCTTCTCATTGTGGTGGCTTCTCTTGTGGCAGAGCACGGGCTGTAGGTGCACAGGCTTCAGTAGTTGTGGCACATGGGCTCAGTAGTTGTGGCTCGCAGGCTCTAGAGCGCGGGCTCAGTAGTTGTGGTGCATGAGCTTAGTTGCTCTGCGGCATGTGGGATCTTCCCGGACCAGGGCTTGAACCTGTGTGCCCTGCATTGGCAGGCGGATTCTTAACCACTGAGCCACCAGGGAAGTCCCACCACTCCAGTCTTGAGCACCTTGGAGTTCCTGCTTTCCCTTAGATTTTGACTGGGGCAAAATATGGTGAGTGAATCAAGCTACACGTTTCCTCTGCTGAAGGCTTTAAAAAAATAATAGGTAGAAAGTGTTCCACTGAAGAAAGACTTAAAAATGGAAAGGAACACCCAGGACATGGTGAAATGTTCTTCCATGAAAACAATAACAACACCTGAATAGGATAACCAGGAATTTTGTGTAGAAAGAAGTATCCAAAAATTAACCATAAAATTGATATATTCAAAGATGAAGTTAATGATCTTTAGGAGACACCAGCTGTAGATAATAGAATAACTAGGACAAGCTAGGAATATAACGTGAATCTATATAGCTGTTTAAGAGTCTCTCACCTACTGAGAGACTAAAAGCTAAACACAAAAGAGTACATACTGTGTGATTCCATTTGAATATGAAATTCTAGAATAAGGAAGATTTATCTGTAATGATGGAAATCAGATCAGTGGTTAGGAGTGGTGATTAACTGCAAAGGGGTACAGGGAATTCTCTGGGGATAAAGAAATGTTCTGTATCTTGATTAGGATGGTGGTAACAAGTGTATATTCATTTGTCCAAACTCTTTGACCTATACACATGGGTGCATTTTTAATGTAAATTTATGTCTCAGTTTTTTAAAAAAGATTAACAAAGTCTAAGATAATTTTTTCTTAGAAAGTTTTTCTTGGATGTCTTGTATTAATAAGAAATATATGGTTTTTAATGGTTTGTGAACCACAAATTATAAAACACAGCAGTCTAATTACTGGTGTCTCGTTTTCTGAGCATTTTTGAAGCAAAAGTAGAATACTAACTACAGGGAAGATGCTGATGTATTGTCCAGGGAGCAGGAACTGGTCTAAGAAGAATGAGGCCACCAAACACACTTCAAGAAACACTGCTGCATGGTTAAGGATCCGCCTGCCAATGCAGGGGACACAGGTTCGATCCCTGGTCCGGGAAGATCCCACATGCCACAGAGCAACTAAGCCTGTGTGCCACAACTACTGAGCCTGTATTCTAGAGCCTGCGAGCCACAGCTACTGAGGCTGCGTGCCACAACTACTGAAGCCCGCGTGCCTAAAGCCTGTGCTCTGCAACAAGAGAAGCCACTGCAAGGAGAAGCCCACACACCACAACAAAGAGCAGCCCTTGCTTGCCGGAACTAGAGAAAGCCTGCACGCAGCAACGAAGGCCCAATGCAGCCAAAAAAATAAACAAATAAATTAAAATAAATACATTTATTTAAAACAAAAAAAAGAAACACTGCTGCAGCCCATCTAACTGTGGTGTACTGTGTGAAGCTGTGGTCCTCTGTGGGGCCAAATCTCTGTCCCTTTTGTATCTTGGTGAAAAATCCCATTGCTGATAAAAAAAAAAAAAAAAAAAACTCAGATATTTGTCTATTTCTTTTTTTTTTTTTCTTTTTGCGGTACGCGGGCCTCTCACTGTTGTGGCCTCTCCCGTTGCAGAGCACAGGCTTCGGACGCGCAGGCTCAGCGGCCATGGCTCACGGGCCCAGCCGCTCCGTGACATGTGGGATCTTCCTGGACTGGGGCACGAACCCGTGTCCCCTGCATCGGCAGGCGGACTCTCAACCACTGCGCCACCAGGGAAGCCCCAACTTTTACATTTGTAATACCTAAATAGCAAAGAATGCTCATTATGATGGTGTTGAATAGTAGCTTTCTTTTTAAAGGTTGTCTTACTTTAAAAGATTATTCATACTCATGCTGAAAAGATATTATAATGAAAATATTATAAAATTAATATATCACTAGACCAGGATTAATATCTTGCAATAATACACCATCTACTTAGACTGTTGGGACAACATATCAGTTGTAGCTAAGCAATTCCATTTACCAAAAGAAAGGGGGGAAATTCCTAAAATGTGTTCTGTATCAGCATATCCCCTGCCAACTCCCATTCTTCTGGTAATGGGTTGTAAGGCCCTAACAAGAAGAGTGGACTCACAGGAAAGTTGTCAGCAGTCAGACCCCAGGAGCACTGAGGCAGATGTCTCTTCCTTCTGATGACAGTACTACCTCTAATACTCCATGTCTGTGTCTCTGTTCAGAATACCCCCAGAGTTTGTTGGTGGTGCCACCCAGTACAAGGACCCCTACAGTGTAGCATTCTCACACCACTGGCTCACTCCCAGCTGGCCTATATTGATAGTTGCCTTTGGCCAAGATAGGTTTCCTGCCTCTGGTGGCCAAGTTGGCAGGTCACTTGACACAAAGCTTAGCAGTGTGTGCAGAGGAGCTCCTGAGGAAGGAGCATTTGGTTTGGTAGAATCCTCTACAGAGACTTGATCTTTGCTAGGGCATCTTTTATGTTATCTACTAATTTTTTTAATGTCATCCCTCTCCCCGACCCCTCGCCAAATGCACACACACACACACACACACACACACATTATAGCCTTAGTATTTTGCCCTCTTAGAGTTTTCAGACACTTCAGTATCTATCATCTCATTTTATCCTTCCAGGAATCCCTTGAAGATAGGATAAGAATTGTCCCATTGATAATGGGACAGATGGACCAAGTACTGACATCTAGCTAGTGACATCCTGGGAACAACACAGAAAGTTGCTGACTGCAAACCAGTCCCTTTTTCCACCATAAAAGTTTCCATCTGTTTGCCTATTTCTTCTCTATTAGCCCTCCCAGGATGTACATTTAATCTCTTATTTCCTAAGGTGAGAGTTACTTTACCAAGCCAAATTTGTCTGGTGAGGGATATTTCTAAAGGACTGAAGGATAGTCATCTAAGTCTTGACTGTAGGAAGAGTCATTAAGTGAAGCCCTGTCAGCAGTATGGAAGAGTTATATTTTGGCAGCTGTAATTTTCTTATAGCTGTACAATATATGTGCTAGATATATTTAGTAAAGTACTGCTTAACTCCTTCCTTCTCTTCCAAGAATATCTGAGTGTAAGAAAAAGGAAATTATATATTTGAATAAAAGCACTTGCAGAAAATGGTTGAATGTTCAAAACTAAATATTATCCATTATTTATGCTTGGAATTCCTTAGGCGTTTCCATGGGATGAAGTAGGTCTTTACAGTTCCTGGTATAAGTTATTAGAAGTTGGAAATTAAAGTAATAATAACACTGAGGCTTCAGATACAACCAGTCAGTATCTCAATGTTGTCTATAATATAAATATACTCTTCCAGGAACCAACAAGGACACGAAAGATCTGCAAACACATTTGTAATGTACCTTGTATAAATAAAAGTAGAAGCATTTTGTTTGGAGGAGTTTAGTTTTGTTTTGATTTTGGCAGTAGTCATAGTTGTAATCCAGTTACCATTATGTGGTCTTGATAATCAAGACTGGTAGTTGCTCTTTATTTTGTAATGAATCAAAATGACAAGGAAAGTTCAAGCATGAAGGTATGATGAGCCACTTTATTACTATAGCTCATCACCTAAAGAACGGGGCAACCTCCATTCGTGGAATTTTAACTGTGTAGTGATCAGTAGGTAGTAGCAATCTAATTGACAAAAATAGTCCCCTTTTTAGTGTTTAAACAATATTTGCTGTTTTTTTATTATAAAGACTAGAGCATATGAGCCAAGGGCACTGGCTTTGGAGTTGGAGAGGCCTTGACTCCCATACATACTTGGTCAGTCATGGCTATGTGACCAAAACTCTAAGTTTTGGTTTCCTTATCTATAAAATGGGGGAGATGTTATGGTACCTATAGAAATTTTATGTAAGAATTAAATAAAATAAAGCCAGTAAAATGCTTAGAACAAGGCCTGATTTTTTTTTTTTTTTTGGCCGTGCCACGCAGCTTGCAAGATCTCAGTTCCCTGACTAGGTATTGAACCCCTGCCCCCGGCAATGGAAGCACAGAGTCTTAACCACTGGACCGCCAGGGAATTCGCCTGAGTCTGATTTAATAAAGTGTTTTTAAAAAAAAAAAAAGAAGAAGAAAATCAAAATGGCTAGTAAACCACAAGTCATTATTAACATTTTGATATGTTGGCTTTCAGGCTTTTTTCTGCTACACACACACATACACACAAACACACACACACACACACCCCTACATGTACACATATATTTCCATATATAATCCACCTTTTTTTTAACCCTTTGCAAAATCGGGATCATATTTTATATACAATTTATATCCTGCTTAATTTTCCCATATATCTTTATTAAAATTTAAAATTTATTGAAAACAGGTTTTCTTGACCAAATAATATTGTAACATATGACTCTATATAATTATTTAATCATTATCTCCTTGTGAGACATCTAAGTTATTGCCAGTATTTTACCATTATAAATATTATTACTTTAAAGGTTAAAGAGTTTTTAAAATCTTAACATTTTTTTTCCTTTTTACTTCTTTGACGTTGAACATTTTCATTTATTGATGTTTATTGATTATTGGCATTATTTCAGTGAAATAATGCCAGTACCTCTCTGTGAATACCTTTTTGTAAAGCTTTTTAGGTAGGATCTCAAGCTTCTGGAGTAGTGCCAGGTACATAATAAGTACTGAATAAATATTTGTGGCATGATTAATGAATTAATGGCACGGATATTAACCCTGTCTATCATATTTGTTTCAAGCCTTAAGGAAAAATTTGCCTTTGTACATGCACAAAGATAATGCTATCTTGGTTTTTAGTCTTTATAACCTAATTTTTTCCCATTCTTTTCTTTCCCCACAGTTCATCCATGAGCTCGGATTTCCCACATTACAACTTCAGGATGCCTAATATTGGATTCCAGAATCTGCCACTCAACATATATATTGTGGTTTTTGGCACTGCTATATTTGTCTTCATCCTTAGTTTACTCTTCTGTTGCTACTTGATTAGGTAATCAGTTTTCATTCTGTGTTGCTTCAATATATGTTAAGCAATCAATAATAAATCAACTTTCTGCCCTTAGGATAAAATGTTTTATACATATGATAATTAGCAAATTTTCTAAAATTAAGGTGGCTTAACATTTTAACCTTCTGTGAGTTACTAATCAGTAAAACACCTTTATTCAGTCTTCAATTTTATCTACTGAGGAGGTATTTTGCACTAGAGGAGAAAATTGTCCACATTTGTTTTCCTAACGTATTAGAACCTAACCTAATAACACTTACGTTATTGTCCCCAAGATTTAATCTACTTTAACAGAAATTTCAAGATTGCTTTTCAGGAGGGTGTTAGCTACAGTCATTAGGGATCAGAAAACAATGTCCAAACAAGATACAAGACTTTAAACAGATTTTTGTGGTTTCTCAAGAATATCTGAAGCTTCCATTTGTTGGTGAATTGGTCAGGTGTACAGGTGATTGATTATCTGCATAAAACACTATTCGACAAGCTCTGTAGCACATGTACAGACAAGTGATAAAGGATAAAATACCCACTAGAACGAGTAATGGATTTGGCCAGTAAACTTTCATGGTTGACTGACTCATAATTGTTTAAGCAAGCATTTTTCTCTTTCTAAGGTTTTTTTTTTTCTTAGTTATATATATACATATATCCCCTTATCTCTTCCCTCTTGCATCTCCCTCCCTCCCACCCTCCATATCCTACCCCTCCAGGTGGTCACAAAGCACCGAGCTGATCTCCCTGTGCTATGTGGCTGCTTCCCACTAGCTATCTACCTTAGGTTTGGTAGTGTATATATGCCCATGCCTCTCTCTCGCTCTGTCACAGGTTACCCTTCCCCCTCCCCATATCCTCAAGTCCATTCTCTAGTAGGTCTGTGTCTTTATTCCTGTCTTACTCCTAGGTTCTTCATGACATTTTTTTTTCTTAAATTCCATATATATGTGTTAGCATACGGTATTTGTCATTCTCTTTCTGACTTACTTCACTCTGTATGACAGACTCTAGGTCTATCCACCTCATTACAAATAGCTCAATTTCGTTTCTTTTTATGGCAGAGTAATATTCCATTGTATATATGTGCCACATCTTCTTTATCCATTCATCTGATGATGGACACTTAGGTTGTTTCCATCTACAGGCTATTGTAAATAGAGCTGCCTTGAACATTTTGGTACAGGACTCTTTTTGAATTATGGTTTTCTGAGGTTATATGCCCAGTAGTGGGATTGCTGGGTCATATGGTAGTTCTATTTGTAGTTTTTTAAGGAACCTCCATACTTTTCTCCATAGTGGCTGTAACAATTCACATTCCCACCAGCAGTGCAGAAGTGTTCCCTTTTCACCACACCCTCTCCAGCATTTATTGTTTCTAGATTTTTTGATGATGGCCATTCTGACTTGTGTGAGATGATATCTCATTGTAGTTTTGATTTGCATTTCTCTAATGATTAATGATGTTGAGCATTCTTTCATGTGTTTGTTGGCAGTCTGTATATCTTCTTTGGAGATATGTCTATTTAGGTCTTCTGCCCAGTTTTGGATTGGGTTGTTTGTTTTTTTGTTATTGAGCTGCATGAGCTGCTGGTAAATTTTGGAAATTAATCCTTTGTCAGTTGCTTCATTTGAAAATATTTTCTCCCATTATGAGGGTTGTCTTTTGGTCTTGTTTATGGTTTCCTTTGCTGTGCAAAAGCTCTGAAGTTTCATTAGGTCCCATTTGTTTATTTTTGTTTTTATTTCCATTTCTCTAGGAGGTGGGTCAAAAAGGATCTTGCTGTGATTTATGTCATAGAGTGTTCTGCCTGTTTCCTCTAAGAGTTTGATAGTTTCTAGCCTTACATTTAGGTTTTTCATCCATTTTGAGCTTATTTTTGTGTATGGTTTTAGGGAGTGTTCTAATCTCATACTTTTACATGTACCTGTCCAGTTTTCCCAGCACCACTTATTGAAGAGGTTGTCCTTTCTCCACTGCACACTCCTGCCTCCTTTATCAAAGATAAGGTGACCATATATGTGTGGGTTTATCTCTGGGCTTTCTATCCTGTTCCATTGATCTATATTTCTGTTTTTGTGCCAGTACCATACTGTCTTGATTACTGTAGCTTTGTAGTATAGTCTGAAGTCAGGGAGCCTGATTCCTCCAGCTCCGTTTTTCGTTCTCAAGATTGCTTTGGCTATTCGGGTTCTTTTGTGTTTCCGTACAAATTGTGAAATTTTTTGTTCTAGTTCTGTGAAAAATGCCAGTGGTAGTTTGATAGGGATTGCATTGAATCTATAGATTGCTTTGGGTAGTAGAGTCATTTTCACAGTGTTAATTCTTCCAATCCAAGAACATGGTATATCTCTCCATCTATTTGTATCATCTTTAATTTCTTTCATCAGTGTCTTATAATTCTCTGCATACAGGTCTTTTGTCTCCTTAGGTAGGTTTATTCCTAGATATTTTATTCTTTTGGTTGCAATGGTAAATGGGAGTGTTTTCTTGATTGCACTTTCAGATTTTTCATCATTAGTATATAGGAATGCCAGAGATTTCTGTGCATTAATTTTGTATCCTGCTACTTTACCAAATTCATTGATTAGCTCTAGTAGTTTTCTGGTGGCATCTTTAGGATTCTCTATGTATAGTATCATGTCATCTGCAAACAGTGACAGCTTTACTTCTTTTCCGATTTGGATTCCTTTTATTTCCTTTTCTTCTCTGATTGCTGTGGCTAAAACTTCCAAAACTATGTGGAATAATAGTGGTGAGAATGGGCAACCTTGTCTTGTTCCTGATCTTAGTGGAAATGCTTTCAGTTTTTCACCATTGAGGACAATGTTTGCTGTGGGTTTGTCATATATGGCCTTTATTATATTGAGGAAAGTTCCCTCTATGCCTACTTTCTGCAGGGCTTTTATCATAAATGGGTTTGAATTTCGTCGAAAGCTTTTTCTGCATCTATTGAGATGATCATATGGTTTTTCTCCTTCAATTTGTTAATATGGTGTATCACATTGATTGATTTGCATATATTGAAGAATCCTTGCATTCCTGGAATAAACCCCACTTGATCATGGTGTATGATCCTTTTAACATGCTGTTGGATTCTGTTTGCTAGTATTTTGTTGAGGATTTTTGCGTCTATGTTCATCAGTGATATTGGCCTGTTGTTTTCTTTCTTTGTGACATCCTTCTCTGGTTTTGGTATCAGGGTGATGGTGGACTCGTAGAATGAGTTTGGGAATGTTCCTCCCTCTGCTATATTTTGGAAGAGTTTGAGAAGGATAGGTGTTTGCTATTCTCTAAATGTTTGATAGAATTCGCCTGTGAAGCCATCTGGTCCTGGGCTTTTGTTTGTTGGAAGATTTTTAATCACAGTTTCAATTTCAGTGCTTGTGATTGGTCTGTTCATATTTTCTATTTCTTCCTGATTCAGTCTTGGCAGGTTGTACATTTCTAAGGATTTGTCCATTTCGTCCAGGTTGCCCATTTTATTGGCATAGAGTTGCTTGTAGTAATCTCTCATGATCTTTTGTATTTCTGCAATGTCAGTTGTTACTTCTCCTTTTTCATTTCTAATTCTATTGATTTGAGTCTTCTCCCTTTTTTTCTTGCTGAGTCTGGCTAATGGTTTATCACTTTTGTTTATCTTCTCAAAGAACCAGCTTTTAGTTTTATTGATCTTTGCTATTGTTTCCTTCATTTCTATTTCATTTATTTCTGATCTGATTTTTATGATTCTTTCCTTCTGCTAACTTTGGGGGTTTTTTGTTCTTCTTTCTCTAATTGCTTTAGGTGCAAGGTTAAGTTGTTTATTCAAGATGTTTCCTGTTTCTTAAGGTAGGATTGTATTGCTATAAACTCCCCTCTTAGAACTGCTTTTGCTGCATCCCATAGGTTTTGGGTCGTCGTGTCTCCATTGTCATTTGTTTCTAGGTATTTTTTTATTTCCTCTTTGATTTCTTCAGTGATCACTTCGTTATTAGGTAGTGTATTGTTTAGACTCCATGTGTTTGTATTTTTTACAGATCTTTTCCTGTAATTGATATCTAGTCTCATAGCGCTGTGGTCGGAAAAGATACTTGATACAATTTCAATTTTCTTAATTTTACCAAGGCTTGATTTGTGACCCAAGATATAATCTATCCTGGAGAATGTTCCATGAGCACTTGAGAAAAATGTGTATTCTGTTGTTTTTGGATGGAATGTTCTATAAATATCAATTAAGTGCCTCTTGTTTAATGTATCATTTAAAGCTTGTGTTTCCTTATTTATTTTCATTTTGGATGATCTGCCCATTGGTGAAAGTGGGGTGTTAAAGTCCCCTGCTATGAATGTGTTACTGTCGATTTCCCCTTTTATGACTGTTAGTATTTGCCTTGTGTATTGAGGTGCTCCTATGTTGGGTGCATCAATATTTACAATTGTTATATCTTCTTGTTGGATCAATCCCTCGATCATTATGTAGTGTCCTTCTTTGTCTCTTGTAATAGTCTTTATTTTAAAGTCTATTTTGTCTGATATGAGAATTGCTACTCCAGCTTTCTTTTGGTTTCCATTTGCATGCAATATCTTTTTCCATCCCCTTACTTTCAGTGTGTATGTGTCTCTAGGTCTGAAGTGGGTCTCTTGTAGACAGCATATATATGGGTCTTTTTTTTGTATCCATTCAGCCAATCTGTGTCTTTTGGTGGGAGCATTTAGTCCATTTACATTTAAGGTAATTATCGATATGTATGTTCCTATTCCCATTTTCTTAATTGTCTTGGGTTCATTATTGTAGGTCTTTTCCTTCTCTTGTGTTTCTTGCCTAGAGAAGTTCCTTTAGCATTTGTTGTAAAGCTGGTTTGGTGGTGCTGAACTCTCTCAGCTTTTGCTTGTCTGTAAAGGTTTTAATTTCTCCATCAAATCTGAATGAGATCCTTGATGGGTAGAGTAATCTTGGGTGCAGGTTTTTCTCCTTCATCTCTTTAAATATGTCCTGCCAGTCCCTTCTGGCTTGCAGAGTTTCTGCTGAAAGATCAGCTGTTAACCTTATGGGGATTCCCTTGTGTGTTATTTGTTGTTTTTCCCTTGCTGCTTTTAATATGTTTTCTTTGTATTTAATTTTTGACATTTTGTTTAATATGTGTCTTGGCATATTTCTCCTTGGATTTATCCTGTATGGGACTCTGTGCTTCCTGGACATGATTAACTATTTCCTTTCCCATATTAGGGAAGTTTTCAACTATAATCTCTTCAAATATTTTCTCAGTCCCTTTCTTTTTCTCTTCTTCTTCTGGAACCCCTATAATTCAAATGTTGGTGCGCTTAATGTTGTCCCAGAGGTCTCTAAGACTGTCCTTAGTTCTTTTCATTCTTTTCTCTTTATTCTGCTATGCAGTAGTTATTTCCACTATTTTATCTTCCAGGTCACTTATCCGTTCTTCTGCCTCAGTTATTCTGCTATTGATCCCATCTAGAGTATTTTTAATTTCATTTATTGTGTTGTACATCGTTGTTTGTTTCATCTTTAGTTCTTCTAGGTCCTTGTTAAATGTTTGTTGCATTTTGTCTGTTCTATTTCCAAGATTTTGGATCATCTTTGCTATCATTATTCTGAATTCTTTTTCAGGTAGACTGCCTATTTCCTCTTCATTTGTTAGGTCTGATGGGTTTTTATCTTGCTCCTTCATCTGCTGTGTTTTTCTGTCTTCTTATTTTGCTTAACTTACTGTGTTTGCGGTCTCCTTTTTGCAGGTTGCAGGTTCGTAGTTCCTGTTGTTTTTGGTGTCTGTCCGCAGTGGCTAAGGTTGGTTCAGTGGGTTGTGTAGGCTTCCTGGTGGAGGGAACTAGTGCCTGTGTTCTGGTGGATGAGGCTGGATCTTGTCTTTCTTGTGGGCAGGTCCATGTCTGGTGGTGTGTTTTGGGGTGTCTGTGGACTTATTATGACTTTAGGCAGCCTCTCTGCTAATGGGTGGGGTTGTGTTCCTGTCTTGCTAGTTGTTTGGCATAAGGTGTCCAGCACTGTAGCTTGCTGGTCGTTGAGTGAAGCTGGGTGCTGGTGTTGAGATGGAGATCTCTGGGAGATTTTAGCCATTTGATATTATGTGGAGCTGGGAGGTCTCTTGTGGACCAGTGTCCTGAAGTTGGCTCTCCCACCTCAGAGGCACAGCACTGACTTCCTGGCTGCAGCACCAAGAGCCTTTCATCCACATGGCTCAGAATAAAAGGGAGTAAAAGTAGAAAGAAAGAATTAGTACAAGAAAGAAAGAAAGGAAGAAGGGAGAGAAGGAGGGAAGAAGGAAGGAAGGAGGGAAGGAAGGGAAAAAAAGAAGGAAATAAGGTAAAATGAAATGAAGATAACATACAATAAAGTTATTAAAATAAAAAATAATTATTAAGAAAAAAAAATTTTTTAAAAACGGACAGATAGAACTCTAGGACACATGGTGGAAGCAAAGCTATACAGACATAATCTCACACAGAAGCATACACATACACACTCACAAAAAGAGGAAAAGGGGAAAAAATCATAAATCTTTCTCTCAAAGTCTACCTCCTCAATTTGGCATGATTTGTCATCTAAAGGAGGGAAGGAAGGAAAGAAAGAAAGAAAGGAAGGAAGAAAGAAAGGAAGGAAGGAAGGAAGAAAGGAAGGAAGGAAAAAAGAAAGATGGTAAAGTAAAATAAAATAAAGTTATTAAAATAAAAAATAATTATTAAGAAAAAAATTTTTTTTAAAAAAATGGAAGGATAGAACCCTAGGACAAATGGTGGAAGCAAAGCTATACAGTCAAAATCTCACACAGAAGCATACACATACACACTCACAAAAAGAGGAAAAGGGGAAAAAATCATAAATCTTGCTCTCAAAGTCCACCTCCTCAATTTGGGATGATTCGTTGTCTATTCATGTATTCCACAGTTGCAGGGTACATCAAGTTGATTGTGGAGCTTTAATCCACTGCTTCTGAGGCTGCTGGGAGAGATTTCCCTTTCTCTTTGTTCTCACACTCCCAGGGGCTCAGCTTTGGATTTGGCCCCGCCTCTGCGTGCAGTTCGCAGGAGGGCGTCTGTTCTTTGCTCAAACAGGATGGGGTTAAAGGAGCAGCTGCTTCGGGGACTCTGGCTCACTCAGGCCGGGGGAGTGAGGGGCACAGAGTGCAGGGCGAGCCTGCAGCGGCAGAGGCCGGCATGACGTTGCACCAGCCTGAGGCACGCCATGCGTTCTCCCTGGATCCCGGGACCCTGGCATTGGCGGGCTAAACAGGCTCCGTGGAAGAGGGGTGTGGATAGTGACCTATGCTCACACACAGGCTTCTTGGTGGCGGCAGCAGCAGCCTTAGCGTTTCATACCCGTCTCTGGGGTCCACGCTTTTAGCCGCGGCTCGCGCCCGTCTTTGGAGCTCCTTTAAGCAGCGCTCTGAATCCCCTCTCCTCGCACACCAAGAAACAAAGAGGGAAGAAAAAGTCTCTTGCCTCTTCGGCAAGTCCAGACTTTTCCCCGGACTCCCTCCCGGCTAGCCGTGGTGCACTAACCCCCTGCAGGCTGTGTTCACGCCGCCAACCCCAGTCCTCTCCCTGCGCTCCGACTGAAGCCCGAGCCTCAGCTCCCAGCCCCGCCCACCCCAGCGGGGGAGCAGACAAGCCTCTCGGGCTGCTGAGTGCCGGTCAGCACCGATCCTCTGTGCGGGAATCTCTCCGCTTTGCCCTCCGCATCCCTGTTGCTGTGCTCTCCTCCGCGGCTCCGAACCTTTCCCCCTCTGCCACCCGCAGTCTCCGCCCACTAATGGTCTTCCTAGTGTGTGGAAACCTTTCCTCCTTCACAGCTCCCTGCCACTGGTGCAGGTCCCGTCCCTATCCTTTTGTCTCTGTTTATTCTTTTTTCTTTTGCCCTACCCTGGTACGTGGGGAGTTTCTTGCCTTTTGGGAGGTCTGAGGTCTGCCAGCGTTCAGTAGGTGTTCTGTAGGAGTTGTTCCACGTGTAGATGTATTTGTGGTGTATCTGTGGGGAGGAAGGTGATCTCTGCATCTTACTCTTCCGCCATCTTCCCCTCCACTCTCTAAGTTTTTAAATAGGGCCTAATTTTCGTCTTTTTTTTCATTTCAATACTTTAAAAAAAATTTTATTTTATATTGGAGTAGAGTTGACTAACAATGTTATGTTAGTTTCAGGTGTACGGCAAAGTGATTCAATTATACATATACATGTATCCTTTTTCAAATTCTTTTCCCATTTAGGTTTATTGAGCAGAGTTCCCTGTGCTATACAGCAGGGGTCCCCAAGCCCCAGTATTGGTCCGTGACCTGTTAGGAACTGGGCCGCACCGCAGGAGGTGAGCAGCGGGTGAGCCAGTGAAGCTTCATCTGTATTTACAGCCACTCTCCATCACTGGCATTACTGCCTGAGCTCCACCTCCTGTCAGAAGAGTAGTTTCTCATAGGAGCGCAAACCCTATTGTGAACTGCGCATGCGAGGGATCTAGGTTGTGTGCTCCTTATGAGAATCTAATGCCTGATGATCTGAGGTGGAGCTGAGGCGGTGATGCGAGTGCTGGGGAGCAGCTGTAAGTACAGATTATCATTAGCAGAGAGGTTTGACTGCACAGAAACCATAATAAATCAATGTGCTTGAATCATCCCAAAACCATCCCCCACCCCAGCCCAGTCCGTGGAAAAACTGTCTTCCACAAAACCAGTCCCTGGTGCCAAATAGGTTGGGGACTGCTGCTATACAGTAGGTCCTTCTTGGTTATCTGTGTTAAATATAGCAGTGTGTACATGTCAATCCCAAACTCCCAGTCTGTCCCTCTCCCCCATCCTTCCCCCCAGTAACCATAAGTTTGTTCTCTAAGTCTGTGAGTCTGTTTCTGTTTTGTAAATAAGTTTGTATCATTTTTTTTTAGATTCTGCATATAAGCGATACCATATTTGTCTTTCTTTGTCTGACTTATTTAGATGATAATCTCCAGGTCCATCCATGTTGCTGCAAATGGCATTATTTTATTCTTTTTTATGGCTGAGTAATATTCCATTGTATATATGTACCACATCTTATTCATTCATCTGTTGATGGACATACCACATCTTATTTATTCATTCATCTGTTGATGGACATTTAGGTTGCTTCCATGTCTTGACTATTGTAAACAGTGCTGCAATGAACATTGGGGTGCATGCATCCTCTCAAACCATATTTTTCTCTGGATATATGCCCACGAGTGGGATTGCTGGATCATATGGTAGCTCTATTTTTAGTTTCTTAAGGAACCTCCATACTGTTCTCCATAATGGCTGCATCAATTTACATTCCCACCAACAGAGTAGGAGGGTTGCGTTTTCCCTACACCCTCTCCAGCATTTATTGTTTGTAACCTTTTTGATGATGGCCATTCTGACTGGTGTGAGGTGATATCTCATTGTAGTTTTGATTTGAATTTCTCTAATAATTTGTGATGTTGAGCATTTTTTCATGTGCCTCTTGGCCATCTGTATGTCTTCTTTGGAGAAACATCTGTTTAGGTCTTCTGCCCATTTTTTGATTGGGTTGTTTGTTTTTTTGATATTGAGCTGCATAAGCTGTTTGTAAATTTTGGAGATTAATCCTTTGTCAGTTGCATCATTTGCAAATATTTTCTCCCATTCTATGGGTTGTCTTTTCATTTTGTTTATGGCTTCCTTTGGCATGCAAAAGCTTTTGAGTTTGATTAGGTCCCATTTGGGTTTTTTTGTTTTTATTTCCAAATAGGGCCTAATTTTCAAAGCCAAAGCTGAGACTGTAAAAATTTTTACACCGTATTCAAAGAGCTTTATGGAATGAAAGAGAAGAGAATTGAATTTTATTAAACAGCTATATATCTAACAGTTTTTAGTGTTTGCACAGTATATGATTATGTTAAGATAAATACCATCATCAAATATCTTTCAGCAATAATTTATTGTTGCCACTAGTGTTTTGGGGGCACTCACTGATGGTCAAATTCAAATGAATTTAGTGTGTAATTTCTGATTTTCTGACAAGTTAATTTACATTCTTCATAGAAAGTGAATTTTTTTTAATAGATGAATCTTTTCTGAAGTTCTCAAAACTGTAATTGCCTCTTATATGCTGTCTGCTTATGATTTTTAGGTCTTGTTCAGAGAGATAAATACCTAGCTAATATAATTATAGCATTCAGGAAAAACTTTTTAAAAATCTGTTTATTTCCAGAAATTTCCTTTTTCTAACATTTTTTAATAATAGTTTGATTTTAAATAATAATAGTTTGATAAATGTTATGTAAATATTCAGCATTTTTTTTAAATTAAGGAATTGCCATGGCACAAACAGGACCTCAGAGTATTAAAATCTATTTCTTTTTTTCAGACCTACTAAATTTTTTGGTAATTCCTCTCCAAATAGTGGTTTAACTCAGAAATTTGTGAATTTAATATCTGAAACCAAATTATTTTTAAAAAGAAGACAAAAATATAAAAAATATTTTAAAAAAGGAAGGGTTAGCATATAAAATAATCTAAAATGTGTAGCTTATAGTATATTCTTTATTACTTTGTCAAAGAATTAATTAAGCCTTTAACTTTGTTTTAAGAAAAACACTAGTATACCAATTGTGATTCTGGGTAAATTTTTTGAGAAGTAAATTGTGAAACACTATTTTATCTCATTGTTTTCCTTTTAATAATCAAGCAAATAAGAAATAAAGAAAAAAACTATAGCAGTTGTTTTCACGCATTATCATTGTAGTACATTTTATCATTTTTGTATCTTTTTTATTAAGCTAACAAAGCAAATAAGTGGGAATCTTCTATACTAAAATAAAATTACCTTGCTTAATCAGAGAAACGAGTCACATTCAAACATTTCTAAATTTCATTTACAAGTAATTGGTACCATTTTGAAATTTTAATCACAATGTAAGACGTTTTCCCTTTCTGATGATCTCAGTTTGTTGCTTTTAACCCTCAGATGTTAAGTTTGGATTTCACAAGTCATTTACAGTTAATCTGGAGATTCATGGATTCAACTCCTCTAATATTACCCAAGCCCATTTTTAGATATAACTTAAGTTCTCCAACACCTTCCCAGGGAGCTATTATGTTCTCAAGTAGAAAGATCCCTCCAGTCACAACCAAACGCATCAGAACCATAGGAGGAACACAACTTAAGTCTAAATGAGACAGCCAGCACCAACCACAATCTTACACAACATTGTAGTATAGAATTTTCTGCCTGTGATAGGGCTATGGATAGATCACTACTGGAGCACAAAAGAAGGATGTCTTTGCTATTTTATAACGAACCAAATAATATTCTAATTTATGTTTGTTATTCATCTCTGTCCCCAGGTATTTGTCTGTTCTGTTTGCTGTATCCCAAACACCCAGAACAGTGCCTGGCACAATATTGGCACTCAATAAATGTGGTTAGGTAAATGAAAGAATGGTGTCCCTAATAGGAAGTTAATAGATATGCATAAAACTGGAAAATCAAGAAGTAGCAACACAAGAAACATATTTAAAAACTTGGAAGTAAATATCAAAATAGTGAGCTAAAGGGGAAAACATGGTTATCTCTGGGGAAGAAGGCAGGATTGCTGATTTTTATTGTTGTTGTTGTTACTAACCTGTAAAACTATATATAACTTTGAAACATATGTAATTAAAAATTAAAAATAGAGGGAAATTTTTGAGTTACCTACTAGAAATTATAAGGTCAAGATAATGACAGAAAAGATAGAGAGGGTGCTATGGATGGTTGTGAGAAATATTTGAGAGGTGAAAATGAATAGAATTTGGTGACTGGACATAAAAGACAAGGAAAGGATGAGCTTAGAATCTTTCCTGGACTTCTGATTTAGGCAGCTGGGTGGATAGCAATCCCTTAACAGAGAAAGAAAATGGATGGGCAAGTTTGGGGTGGAAAGATGATAGATTCTGTTTCAGACATGGGAGGACTGAGTTCCCTGTGTAACAGTCAAGCTGTTTAGTACACAATTTGATATATAGGTCTAAAGCTTATGAGAAGTCTGGTCTGGAAACAGGAGATGATATAATGATAGGTGGAAGTTGAAGCCAGGAGTGTCCCATAAAGATAATGTATATAGTGAAATAAAATGGGTCCAGAACAGAATCCTAGATAAACATTGACATTTAAGAGGAGCCCCTAAGAGAGATTAGAAAGGGATAGCAGGAGACAGGAGGAAAATCATGAGAGAGGTGCCCCACAAGTAGGGCTTCAATGGATTGAGTCAGTTGTGTCAGCAGTTCTCAGGGAGGTCCCTCCCGTAAGAAGAATTGAAGAGTTCCCATTATACTTGACAATTAGCTTTGCATTCATAATCTTAGTTAGAAAAGGTTCAGTAGAATAGGTGCACAGGTGATGAAAGGTGGGTTATAATGGGACAAAGCCTGAGGACCAGGTGAAAATGGATACAAGGAATATAACCTCCTCTTTGAAGAATATTGGCTAAGAAAAGATTAGGGGTGGGGAGTGCAGTTTCCTGTAAATTAAAGAAGTTTTGTTTTGTTTTGTTTGTGGCTGCACTGGGTCTTCATTGCTGCACGTGGGCTTTCTCTAGTTGCAGCAAGTGGGGGCTACTCTTCACTGTGGTGTGCAGGCTGCTCATTGCAGTGGCTTCTCTTGTTGCACAGCATGGCCTCTAGGCACGTGGGCTTCAGTAGTTACAGCACACGGGCTCAGTAGTTGTGGCATGCAGGCCCTAGTGCATGCGGGCTTCAGTAGTTGTGGCACATGGGCTCAGTAGTTGTGGCACGCGTGCTCTAGAGCGCAGGCTCAGTAGTTGTGGCGCACGGGCTCAGTTGCTCCGTAGGATGTGGGATCTTCCCAGACCAGGGATCGACCCGTGTCCCCCTGCATTGGCAGGCGGATTCTTAACCGCTGCACCACCCAGGAAATCCCTACGGAAGTATTTTGTTGTTTGGGGTTTTTTTAAGATAGAGATTTAGGGCTATTTATAAATATAATATTAAGGAGAATGAGCTAGTTGTAGAGGATTTGTGAGAAAGAATGAATCGTGGAAGTGAGGAGAGACATACCTAAAAGTTACAGCAATATTGGTTTTAAACAGGAGAATACCTTCTTAAGACAGAGATGAAGGTAACTGGGAAGAACAGTACATATGTAGGTATGTGGGGCTGGGAGCAAGAGAGCTGCATATCTGAAAACCTCTTTCTCTGAAAAGTAGTTGAAAATGATGGGGAAGGAGGTGGTAGGATAAAGCTTGAAGAGGGTGGCAAGGGTTTGAAATGACTACTGCAATGGAAGCTTAGGATACTCAGCATGAATAAGTAGAATCAAAGAGCAATGTGGGAGGTCTAACTGAGCATGTTATTAAGTACTTACTATGTGCCAGACCCTGTGCTGTGTACTGCAGTTAAACTAGGTAACTTTATTATCTTTATTTTACAGAAGTTAAATAATTTTCCTATAGTCACACAGATAAAAGTTGGTTAGAACTGAGACTCAAACCTAGTTGTCTGACCCAAGCACTTGCTCTTAACCACTTAAAAAATAATAATAAATTATATTAATCAGGCTTCATTTCAAAATAACCATTTCAGAATTTCATAATCACACTCAAAGGACAGATTTGCATATTGAGGATATTCTAAAACTTTTCTATTGAAGTATAGTTGATTTACAATATTAAAACTTTTTTTGAGCCTGAAAATTTTAAACAAAGACAGTACCTACTTTACTTTTCTTTCAATAATGGATAACAAGCTACTTAAGAAAAAGGAAATATTCCCCATTCTTACCTCCTTTCATCAAATAAGTCACAATCTATATTACTAGTATGTTTCCTGGAAGGAATAGCAAAAAGATATTTCTCTTAAATGCATGGCAAATGCAAAATAAAATAGTGCAATCTAAAATATTAGGTAATTAGTTGAACTTAGAGTAACGGAGTAATCAGAGGGATGAAATTAATTTAAGTAGGACTTTCTAGAAGGGATGAATTTTTGAGCCATGGATTGAAAAATAGGTAAACACAAATTGACCCCTGCTGTGGCTGGAAGTAATGATGCTTTGGGAAAATATGCAGATCCAAGTAAAAGTCAAATAAGCAAAGTAAATTTACAAATCCAGCCTCATTTTAATGAACTGTAATGGAGTTCATTTTATTCCTTTACATGAAAATGTAGGTACACTTCTCTCAGCAAAACAGGAAGACCAAAAAAAGAAAAAAAAACAGTAAGGATGATTTGAATTACATGTTTAATAAATTTGACCTAATTAAGAGAAATTTATAGTTTTAAAAATCATATATTAGACAAGAAAGACTGAAAACCAGTGATATAAATTTTCCTTTCATGGAACTAAAAAAAAAAAAACCAATTAAACTGAAAAGAAAGTAGAAGAAAATCTTCCTAAAAAAACTAAGCACAGAAATCAATGAACTAGAAAACAAATGTGTAATAAAATTATTAAAATCAAAAAAGCTGATTCTTTGAAAAGATTAACAAAATTGATGAATCTCTAGAAAGAGATCCAGAAGAAGAGAAAACATAAATTTACTAATATCAGGAATTAAAAAGGGGACATTACTACAAATCCTAAAAGCATTAAAAAGATAGCAAAGGATATTATAAACAACTTTATGCCAGTAAATTTGAAATTTTAGTCGAATTAGACACTTTCCTAGAAAAAACACAGTGCACTAAAACTGACATAAGGGGACTTCCCTGGTGGCGCAGTAGTTAAGAATCCTCCTGCCAATGCGGGAGACACGGGTTCGAGCCCTGGTCCGGGAAGATCCCACATGCCACGGATCAACTAAGCCCATGCGCCACAACTACTGAGCCTGTGCTGTAGAGCCTGTGAGCCCCAACTACTGAGCCTGCGTGCCACAACTACTGAAGCCTGCACACCTAGAGCCCATGCTCCACAACAAGAGAAGCCACCACAATGAGAAGCCCATGCACCACAACGAAGAGTAACCCCTGCTCACAACAACTAGAGAAAGCCCATGCACAGCAATGAAGACCCAATGCAGCCAAAATATAAATAAATAATAAAATTTTTTAAAAAATGACATAAGAAATAGCATTTATGAATAACCCACAACTAACATCATACTCAATGGTGAAAAACTGAAAGCTTTCCCCCTAAGATCAGGAACAAGACAAAGATGCCCATTTTCTGGGCAGAAGACCTAAATAGACATTTCTCCAAAGAAAACATACAGACGGCCAAGAGGCACATGAAAAGATGCTCAACATCACTAATTATTAGAGAAATGCAAATCAAGGCTACAATGAGATATCACCTCACACCAGTCAGAATGGCCATCAAAAAGTCTATAAACAGGGCTTTCCTGGTGGCGAAGTGGTTGAGAGTCCGCCTGCCGATGCAGGGGACACGGGTTCGTGCCCCGGTCCGGGAGGATCCCACATGCCGTGGAGCGGCTGGGCCCGTGAGCCATGGCCGCTGAGCCTGCGCGTCCGGAGCCTGTGCTCCGCAACGGGAGAGGCCACAACAGTGAGAGGCCCGCATACCGCAAAAAAAAAAAAAAAAAAAAAAAGTCTATAAACAATAAATGCTGGAGAGGGTGTGGAGAAAAGGCAACCCTCCTATACTGTTGGTGGGAATGTAAATTCGTACGGCCATTGTGCAGAATAGTATGGAGGTTCCTTAAGAAACTAAAAATAGAGCCACCATAAGATCCAGCAATCCCACTCCTGGGCATATATCCAAAGAAAAACATGGTTCAAAAGGATACATGCACCCCAATGTTCATTGCAGCACTGTTTACAATAGTCAAGACATGGAAGCAACCTAAATGTCCATCAAGAGATGAATGAATAAGATGTGGTACATATATACAATGGAATATTACTCAGCCATTAAAAAGAATAAAATAATGCCATTTGCAGCAACATAGATGAACCTGGAGATTATCATACTAAGTGAAGTAAGTCAGACAGAGAAAGACAAATATCATATGATATCACTTGTATGAAGAATCTAATAAAAAGATGCAAATGAACAAAAGAGAAACATATTCACAGACTTAGAGCAGCAGTCCCCAATCGTTTGGCACCAGGGACTAGTTCTGAGGAAGACAATTTTTCCCCGGGTGAGTAATGGGGAGTGGCAGATGAAGCTTTACTCACTCGCCTGCCACTCACCTGCTGTGCAGCCCGGTTCCTAACAGGCGGGGGGTTGGGGACTCCTGACTTAGAGAACAAATTTATGGTTAGCAGGGAGGAAGGATGGTGGGGAGGGATAGAATGGGAGTATGGGATTGACACGTATACACTGATATGTTTAAAATAGTAGCCAACAAGGACCTACTGTATAGCACAGGGAACTCTGCTCAATACTCTTTAATAACAAAAATGTTAGTAATGTGGCAAATAGTCAGTAGAAAATAAGCAAGATAACAGTTGGAAAGAGGAAGGGGTAGAAAATGTAACAAAAATTTGGGACATAGTAATAAGGCCTAAACCACATTTAAATGAGTCCAAAAAAGAAATGTTGAGAGAAAATAGGGAAGAAGCAGTCGATGAAAATTTCCCTCACAAGTTAAGGATTCAAGAAGTACAGCAAATCACAAAAAATGGGGTTTGTTTGGGCGGGGGGGTCGTTTTTTGTAAAATGGCTGACAACCATGACTAAGATAAAATATTACACACACACACACACACACACACACACACACATACACACACAGAAGTGAATTTCTTTAAATATCTAAAGTATTTGAAAACTTATGTCCACACAAAAACCAACACACAGATGTTTTAGAAAGAAGCTTTACTCATAAATGCCAAAACTTGGTATCAACCGAGATATCCTTCAGTGAGTAAATGAATAAATGAATTGTGGTCCATCCAGATAACAGAATATTATTCAGCACTGAAAGTAAATGCGCTATCAAGCCATGAAAGGACATGGAGGAATCTTAAATGCATATTTCTAAGTGAAAGAAGCCACTTTGAAAAGGCTACATACTATGTGACTCTCACAATGTGACATTCTGGAAAAGGCAAAACTATGGAGAAAGTTAAAAAGTCAGCGGTTGCCAGGATCTACGGGAGAGAGAGGGATGAACAGGTAGAAGACAAAGAATGTGTAGGGCGATGAAACTAGTCTGTATGTTACTATAATGGTGGATACACGTCATTGTATACTAAAAAAAAAAAAATCTGATTTCTCAACAGAAACAGTGAAAAAAATAAAAGCATTGATATTGATTTTAAAAAGATGCCCACTTTCACCATTACCATGCAACATTGTACTAGAAGTTTTAGCCAGAGCATTTACACAAGAAAAAGAAATAGAGGGCATCCAATTGGAAAGAAAGAAGTAAAACTATCTCTTTTTGAAGATGACATGATTCTATATATAGACAATCCCATAGAATACACACACACACAAAAATCTAGAACTACTAAACAAGTTAAGCAAACTTTGAGAATACAGAATCAGCACAAAAAAATCAGATGTATTTCTGTACACCAACAAGGAACAATCTGAAAAGGAAATAAATGAAACATTTACAATAGCATCCAAAAGAATGAAATTCCTAGGAATAAATTTAACCAAGGAGGTGAAAGACTTGTTCACTGAAAACTACAAAATATTGTTGAAATAAAGAAGACCTAAATAAATGGAAAGATTTCATGGATTGGAAGCCTTAATATGTTAAGATGGCAGTATTCCTCAAAGCAGTCTACAGATTCAATGCAAAGCCTATCAAAATTCTAATAACCTTTGATACAGAAATGGAAAAACTGATCCTCAATTCATTTAGAACTGCAGGGAGCCTCAAATAGCCAAAACAACACTGAAAAAGAAAAAAAGGCAGGAAGACTTGTACTTCCCAATTTCAAAACTTCCTTTAAGCTACAGTTATCAAAATATGTGGTACTGATAAGAATGGACATATAAATCAATAAAATAGAATTGAGAGTCCAGAAATAAACCCAAACATCTATGGTGAATTGATTTTTTTTTTGGCTTTTGTGGCTCTCCATATAGTTTTTTTTAAATTTTATTGAAGTATAGTTGATTTACAGTGTTGTGTTAATTTCTGCTGTACAGCAAAGTGACTCAGTTATACATGTATATATTTTTTTCCATTATGGTTTATCACAGGATATTGAATATAGTTCTCTGTGCTATACGGTAGGACCTTGTTGTTTATTTATTCCACTGTGTATATATACCACATCTTCTTCACCCATTCATCTTTCGATGGACATTCAGGTTGTTTCCATGTCTTGGCTATTGTAAATAGTTCTGCTATGAACATAGGGATGCATGTATCTTTTCGAATTATCGTTTAGTCTGGGTGTATGCCCAAAAGTGGGATTGCTGGATCATATGGTAGCTCTATTTTTAGTTTTTTGAGGAATCTCCATACTGTTCTGCATA
The DNA here is from genome assembly GCF_964270905.1 of Leucopleurus acutus. Taxonomy (NCBI): domain Eukaryota; kingdom Metazoa; phylum Chordata; class Mammalia; order Artiodactyla; family Delphinidae; genus Leucopleurus; species Leucopleurus acutus. The sequence continues at coordinate 57,420,172 of NC_139158.1, forward strand.
GTGGCTGCACCAATTTACATTGCCACCAACAGTGTAGGAGGGTTCCCTTTTCTCCACACCCTCTCCATCATTTATTGTTTGCAGACTTTATGAAGATGGCCATTCTGACCAGTGTAAGGTGGTACCTCATCATAGTTTTGATTTGCATTTCTCTAATAATTTGCGATGATGAGCATCTTTTCATGTGCCTATTGGCCATCTGTATGTCTTCTTTGGAGAAATGTCTGTTTAGGTCTTCTGCCCATTTTTCAGTTGGGTTGTTTGGTTTTTTGTTATTGAGTTGTATGAGCTGTTTGTAAATTTTGGAAATTAAGCCCTTTTCGGTCGCATCATTTGCAAATATTTTCTCCCAGTCCGTAGGTTGTCTTTTCATTTTGTTCATGGTTTCCTTTGCTGTGCAAAAGCTTATAAGCTTGATTAGGTCCCATTTGTTTATTTTTGCTTTTATTTCTATTGCCTTGGGAGACTCACCTAAGAAAACATTGATATGATTTATGTCAGACAATGTTTTGCCTGTGTCCTCTTCTAGGAGTTTTATGGTATCTTGTCTTATATTTAGTCTTTAAGCCATTTTGAGTTTATTTTTGAGTATGGTGTGAGGGTGTGTTCTAAACCTCATTGATTTACATGCGGCTGTCCAACTTTCCCAACACCACTTGCTGAAGATACTTTTCCCCATTGTATAGTCTTGCCTCCTTTGAGGAACATTAATTGTCCATAGGTGTATGGGTTTATTTCTGGGCTTTCTATTCTGTTCCATTGATTTGTATGTCTGTTGTCATGAGAGTAACAGGCTGTTTTGATCACTGTAGCTTTGTAGTATTATCTGAAGTCTGGGAGGGTTATGCCTCCAGTTTTATTCTTGTTACTCAGGGTTGCTTTGCAATTCTGGCTTTTATGGTTCCATATAAATTTTAGGATTATCTGTTCCATTTCTGTAAAAAAAATGTCATGGGTAATTTGATAGGGATCACATTAAATCTGTAGATTACTTTGGGTAGTATGGTATGGCCAGTTGTTTTTCACAAGGGTGCCAGGCCCATTCAGTGGCAAAAGAATAGTCTCTTCAACAAATGGTGGACCAACTGAATAATACACGTGAAAGAATAAAATTGAACCCCTGCCTCATTTCCTATATAAAAATTAACTCAAAAAATAGATCAGCAGGACTTCCCTGGTGGCACAGTGGTTAAGAATCTGCCTGCCAATGCAGGGGACACGGGTTTGAGCCCTGGTCCAGGAAGACCCCACATGCCGCAGAGCAACTAAGTCCACGTGCCACAACTACTGACCCTGCACTCTAGAGCCCACGCGCCACAACTACTGAGCCTGGGTGCCACAGCTACTGAAGCCCGCATGCCTAGAGTCTGTGCCCCACAACAAGAGAAGCCACCACAATGAGAAACCCGTGCACTGCAATGAAGAGTAGCCCCCACTCGCCACAACTAGAGAAAAGCCCACATACAGCAATGAAGACCCAACGCAGCCAAAAATAAATTTTTTAAAAAAATTTTTTAAAAATAGATCAGCGACCTAAACATGAGCTAAAACTATAAAACTCTTGGGAGAAAACAAGTAAATCTTCATGACCTCAGATTGACAATAGAGTCTTAGATTGGACAGCAAAAGCACAAACAACAAAAGAAAAAATAGATAAATTGGACTTATAAAAATTAATAACATTTGTGCATCAAAGAGCATTATCAAGAAAGTGAAAAAAACAGCCTACAGAATGGGAGAGAAATATTTATAAATCATATATCTGATAAGGGTTTAATATCCAGGATATATATTTTTAAAAACTCTTACAACTCAACAGCAAAAAGACAACTGAATTTGGGACTTCCCCAGTGGTCCAGTGGTTAAGATTCCACCTTCCAATGCAGGGGACGTGGGTTCGATCCCTGGTCAGGGAACTAAGATCCCACATTCCATAGGGCAACTAAGCCCACGCACTGCTACTACTGAGCATGTGGGCTACAACTAGAGAGCCCACGTGCCACAACTACAGAGCCCACATGCTCTGGACCCTGCACACCACAACTACAGAGCCCACACACTCTGGAACCCAAGCTCCACAACAGCTGAGCCCACGCACCACAACTAGAGAGAAGCCTGCACGCTGCAGCAGAGGATCCTGCATGCTGCAACTAAGACCCAACGCAGCCAAAAATAAATTAAATAAACAAATATTGGGACTTCCCTGGTGGTGCAGTGGTTAAGAATCTGCCTGCCAATGCAGGGGACATGGGTTTGAGCCCTGGTCCAGGAAGATCCCACATGCCGCGGAGCAACTAAGCCTGTGCGCCACAACTACTGAGCCTGCACTGTAGAGCCCACGAGTCACAACTACTGAGCCCTCATACCACAACTACTGAAGCCCACATGCCTAGAGCCTATGCTCCGCAACAAAAGAAGCCACCGCAATGAGAAGCCCGTGCACCACAATGAAGAGTAGCCCCCACTCGCTGCAACTAGAGAAAGCCCACACACAGCAACGAAGACCCAATGCAGCCATAAATAATTAAATAAATAAATAAATATTAAAATAAAAGAAAAGACAACTGAATTTAAAAATAGGTAAAGGGTGGCCTCTCTCTTTCCGTGCCGATAGCGCTCTCGCAAACATGGTGAACGTTCCTAAAACCCTCCGGACTTTCTGTAAGAAGTGCGGCAAGCACCAACCCCACAAAGTGACACAGTACAAGAAGGGCAAGGATTCTCTGTATGCCCAGGGAAAACGGCGTTATGACAGGAAGCAGAGTGGCTATGGTGGGCAGACTAAGCCGATTTTCCGGAAAAAGGCTAAAACTACAAAGAAGATTGTGCTGAGGCTTGAATGTGTTGAGCCGAACTGCAGATCTAAGAGAATGCTGGCTATTAAGAGATGCAAGCATTTTGAGCTGGGAGGAGATAAGAAGAGAAAGGGCCAAGTGATCCAGTTCTGAGCTTCATATTTTGTTTTGTTATGAAGGCAATAAACATTTGAGATTGTTTAAAAAAAAAAAATAGGTAAAGGGCTTAAGTAGCCATTTCTCCAAGGAAGATATACAGATGGCCAACAAGCATGTGAAAAGATGTTCAACAGCATTGGTCATTAAGGAAATGCACATTAAAACCACAATAAATGTCACAACTAGTAGGATGCTGTAGTCAAAAATATGGAAAATTATGTGTTGACAAGGATGTGGAGAAATAGAAACCCTCATACATTGCTGGTGGGAATGTAAAATGGTGCAGGAACTGTGGAAAACAGTTCATCAGTTCCTTGAAAGTTAAACATAGAATTACCATATGACCCAGAAATTTCACTCCTAGGTATATACCCAAGACAAATGAAGAGATATGTCCACAAGGAAATTTGTACAGAATGTTTATATCATTATTCGTAATAGCCAGAAGGTATAAACAACCCAAATGCTCATTAATAGACAAATGGATAATCAAATTGTGGCATATACATATAGTGAAATATTATTCAGCCATAAAAAGGAGTGAAGTACTGATACATGCTACAAATAGGCAGAGCCTCGAAAACATTACGCTAAATGAAAAGCCAGACACAAAATGGTCACATATTGTATGATTTATTTTATGTAATGTATCCATAATAGGCAAATCCATAGAGACAGAAAGCAGATTAGAGATTACCAGGGAACGGGGGAGTGGGGACCAACTACTTAATGAGTACCAGATTTTTTTTGATGAAAAAGTTTTGAAACTAGAGTGAACTAGTGGTTGCACAACATTGTGACTGCACTAAGTACCACTGGATTATACAGTTTAAGATGGTTAATTGTATGTTATGTGAATACAAGTAAAAGAATAATAACATTTTTAACTGAGTCAAGAAGAAATATAAAATATTAATAATTATATATGTAATAATAAAAGCATTTCCACAAAGAAACTGCAAGTCAGGTAACTTCACCAGTGTATTTCTCCAAACATTTAAGGAAAAAATACCACTCTTTTTTTTTTTTTTTTTTGCGGTACGCGGGCCTCTCACTGTTGTGGCCTCTCCCGTTGCAGAGCACAGGCTCCGGACACTCAGGCTCAGCGGCCATGGCTCACGGGCCTAGCCGCTCCACGGCATGTGGGATCTTCCCAGACCGGGGCACGAACCCGCGTCCCCTGCATCGGCAGGCGGACTCTCAACCACTGCGCCACCAGGGAAGCCCAAAAAAATACCACTCTTATATGACTTTTCCAGAGAATAGAAGAGATACTTCGATGAGGCCAGATAATTTTGATTCCAAAGCCTGACGAGGACATTACAAGAATGGAAATTATAGACTAATCTTTCTCATGAACAAAATATTAGTAAATAAAATTCAAGGATGTACAAAAAGGTGGTACACCACAACCAAGTGGAGTTTTGTTCCAGAAATGAAGATTGTTTTAACATTTGAAAATCAATCAATACAGTATTCCACATTAACAGTAAAAAGGGGAAAAAAGCACTTGACAAAAATTAATACCTATTCATGATTTTTTTAAGTCTAAAACTAGGATACAAGGGAACTTTATTTGAATCAAGGGTTATCTACAAAAAATCTAGAGAAAACATCGTATTTAGTAGTAACATATTAATAAGGACATTCACTGCCATCACTTGCATTTAATATTGGTACTGGAGGTCCTGGCCAGTGCAGGAAAAAAAAAGAAGTGAAATAAAGAATAAAGAGTGAGGGCTTCCCTGGTGGCGCACTGGTTGAGAGTCCGCCTGCCGATGCAGGGGACACGGGTTCGTGCCCCGGGCCGGGGAGATCCCACATGCCGCGAAGCAGCTGGGCCCGTGAGCCATGGCCGCTGAGCCTGCGCGTCCGGAGCCTGTGCTCCGCAACGGGAGGCCACAACAGTGAGAGGCCCGCGTACCGCAAAAAAATAAAAATTAAAAAATAAAAGAATAAAGAGTGAAATATGTGAAGATTAAATAGGTAGAGTTTTAACTGTTATTATTTGCAGACAAAATAATTGTGTATTTTAAAAATCCAAGATTCTGCAGATAAGATGTTTAGAATTAATAAGTGAACTTAGCAAGTCACTAGATACAGGATCAATATTCAAAAATTGAATTTTTTTCTATGTAGTAGCAACAAAGAATTAGAACATAAAAAAATTTTAAATACCATTTATAGTAGATCAAAAATTACCAAATACCTAGGAATAAATTTAATGAAGGATATATAAGTGTTCTACGTAGAAATGTGTACAGAGAAAGAAGATCTAATAAATAGAGTATGCTATATTCACAGGTTGGAAACACAATCTTGCAAAGATGTCAGTTCTTCCCCCAATTGATCTATAAATTAAACACAGTGTCCGTCAAAATCCCAACAGATTTTTTTTGTGGAAATTGATAAGCTCATGAAATCTATATGAAAATGCAAAGGACCACGAATAGCCAAAGTAGTTAAGAACAAAGCTTGAGGACCCAAGACTTTTTCCAAACTCCAGTACTTAAAACAGAGTGCTATTCACCTAGCACCCAGATCTTGGTTTCTAAATATTATTCTCCAATAAAAGGAACCAAGCCTCTTTGAAAGAAGTGGTTAATTCCACAACTGGAGCATGGAAAATACAAGATGAGCTTGTAACATCTTTTGGTGCCAGTGAGCTAGGAAATGCATGGGAAAGGATGAGGGCATGTTGAAAGGATATAAGAATCAACCTGAAGGAGGGCCTAAAAGCCTAAATCAATTTGAGCAACAAAATAAATAATGATCATATTAAATTATAACCCATAGACTAACACAAATGAGTCCATGCTGATATAAATAAATGAAGGAGAAGGGGCATCTCTTCCTTACAGAAGAATCCCAGTTAATGTACAAGGAATTAGGGAACTACAAAACCACCACCAGGCAAACACTGCAGAATTGTTGCAAGCAAGATGGATGCTAAAATCAGTGGGCAAAAGCTTGAGAAAAATATAGGGTATTTTCATAGTTTCAATGTGTCTCCCCCAAGATATTGATCAGTTGCAAAGGGGAAAATAGTAACTTTACAGTGGAGAGACCCAGTAGACATTGCCATAACCAAGTGATCATGGTCGATATGTCAAAATCCTGAAAAACAAGGAAAAACTAAGGAACTGTCACAGATTTGAAGAAACTAAGGAGACACAACTAGATGCAGGCTGGGGTCCTGGTTTGGATCACAAGATAGGAAAAGAACATTAGTGAAAAAACTGGTGAAATTCAAACAAAGTCTGTTTGGTGAATACTATACGAGTATTAATATCAAAACATTAGTGTTAATTTCCTGCTTTTGATCATTGTTCTATGGTTATGTAAGATGTGAATGTTGGAAAACTGGGGAGAGAAGTATATATGAACTCCGATATTTTTTGCAACTTTCCTATAAGACCATTTCAAAATAAAAGGTGTTTTTTTTTTTTAAACTGGCATGGTATTGACACAAGATGCATTGGTTTCCCAGGGTTGCTGTAACAAAGTACCACAAGCTGGATGGCTTAAAACAACAGAAATTTATCAAACTCTCACAGTTCTGGAAGCTAGAAGTTCGAAATTAAGGTGTTGGCAGGGCCATGCTGCTTCTGAAGGCTATCTAGGGGAGGATCCTTCCTTGCCTCTTCTTAGTTCCTGGTGGTTGTCAGCAATCCTTGATATTTTTTGGCTTGTAGCTGCATCACTTCAGTCTCTGCCTCTGTCTTCACCTGGCCTTCTTCCCTGTGTCTCTGTATATCCTCTCCTCTTCTTCTAAGGACAACAGTCATATTGGATTTATGGTCTACCCTAATCCTAATGTGACCTCATTTTAACTACTAAATAGTCTGCAAAGATGCTATTTCCAAACAAGGTTACATTCTGAGGTAGCAGTTTGACATTAATTTTGAGGGGACACGATTCAACCCAGTACACAAGGATGGGCAGATAAACCAGTGGGATAAAACAGAAACTCTAGAAACAGAACCACACATTGGTCTCACTTACAGCAGATGTGCCATTGCAACACAGTGGGGAAAGAAGTGTCTCTTCAATAAAGGAGTCAAATGAAAATCTGCATGTGGATAAAAAGAACTTTGACCTCTACCTCACATCATACATAAAGACTAATTTCAGATGGATCATAGACCTCAATGTGATAGGTAAAATAACAAATTATTTTCACGATACACACAAGAAATTATCTTCATTATCTGGGGGTTGGCAAAGATTTCTTTAACTGGACACAAATTAAATTAAAAAGCTTTAAATTAAAAGCTTTTGTTCATCAAAAGATAACATTAAGAGAATTAAAAGGCAAGCCATAGAGTATTGCAGTACCCAACAGAGGACTTGCATCTAAAATATTTAAACAGCTCCTACAAATCAATAAGAAAAATACAGTCAACTCATTTTCTTAAATGGACAAAAGACTTGAACAGGCATTTCGTAAAAGAAAATATCCAAACAGGCAATAAGCATATGAAAGGGTCTTAAACATCACTTGGGAAATGCAAAATTAAAACCAAAATGAGATACCACTGAACACCCACCAGACTGGCTAAAAATTTTTAGACTGACCCTACCAAGCTGTGGCAAAGATGTGAACAACTAGAACTTTCATGCACTACCCATAGGAGTAAAACTGGTACAAGCACTTTGGACCAGTAATTCTACTCCTAGATACTCACTCAACAGAAATGAGTCTATATGTCCACTAAAAGACATGTAGAAGAATTTGTATAGCAGCTTGATTCATAATTGCCCCAAATTGGAAGTAACCTAAATATTTGTCAACAGTGGAATGGTTAGTTTTATATTCATTCGTAAAATGGAACACTATATGTCAGTCAAAAATATAATTACTGCAACAACATGGATGAATTTCACAAGTAATTGTTGACTGAAAGAAGCCAACACAGGAGAGTATATACCAAATGATCCATTTATGTGAAGTTCAAAAACAAGCATAGTTAATCTACAATGATAAAAATTAGGATAGTGTTAGGGGTGAATATTGATTGGGAAGAGTCATTTCAGGGATGCTGGAAATGTTCTATGTATTGATCTGGGTGATAGTTACAGTGGTGTGTATAATTTTTTTTAATACTTATCTGTATTCTTGAGGCTTTTGCACATTATTAGATGTATATTATATTGATACCTCAATTTTTTAATTAGGAAAAATGTGATATATTAAATATTATTGAAATAAGTGGACTATTGTCAATATAAAAAATTGAGCCTTCTTTAAAATATTTGAGATTTTGTTTTAATGAGATTTCACTTGACCTTATATATTTGGATAACATTCTATGGTTCACTGGTCACTTTCTCATAACATGGTAATAGATATGTCATTTGAGTGTATTCTAGAATAAAGATTCTGGATTTTAAACCATAAATGATATAAATTAATACCAAAAATAAGCAGTTTTAAAATTTTTGTCAAATTCTTATATGGAAATCTCAGTATTGCATTTCTCATTTCTGTCTTTTAGGCTAAGACATCAAGCACACAAAGAATTTTATGCCTACAAACAGGTGAGAGAGATTTACTTAAGATTAGCTTTGATCATGTTCTTCACCAAAAAAATGAGACCTCAGGTTTCCACTCATATTTTAAACTGGGACTAGATTTACTTGTGTTCATTTTAGCATTTTGCTTGCCAATTTGCCATACAAAATACTTCAAGTGTTCCTTTTTTTTTTTTTTTTTTTTGGCTGTGTTGAGTCTTCGTTACTGTACACGGGCTTTCTCTAGTTGCGGCGAGTGGGGGCTACTCTTCGTTGCAGTGCCTGGGCTTATTGTGGTGGCTTCTCTTAAGTATTACTTGAAGTTACAGAAAGTTCAAATGATAAAATAATATAACGTAACAGGGAACTTTGGCCAATATTTTGGTAAAGAGAAATGCTGTAGCTTAAAATCCTTGAACTTACCATCATCCTAATGGAGTTCAGAGATTCCATTAAATGAAATTTTTACCTTCTTCATTAGAAGACATACTAGTTCCTCAGAGGTAACCAGCTGTATTATACTGATGTCATCTCCTCCCCTTTGTGTTTTAAATGTTAGTTCACGTCACACTACTGGAAGTCCAGATACTTCAGTCATTGCTATTAACTCCTAGCCCTTTGTACTATCCCTTTGCTGATATGTTCTTTAAGGTAATAAATTTAGCTTTTCTTGAAGGCCAGTAAAATTTGTTTTTTCTTCCATGTGTCATCCATTAATATTTTACCACTGATACCAAACAGTGGGCCTAGGTGTTCCTTAATTTTCTTTTGACCCTGAGCATGAAATTATTTTTGTCATCCGTAGCAATTTAGGAGGGGGGGAGAGGTGGGGGTGGGGGCCAAGCTTCAGTTTATTTGGGTCTTTAATCTTGCTGACACTATGTTACAGACCATGTCGTCATTTTAGGATTACGTATCTTTTTATCCATGTCTCTTTGAAATCTGAGCTCATTGGTGAGTTCCTTAGATGTCCACACTGATGTCCACAGGTAACCACACATGGGTCTCGTGTGGGATTTAATATACAGAGATGAATGTCTTAGTTTTCTAAAGGAATGAATCTTTTTGTCTCAATTTTTGTCTCAAATGGTTTTTTGAGGAACCTCCACACTGTTTTCCATAGTGGCTGCACCAACTTACATTCCCACCAACAGCGTAGGAGGGTTCCCTTTTCTCCACACCCTCGCCAGCATTTGTTATCTGTAGGCTTTTTAATGATGACCATTCTGACTGGTGGGAGGTGATACCTCATTGTAGTTTTGATTTTCATTTCTCTGATAATTAGTGATGTTGAGCATCTTTTCATGTGCCTGTTGTCCATCTGTATGTCTTCTTTGGAGAACTGTCTATTTAGGTCTGCTGCCCATTTTTCAATTGGGTTGTTTGTTTTTTGTTAATGAGTTGTATGAGGTGTTTGTATATTTTGGAAATTAAGCCCTTGTCAGTGGCATCATTTGCAGATATTTTCTCCCAGTCCTTAAGTTGTCTTTTCATTTTGTTTATGGTTTCCTTTGCTGTGCAGAAGCTTTCAAGCTTGATTAGGTCCTATTTGTTTAGAGATGTTCTTTTTAAATAGTCATCTGCCCTCTTGTCATTTTGCATTATTTTTAACTGATATCCAGTCACCACAAAGTCAGGTTAGGGACAGCACCTGGATGAGTTTTAAACCTATTTACATAATTCTGGATAGAGCTAAAGTTTTCTGAGGATACTGATGTATAATAATAAGCAAAGCTTCCAAAATTAAGATTGACCTTACTTTTCAGTCTTTTATAAATTACCAGTCTGTCCCATGAGTCAATACTGTGTTTTACCAAATCATGAGGCAAGCAATCTCATTTACTTTCCCCCCATATTAGCACATACTCCAGATAGGCATGTGTTAATTTCTTCTCCCAAAATTTAATCTATTCTCAAAGAGATTTTAAAATTGCTTTTCAGGAGAATACTACACCTTGCTCAAGTTAAAAGAATGTTGCTAAAATGTTCTATCTCAAACTGTAAGAGATTCTCTCTAATACTGAATATGAGGTGAAATGAGCTATATACAGAAAAGAAAAATATTTGTAAGAACAATGAGAAATCTTTTAAATTACAGATTTAAATGGGCATAAAAGCATACTTTTTTTTTGTCTTACAGGTTATATTAAAAGAAAAAGTAAAAGAACTGAATTTACATGAGGTAAGTTGCCTATAAGTATTTTAATCTGCTCTTGAGTATATGCTAACAGAAGTGGTATGCTGTGGTATGCTTAAACATCTATATTTTCACACACTGAAAAAAATTGGGCTTATTTTGATCAGCTTAATAGAATATTTGAGGGTGAGGTCACATAAAAATCAATTTTGTGAAGACTTATAAGAGTGTAAAATAACTCATTTTTAATAGGAATGGTGTCAGTGTAAGATTTCATAGCAGCAGGGATGCTGCTTGCTGTCCATGCTATACGAGTAGGAGATAGATATAAACAAGTTTTTCTACTCAAGATGAATTTGCACTAATTTCACTCTTGAAAATGTTCCCAGAAGTCCTTTCTTACCAATGGCACAAACAAGGCAGTGATTACTTCATGAAGGTGGGGGCTTGGGGAGGTGAGACAGAGGGATGGAATAGGGAAGAGCTATAGGGAGAGATATGAACTCTTGGACTTGTCTAGTAATGAGGTTGTGTGGTTGGGGTGTTCACTATATTGTTATGCTTTCTAAGCTATATACAGATGTGTGTGTGTATCCTGCTATGCACCTTAAGACACGTAGTCTATAGTAATTCTTGTTTATTTTATTCCTTGTCTTGCCACTGATTTCAAATGCTCAGAGTTTTTATTTTTAATTTTAGGGCCCTTTCTCTTCCACCCTTTCTGAGTTTTTTAATTGGTGTTTAAAGCAAGGACTCGAAAAGCTACACACTGTCATATCTATGTTTTATATAGCATAACTGTGGTGAAGCTACATTACCAGTCTCTTCAAAGAGAGTTAAGTTGTGAAATTATTTGAATAATAGTAAAAAAAATAATGATTTATATTATTGTTGAACACTTTGAAATTATCTACTGCTCCTTTGCTCTTTTTTTAAAATATTTATTTATTTGGTTGCACTGGGTCTTAGTTGCGGCAGGTGGGCTCCTTAGTTGTGGCATGCATGTGAGATCTAGTTCCCTGACCAGGGATCAAACCCAGGCCCCCTGCATTGGCAGCTCAGAGTCTTAACCACTGTGCCACCAAGGGAAGTCCCTCCTTTGCTCTTTCTGCATGTTTTTTATCAAAGAGTTGATATGGTACAGCATTTCAGAACTAACCTTGGATTAAACTCAAGCATCAAATACTGTTTGATTTTTAAATTTTTCCTAAAACAGTAACAGAAAGTGATCCTCTTCTGTTTGGAGTCTTTTTGATGACCATAAATGAAAAGATCTAATTCTGACATACATTAACAATACTGAATAACCATGTTTGTCAGGAATAGAAGTCTTCCTTATTGGTTTGACCCATTAGTTTAGAATCTTTATCCTGAATAAGTGAATTGTGTTACATCATTACTCATCAGAGTTAGTATCCCAACCGCACCCACTAATTCCAGTTTCACTGTGCCCAAGAAAACCTAACCTTGCTCTACAACTTGTTTCCAGAGGCCAGTCATGTACTTTTCGCAGTTTGGTCCTTTTTTGATGCACTTCTTTGTGTTGAAACTATTTTGTCAAACTTCTTTGTGTGTGTGCATTCCTGTGGCCTAATTATACAATGATACATAGCTTGTTCCTGTGTAAGCACACATAATTTCAATATGAATAACGTTATTAGTGAATAATTATAATAGTGGAAAATCAGAGACAAGCTAAATGTCCATCAGTAGTGTGACAAATAAATAAAACATGATACACTGGAAGATTATCCATCAAGAGAGGGAGGGAGGGAGGAAAAGAAGGAAACCTGATACAGTGATTCATACAGTGAGGTACTATACAGCAGGCAAAATTAAGGAACAAGCTCCATCTATAAACACGTCAACCTAGATAGATCTCTAACGGAATCTTGAAAAAGCAAGTTGCAAAATGATATAAATGTTTATATCATGTATGTAAACTAAGATAAACACATTTTTCATGGATTTATATGCATACTGCTTAGTGTTTGAAAAGGATGCATAATGATCACACAGAGGAGGAGAGAAGAGGGAAAATATTAGGGGAAGTTGGTCAAAAGGGATATTAATTTCATATATAATGTTCTTAATTTTAAAGAAGGAAAGTAAGTTAATATATTATTTTAAAAATACAGTTGAGGAATTCCCTGGAGGTCCAGTGGTTAGGACTCCGTGCTGTCACTGCCAAGGGCCCAGGTTCAATCCCTGATCAGGGAACTAAGATCTCACAAGCCACGTGGCAAAAAAAATCTAAAAAGTACGGTTGAGGGCTTCCCTGGTGGCGCAGTGGTTGAGAGTCCGCCTGCCGATGCAGGGGACACGGGTTCATGCCCAGGTCCGGGAAGATCCCACATGCCACGGAGCGGCTGGGCCCGTGAGCCATGGCCGCTGAGCCTGCGCGTCCGGAGCCTGTGCTCCGCAACGGGAGAGGCCACAACAGTGAGAGGCCCACGTACAGAAAAACAAAAAAAGTACAGTTGACCCTTGAACAACATGGGTTTGAACTGCACGGGTCCACTTATACGCAGATTTTTTTCAATAGTGAATACTACAGTATTACACGGTCTGTGGTTGTTTGAATCTGTGGATGATCCCACATGCTGTGCGGTGTGGCCAAAAGTTATAAAAAAACAGAACAAACATAAATAAATAAATTGCATCTAATGGAGTCTTGGTATCAAGAGAAACAGAAAAGTGCCATGGAAGCTGTGACACACTGGGGCATGCAAGGTCCTGTGTTAAAGAAGTTGTCAGCACTCAGCTCTAGCTAATTGTTACCATAGGGAAATGTAGGCTATTGCCAACTATTGCCAGATATGGGTTTTTTTTAAGAAAAGCCTGAGAGCCTTGACATTAGTCTGTGATCTGCTTGTCATTTGCATTTAGTCTTTGATTTGTTCACCACAGTGTCCCCAGCTCTGGTTATGGTGAATGGTTGCTTTCTCCACTTAATTTCTTTTGCACCTTTATCAAAAATCAAATGGCCATATTTTTGTGGGTCTATTTCTGGATTCTCTATTCTGTTCCATTGATTTCTGTGCCTATGTCCCTTCACCAATACCACAGTCTTGATTACTGTATTTTTATAGCAAGTCTTAAAATCAGGTAATATGATTCCTCCAACTTTATTCTTCTTTTCCAAAACTGTTTTAGCTAGTCTGGTTCCTTTGCTCTTCCATGTAAATTGTAACAGCAGCTTGTCTATCTGTACACACACAAACAACAACAACAAAAATCCTGCTGGGATCTTGATTAGTATTGCATTAAATATATAAATCAGGGGGAAATTTGGTATCTTTACCATGTTGAGTTTTCTAATCTGTAAACACATTATGTCTTTATATTTGAAGTGTTTTTATAGACAGCATATAGTTAGGTCATGTTTTTTAATCCACCCTGCCAACCTGTCTTTTAATTGATGTGTTTAGACCATTTATGTTCAATGCAATTATTGATGTGTTTGAAATTAGGTCTACTCTTTTACTATTTATCTTCCGCTTTTGCCCCTCTTTCTTATTCCTTTGTCTCCTCCTACCTTCTTTTGGGTTATTTGAACATTTTTAGTATTTTATCTATTGTGATTTTATCTTTTTGTATAATTTTCTAGTGGTTACTTAGGGATTACAAAATAAATACCTAGAATCAATTTTTTAGCACTTCATTTGCAATGTAGAAACCTTATCACCGTATAGATCCCTTTACTTTTACTCCTTTATACAGTAAGTGTCATATTACACCTATATACATTGAAAATGGCATCAGACAGTGTTACATTTTTTACTTTTAACCATCAGATATATTTTAAAGAATTCAGGAGGGGACGAATAGTTTGTTATATTTATCCAAATATTTACCATTTCTGTTGCTCTTAATTCCCAGTTTTCCAAGTTTCCTTCTTATGTCACTTTCCTTCTATGTGATGAACCTCCTTTAGCAATTCTTTGAGAGCAGATCTGCTGGCTATGAATTCTATTAGTTTGCCTTCATCTGAGAATGTCTTTATTCCACCTTTTTTTTTTTTTTTTTTTTTTTTTTTTAACGATACGCGGGCCTCTCTCACTGTTGTGGCCTCTCCCATTGCGGAGCACAGGCTCCGGACGCGCAGGCTCGGCGGCCATGGCTCACTGGCCCAGCCGCTCCGCGGCATGTGGGATCCTCCCAGACCGGGGCACGAACCCATGTCCCCTGCATCGGCAGGCGGACTCTCAACCACTGCACCACCAGGGAAGCCCCTATTTCACCTTTATTCCTAGGTTATTTCTTTTCCTTCAGCGTTTTTAAAATGTTGTGCCACTTCCTTCTGACCTCCATGGTTTCTGATGAGAAATTCATAGTCATTCGAATCATCAATCTCCTATCCATAATGTGTCATTTTTCTCTGGCTGCTTTCAAGATTTTTTTCTATGTCTTTAGTTTTCAGCAATTTGATTATGATATGTCTCAGCATGGATTTCTTTGGCTTCATAAATATGTAGGTTTGTCTTTCACCAAGCTTTGGAAGTTTTCAGCCATTATTTCTTCAAATATTTTTTCTGTACTGTATTCTTTCTATCCTGCCACTCTCCCAGAGAAGGCCTCATCCACCTGCTGTGGCCATGTGGGCCAATCAGAACCCTGAGCCCACATCTACAGTACAGTACAGTGATACAGCCATCCATATAGCTTCTAAATTTGAACATGTTTGGTTCCATCCCCACTTCTGTCAGGGTGATATTGCCTATACATACAGAAAGGGAAGGAGAACCTGCTCCCTCCTGCATCTCAGCAGAAGGTGGGATCCTAGCTGCACAAGGACAAGGAACAGTCATCTTTAGGTCAGTTTTCCTGGATCAGGCAGAGGAGTCATGTGGCAGACATGCTATGGCCCTGTTCTACCCTACTTTCCACAAGAAGAGACTGTAGGAAGGTAACCCCATTGGAGTTGCCCCCCTGTGTAAAATGAAGTTAGGAACATCTTTTCCTTCTCCTCACCTCCCCACAAGCTCATTCCCTTCCCTTTGGTCCAGTGAGGAGGGGGTCTGGTGGTACAAGTTTTGCCACATCCCTTTCTTATGTAGGAGGAGGTATAAACCCTCTCAGTCTTTCTAGGATTACTGATCGATCTTCTTATAAATCACATTACTCAAATTAATTTTAAAATTATAATATGAATACTTAGAGCCCAACTGAGTTTCGTCCCTCAGTTTAAATTGTAAAAATTGTTTTACAAAAATAGTTTAAAAAAAACCCCAAAGCATGTATAGGGAGCTGACAGTATACAGGACCCTAGAGATTGAGTGGGCAAAGTATAGTCCCTCCCTGCCCTCAAGGAGCACTGATCCCACAGGAAAGAAAGTCATAAGCCAGTGAGGCAAGGACAGTAAAGGGCTGAGCACACTAACACATGAGGGCCATGGAACGGACGTCCCACTGCACTTCAGTTTGGAACAAGAAAGTCAGATCTTTCCTGAGCAGCACAGCCATGTTTAGAGTGCTTTCATAGCTTTTAAAGATTCCAACCTTAAATGACACGTCTGAACTGGGAATGCTGCCTTTGCAAAAGATATGATTATCCTCGTAACTATTCATGGAAAGGTATATTAGTGTTCACTACCACCATCAAAGAATGATTGTATATTTAAAAGAAAATCATTTTGGCTAAATTCCCTGGGCTGTGGGTCATTTTCATTGTGTGACGTTGTCTTCCCCACATGACTCTCCACTCCCTAGCTTGCATTTTGAGGTAAATTTATAGACTGTGTCAACCTCTTGAAAATTGTCAAATCCTTCCTTCTTGGTCATTTTAGGGATCATGCACTCTGTGAATACTAGAAAATTAGGCTTCTTTCCAGTATATATGCTATGGTCACTAAAAGCCATTTTTCCCTTGAAATTTGTTTTATTTATGGGTATAATCTCAGTGTAAAGAAAATGGAATCATGTATACAAGGTGGCAAAATTACCAAGATGTCTGTTTCTTCATATAATTTATCTTAAGAGCAAGGGAACTGACACTTTAAAAAATTTAGGTGATGTAAGTATTATTCCTTATTTTGCTTTTGTAAAAATTGAGGTTTAAGAAAGTTGAGGAAAATGGGCATGTCCTCTAGCTTCTGAGTGTGGAGAAAGAAGGTGACCCTATCTTTCTGAGTCTGGAGCCTTCACATTATGATGCCCCTACTGCACCCACAAACTTGAAGCTTCTGTTCCTCAAGCTGCAAAAAATTACTTTGAAATGCCGTGACCCGGCTTCCTTTTGTTCTCTGCAGATGCCATCAATAGCATGTAAAACAAATAAACTCAAGTATCTACAGACTGACCAATCAGTAAATGTATGTCCTAGCCCTGTTTCTGACAGGGCTGATAGGATCTATTCTTTTTTTTCTTTTTTTTTTTTGACAAGAAAGTAGGGTTTATTGGTGGGCATGGGTAGGGAGGGGGCAGCACCAAGGCTCTCATGAGTGCAGGGCCCGCCATTTGTCCAGGGGGCCACGATTAGGGATGTACTTGACCCCACAGCCATCTGGGATGAGCCGCTTTTCTGCCACCATGTTTTCAAATTCATCTGCATTAAACTTAGTAAATCCCCACTTCTTGGAGATGTGGATCTTCTGGTGGCCAGGGAACTTGAACTTGCCCCTGCGGAGGGCCTCAATCAAATGCTCCTTGTTCTGCAGCTTGGTGCGGATGGACATTATGACCTGGCAATGTGGACCCTGGCCACTGTGCCCTGGGGCTTTCCAAAGGCACCATGCATACCTGTCTGGAGCCTAGATTGGGGACAGCATGCCAGTCATTAATGTCCACTGGAAAGGGCTGTCTCCAAGGTCCCTTAGGGCAACCCATACAGGCAACAGGCCGCATACACTACCGAGGAGGCTGCTGTTTGCAGCCATTGTGCACCAGGCCCCCATGGGGAAAAGAGCACAGTCGGCTTAACTGGCTGCAAAGGATCTATTCTTTGACTTCAAAAAATGAAGAGTGATGGGAATGTTTCCTATCCTCATTCTGTGAGGCCAGTATTGCCCTAATATCAAGACCAGTCAATGACATCATAAAAAAAGAAAACTCCAAACCAATATTCCTTATGAATATAGTTGTAAAAATTCTCAACAAAATACTAGCAAACCAAATTCAGCAGCATATAAAAAGGATTATATATCATAACTAAATGGAATTTATCCCGGGAATACAAGGTTGGTTCAACAAAGGAAAATGAGTCAATGTAATACCCCCTATTGACAGAATAAAGGGGTAGGGAGAACACATGAGCAGCTCAATAGATGTAGAAAAAGCATTTGACAAAATTCAACATTCTTTTATGATAATACTCAATAAACTAGAAGCAGAAGGGAACTTCTGCAACTTGATAAAGATTTCTATGAAAAACCCACAACTGGGCTTCCCTGGTGGTGTAGTGGTTAAGAATCCGCCTGCCAATGCAGGGGACACGGGTTCAAGCCCTGGTCTGGGAAGATCCCACATGCCATGGAGCAACTAAGCCCGTGCGCCACAACTACTGAGCCTGCACTCTAAAGCCCCCAAGCCACGACTACTGAGCCCACATGCCACAACTACTGAGGTCTGCATGCCTAGAGCCTGTGCTCCGCAACAAGAAAATCCACAACAGTGAGAAGCCCGCACACCGCAATGAAGAGTAGCCCCCGCTCACTGCAACTAGAGAAAGCCCACGCGCAGCAACGAAGACCCAAAGCAACCAATAAATAAATAAAAATTTTAAAAAACAAACAAAAAGACCCCACAACTAACATCATACTTAATGAAAGACTGAAAGCTTTTCCTCTTAAGGGGAAACAAGACAAGGATGCCTACTCTTATCACTTTTATTCAACATTGTACTGGAGGAGTCTAGGCAGAGCAGTTAGGCAAGAAAAAGTAATCAAAGGCATCCAGATTTGAAAGAAAGAAGTAAAGCTATATTTGCAGATATGATTTTGTAAACACAGAAACCCCTAAAGAATCCACCAAAAATCACAAGATAAATGAGTTCAATAAATTTCCAGGATAAAGATCAATATACAAACATCAGCTGTAGGGACTTGCCTGCTGGTCCAGTGGTAAAGAATCTGCCTTCCAATGCAGGGGACGCAGGTTCAATCCCTGGTCAGGGAACTAAGATCCCACATGCCACAGGGTAACTAAGCCCATGCACCACAACAACTGAGCTCACACGCCTCAACTAGAGAGCCTGCACGCAGCAAACTACAGAGCCCACGAGCCCTGGAGCCTGCATGTCACAACTAGAGAAGAGAAAACCCACAGGCCACAGCTAGAGAGAAGCCCATGCGCTGCAAAGAAAGATCCCACATACCTCAACGAACATCCCATGTGCCGCAACTGAGACCCAATGCAGCCAAAAATAAAATAAAGTAAATTAAATAAATAAATAAAATCAGCTGTATTTCTATGCAGTGGCAATGAACAATCTGAAAATGAAATTAAGAAAGCAATTCCAATTACAATAGCATCAAAAAGAACAATATTCCTAGGCATAAATTTAACAAAAGAAGCTCAGACTTGTACACTGAAAAATTATAAAACATCATTGAAAGATATTATAGAAGACCTAAATGAATGGAAAGACATCCTTTGTTCATGGTTTGGAAGACTTACTATTGTTAATATAGCAGTATTCCCCCAAAATATTTACAAAATCAACACAACTCCTGTCAAAATCACAGCTGCCCTTTCTTTTTTTTGTAGAAATTAACAAGCAGAATTTAAAATTCACATGGAAATGCAGGAGGCCCTGAATGGCCAAACACAGTCTTAAAAACAGGAGAGGATTGGAGGATTCACACCTCCCAATATCAGAACTTACTGCCAAGCTACAGTATTTAAGACAGTGTGATACTGGCAGATGGACAGACATACAGATCAATGGAATAGAAATGAGAGTTCAGAAATAAACCCATACACTTATGGTCAATTGATTTTCAACAAGGGTGCCAAGACATCCAATAGGAAAAGAGTAATCTATTCAACAAATGGTTCTGGGATAACTAGATAACCACTTAAAGAATGAAATTGGAGCCCTGCTTCACACCATACACAAAGGAACTCAAAAATGAATCAAAGGGCTTCCCTGGTGGCGCAGTGGTTGAGAGTCCACCTGCCGATGCAGGGGACGTGGGTTCGTGCCCCGGTCCGGGAAGATCCCACATGCCGCGGAGCGGCTGGACCCGTGAGCCATGGCCACTGAGCTTGCGCGTCCGGAGCCTGTGCTCCGCAATGGGAGAGGCCACAACAGTGAGAGGCCCGCATACAGCAAAAAGAAAGAAAAAAAAAAAGACATTGAAAAAAAAGAAAGTAAAGAGACAAACCACAGGGAGAAAATATTTGCAAATCTTATATCTGGTAAGAGTTTGGTATCCAGAATACATAAAGAACTCTTACAACTCAATAATAAAAAGCCTACAAAATAAAAAGATCTGCAAATACTTTGTCCCAGTCTTTTTATCCTAACAGGATCTTTTGCAGAGCAAAAGTTTTTAAATTTGATGAACTCCAGTTTATCAATTTTGGTTGCTTGGTGTCTATGGGTGTCCCATTGCTCCAACACCATTTGTTGCAAAGGCTGTCCTTCTGCCATTGAAATGCTTTTGCACCTTTGTCAAAATCAGTTGGCTATCTGATAAGGGATTTGTGTCTAGTATATATAAAGAAGTCTCACAACTCAGTAACAAAAAGAAAAATTACCCAACTAAAAAACGGGCAAAGAATTTGAAAAGACGTTTCTCCAAAGAAGGTACACAAGTGGCCAGTAAGCACATTGTTAGTCATTAGGAAATGCAAATCAAACCCCCAATGAGATGTCACTTCATACCATCTAGGATGGATATAATCAAAGAGACAGACAATAATAATAACCTGAAGATATGGAGAAATTGGAGCCCTCATACACTGCTGGTGAGAATGTGAAATGGTTTGGCCACTTTGGAAAACAGTTTAGTAGTTCCTCAAAAAGTTAAACATAGAGCTACCATATGACCCAGCAATTCTACTCCTAGATATATACCCAAGAGAAATGAAAACTCTTAACAGATACTTGTGCACCAATGTTTAGAGCAAGATTATTCACAACAGCCAAAAGGTATAAACAACCCAAGTAGCCATCAACAGATGAATGGATAAATGTGGTATATTCATATAACGGAATACTATTTTGCCACAAAAATGAAGTATTGATTCATGCTACAGCATGAATGAACTTTGAAGGTATCTTTCTAAGTGAAAGGAGACAGGCACAGAAGACCACATGTTGTATGATACCATTACATGATTCCATTCCATTTTGAAATGACCAGAATAAACAAATCCATCAGGAAAGGAAGTTGATTAGTGGTTGCCAGGGGAGAAGGTGGAATGGGGGGTGACTGCTTATGGACATGGGCTTTTGGAAGCAGATAATAAAAATGTTCTGGAATTAGATAGTACGATGGTTGCACAACTCTGTGAATATATGAAAAACTGCTGAATTGTACACTTTACAGGGGTGAATATTATGATGTGTGAATTATATATCTCCATTTTTAAAAAGGAATGAGAGAAACAATCTTGTTGAAACACTGGAAAGTAAAGCTTATTTGCAAAATATGATCTGTAAATTTGTAAAATTAGTTTGACCCTTGAGGGAACTTCTAAGAAGTCAGATCTAAGGCTTTTCTCTTCATGATTGACCTTGGCTTTTGGTCAACTTTAGTGCTTAACACATCAGAATTTATTTTGTTTTTTTTTTCAGGTGACTATGGTTTTAGAATTTTTTAAGAAGAACGTAATAGCCATTAATAGTAACTCCATTTGAAAAGGCTACAAATCTAATTTTGGATTCTGGAAAAATAACCAAAGCAACGTCTTGCCCTTTGGTAGGGTCAGCACTGAATATCTACAGGGCAGAGCCAGCAGTCCTCACCCTCTTTCAGAAGGCTATGCTGGGAGGGAAGCTGGGTTAAGGCCAGAGGACCTTTTCACACAATGTAGGAGGTGGGAACATCATTTCCCCTTTACAGATGGGAAGCAGAAGCCCAAAAAAGATCATCCCAAAGTTGGAACCGCTAGTTTCTCATCTTTACCCACAGCTTGTTCTTAACCTTCCTCCAGAAAACAAAACTGGGCTTGAAAATAGTACTCCCATCACTAAATTTAAACGTGAATAAAAACAACTGGTATTGGTAGACTGCCTTACTGCCTCCTCAGGCCTGCCCCCAACCTGAGCTGATGACAGTCCCAGGCAGGGGGTTGGGGGTATGTAATATCTTCACTCTACAGATGAAGCAACAGAGCTTGAGAGGCATCATGATGGCAGAAGTCACACAGCTTGGGTGTCCGAGCCAAGGCCAGCCATCTGTCCTGCCTTCCTCCCTGCTCTCCTGCTGTCTCAGCAGTAATGCCAAATCTGATAAGACAAGTTATCCATGCTCCTCCTCCTGTGAAGATCTTGTCTGCTATATACATAATGCCCTGAGAGCTCCCTGGAGAAGGGTGTTGGAAGACCAACAGCCACAGCACTGGCCACAGGACACCAAGAGCCATGTGTCCTGTCACATGACCTAAGAATACTGGGTTACTTGTTATAGGTTAAGAAACAGGTGACAGGGAGACAGGTCAGCAGTCTGGACAAGAAATGGTGATGGTTGAACCAGGATCCCTGGAGATGAACAGGGAAGCAAGCAGGGAGGAGTTCAAGCTTTGGGCAGACGAAAGTGTAACAGACCTGGGTCCCCAGCCAGACCTGGCCACTCACCTCAGACAACATGGTTACTGCTCTGAGTTTCTGTTTCCCCATTTGTAAAGTGAGTAAATGGGATGATACCTGGTGTCCCTGGGCACTGGTAAGTGCCCAAGAAGTAGTGGTTGGAACCCAGCATCTGGCTTTGAAGAAGGCTTCCTTCCAAGCAGTGGAGCCTAGCCACCTGTCAGAGCAATCCTGCCCCATCTGCACATTTTCATAAGGTTAAATTCAGTGACTCTTGAATAACTTTTTATAAGACAAAGACAGACACTGACAGAAGGACAGTGCCAAAGTAAGGGGCCCCAGGAACTACAAGAAGCATACTACTGCAGGCTGTGCCATGGTTTATAGTTTCCAAGTTATGAAAACTGGAGAAAGGAGAGCCCCAGGGCCTGCCCCAGGGTGTGAGCAGTCCCTTCAGGGGCCCTGCTGCTGAGCAGGCAGAGCATTCCCTGCAGAAAGTCAGCCTCTTGGCACAGCACAGAAAATTACATTATGCTCAGTCTATCTGGTGCGAATAAACCTAAGTCAGACTCTTCTGATGGACTGAAGTAAAGAAACCTGCCTCTTGCTTTCTGTCTTCTCCCATCTGCCCTCCATCTTGAAGACACGTGACAGGAAGAGCAGGAGATTCTTCTTCAGAAGACCTTGCCGATTCGAGCCTGTTTCTTTCACTTAAAGAGTTGTGGGACATTGGAAGTCCCTTCAAATGGCTGGGCCTTGGGGGCCTGCACTTTACAGCCCCCCCACCCTTGGGGGCCTGGGAGAGTCCTTAGCAGATACTTTGCCTCATCTGTGAATCTGTCTTTCAGCTCTGTGCAGTGTGCCTAGAAGACTTCAAGCCTCGAGATGAGTTGGGGATTTGTCCATGTAAGCATGCCTTCCACAGAAAGTAAGTATTGGTGTGGAATTATTTAAGAGGACCTGAGTTTGAGGCACATTGACCAACTCACTTGTAGGCTTGGAGCAGTGCCAGACAAGCTTGATGGCTTCATGACTGGTTTATAATGCAGAAAGCTGAAAGTGCCCTACAGGCTGTTTTGTGTGTGTGTGTGACATTAGGAGGGATCAGGGTGGTGGAACGTGAATACCAAGGCAGGACTTCAGGCAGAGCGCCAGACAAGCCCACACCTCCTTGGAGCCCAGGCTATAAAGAGCTGTTTTACTGGAACTTTCCAATGAGAGTTTCCTTTCCTAAAAACTTATTTTAATCAAAACCATAGTTATGGGCTTCCCTGTTGGCGCAGCGGTTGAGAGTCCGCCTGCCGGTGCGGGGCACACGGGTTCGTGCCCCGGTCCGGGAAGATTCCACATGCCGCGGAGCGGCTGGGCCCATGAGCCATGGCCACTGAGCCTGTGCGTCCGGAGCCTGTGCTCCGCAACGGGAGAGGCCACAACAGTGAGAGGCCCGTGTACTGCAAAAAAAAAAAAAAAAAAAACATAGTTATTTTAAATCAAAATAAATAAGTCTGAATGTAAATAGTAGTGTGGGACCATCTCCTCCCCCCTCCTACAGACATATTTAATACTCCCCCTTTTCTTGCAATTTTATGTGTTTTATATTTCTATTAGAAAACTTCATTTCTCCTCCTTCTCACCACCCTCCTCAATGTACTTCATTCTTTAAGAAGTCATGGATGACTGAGGGTATAGCATACTGACTGTAGCTTCTTGGAAAGCTGGAGTCTCTGGTTCCTCCAGAGGGTGAAATGCATTCTCCACCCAGTGGTAGAACTCTTTGGGACCTGGCTGTTCACTCCAGTCCCCACCTCTGAGCAACAGATATGTTCAACATGTGAGGCATATGGGCAGGGGGTGCCACGAGCATGGGACTGACCTCTTCCTTCTTGTGCTGTCTCGTTCTGCAGGTGCCTTATTAAGTGGCTGGAGGTTCGCAAAGTATGTCCACTGTGCAACATGCCGGTTCTGCAGCTGGCCCAGTTGCATAGTAAGCAGGACCGTGGACCCCCACAGGGTCCCCTCCCTGGGGCAGAGAACATTGTATAGCTCATCACAAGGATCAAACTGTTGCAGAAGCCAATGTCTGCGTGGAGCCAGGAGGAACACAAGCAGTCTCTGTGTTGGCTGCTCTACCTGGGGCACCAGCTGCTGCTTCCTTTGTCTAATGAAGAACTCTTGGGCCAACTAGGCTGGGAACCGAGACTTCTGGATCTTGTGACAACCAAAGTACTCTGACACTACCCCATGCCAAGAGAAGAGGAGTAGATGAGCCTGCGGGTTTGGTTCAAGAAACCTCATGAGGGTCTCTTGCTAACTCCATTGCACTCTGTCTCCCAGACACTTATCTCCATGTCAAGGTGAATCTTAATCAAGCAGAAGGGACGATAAACACAAGTGTTAGAGAAGGGAACTGAGGGCAGGTCTTTAAAGCCACCCCCACCCCGACCCTGTGGACACATGAGCTTCTATGCAGACCGTGCACGCCTTTGCAACAGCAAACCCTCCTAGCAGCCCCAGCCAAGTAAAAACAGTGGTTACCTCAGCCCAAGCACAACCGGCTGCAGTGCCGGAGGCAGTGCCAACAAGGCTTTTCACGTTATGTCCCTTTGATAAGGCCATCTTAGAACCCAAGGCTTTGGTTACAAAAAAGCAGCAGTACCCATCACCACAGGTCCTGCCTCAAGTTCACAACACTTGCTTATCAAATCATCTAAGCTAGAAATATTAGATGTGCTTGGAAAGGTCTGGTCAAAAGCCATTTCCTCTTATTTCCCCTCCTACTCACCAGTGAGGCACAGCCAAGCTGCCATCAGGAGCAGCAGGGGGTGGGCCTCTGAGCCCATGCTGTCCCTGTATGACCTGGGGGCCTCAGGGTGCTGCCCACATTCCCACATATGCAGTGTGGTTCCAGCGTACCTGCTGGTCTTGGCCCACTGCCTCAGTAGGAAGCTGCTGTAAGCCCCTCACATGGCTCCAAAGAGGAGCATCTTACTGATAACAGCCAGTCCCCTTGGCCCTGCTGAGCTGAGAGGAGGATGCTAACCCCCTTGCTTCTCCCCATCCTTCTCTCTGTTCTCTTCCCTCTCTTGCCCTCTCTTTCTACTCAAAAGAAAATGCCCATCGTTGACTTAACAATTTGAAGTATCACAAATAAGATCCCTATGTAATTCTGAAGCCAGGGAAATGCTAGAAATTGTGAATAGTTTCAGGAAGCTCCTGCAAGGCTATTCACCATTGGTGTGTGCTTCAGTATTTGGACTTGGATAACTAACTGAAAGTGTCTTTATAGGGGAGAAACACATGCTGCTCTTTCACTCTTTCTCTCCAACTTTTCTAGAAATGACTCAGAGTCTAGCAGGATTCATGACTATTTTATAAGTTAGCTATGTGAAACAGCATTGGGTCAGATAGAAAGCTCTCTTCCACAGCCCTGCTCTCCACCTCCTTCCATCACAGGGGTGGGACTCCTCATCAACAGCTTTGCCTCTCTGCCCCATCCCCCAAGTATGAGTGGGGGCAGTTTCTCATTGGAAATACAGCCTGCATGATACGGAGAGTGGAGGAAACTTTGCTACTCTGTTCATGGCGTATCTCCAGGAATTTTCTTGGAATCCAGCCTCTACCGTCTTAGAATGGGCGAGGGAACCTGTCCTTGGCTCAGGTGGCTGGGATCAGATGAGGAGGAAAATTCCCATTAGCCTAGAAAAATGCTGGGCAGAATCCAGCTTGGGAAATTACAAATCCAGTTGGTCGGAATTGGCTGTACCCTATGTGTGACCTATTCATGGTATGCTAACTGGACTGCTTCTTTAAACAGGGCAAGGGAAGTGTGGAATATTTTTATATGAAAGCCTTAGTCTGTCTGGCACCCATGAAAAGAACTATTTGTACACTCCTACTTTCACCCTGTTTCTGCATTCTCTATTTTGTAACACAATAGAGTTGAATGCTGCAAAGCACCCAGTTTATAGTGAAATGTTTTCAGTAACCAATGTCAGAAGTAGGCTTACTTTGGACTAGCCTCATTAATAGCCAACGCTCACCATTTTCACATAATGGCTTTGGGACAAATGTCACCTCTTAGTTATGGGGTTCCAATAGGAAATAGAACTTTTCCCTTCAAAGGAGGAATTCTTGTGTTCTATACTGCAAATTATTTCATCGCACAGCTTTTGTAGGATTATAGCCTTTCAGTGCGTCAGTACCAAGGAGACAGCCTCACGAAGTCCCTCTATTTGTAGGGAGGCAAATTAATTCATCTCACGGTGTCACAGCTAAAGGCCAGTTGGACCAGACATTCAAAGCCCATCCATTAGAGGAAAGCTTGAGAGTGCTGTGCGCTCCCCACTAGGCACCATCATGGGTCTGCTTTACACCATGACCTCAACACTTGTGAATGTGCAGGGCTTTTAAAAACCCAGCTCTTCTAAGGTGGGGCTTGACACTGGAGTGGTTAAGAGTGTTCGCTCTGCTTATAGTCATCTTCCCTTTCTTGGCTTGGTGTCCTTCTATTGCAGCATGGCCAGTGTCACCTGCAGTAGTTATTACTCTTAGCAACACAACGTGAATGTGTTTGCTCCCCACATCTGGGTCCTCCTCCAGAACGTCCCAGTGCTGCACTGCTGTAACTGAGAACGGCCAGGGTTTAATTTATGTCTTCCTTTAATTCTAATTAAAATCACAGTTTTATGTGAAGGACAAGGTCAAATCTCCATTCAAAAAAACTTATTTTTAAAGAACAAGGATCCCTTAATACTCTTTGATCAAGCTCACACCTCACAGTGAGGCTGCCCTGTCCAAATCTATCTCCATGAGTTGTTGACCTTTTGTTAATCTGTAGACATGTGAGGACTCTGGTCTGCTTTTGGGTCACTGGCAGGTAACGTGATTTTTTAACTTCATCTTAATGTGTCTTAAGCAACTCAGAGATTGGGTGTTGCGTGCTGTGGGTTACTGGAGCAAAACTCAGACTCAACTGGACTCCATGGGTGGGTGAATCATTATCTAGTTGTTACTAGGGGTACAGCTGAATTCAGCTGGCTTTAGGAACAGGGAACAAAACCAGCCTGACTTGATACCTGGTTGAGTAGGCCTAACATGCTAGTTGTCATCTGCGGCTTTTCTTTGCCACAGTGATTTGGTTAGGCCTATCCCTAGTAGTTAAGGCCCTAGCCAAGGAACAGGACAAGACAGTAATGGCCAGATGGGAGCAGGTGGACCATGGGGAAGTCTGGGCTGAGGGATACAGGGGACCTCACACCATTGCCAAACACACTGTTCTCGACAAGTCTTGACAAAGATCCTTTCCCCAGTGCCTAGCCCCTCAAATCCATCAAACGAATGACCTCATGCCCTGTTCCTTTCCACATTACCCACTCCAAAGCCTATCATCTTCATGGCCTGGTCCCATTCTGCTAAGCTGCCCTGAACGACTGTAGTAACTGTTTTTCTGAGAGGTTTTCTGGGAATTATGAAATGCACACAGGGAGGCATCCCCAGAGCTCTGTAGAGAAAAGGTGCTCAGCTTGATTTGAATCACCCCCTTGCCACTCACTAGCCACATGCCTTCCTGCAAGTTAGCCTCCCAAAACCTGTTTCCTTATCCGCCCACCCAGGGATTGTAGGAAGGGTGTCCCCACCAGCTCTTGTGGGGAATTGGCCACCATGTCTGGAGTCCAGCAGGCAGGCCTAGAGTCATGGGGGCTGGTGCTACTAGGTGACACCGTCATGCTGGCCACATGGGGCTCCTCTGTTGTCCCGGTAGAAACAACCTCAGCAGAGAGCCTCCTGAGATGTAGGGGCTCTCCCCTGGGTCCCAGTTCACCTGGCTCCCTTCCCTTTCCCATCTTGATCTTCCTTAGTCACTCCCGTTTACCTTTGCCCACGGTGCTCCCCAACATGGTTGCTCAGTGCTGAATATTCCTTAATTTTTTCAATAGGTAATCCCTTCAAGTGGTTCACAAATCATAAACAGTTAAGTCTTCCTTGCATCCCTGACCTCCAAGCAAGCCAAGTTCCTCACCCCTTGAGCACCCACTATTAGTTCCTTGTGGATTCTTCCAGAGATTATTTATGCATATACAAGTACATACACATGTATGTACATGTGCATGGGGTGTGGGTGTGTGTATATATATATACACACAGACACACACACACAGTTGACCCTTGAACAACATAGGTTAGGTGCGCTGACCCCCTGTACAGCCTGCACATCACTTTACAGTCAGCCCTCTATATCCGCGGTTCAGCATCCAAGGATTCAACCAACTTTGGATCATGTAGAATGTATTCATTGAAAAAAATCCACGTGTAAGTAGACCTGCTCAGTTCAAACCTATATTGTTCAAGAATCAACTGTGTGTATGTGTATAATTTTTCTTTTTTACTGTGTAATACCAGACAAGTATATTCAAGGAACATTCCTAGTCATGTGGGAAGAACCATCCCAGAAGTCAGAATATCTGTAAAAGGTGAGCCCAGAATTGGGGGATATTTCTATAATCACATTCCTTTTGAATAAGGCATATTTTCCACTGATTGCAGCATGATGAAATTCTAGTTTGCTACCCCAATCAAACTACAATCCCTCCCTGACCCTAACCACTGATGCCCAAATAACAAGACAGCACAACCAGTTTCCAGCCTATCTTTCTGAGTCTGTTGCAGGGCACTCAAGAGCAGGCTCCACAGCCAAAAGCAACAGCACAGTCCAGCAGCTTTTGCAGGAGCCTGGACAGGCTGCAGCCGCACCTCAGCCCCCCAATCCAGTTTCAAGTGAGGACCAAGAGCCCAGCAGTGACGTCTGGTTACAACTGTCATGGTTTCTTAGGCAAGCCCATGTTTTTGAGGCAGGAGTTTGAGAAGCAGCAGTAACTGAAGGCTGAGACATCCTTCTGTTTTGTGGGGCAGATGTCTCAGATGTTGCTAAGCAAATAGGTGGTCAGCTGCCTCAGCATTAACAGCAGATATGGCCGAACGTTCAAGTTCATGAACCTACTCCCTTTCCCTCCCCACTCTTTATGAACACACTAAAAAGAAAACGTTCCCATAGAATTTCTCCTCACCCAACATTTTTTCAACAACAGCAATTATCCCACCAACATTTTCTTTAAAAAACAATTAAGTTCATTCTTGCCCCTGCAGGAGATCCAGGTTAAAGCTGCTTCCTCCAGGCAGCCTTGAAGGGAGGGGCATGGACTTGTGCCTCTCATTCCTCACCCACCTCCCTGGTATCCTGCCACACAGAACAGCAGCCCAGGGATTCCCTAGATTAAAAGTGCAACTTGGGCCCCTGACCTGAAATTTGCAAAGGAATTGTATGTGAAACTCCACTCTTCTGTCATTTGATGAACCTCTTGTCTTTTTCATCGTTAGCATTTAGGAATTTGAGTAAAGGAGATTAAAGTGTCTAAATTCTGGTGAAATTTGCAGTTGTTAACTGGAAAATGCTGGGTCATATTCCTTTAGTAGATTAACGAAGGCTTCCACGTGCCATGGAATGTGCTTCCATTTGATTGGGAACATGAGGAAAACAGAGGGGCTTGTTCAGTAAATATTATTCCAGTTCAGCTTCAGAGCCTAAATTGTTGTTGCAAGATGCAGTTTTATTCCACTTTTAGACCAAGCATCAGCACACTTGGCTTACCGACCCAGTGCTCCCTTCTGTGGCTGTAGTGTCAGGGCCTCCCTGCTCCAGGGACATGTACCCACATTGTAGGCCCCACCAGTGTCAAAGGACTTGTCTATTCTTCCATGAAGCCCCTCTCAGCTCCCTAGGCCAGTACAAGCCTGGCGGACCTGTGTCTCGGGCCAGGTGCACACCATCCCTCCATCCACCCCTTCCCTCCCAGGCACCCCCGCTAGAGCAGGAGAGGCAGATGAGGCTAGTGTTAGGAAGTCCTTCCTGGTAACAGCTCAGTCTTCCAAGAGAGTGTTCCTGAACTGTCATCTCTGAGTCTCTTGACAGATCTTTGCCAGAAAGAGTGGATATTAGTCCTATAGTTTTAAGCCTATTGGGGTTTATTCACTAGATATCGTATAACTCCCTCAAAAAAAGGTTTATGAAATGCTGAACCTCAGGTTTCATAGACATGTTTGTACACCAAGAATTATGCAGCAGAATATTTTTAAACATTCGCAGTTTTTTGTAAGCTATATATTTTTGTATATTTAATTGCTATTTTAAAATTTTAATGCATTTTGCTAATTACTCTTGTTTAAAAAATAAGACATGCATGTAACTGACTTAAATGTAAATAAAAAGCAGATTTTAAAAATACTTTGTGCTGAGCATGTACACACCCTTGGTCACCCACATCCCACTTAAGCCCATGTAGCAAGAGCTGAAGAGTGGTTCTGAACAAACAGAATTGGTCAACAGCAACAGGTGATTGTGACAGAGGAGCCTGGCTTATCTCTTCCCATGGTGTGGGGTGCCAGTCAGGGGTGATGAGTGGAGCACCAGGCCACAGCAAAGGAGAAGGCAGAGAAGCCAAGGCCCCCCTGCCACCCTGGCCTCAGCACCACAGGTGTGGCTGGACACAGTCAAGCAGTCTCCCAAATGTGGACACCAGTGCTCAGGAGGTTGCAGTGGTGGAACCGGCCCACGCCTCACCCCTCTAGCTATATCCCAGGTCTGGAAATACCAACTATTCTGTTGGGAGGAGAAAAAAACATCTCCTGGTCCAAAGCCATCCTGTGGCAGCTACTGTTTCTACTCACCAACCCTCACTAGGACTCTGCAGCTCAGCTTTGGCCCCATAGCTTCAGGGAAACTGCTCCCCCTCAAGGCCACCCATGGCCCTGCAACCAAATCTGTGCCACCTCTGAAACCTCCTCTTAATGCAGGTGCCTGGAGAGCTCCTCTCCCCTCAAGTCTCCAGAGCAACAGGCCCCCTGCACTAGTCCCCTCTGACCACTCTTCGGTGTTCTTCGCAGCCTCTTCCTTGTCTGCACATCTCTTGTTATTCTCACTCTACCTTGGGATTCACTAAATTCCCACCTATGTTTTACCCACCTACATGCACATCATTCTCAGGTCTCTGACCTAAATATCCAGATACCTATTTGGCATCAAAAATCAGGCAGCCCAATACCAAGTCTCCCCAGCAAGCCTAGGTGCCCTCACAGAACCTCCTTCCCCCACTTCCAATCTCCACATCTCTAAACTCAACCCTCTAAAGCATCCCTCTCTACCTGACCATCCACTGCTCCCATCTTGGTTTGGCCACCTTCCTTTCACACCTGGACCATGACCACAGCCACTACCACCCCCACTGCCTCTAATAGGTGAGTGTGGGATGGGACCCTCAGGCTAGTATTTGGAGGGCTGACTGGAAGGGATAACTGCTAAGATGAAACAGGGCAGTGGCTTAGACCAGAGTGGTAGCTGTGGTGACAAGACTGAGTTTACATGCATCTCACAAACTGGAGGTAGTGAAGTGGCAGGAAACTGGGAGAGGATGCTGGCGGAGCTTCAGGGGAGAGGATGGAGACATTTCTGTGTAAAGATGGCCTTGGAGATACAGAAGAGAAGGGAAGCGGGAAAGGGGAAGAGGGAAGAGAAGGCAGTCAATGCCTTGGGACTGGAGCTCAGAGGCAAGGGCTGGGCCAGATATGCTACCTTAGAAATCAGAGTCAAGGTGAGTGCTGATGACTGCTTAAGGAGATCAAGGATTGAGCCTGAGGGCTAGCAATATCTAATTATCTTCAGTGGAGAATAAATTGGCAGAGACAAAGTGGCCTAGGAGATAGAAGGAAAAGCAAGAGGGGTCTGCAGTGTTAGAACTGAGGAGGATGAGAACATGAAATGTCCATTATATTTAGCAACGAGATTCACTGGAGTAAGAAGGATGGGCTGAGCACAAGGCACAAAAAGAAGTCACAGAGGCAGTTTCTCAAGAGCAGGAAGTGGTGAATCCATGGAGGTGGAAGGTGACTTCAAGGCACAAGAGGAAAGGGGGCTCTGCCGGATTCTAGCTGTGTGACTTTGGGCAGTTTCCTCCTCTGTTAAGTTATGGAGATGACAAGGGCTGCATGACACGACCCACAAAAAGCAATGGCACATATTGGCTCGGTGCTTTGTGACAGCCTGGAGGGGTGGGATAGGGAGGGTGGGAGGGAGGGAGACGCAAGAGGGAAGACATATGGGAACATATGTATATGTATAACTGATTCACTTTGTTATAAAGCAGAAACTAACACACCATTGTAAAGCAATTATACCCCAATAAAGATGTTAAAAAAAAAAAAAAGCAATGGGACAGCCTTGTGAGCACAGTAACTGCGGGGAGAGCAGGCGGGACCCCACAAGGCCTCAGAGGTCAACCTGGATCTCCATGGGCAGTGAACAGGCTCACGCTGGCTCCATTCCTCGGTCCAGAGGAAGAAGCCAACCTCTACCAAGACTCCATCTAGAAACCTGTCTCTCCTCAAGCAGCCTTTTGAGCCTCCCACACGCAGCCCCTCCACTAGATCCAACTGAGCCAGCCTCCCAGGCAGTTTCCAGCAAGCACAAGGCAGGGAGCAGAAGGCGGGAGAGCCCCGCCCTGCTCTCCATGAGCTAATCAATGGACACCTCAATTCCTCCCTCTCTACCAGCCTGAAATAAGCAGATTCCCCCCACTCCTTGAAAAGCTGTCGATACTGGCAGCCCTCTTTGTCTGCTTTTAGTCTTCCAGATGTGCTTTTTCTACTAGCTTACTCACTTCCATCACATCAATTATCCCTCCACTACCCAAGGAAATTCTGCCCAGGGGAGAAGTCCTTTCCCTCCAAACAGACCTTCCCAGGATCTACAGTGTAAACAAGCTGGAACTGCCCTTCCAAAAGTTGCTTAACTGTTAAAGGCACAGAATTAACCTGCCCATAAGTCTGCAGAACCTTGAAACATGTTTTTCAATACATTCACACAAGCTAAATGCACACCAGAGTTAATGCACATTAAGATGATCTCCAAGGCCTCACTGATAAAATTGTGATTAGATTATAATACATAGTATCAAGAGCTTGCCTTACATTTAGCTAGTTCAACAGGACACAAAACCACAGCCCGTTGAACACAGAACAGCTCTCCTCCCCTGAAGTGGCTCCACAAAGTGATGCTGAATTTCAAAAATACAAAGCAAGTTGAACAAAGCTATACTGAAAAGCAACTTAAATACAGAGAATTCTCACCAACATGGACATGGTCCACTTTTTTTTTTTTAATATGTATCTTTCCTTACTGGTTATTAAGATTTATCTTGATGACTTAGAAAAATACATTTGTCCTTTCTCGCTTTGATTCAGGTAGTACACAATCATAAAACTGAGTAAGTCTCTTAAAAAAACAAGTCCACAAATCCCATTGTGGAAGGTTCCAGGAACCCCTCCCCAGGTAACAATCAGGGGATCTTCAATAGCTCAAGGAGTGCTCCAACAGCTCCAAAATAACCCTGAAAAAAAAAGAAAAAGAAAAAGAAAGAAAAAAATAAGAGCAATTCTCCTTTGACTTATTTAAATTACCATAAATATGATTACTAGCATTAAAGCCAACACAGCCCTTAATTCCTGACACCCATTTCCTGACTCCCATTTTGCTGAGCCCAAGGCCAGCCTGGGAGCAGAGAAGCTCTGCAGAGCTCCCAGGCAGCGGGGGAAGGACACTCTGGCACATCAGACCAGAGCCCACAATTGGGGCTCCACAAGTTATGAGGCCCAGAGCAGCCCAGTTACCCCTGGTAAAGGATGGTACCTGGGCCGTCTCCTGCAGAATGAGGCGGTGAGAAGCAACAGGGGGGCCTGGAGCATTTCCAGACAACTCTGGAATGAAGGGAAGATGAGACATGAAGTGCAATGAAGGAGAAGCGGGGACAGGTCACAGAGGGCGAGGGCTAGCTGGGCTGAGGGTGGAAAGATGGGGGTGGGATGGGTTCAAGACTCGCCTGAAGAAGCGGATGAGGGTGGCAGACATGTTGATGTCCCTCCCATACATCCGGTCACACCACCCGTGAGAGAACAAGGACACAGGAGCAAGAGATGTGGAGAGCAAGGAAGAGGGTTCCATACAGGATGTGCAAAGCTGAGGTGCCCCAGGCAGCCAAGCAGCTACACCCAGAAAGTCACCGGATGTCTGGATTTGGAGCGGGGCAGCAGTCAGGGCAGTACTGGCAGAGGTGAGCAGCAGAGAATTGGACAACAGAACCTTCAGGCAACGTGTAGAGAAGGGTGAGGACAGAGGAGCAACATCTGAAGAACAGAAGCAACTGAGGGGAAGGCAGAGGCATGAGACAGAGAAGCAGCAGCTGAAGACGTTACAGGACCATCTCCTGAAGTAAGTAATCAAGGCCAAATACAACCAAGACATGACAACCCAAACAAGAAACCTAAACAAGGATTAAATATAAAAGAAAATGAGGCAAAACCCATATTGGCAGAAATCAGCAGGAATCAGAGAATAATCGTACAACGATACAGAATCCATCAAGGTCTCCAAAGGATGCAATCAGACAGTAAAGTACTGTAAGAAAGAAAGAAGTGACTGAAAAAGGAATATGGGAAGATCCTGGAAGACCTGCTATGGATTAGAAGAACATATGAGGGACTTCCCTGGTGGCACAGTGGTTAAGAATCTGCCTGCCAATGCAGGGGACACGGGTTCGAGTCCTGGTCCGGAAGATCCCACATGCCGCGGAGCAACTAAGCCAGTGCGCTACAACTACTGAGCCTGCACTCTAGAGCCCGTGCTCCGCAACAAGAGAAGCCACCAAAATAAGAAGCCCACGCACTGTAACGAAGACCCAACTCAGCCATAAATAAATAATTTTTTTAAAAAAAAAGAACATATGAGAAGTCTCTGAAATATAAATAACTAAGGTTTAGTCTATTTTCCAAGAAAAGCTTCTCCAAAGAACATGTGGCCACACAACAGAAAGGCCTGCCCTTTCACTCTTTTTTGGCTTTAAAAATAAGCAGCCACGGGGACTTCCCCAGTGGTCCAGTGGTTAAGCATCTGCCTTCCGATACAGGGAACACAGGTTCAATCCCTGGTCAGGGAACTAAGATCCCACATGCCGCAGGGCAACTAAGCCCGTGCGCCACAACTACAGAGCCCATGCACTCGCCCGCACACCTCAACTAGAAAAGCCTGCGCACTGCAACAAACAGCCCGCATGCCAAAAAGAAAGATACCGCATGCCACAACGAAGATCTCGTTTGCCGCAACTAAGACCTGACGCAGCCAAGTAAATAAATATTAAAAATAATAAAAAATAAGTAAGCAGCCACATGAATGTATTATGAGAGAAAGTCAGAAACTGTAGAAGGGACACAACTGAGCAAGACTCAGCCACACTCAGAAACCCACAATTACAGCCAGAGGACAGAATTCAAGGGTGTTCACTTTATTTATTTTATTTTATTTTTTTTAATTTTTTTGGCCGCAGCACGCAGGAACTTAGTTCCCTGACCAGGGATGGAACCTACGCCCCCTGCAGTGGAAGCACACAGCTTTAACTGCTGGACCGCCAAGGAAGTCCCAAGGGTGTTCACTTTGTAACAGTTAGCTTTACATATAAAGTGGTTTTCTGTATCTGTGTTTTATTTTACAACAAAAGAAGAAGGGATAAAGTTAACCATTATAGTGAGTTCCACTGAAGACCCAAAACCTACTATCTAGTAAAAGACAGAGGTTGTTACAAGCCAAGAAGTGTAAGATGAGAACAGTAAACAATGAAAGAGAAAGGCTTGAGAAGAATCTATACAAAGCTTTCACAACAGTAGACACACTGACTTCAGTGTGCAGACAGGAGAATATTTCATGACTCAGAGAACCTAAAATAATCAGAGTTCCAGAAGTACAGAGATCGACATTAGAGCCAGAGGCACGAATGTAAATGGAAAACACAGAGACAAACAGAGCCAACAGGCTAACCAGAGAGGAAGTCAAAATGGGAAAAACAAAACATAAAGGGTTCATGTCGTAATTATTACGATATGAAGACGTAACTTAAAAAAAAAAAGTTAACCTAAGAAACCTCCACATTCTGCCTTGAAAAAGGTTCAAAAGAGGTAGAAACTCAGCAGGAGGCAAGTTATACTAAGATACAGCATTAAACAGGATTTATTTTTATTCTAATATTAAGCAAAATAAAACAGGTCAAAGATCACAAAAAGCAAGATGCATATAAAAGTTATAAGAAACTGATAATTCAGTACTGATTTACTAATATAATAAGATTAGAGGTAAAAAGAAAAGTTAGATAACTTAAACTTTAAGCTTTTTGATATGGGGAATTATGCACTTTGGGTTTTAACTATGAACTTAAGCAACTTAAAAGGAAAAACTTAAAGCAACCTTAAAAGAAAAAACAGCCTCTTCATATTACTTCAAATCCTACTTTGATATCTGTCAATTCATAGAAACACTGTTAAAGTAAATAGGCAAATACAATTCTGAAAAATGTTCATAATAACACTATCTACAATCCACTTTAACACTTTAAAGAGTCCAACTGCCCCACAACCAAGGGGAGGAAAGAGAAAGTCCCTTCCATAGCTCTGGTTCTGTTCCTCAAACTGAAAAACAGAAAGGCACTTTCCAAAATAGGATTATCAGGTTGAGCAATTCAGTTATTCTTTTCCACATAGTCTGTCTATGTGTTATGTTCTTATGATAGTGTGGCTCTAATCCTGGAATGCTTTTTACTGATCTAGTTGTTTTTAGAACATACATCTTAAATAACTGGTAAACTGGCACATGAACTACATCAATACATAAACACTGACATCAAAAAATGAAAAAAGAACTCAGAGTAAGTGCATTTACAAAGTAAGTGCAAATTGCAATGGGGAAAATATAAAGGACGGTTCAGAAAAGAATATGGCATCTGTAATATAGCTGGCTGTTTATCAAGACTTTCTTCTTTAAAACTGAAGCTCAAAATTAAATTAACCAAATATCTACCTTACATTAAATCAGGTAAGAAACAGCTTTTGAACATGACCAAAGTTAACCCATATTATACAAGTACAGAAACAAATAAGTACTACTTCAAATTCCAGCGCAGCATGAACTGCATGCCCTTTATGAAGGTAACATGTCATAGGAAGTAAGTCTGCTTACCTCATGTTCCGAAAAAAGTGCTTTCAACTGTCCCTTGGACCAATAATCCAAAGCATATGCCAAAAGCCGCATGGCGATCGTATTAATTCTCAAGAAATTTCCAACAAATACCACCTGGTTAATGTTCTGAGCACATCAAAAAAAAAGGCAATTAGTTTTCATCTTAATTTCTGTTCTCTCATAAAAGCTACCCCAAAGAGAATACCATGTACATAGTTTTTAGCAGCAAGTTGACTGCTGATCAAAAAAAAGTATTTACATTTAATCCAGTTGATCCAGGGCTACTTAAATTTGATCCCCAGACAACTCTAAACCTACTTCAAAGTATGCCAGAAAATGTCACAGGAGAATACAGATTAGGAAAAGCATTTGAATTAAATATGACAAACAATAACTACAATTAAATAAAAAGTTTTATACAGATAAGTAAAAAATATTAAGACCCAATTCAAAGAAGAAAAGTAACACAAATAGGCAAATTATACAAGAAATATCACAGACAAAAAAATTCAACCTCACTAAGTGAGCAAAAAAAGTAAAATTTTAGATCCATTAAAAGTTAGCAAAGAACTCCAGATGTTGGCAGCTTCCTTCCTTGGATGTCTGAGTGACCCAAGATCTTACATCCTGTGGAGAAGGAAGAATTCGAACATCAGCAGAAGGAGCTGGAAAAAAATCTGCAACTCCATCATTACCAAGCTGTACCAGAGAGTGCAGGAGGCACACACCAGGAGGAATGCCTGGGGGCTGAGCTCCTCCATCTGGTGGTGCCTCCTCCGCACCCACCACTGAAGAGGTTGATTAAGCCAACCCAGTATAGATTTAGCATTGTTTCACAAAAAACACTGAAGGACCCAAATGTGTAGCAAATTCCAAGGCAGTTTTAAAGCTGAGCTGCTATAGTAAACAACTGGGCATTCTTGATACTTGAACAGTGAATATGTATACAGGGAAAGGAAATAACATTGCACTTTATAAGCACTGTATTTTAAGTGGAAAATGCAATGTCTTAAATAAAACTGTATTTTAAATTGGCACCATAAAAAAAAGTTAGCAAAACAAACAACTAACTGAAATTCTACCCCCAATATTAGTCAAGTTGTGGTAAAACCAATCCATTCATTCATTGCTAAAAACGATCTAAATTGGTGCAGCCCTTGTGCAAAGCATCTTGGCAATACCTATCACAATTCATAAGTATGATATTCTTTAGATGAGAAATCTCACTCCTGAATAAGTCTCTTATCAAGAATAAATCCATCCAAGGAACAGCTTCATGCTTAAAAATGCTTTACTGCGGGCTTCCCTGGTGGCGCAGTGGTTGAGAGTTCGCCTGCCAATGCAGGGGACACGGGTTGGGGACACGGGTTCGTGCCCCGGTGCGGGAAGATCCCATATGCCACGGAGCGGCTGGGCCCGTGAGCCATGGCCGCTGAGCCTTGCGCATCTGGAGCCTGTGCTCCGCAACGGGAGAGGCCACAACAGTGAGGGGCCCGCGTACCGCAAAAAAAAAAAAAAAAAAAAAAAAAAAGCTTTACTGCAGAGCTATCATTGGCAAGCAACCAAATGCCCAGTTCTATGTGAATGACTTATGACATAAAAAGTAATCAACTATACAACCATGCAATTTATAATATTTAAGTAAAAAACATAGAATGGTATGTACACCAACTAAAATATCTTAAAATACATAAGCACAGGACTTAAAGGAACATGCAACAAAGAAAACAGAAGTGTTAAAATATTCAAATAAAGAATTCTTAATTTCTTCATACTGATACAGTATTTTTAACTAAAAATGAGACAATCCTTTTGTACCTCTTGAGGTTTCCTTTTTAAATCACATGCTTATATTATCTATTTAAAAGAATAATTTTAAACAAAAGTGTATAAATAGGGATAAGCTATAAAGCTGCACCAACTGGATCCCCAAGGGAAGATCATTCTTAGTTCTTTCATAGCCCTGTACAATGCTGCTTGACCTGAATGCTA
Source organism: Leucopleurus acutus (assembly GCF_964270905.1). Taxonomy (NCBI): domain Eukaryota; kingdom Metazoa; phylum Chordata; class Mammalia; order Artiodactyla; family Delphinidae; genus Leucopleurus; species Leucopleurus acutus. The sequence continues at coordinate 57,459,570 of NC_139158.1, forward strand.
CAAGGCAGCACTGTAAAGAAGCTGAAAGCACAAAGACAGCTCTGCTGCAGTGGAGGGGGAGCAGGGTGGGCATTCCTCGGCCCACTCAGTCTTCTCCCAGCTTCAGTGCCTTCCTCTGGATTCATTCCCAGGGACTCTAGAGCTCAACAGTGGGCGTGGCGTCTAGATTCAGCATGGCCATCCATCACCACCACCCAACAGTCCCCATCATCTGCAATACTGGCTACCTTCCCTACCTTCCTCTACTTTTCCTCTACTTCTAGATAGTAGCAGTGTTTATCTTGAGTAAGGACAAAAAAATGTGTTAAGACTAATCTACAGGTGAAACGTTTTAACTTTGCCAATGAAACAAACTCCACCACTTACGACTACATTTAGGTACTGTTCAGAGAAAACAGACGTATACAAGGCGGGGCCCACATAGTAAGTTCTGTATTTTCCTCAGAGCAACTAAAAAAATCCATGTCCCCTTACTTCATTAAGGGCACACATTCTTGCTATTGAGCCAATGTTGTTGGTGATGGTGATCAAAGTCGCTCTGGCAAGGTCCTCTTTACTCACAGCTTCTCGCTTCTCCTTGCTCATCATGTTTCCAAAGCTATGATGGAAAAAAAATATCTCATTGCTAAACCAAAGGCAACACAGCTCAATAGAACTTAATGTTACTTTACTAAGACAAAAGTAACTTTCAGGGCACCACTGTTCAAATATTCAAACATTTTATTACAAAATAACAGAGCATCTGCTCAAATAGAAATGCAACTTCAAGAACTCAAGCATTCTTTTTTTTTTAAATAATATGACAAAGAATTTTAGTTTAGTTTAGTTTTTAGTTTTTTCCTCAAATATTTTTTTTAATGAACTTTTATTTTATTTTTGGTCACGCTGCATGGCTTGTGGGATCTTAGTTCCCTGGCCAGGGATCAAACCCATGGCCCCTGCAGTGGAAGCTCGGACTCCTAACCACTGGACTGCCAGGGAATTCCCACACCCCAAGCATTCTGAATGAGCAAATGGCTTTCCCTGTGGTTTCCACTGAAATCTAGCTTTGATGCCACGTATCTGCATATTCAGATCCATAGAAGGCACCATGCTCCTTCTGCAACCAGGCTAAATTTCAGGAAGATGCCTCAATTAGCAATTCGCCCCCAACTGCACAGCTGTTCCACTCAGCTAAATGGTCACATTCACATCTGGTAAACTGCTTTATCTGACAGCTGAGTCCTTGAGTAAACTATTTAAGAGTTTCAGATTTCCCTAGAAGATCAGGTATTTCAAAGTACCTGACCAGCAGAATTGATATCTAAATAACTATGACCTGATCACAAACCCAACCAATCAGAAAAGGAACTGATTATCATTGAGCAGATGCTACAAACATAGAAAATTAAATCTACAGCATTTACAAAGTACCTAAAATTAGTCAACAAACATGTATATGAGGGCCTTTTCTATTATTAAAAACCATGTGCCCCAATACACAAAGAAGCAACTGTATTTCTAAACAATCCAAAAATGAAATTAAGAAAACAATTCCATTTATAATAGCATCAAAGAGACTAAAATGCTTAGGAATATATTTAACAAGAGAATAACACTTGTACACTGAAAACTACAAAACATTGGTAAATGACAGCAATGATCTAAATGGAAAGACATTCTATCTTCTTGGGTCAGAAGATCTGATAGTGTTAGGATGGCAATACTTTCCAAAGTGACCTAACAGACTCAACACAATCCCTGTCAAAATCCCAGTTGCCTTTTAGTGCAGATTATCAACAAGCTGATCCTAAAATTCACATGGAATGTCAAGGGACCCAGGTTAGCCAAAATAATCTTGAAAAAGAAGATTAAGTTGAAGGACTCACTCTTCTCAGTCTCAAAACTTAGTACTACAAAGCTACAGTAATCAAACCAGTGTGGTACTGGCATAAGGATAGAAATACAGATCAATGCAATAGAAATGAGAGTCCAAAAATAAACCCATACATTTATGGTCAAGTGATTTTCAACAAAGGGGCTGAGAGAATTCAATGGGGAAGTAATAGTCTATCCAACAAATGGTGCTGGGACAACTATATATCCTATATAACCACATGCAAAAGAATGAATCTGAACCTCTACCTCACACCACACACAAGAATGAACTCAAAATGGATCATAGACCTAAATGTAAGAGCTAAAACTATAAAATGCTTAGAAAAAAATACAGAAGTCAGTCTTCATGATCTTAGGTTAGGCAATGATTTCTTATACATGACATCAAAAGCAAAGTGATGAGAGAGAAGATAGATAAGAATGAGTTCATCAAAATTTAAAACTTCTATGCTGCAAAGGCCACCATCAAGAAGTGAAAAGACAACCAACAGACTGGGAGAAAATATTTGCAAATTATATACTTGATAAAGGACCTGTATCCAAAATATATAAGAATTCTTACAATTCAATAATAAAAAGACAAAGAATCCAACTAAAAAATGAGCAAAGACTTGAACAGACATTTCTCCAAAGAAAATAAAGAGCCAATAAGTATATTAAAAGATGTTCAACACCATCAGTCATCAGGGAAGTGCAAATCAAAATGAGAGATCCCCTTACACCTATTAAGGCAATTAAAACCCGAAAGACAGACAATAACAAGTATTGGCAAGGATGTAGAGAAATTTAAACTCTTATATACTGCTGGTGAAACTGTAAAATGGTACAGCCACTTTGGACAACAGTTTGACAGTTCCTCAAAAGATTAAACACTGAGTTACCATATGACCCAGCAATTCCACTCCTAGGTATATACCCAAGAGAATTAAAAACATATGTCCACACAAAGACTTGTACATGAATGTTTATAGCCCCATTATTCATAATAAACCAAAGAGTTGAAGCAACCCAAAAGATAATCAACTGATAAATGGATAAAGACAACATTGTATATCCATACAAAGAATATTATTCTGTAGTAAAAAGGAACAAAGTACTGATTCATGCCACTACATGGATGAACCTTGAAAATACTATGCTGAGTGAAAGAACCCAGTCACAAAAATCACATATTGTATGATGCCATAGAGAGACAGAAAATAGACTAGTGTTTACTAGGGACTGTGGGTGGGGGAATGGAGAGTGACAGCTAACAGATACAAAGTTTCTTTCTGGAATGATTAAAATGTTTCAAAATTGTATTATGAAGATGGCTGCAGAATTCTATAAATATACTAGAAACTACTAAATTGCACACTTTAAACAGGTGACTTCATAGTATGTAAAGCTATTTAAAGGGTAAAAGATATACCCAATACTTAATATTTTATTCCTGTATTTTTTTTTAATTGGGGTATAAATGATTTAAAATGCTATGTTAGTTTCAGGTGTACAGCAAAGTGAATCTGTTATACAAATAAATATAGCCACTCTTTTTTAGATTCTTTTCCCATATAGGCCATTACAGAGTATTGAATAGAGTTCCCTGTGCTATACAGTAGGTCCTTATTAGTCATCTGTTTTATATATAGTAGTGTGTATGTGTCAATCCCAATCTTCTAATTCTTCCTCCCCCATCCCTTACCCCTCCGTAACCATAAGTTTATTTTCTACATCTGTAACTCTATTTTGGTTTTGTAGATAAGTTCATTTGTAGCCTTTTTTAAGATTCCATATATAAAGTGATATCACATGGTATTTGTCCTCCTCTGTCTGACTTACTTCACTCAGTATAAGAATCTCTAGGTCCATCCACCCACGTTGCTGCAAATGGCATTATTTTGTTCTTCTTTATGGCTGATAATATTCCACTGTATTACCTTGTATTTCTTAGAGCACACACGTCCCTTTCCCTTACCTTGAAGCCACAGCCCAGCCTGGCAGTCCAAACCTCTCATAGTCCCCTCCATAAATGTCTCGTACTAGTTTATCCACTTTGGTGCTATCTCCACGTGATGCCATTTCAAGAGCTTCTTCAAATGTGGTACAGCCAGTAAGAAGACAGCAAAGACCAAAAAAAGTTCCTCCTCCAAGACTGTGATTAAAAACAAACATAGTATTATAACATTTTTCAAAATAAGAATAGGCAGGTAATATTTATGAATCCAAAACCATATTCATGTATCAACCCACTCTTGCCCCATCCCAATCATACAGATGCCACTAAGTAGGAAACAAGTCTGTGAAAAGATAAAAATAAAGTGTCTAATGGACACCTTGAAGATACCATATTCACATAAGCCAAGCAAACAAAGCAGCAAAACACAGGGCCCGCTTCTTTACCCATGTCCCCAATGCAGTCTGGGCACCTGCTGAATACTAGGAGCCTCAGGTGCAGATCAGCCCACCAGGGCCATGGTGGCACCTCTTCCCTTTCTCTCTCCAAGTGCAAGCCCCGAGTCATCCTCATCCAAGCATCTTGTCACCCTGGGTCATCAGCCCCCCTTACCCGACTAGAACTCCTCCATGAATGTGTTTTCTCTCCCAAAATTACTCCTCTCATTCTTTAACTGACATCTGTTCAAAAACTTGTTTATCCTAATCCCCAGCTCCTGTTTTTCCTCAAGTGATCGCTGATCCTTAAACCAAAAGGTATTCATTCTCATCTGCCACCTAACCCTCCCTTTTCAGACTACCCTCCCCCAAACATTTTTCTACTGCTCAGTACCTCAACTTCTAGATCTCACGACATCCCCTGGCCATGTGTATGTGTGGATACATGTAAAATCTAAACTAGTTCAAAGCTGGGATCTTGCCTTGCCTTCTCCTTATAAATGCTACCTAGTAGCTTTGGTTACTTTATGGTATATGCATATCATAACACTATCTGAGGGCAGGGACCTTGGGCTCAATGAGTCTGCTGATGAGATGTTTTATGAAACTATGGTAGTGAAATCTTCAGCAATAGAGATTAAAGAAAAGTAGATCATGAAATCAGAATTTCCACAGAGAAACAATATTTGCTTGCACAATCCCAGAGAAACATATCTTTCACATAATTTTAACAGGTTCTTGAAGATGTTCTTACATACAGTACCTGAAAACTCAGTTTTAACCCATTATGATATCAAGAATAAACAATGACCTTTATATAAAAGACATACCTGGTACCTGTGACCCGCTTATAATTATCTTTGGAATATACTGCTAAGATGCTAACTCCAGAGCCAATGTTCACCAGGAGCAGAGGGTATGGATTTCTCAAATCAAATGGTAACTTCTGACATTTTTCGGAATCAGCAGGGTTTTCAAAGTAATAGCACTGTGACCGTCCATTGAATCCAACTGAGTCAATGTATAAAATTCCTTTTATTAAGCAATCTAGTTCATCAAGTTTGCAAAGCTGAAGATCACCTATCTGTAATGAAATAAAAATGTATTCAGATTTTTTAACAAGCCAAGCAGAAATAAAAACTCTGTTTAATAAGGCATTCCCCTCTACATAAGACAAACCATAAAAGTGCTCATGGATGTGTACTATTTGTGCTTGCTTTACAAAACAGATCTGGAGACAACAAACATAGGGATGGACTGACAAGACAGAATTCTGCTCCCACAGACCCAATACATTCAAACCACCGCAGCAGCTGGAGAAATGTGCCAAAACCCAAGCAGAAAACAAGATGTCTGCTTACGGGGACCATGAGGCAGGAGCACAGCTGAAGGCACAGCCCCATCAGAAAGCAGACTCTAAGAAGTCTAAATGATGCAAGGAGCTGGAAACACATGGCAGGAGCCACAAGGAATCCAACATCTACCTTCCAAAGACCATCTTCAAGGCTATAGAGCAGTATCAAAGTAGGCCACACTTTATTATTAATAATCCGCAGCCAAAGGACTGAAAGTATCCAATTAGAAAGTAAAATACTTCACTATTTAAACTGATTACAGCCTCAAGGGATGTGGGGAGTTTAGCAGAATCAAAATTTAAAACATTGTTATCAACTTAATTTCATTTAAATAATTAATAAAGGGATAATTAAATTATTATTCATATTACGGAACATTGTATAGCAATTAAGAATGAAGAGGATCTTTATACAAACATACATATATATCAATACATATACTTTTTTTTTTTTTGGCCATGCCGCAGAGCATGCAGGATGTTACTTCCCCAACCAGGGATCGAACCCGTGCCCCCTACAGTGGGAGTGCAGTCTTCACCACTGGACCACCAGGGAAGTCCCGAGAATGAAGAGGATCTTTATTCAATTAAGAATTGAAGTGGGAAGAACTCCAAGACATGTTTTTAGTCAAAAAAAAAAAACAAAACAAGCTGAGAAATATTTTATACAACATGATCCAATTTGCCTTACTTTAAAACCATATTTATATGCACGTGTATGTGTCATACACAGTCATGCACAGAAAAACTAAAAAGATACATGAACTTTTAACTGTGGTAACTTTGCAGAGATGATATAAAACAACTTTCACTTTTTACTCTATGAACTTCTAACCCATTTGAATGCTACCAGCATTATCTACCTACTCAATATATGTGACAAAAAAAAAAATATATATATATATGTGACAAATACAAAGATGCCTCAAACCCCTAAAGCACCTATTTCTGTTTAAAACCAAGTTTAGCCCTGCAAGTCCTCCCCCTTTAATTCAACTCTCATTTGATTACATTATACTCAATTTACTTTGATCCAAAGGAGATGGAAGTTAATAGGTAACTTCATCTTAATCCTTAAGTAATCCCTAATTACGAATATTAAATTACTCCTCTGAGGAAACCCAAGCCCTTGAAAACGTTCATCACTGTCCTTATTTTATCTGCCCATGCCCTCCCTGCCACAATGAATTCAATTCTGATTTCCTGACACTTGAATCTCAAGTGCCAGCATTTTCATGTCAAAGCAAAATCATTTTACACTGGTAGCCTACTGGAATAAAAGTAGTTTTCTGCCATTGTATGTCAAACCAATACCTCCTTTTATCTTTCCCATAATTCATGTTACCTGAAGTACCCTGCTGTGCTATTAATCCTAATGAATCCCAGCCTAATTGACAGTCAGATGACCAAATACGTAAGTTATTTCACTAACTCAAGTTACTCATAATGTATGTGTTGCACCCACAAGCAAACTCAATACAATGTGAGGAAATCTGATTCACATTAAAAAAGAAACAGGGTAAACTCCATATTTTTAAAAATACTTCACTGTGGTTTATTAGATAATAGTTACTCCAGATGCACAAACAGGATTTGTTAGGCATTTCATTTTCCCACAGTTTTCAAGGACAGCGCTGGTGCATACAGATGAGAAATCCCAACAGCCTAAGAGCCAATCCCTAAAGTCTAAAATCTACTCTGCACCTCTCCTTGGATTAGCACACAGCACACAACCTCCGGTAACAGCCCAAATGGTATTCAAACATGTTCCAAAGGCATCTCTACAGGGTCCCAGAAATCGAGAGGTTTTCTCCTCTACCTATCAGTTATAATCCAGAGTCCACTGTGACCGCAAAGGAGGGGGACCTCCTCTCCTCCTACCTTCCCGTTTACTCACAGGTAGGAAAGAAACCACTGTAAACCAACAACCAAGGAAAATTCAAGCAAAGAATGCAAAACCAGTTTTAAAATTCATGTCAATTCTATATTATGGTTATGGTCAGTTATGGGAGAAAGAAGATAGAGGACAAAGAAAGACAAAGTCACAAATCATACAATGACACGCAAGGCTGGGGGCAGGGAGAAAATGAAAAACAACATAGGCAAAGGCAGAATCTCTGTAATAACATTCTCATTGGTGGCATTAAAAACATGGTCACTGAAGATATTTTAAATCTACACTGCACTCTGAAGGTCAGAGCCTTGACCAATTCGCCTATCAATTTTCCCATCTACCCCCACATCCACCCTCAAATGACCTAGCCTCAAGGCCTTACACACAGTGTTCACTGAATGAAAACAAAATCAAGGGCCCACTGGCACTCCACCTACTATCCAGACTCCTGTTAACAAGTGTGCAACTCAGGACACATCAAAAGGCATTTGGGGAGAGCAGACTCTGCTGTCAACCATCTCTGACTAACCCTGAGGCCTGAAAAACACTGCTTTGGACCAGAGTTCCTCATATTTCTAAATAGTAAAATTGCCAAGAAACAAATGAGGGGGATAAGAAAAATTATGTGGTAGATAACGTTGGAAACAATTTTATAACATGAAATGCCATTAATTTTTTAAATTATTTTTCAATCACATTGTTCAAGACAATGATATTGTTCCTCACTGGTAGTTCCTTCCTGTGCTTATTACAGCTTTACTATTTTTTCATACTAAAAGAACAACAAAATGCTATGCTGTTAGTGCTTCTGATTCTCATCAACTCATCTGAATTGGGCAAAAAGTACATTACAACAATCTCTAGATGGCAACTCCTATCACTAATTGATATTTAATCTTAACTTGACTCAAGAAAATTCAAGTTCCATTAGAGATGGAAATGATTCCACCACTTGCTATTGGTATTATTTTTAACAATCAGATTACCATAAATTGTATATAAGCTAAAAAATGCATACTGTGAGAAAATCCTGCTCAAATTTGTACGCTCCACCTCCAGTGGCACAAAAGACAGTGTGGAGACTCGAGAAGTTTTTATCTCTGCCCATTTGAATAAAAGCAGGCATGTCATGAGTGGGAAAGCGTATAAAGTGCAGATTGCCTTTGCGTCCACACAGAGTCAGATCCTTCAGCTCCAGGTGCACGTCCCGAATACCCGTGGACCCATAAGCCACATTGGAGGTCAGGTACTTTCGAATGCTTTTAAGACTTTCCACTTCTTCCTCTTCTTCTTCAGCAGTGATGTCTTTGGGTTCAAAATAAACCAGCTTGACCAGGGTCCCACCAATATCCAAGCCAAACCAAGGAAAAACTAAATGGGGAAGGAAAAAAAAGTCAGAACAGCTTTTTTTCTGAAAACTAAATTTACACTTATTAGATTAACAATTTATTTCATACCTTGAGGTTTCCAAGAACTATATACACAAAAAGGGTTTTGGGAGAAGAAATATGATTCTGTCTAATCTGGAAACAAATCTTAAAAAAAGAATTACAAAGATCAAGAAGAAAAATATTACAACGTTAAGCCAACACAATCCTCTTAGACAAGCCCAAACTGCACTGAGAAATATTAAAAAACAGCAAAATGAGTACTCATTAACCTCAACTCTGAAAAAAAAGCTTGAGAATGAAAATCTTCATCCTTGCCCTTGCCTTACAGAAATGTTGAGACTTTTCAGAGCTTTGGTTTAGTACTCAAACTAGGGCTAGAGGAAATTCCCAACCCTATGTAACATATAAGCTCCAGTGGTCAATTTCTCTCAAACCCTGGTATCAACCAATCCATCAGGTTTCAATGGCCATCAGTGGAACAGGTGTTTCAAAGTTAATACCCATTCCCCAAAAATCCATCCCAAAAAATCCATCCCAGGACTTCCCTGGCAGTCCAGTGGTTAAGACTCCTGCGCTTCCAATGCAGGGGACGCAGATTTGATCCCTGGTAAGGGAACTAGGATCCCGCATACTATGCAGAGGAGCTAAAAAAAAAAAAAAAAATCCATCCCAAAAAATGGCTTAAGGAGACTGGATCAAGATAAACTGCATTAGCCATACATGCCTTCTCCTCCCACCTTAAATCCTAGAAATGACTAAAGATATAAACTTACTGATTTTCTAAAATAATTCTGAGAAACAAGAAGTGATACCATCAGCAGAATGAAGTTGATAGAGGCAATAACTGTCCAGAACCCTGAAAAGAGAAATGCTATAAAAATTGGGAGCAGCTATGAAGGTGTGGGGAGCAGATGGGTGCTCCATCCAAGCTGTCGATGGGGTAGCTGCCATGGGGAAACAGAAGCAGGCTCTGGTGCAGTCATAGTGATATGGTGGGGAAATACACTTGGCACAACTGGACAGGCCAGACACTCCCCTCCCCCTCCTCCAAAGAGGCAAAGTCTTCACTGGGCACAGGCACTTGAGCCCAAGCATCAGTACACATCCACGTAGCTGCTGTTACCCAGAAGTGGGGAGCCCCCACATCTGGCCGTATTTCCCATCTCTCCCCTACAATCCATCCTGACAGACTGGTAAACAGACACTGCACCCACTGACAGGAGAATAGCAATCCTTAAACCAGAGATGATCACTTTATAAACCAGAATCACCAAAAGGGAAAAATCAACACCACAAAACCAAGAAGTTAACATCTAAGGAAAGAGTTGCAGGAACAAAGAGGAGGCTTTAAAAGAATCATAAATATCCTCCAAGGTAAAATGAGATTTCATCCATGTAAAATGAATAAGCTATTGTAAATCAACTATACTTCAATAAAAAAATTAATTTTAAAAATGAATAAGCTACCATAAAGAAAAATTAGAAATTAAGAAATGATTGCCAGCTGTGGTTGTGGCTGTTAAGAATCTACACATGTGACAAAATTATATAGAACTAAATACACACATACAAGAGTTTATGTAAAACTGGTTAAATCTAAACAAGGTCTGTGAACTGTATCAATGTTAATTTCCTAGTTGGGGGTGTGGGACAAGCTTTCAAAACCAAAAAGAGCGGGGCAGGGGGTGGGGCGCAGGGGGGGGGAACACACCAATATACTTAACATAGGTGACTCTCAAAAACAGGCTGAGTGAAAAAAGCTTGGCACAAAAGGCTACATACTATATGAGTCCATTATATGAAACTCTAGAAAATGCAAGCTAATCATTTCTGTATCTGATAGCAGATCACTGGCTGGGGGAGTGAGAGAGGGAAGGACTATACAGGGGCAGGAGAAAACTTTCTGTAATAACCCAAATCTTAATTGTTGGGGGCAAGAGGGGAGCTTCATGGGTGTATATATCTGTCAAAATGTATGGAACTATACACTTTAAATGGATATATCTTATTGTATGTAAATTGTATCCAATAAAGACACTTTTATAATAGAAAAAAAGGAGAAATATTTATTTCCAAAATAAAGCTCCACAGATACATTTAATAACAAAATGGGCACAGAAAAAACAAATGGAAAACAAAACTAAGAAACTCTCCCAAAATGCCTCTTGAGTATGAAAGAAAGGTAGATATATAGAACACAGAACCAGAAAGTCCAACATCTGTGTTATATGAGTTCTAGAAATTTTCTGGGGGAGATAGGGGAAGACAGGAATAATTGGCTGCTTGAAATAAAATTAATAAGTGTAGAAAGGGGAGATGTATAGTCACATCCTATTGAAATTTCAGGAAATCCCTGAAAACTCCCAAAGGAAAAAAGTGAATTCCTACAAAGATACATAAATCACATAAAGGTAAAATTAGACTTTTCATCAGTAACACAGATGCTAGAAGACAATAGCGCACTGGCAAAGTTATGAGGAAAACAATTTGAAACTCGTATCCAGCCAAATCAGCTTTCAAATGGGAGTGCAAGAGAAAGACATTTCTACACATGAAAGAGCTCAACATTTACTATTCAAAGACCTTCTCTGAAATAATTAGTAGATGCACTCCAATATAATTTTTTAAAGCACCCAAGAAGATATGAGCTATATAAACAATGATAAGCACAGGAAGCAATACACGCTGACTTTTAGGAAAATAAGCAATCTGCAACTAAAATACTTACATGATTTCAACATAGGAAGTCGAAGAGGGAAGAGAAAGGAGAGGGAAGTCAAAGCAAGCAGCAGCTCTGTCTCGTTGGGGAACGGAAGATAAAGATTCTGATTATTTCTAAACAAGAATAAAGAAGTGATGGTTTAAATGCGTTAAAAATTTACAGGTTGGGGTTCCCTGGTGGCGCGGTAGTTAAGAATCCACCTGCCAATGCAGGGGACACGGGTTCGAGCCCTGGTCCAGGAAGATCCCACATGCTGCGGAGCAACTAAGCCCATTTGCCACAACTACTGAGCCTGTGGTCTAGAGCCCGCGAGCCACAACTACTGAGCCCGTGTGCCACAACTACTGAAGCCCACGTGCCTAGAGCACATGCTGTGCAACAAAAGAAGTCACCACAATGAAGAGTAGCCCCCGCTCGCTGCCACTAGAGAAAGCCCATGCAGCTACAAAGACCCAGCACAGCCAAAAATAAATTTAAATAAATAAATTAAAAAAAAAAAATTACAGGCAACTCCAAAAAAAGAGAAAATGAACATATGACCTTCAAACAACTAGGGAGAAAAAATCAGTTCAAAAACAAAGAGGAGGGCTTCCCTGGTGGCGCAGTGGTTGAGAGTCCGCCTGCCGATGCAGGGGACACGGGTTCGTGCCCCGGTCTGGGAAGATCCCACATGCCGCGGAGCGGCTGGGCCAGTGAGCCATGGCTGCTAAGCCTGCGCGTCCGGAGCCTGTGCTCCGCAACGGGAGAGGCCACAGGAGTGACAGGCCCACGTACTGGAAAACAGAAAAACAAAAACAAAGAGGAAAAAAAGTATAGTAAATACAAAACAAAAAATGACAGGAATGAATGCAAACATATCAGTAATCACAGACACGTCAAATTTTTCTTCCAGACTGAAGAGAAAATTCAGCTATATGCTTATATAAAAAGATACATCTAAAACAAGATAATACAAGTAGACTGAAGGTAAATAAACGGTAAAACACCCACAATAGAGTCCCATCATAAAGAGGAGTTGGATTCTTTAAGATGAAAACGGCATTCAGTGAAAAATGAATAAATCAAAATCTTAAGCACCTCACTGGAGACTGACAAAACGGTTGACTTACACTGAGGAAACATGATATAGTAAAAGTCAAGCCTTATGTTTCAAGACCAATACTGCATTTATCAAGGGCTCACATTATAAGAGGTGCCCCTCCAAACAGTGATCTACCATCCCTAAGCTCTATCACAATTACTGGGTTGGCCAAAAAGTTCATTCAGGTTTCTGTAACATCTTACAAAAACCCGAACAAACTTTTTGGCCAAACCAATATATCTTCACTGACTAAATCGGTGAGTAGTCACTGTCACCATGCTTTGCCACATTTATATAGTTGAATTTGGGTAAGCAAAACAAATGCCTGGACAATGTTACTCCACTTTATTAAGCAAATGTTAACAGAAAGCAAATACAATACTAGCAGACTGAAAAGAATTCAAACAAACAAAAAGCATTATAAGAGGACAAAAAAATTATGTCATGTGCATATAAAACTATAATTGATATGATCCTGATATATGCTTCAAAAAATATTAAAAACAAGGAGAAACTGACAAATCTACAAATCAGCAGAACCTCAAATTCCAAAGAACAAAACCAAACCACATTCACTTTCCACAATACCTCAAAATAAGAAATTAATCCAACAGACACAAGGAAATAAGTCTATCCACCTGGAAATCTTCAAACTCATTTCTATTAACTCCGAAACTGAAGATGAGATCAAAACAATTTATTTTTTAATGAATGACAATGAGAACACTATATAGCAAAAGGAATAGGATGTCTACCCAAGGTGGGACTCAAAGGGAAACTTCTAGCCTTAAATGTTTATCAAATGTATTCAAAAAGGAGGAAGCCTGAATAAAAGGGAACGTCACATACAATTTGAAATGCTAGAAAAATAAAGCAGACCCAAAATAAGCAGAAGGAAGTTATTAAAGATGAAAGCAAGATGTAAATGAAATTAGAAAAACATCATCATGAACAAAGCCAAAAGCTGATCAGTAAAATCAAGCTTTGAAAAAGCCATTAAAACAGACAAATTTCTGGTAAGTGTATCTAAGAAAAAGAAAGATGTAACTTTTCTCAAAAAAAAAAAGATCAAAGAAGATGAACGTACACGACCAGAAACTACAAATAAGCCAAATTACAACTTTGTAACAGTGAATTTAAAATGTACACTAAACAGAGGATTAGCTAGAAAATAAAAAAGTGGCTCAAAATGCGGTAAAAAACACAAATCAAAAGCACTGAAAATTTTTAAAAAGAGGTCAAAGACCTACAACCCAAACAACAACAAAAAAGCACCAGGCCCTAATGGTTTCCAGGCAAACCATTAAGAGCTTCTAGGGCACAAAAAAATCTAGAAAGATTCCCAAGTCATGCTAATTTCATATCAAAAGTAGAAAAGAAGTGTCTCACAAAACAAATGCAAAAATATTAAATTATTAAACAACAGAATCCAGTTGTGCAATAAAAATAATACACCATGGCCAACAGGGATTCTTTGGAATGCAAGGATGGTTTTCACATTAAAATTCCAATTAAGGAGGTTTGCTTACATTAGTTCACTGAAGGATAAAAACCATGATTATCTCAATACACTCCAAAAAATAAAAATTAAGAGAATTAAGCCAACAAAATTAAAAAATCTTTTTTAATAACTGGACACACCAAAAAAGAATACAAATACCAATAGCTTTTCCTATGTTATAAGCAAAATCCAGCAAGAAAATGACGTGAAAAAAATGTCATGCATAACAAAAACCATAAAATATTTATAAATAAATCTAATACTAAATATCCATGATTGCTATTAAAATGGTGTACTGAAAGACATAATAGTGGGAAGATATATCATGTTCCAGGAAGGAAAACTAAATACTATTAAAGTGTCAATTCTCCCCCAAATTAATCTAACAATGTCAATGCAATTCTAAAAAGAACACTGTGGCTGACTCCCCAACAGCTATTCCACCTCAGTCAGAAAGAGAGCCCTGATTTTTTTTTTTTTTTTTAAACACCAACAGAAACTCCATTTCCAGTGATGAGGGACTAACTCAACCTGGCGTGAGTCACGAAGGCTGGCCCCAACTGGAAGAATAAAAAGTTTCTTCACTAATGAAATCAACAGTGCTGGATATAACTGAAGTAAGGAGATTCAATTCCTATTTTCCTACTAACAGCGCCATTCTTTTAACCATCAACTTTAAGATGATGCCAACCTTGTGGAGAGCAAAGAAGAGACACAGCACTCTACCAACAAATATATCTAATCAACAGGATTGGAATCTGAAGTTTTGGACATATCTAAGACCAATGGAAGACTGTAATGCTTAAAACAAATTAAGCCTTACTCCCCTTTCCATAGATTAAAAAGTTGAAACATTAGTTTATGGCTATTATGTTTTAAATGTGCATCTATTAACAGCCAAGCACTTTACTGCACGAGTTTATTTAATGTTTACAATAACCATGCACGGTAATCACCCCACTTTACAGATTAAGAAACTGAAGTGCAGGGACTTCCCTGGTGGTCCAGGGACTAAGGCTCCGCATTCCCAATGCCGGGGGCCCAGGTTCGATCCCTGGTCAGGGAATTAGATCCCACATGCCACAACTAAGAGTTTGCATGCCGCAACTAAAGATCCCACAAGCCACAACTAAAAAAAAAAAGATCCTGCATGCCACAACTAAGACCTGGCACAGCCAAATAAATATTTTTTTAAAAAAAAAAGAATGAAAGAGGGCTTCCCTGGTGGCGCAGTGGTTGAGAGTCCGCCTGCCGATGCAGGGGACATGGGTTCGTGCCCCGGTCTGGGAAGATCCCACATGCCGCGGAGCGGCTGGACCCGTGAGCCATGGCCGCTAAGCCTGCACGTCTGGAGCCTGTGCTCCGCAACGGGAGAGGCCACAACAGTGAGAGGCCCGCATACCGCAAAAAGAAAAAAAAAAAAGAATTAAAGAAAACGAAACTTAAGTGCAAAAGAGCCCAAGGTCACAGTCAAGAAAAGGCAGAAGTGGGACTCAAACTCAGATTTCCTAAGTCCTTTTAAAAGTATCTTTTGGGCTTCCCTGGTGGCGCAGTGGTTGAGAGTCCGCCTGCTGATGCAGGGGACACGGGTTCGTGCCCCGGTCCAGGAAGATCCCACATGCCGCGGAGCGGCTGGGCCCGTGAGCCATGGCTGCTAAGCCTGCGCGTCCGGAGCCTGTGCTCTGCAACGGGAGAGGCCACAACAGTGAGAGGCCCGCGTACCGCAAAAAAAATAAAATAAATAAAAATAAAAGTATCTTAACCAGTATCTATACAAACTTAACAGCACAAAACACATATTCTTGGGTTAAATTTTCTTTTAAGTAAAAGTAGTTTAATAAAATTTACATACCTTAAATAAAGACCAACAATATATAAGGAAAAATAAGGAGCCTAAGGCTGAAAGAGTAAATAGCCTTATTATATCCTTTAGTAGCTTCTGGATTTTTTCGTTAATCAAACATTTACATATCCAAGATCTGAGAGATAATGAAAGACACGGGAGGTCCATTAGATGCATGCTCTCTGATAATATCTCAGGCCATACAATTCTGTTATTTCTAAACATTCAGCCTATCAAAGGGGGTTTAGATTCCTATCAATAACTGACAGACTGCCCCATATACTATGACATGATGACTACTAGAATAAGCCTTCCAATTCTTATTCAAAATACTATGTGTGGCACTTCCCTGGTGGCGCAGTGTTAAGAATCCGCCCACCAATACAGGGGACACAGGTTCGAACCCTGGTCCGGGAAGCCCACATGCCGCGGAGCAACTAAGCCTGTGCACCACAACTACTGAGCCTGCGCTCTTACCCCGCATGCCACAACTACTGAAGCCCGTGCTCAGCAAGAAAAGAAACCACCGCAATGAGAAGCCCGTGCACCACAACGAAGAGTAGCCCCCGCTCGCCGCAACTAGAGAAAGCCTGCGCACAGCAACAAAGACCCAATGCAGCCAAAAATAAATAAAAAAAAAAAAAAACCACTATGTGTTTCTGGCAGGAAAAGTCATGGAAAGTCAAGGAACTTTTGCTATGCCCTCACATTCCTATCTCACTAATAGAAGGCCTATTTTATCACTTCTGATTAGTGAGTCTTTCCATTAATTTTCACAGATATTTTAGTCTGTTTTCAGCCTTCAGCATATTTCCTGATATATTTCCTCTAAGGTACTCCACCTAGACAATGTACACTTGACTTAGGACACATTTCTAGAAAGAATTTAAACTTTCCCTCACAGATTTATGTAAAATCATCAATAGCACACTGTCTCATAATAGGTCTCAACAACTGAAATGCTTTCCAATGAGAAATATATGGTTTATAAAAGTGTACTCAATTTTCCAACATTATGAATATCTTTACACCAGACCACATGTGGTTAAAATACTGCAAACTCAAATCCCTAGACTGGTCTAGGCAGCGATCTTTGGCCTCATATTAAAAGACAGACCTCGGGACTTCCCTGGTGGTCCAGTGGTTAAGACTCTGAGCTCCCAGTGCAGAGGGTCCGGGCTCAATCCCTGCTCAGGGAACTAGATCCCACGTGCCACAACTAAAAAGTCCGCATGCCGCAACTAAAAAGATCCTGCTCGCACGTGACACCAAAGATCCCGCGTGCTGCAGCTAAGAAAGACCCAGTGCAGCCAAATAAATAAATAAATACTTTTAAAAGACAGACCTCAATAAATATTCCCAAAATAGTTTAACTCAGGGACCAGATACTTATAAAATACTACCTACTATAAAACCAGCAGACTCAATAATAAATTTTACATCCAAGAAATATAAAGAGGGCTTCCCTGGTGGCACAGTGGTTAAGGATCCGCCTGCCAATGCAGGGGACACAGGTGTGAGCCCTGGTCCTGGAAGATCCCACATGCCGCGGAGCAACTAAGCCCATGCGCTACAACTACTGAGCCCACGTGCTGCAACTACTGAAGCCTGCACGCCTAATGCCCATGTTCCGCAACAAGAGAAGCCACCACAGTGAGAATCCCACGCACCGCAACGAAAGAGTAGCCCCCACTCGCCGCAACTAGAGAAAGCCTGCGCACAGCAACAAAGACTGAACACAGCCATAAATAAATAAATAAAATTTATTTTTTAAGAAAAGAAATATAAACATACAAAACTTAATACGCTACTAAAAACTGCAAGATAGCTTTCACTTTCAGAAAGCAAACTTTAAGCCATTATAAAGGGTTTTCATATCCTAGTCCACCTTGCTGACAAAAATTGAAAAAGAATATTAACTGAGAAAGAACAGTGCCTGAAGATAAAGATACCACAAATTATGAACCTGAAAAGCGCTCCCAAGGTTATAAATTTAAGCCCAAGGAACCTCACTGCTCTTTTAAATAACCAGACAAAATAGCTATTCTGCTATATGACTGCCTGATAAGGTATTCTCAAACAATCTACAGGCTATTATCTTGGTCCTTATCTCTCCTTTTAACATGTGTTTAAGCAAAATATTTTTAATACCATACATCCCCCTTGCTAATGGTCTCCTCAGATATACAGAGGGCAGTGATGCCAACACTCAACAGTCATACTATCTAAATGCACAATTCATACATGAGCCCCTAAAATAACATACTTAATTTTACAAGCTGCATAATATTATTTTTAGGTTATGCTTAATGCTTTATATTCATTATTCATCAAAGAAGAGGAGCCGTGTTTACTTTTATTTCATTTAGGTTTAAAGTTGATAAAACAATAGGTTAAAAAGCACCCTCTCCTATTCTGTCCCTCAAAAATGGGCTACAAAGCAATAGAAATCTAACTTTTTTCTTGAGCTCCCAGTGGGCAGCCCTTCCTAATTCCCTAACTGAAGATGAAACACTACACCTGATAAAAGGCAACCTCCCAGCACCAGTTCCATTCTGGCAACACTGATGCTGCCCCAAATACCAAGGAAAAGCTAACTATTTTCTAGATTAGTATTATCAAGCTACAAACAAAAGCTTTATTTTCTAGACTAATGGAGGTTAAGGAAATTCCATGATTGGCATGAGTCCAAAATCAGCATGTCCCCAAGCTTTCCCTGGAGTGCTAAAATATGCTTGGGAGTCACCTTCAAAGATCCAGCTCATCCCCTGGCACTGCCATGAAGCACTGTGATCCCAGAGTTCCCACACCTCCTGCACATCTGGGGCCCTAGATTAAAATGTATGTTCTCTTGTTACATGTTACATGCATGTAATGTTCTCTTGTTACGTTTGTAAAAACTGTACATTTTACTGTATGTAATAATGCCTCAATAAAATTTTAAAAATTAAAACACATTTTTAGACCCCTCTGCAGATCTAAGGGTTTTCTTTTTTTAAGCTTCTGAGTGATTCCATGTGAGAACCACTACTCTGAACTACATCACATGTACCTTCCAAGATGTGGAAAGTCAAGAAACACCGGGTCTGAAGTCAGACACCTAGAATCACAACACAGTTCCATTACTAACTCACTATATGCCCTTGGAGAAAGAGAAAATTTCACTGAGCCTGTTGCCTAATCTGGAAGCTGGGTATAACAAACACCCACCTCAGAGGATAACTGCAAGACTTAAATGTTTATGAAGTATTTGGCACAGTGTCTAACATGAACACGTAAGCATCATCGTTACCATCATTTTAAACCAACCTTTATTTGGTATTTCTCTCAGACCTATGAGACATACTCCAGCTAATCTAAAACTTTTGAAGAACTTCTTAGACACACATGCCTAGCCTCATCCCTAATGACTATGATGTGTTAAGTCTGAGGTGGGGACAGGTTTGGGAATCACACTGCTCTAGGGAACATGTGTGGCAGAACATGACTATAATCAGGGCCCACAATTCCTAAGATAAACTGAACAGCTCCTTCTAGTTTCCGATGACAATTAGTCTCCTACCTTAAGATAAGTAGTGTAATGATATCAGAATGAGGTTTTCTAACAAAAGAAAGGTGGCACCAACTCAACTCTCCTAATAAAAAATACAAAGATTAAATCTTTATTGAATTCCCTCAAAGTTAAGACCAAAGTATATTCTTTGGTCAATACACAATCAATACACTGCCTCTCCAACAGGTATACCCCTGGACAGTACAGAAAGAACAAATGGAAAGAAAACAATACCTTATTTATTTCTTTAGTTCTCATTACCTAAGAGATAGCTTTTCATGACTTTTATAAGGACTAATGAGTTTATTAAAGCTCTTAGAAGAGTACATGAAAAAAAAATTTTAAGAGTGCCTGACTGGTGGCAAACACCGAAATTACAATACTCAGAATCCTCATGGCCAGTGGTCACAAAGAGCTGGCTACATGGCTGTGATTCTTTTTGCTGAATCTCTGGAATTTACATCCATCTCTAATGAGGCAGTACAAAACCACGAAGGAACTAATGTTTTGCACTGCTTAAAAATCAAGTGCTTCTCAAAACAGGAACTAGGCTCTAAAAACGGTATACGTTGAGAGCAGATCATCTCTTTTCCAATTCTCTTTCAAGAACATAGGAAAAGACAAAAGAAGTAAAACTCTCAAACTTTTCACAGCAAAATAGGGGTGTTTTTAATATTTAATCATCCAAATCATATAAAACTAAAGCAACTGGGTTGTTGGGCTGACGTCCAAGACTATCCAATAAAGACCTCACACCCGGGGGGGTGGGGGTGGGGGGTTGTGATGAATTGGGCGATTGGGATTGACATGTATACACTGATGTGTATAAAACTGATGACCAATAAGGACCTGCTGTATAAAAAAATAAAGTAAAAAATAATAATAATTTTTAAAAACACGACCTCACACTCATCCTGCCACTTTCTCACTCCCATAATCTACATTTAAAACAAGCTGATTCCTGAAATAGGAATCTGGCAACGACAAGAAAAAATATATATAGCCACATGTAAAATGTTATTATATCGTAAAACTCATATTAGAGTATCAAGACAGTGGATACTTTCAAGAGTTGCAATGGCTGTTTGAAGGAGGACCCAAACTGAAGACCTGTAAAGAGAAGAAAATATCTGGACTAGATCACAATGCAGAAAATAAAACCTGATAATAAAACCGATTCTCTGGGAAGAGCATGTGCAACCGCCAAGGCGAGAAGTCGTTTTCCCTCAAAAGAGAAAGGCTTAATGCCCAGAGTGCTACAGTACTGAATCGTGAGTATCAGCAAAGAGATGGAAAGAAAATAGAGGCGATAATCTGGGTGAGACAAGACCCGAATTCTCATGGGAAGAAAAGCAGACAAAGCTTAGTATACACAACACGGAATCCAGTTTTAGGCTTGCAGCAACTCAACCATTTTCCTTGAGCCCAAAATCTCCAGGTAAAAAGGATGTAACGTCTTGCAGCTCTCTGGAAATCCACGGAAAACAGACACTGGGGATTCAAACGACTTGAGGGGGGAGGGGAGGTGGTGAAAATGGGTCAAAAGAAGTCTTCCCGAGGAAAAAAATAATGCGATTCTCGGCCGAAGAATGCACAAGGAACTAAGAACCGGGAGGGAGAAAAGGTCCTGGGTACGGACGCTACACTCGGACAACCGAGAAGCAGACGCGCGAGGCCGGATGGGGCCGAACACGCAGCCTCCGGCGTTGGGGGACCCGAGGCCTCCAACCAGATGTCAGCCCAGCACCAACCTGGGACCACCGAGCGGGGGCACTGTCTCCGCGCGGGAAAAACGGCGACCGGGCCGGAAGGGGGCAGGGCGAAACGCAAGGGCGCCCCGCCGGGCACTTACGCGGCCGCTTCTTCCTGAGGCTTTCGACGCGCTGACGGGAGGCCGACGTAGCGCCGCTGTAAGAGCCGGGCCGGTCCCGCCTTACGCCCTCCGCCGAAGCCGAGGCCCCGACGGCGGGAGCCGACGCGCTGTTCGCCCGGCGCCGCAGTGGCTGCCGCCGCCGCCCATCGGGGCCGCCGGGCGCCGGCTCCCGGACCGACGAGGCGGAGACCCCCCAGTGGCGCTCCATGGGCGCGCCAAGCCGGCCCGCTCCCATCCGCAGGAGGAACCGCTGCCGACCGAGCCAGCCCCCAACACCAGTGCCCTCGTCGCCTCCTCCGCGGCAATCCAGCCAGAGCAGAAGAACACCCTCGGCAGGCCGCCTCTTCCGTTGCGCCAACACGCAGCAAGCCAATCCAAACAAGCTGGGGGCGACCCGAAGGCCTCTTGTCCAATCGGCTGCCTGATTCGAGGCGGATCGACCGCGCCTCCGCCCAATGAAAGGCTCGGGGCGGGGCGGAGGACGGCAAGGGTGGGGATCCGGGCTGGGCAGAGGAGAAGGCGGTGTTGCTGAGCACAGAGTGATGGCGGCGCCGCCCAATAGACGCGTTGGTGGAGGGGTCTGCGCCCCCTTACACCGGGGTGCACAGGTAGGCGCTCCGGGCCCCAGAACTCTCCCGGGAGCCGCCTCGCGCCCCCGAGCCCCGCCGTGCTGCTGCGTCTCGTCGTCTCCCGGCTTGCGCCCTTCTCCAGCCCAGCGGTGTGCCGCAGGGTCTGGTCGCCAGCCGTTGGCAAACAGAAGGGCTTGAACCGCGGCTGAATTTAGCCTTTGTCCCTCGACCTGATTCCACTACTGCCGTCAAGGCCACCAGTCCTCCGCGCTCTGTTTGACCGCCACCCCCTTCCCCAGCACTGACACTGGCGTGTTTAGGCTAAGCCCCCTTCATTCCTCCTGCGTTAGACAGATGTTCCCAGTATGAGAACTAATGAAAGGACTGGGGTTGGTCTCCATGGCAACTGGAAGAAAGAGGTGGGTTATAAATCCTTTGCCACCCTCCTGTAGTGAAGGAGGGGGGTGTGGGAGCCAGGAAGTAGGGTTGGCTCTTGGAAGGAGAGTCTGGACCCCCTTTCCTTGTGGTGCAGTGGAGGACATAGAAGGATTTGGTGGCCGCCTCAGGGCCTGGGTTGTTGGGGATTTGGTCTGATTGGTTTTTTTTTAAATCATTGGGTTTTTGTTTTTTAAATCATTTTATCACCTTCTTTTTGCGGGTGAGAACATGGTCACCTCCAGCCCTGAGATACTGACCAAAGGTCCATCCAAGCGTCTCTTCTCCCATAGGTTGCCCATGCCTGGAATGACCCGTGGCTCTGTACCCCCAAGGCACTCCCTCATTCTGTCAAGTTGAACGGGATTGTGGGTTTATCTTGCTAGCAAATTATTTCATAAGTGCCTCCCCTGAGAGACTGTAATGCCCCTTATGTTCTTCATCTTTCCTGTAATGACTGCTAGTAGCAGGCTGAACAAGAAATATGAGCTTCTCTCTTGCTTATTGAATAGAATTGCCATGCTCACTCAAAACTAGCTCCCTGGGACTTCCCTGGTGGCACAGTGGTTAGGAATCCACCTGCCAATGCAGGGCACACAGGTTCGATGCCTGGTCCGGGAAGATGCCACATGTCGTGGAGCAACTCAGCCTGTGCGCCACAACTACTGAGCCTGCGCTCTAGAGCCCGCGAGCCACAACTAGTGAAGCCCACACACCTAGAGCCCGTGCTCCGCAACAAGAGAAGCCACCGCACTGAGAAGCCCGCACACTGCAACGAAGAGTAGCCCCCTCTCAGCGCAACTAGAGAAAGCCCGTGCGCAGGAACGGTAGGATTAACTCTGGAAACCCTATTTCCTAACTCTGGAAATTCCGTCTCCTGCAGGAAGCCACCCCAGAGGGATCCTACAAAAACCAAGAAAACGTATAGCTACTCTTCTAAATCTCAGTGCCCAGCATTGCCTACGTTTCTGCCTCCCGCAGCAACAACAAAAAAAAACGGTTCTCCTTGACCTGAGGAAACTTCCATCCAGGTCTGTGAGCTGCAATAGATCATCCTGAAGAATCAAGAATCATCATCACCTGAGACTGCCAAGACGAATCCCAACATCAAAACAACACTTGAGGGCTTCCCTGGTGACGCAGTGGTTGAGGGTCCGCCTGCCTGATGCAAGGGATACAGTTTCGTGCCCCGGTCCGGGAAGATCCTACAGGCCGCGGAGTGGCTAGGCCCGTGAGCCATGGCCACTGAGCCTGCGCGTCCGGAGCCTGTGCCCCGCAACGGGAGAGGCCACAACAGTGAGAGGCCCACGTACCGCAAAAAAAAAAAAAAAAAAAAAAAAAGCACTTGAAGCTTGTGTACCTTTTCTTTCTTTACTGTGTATAGTGTCTTTTATCTTTTTAAAATTTATTTATTTATTTATTTATTTTTGGCTCCGTTGGGTCTTCGTTGCTGCACGCGGGCTTTCTCTAGTTGCGGCAAGGGGGGTCTACTCTTCGTCGCAGTGCACGGGCTTCTCAGTGCGGTGGCTTCTCTTGTTGCAGAGCACGGGCTCTAGGTGTGCGGGCTTCAGGAGTTGTGGCTCGCGGGCTCTAGAGCGCAGGCTCAGTAGTTGTGGCACACGGGCTTAGTTGCTCCACGGCATATGGGATCTTCCCAGAGCGGGGCTCGAACCCGTGTCCCCTGCATTGGCAGGTGGATTCTTAACAATTGCACCACCAGGGAAGCCCAGAAAATAAATTTTTTAAGAGAAAAATGTATCATGGATTTACACTAATTTCCATTCATTTTTAAGGTTACAGAGTTTTTACTTAGCTTCTTTTATCTTAACCTGAAAATCTAAGGACTTCACAACATTCACTACTTATTTGCTTTATCATTAAATATATAGATAATAGTTTCAGAATAAAAATATCAGTATTACCAATGATGTGATTATTAAACACTGTTTAAGATTTTTCTGCCGTTCTTTTTGTCCTTAGGATACGTTGCACTAGGGATGAAAAATCAAATTGTGCTTTAAAGTCATTTGAAATAATTTCTTTCTGTGTAGTTCAGCCAACAACTCAATACAGAATTGAGTCCTTTTTTTTCCACTTTGATTCAATTTTTAGAGATTTAAATTTTTTCTTGCTTTTTCTAATGAAAGAAGCTACCATGTTGTGTGCTGCCCTATGAAGCAACCCATGTGGCAAGGGACTGAAGGCAGCCTCTGGCCAACAGCCAACAAGGAAGTGCAGCCCGCAGAGCAACATTTCAATGAGGAACTGAGACTTCCCTGGTTGTGCAGTGGTTAAGACTCTGCACTCCCAATGCAGGGGGCCCAGGTTCAATCCCTGGTCAGGGAACTAGATCCCTCATGCCACAACAAAGAGCCCGTATGCTGCACTAAAGATCCCGCACGCGGCAATGAAGATCCCACGTGCCGCAACTAAGACCTGGCAAAGCCAAATAAATTTAAAAAAAAAAAGTGAGGAACTAAATCCTGCAAGAACCATGTGAGTGAGCTTGGAATTGAATCCTCCCCAAACTGCAGCCCTGGCCAACACCTTGATTGCAGCCTTGTGAGAGACCCTGAGCCAGAGGACGCAGCAAACCTGCACCTGAAATCTTAACCCACAGAAACTGAGATACTAAATGTGTTGTTTTAAGCTATTAAGTTTTGGAATAATTTCTCATGCAGCATTAGTTAATGGATCACCTCCATAGGGGCTGTGTTATATATACTCTTAACTGTTGGATGACTGCAGGGAAAGTAGAATGCTGATTAATCAGTTAATGATGAGGTCAACTGATCTCATCAGTTGACCAATGGTCTTGAGTAGAATTGTGTGGGGCTCTGGCTTTGCCCTGTTCTCCATTTCATTAGTGATTTGGTGGCTCATCCTGCACATGTTGGGGAAAAATCCAGAGCCAGAGGATCCTCAACCAACTGAAACAATGACCAAGTTGTTTGGATTGTTGCATGAACTAAATTCAATTCAACAAAGACCCATTAAGCTTGGCAACAATAGTTTGTGGAGCAATACAGGGGGCTGTAGAGAAGGCCCTGCACCCCACTGCTTTGAAATGGACTCGAGAGAGCATCCCCAGCCCCAGGCCAAGGGTGGGATTAAGTCAGGGCTATCAAATGGCACAGAAGTACATAGAGAGAGGCAAGGAATGATGTCTATCAACCCCCCTAAAAAGGAAACAGGATTGCAAGGGATTAAAGGACATTATCAATTGTTGCTCTTTCTCTTTAGTCAAAAAAGTCTCCTTAAAAATGCAGTGACTAGGGCTTCCCTGGTGGCGCAGTGGTTGAGAGTCCGCCTGCCGATGCAGGGGACACGGGTTCATGCCCCTGTCCGGGAAGATCCCACATGCCGCGGAGCGGCTAGGCCCGTGAGCCATGGCCACTGAGCCTGTGCGTCCGGAGCCTGTGCTCCGCAACGGGAGAGGGCACAACAGTGAGAGGCCCGCGTACCGCAAAAAAAAAAAATTTTTAATGCAGTGACTCAATGAGTCAGCACCTGCTTTTAACAAGATCCCCAAGAGGATTTGTATCTCTACTGAAGTTGGAGACACTCTGGACTATATAACTCTGTATAGTTTGAAATTTTTTTTAATTTCACTTTTTTATTGAAATATACTTGATTTACAATGTTGTGTTAATTTCTGCTGTACAGCAAAGTGACTCAGTTATACGTACATTCTTTTTTATATTCTTTTCCATTATGGTTTATCCCAGGATATTGAATATAGTTCCCTGTGCTATACAGTAGGACCTTGTTGTTTATCCATTCTATATGTAATAGTTTGCATCTACTAACCCCAAACTCCCAGTCCACCCCTCTGCCACCTGCCCTCCCCCTTGGAGGACAAGTCTATTCTCTTGAGTCTGTTTCATATATAGGTTCGTTTGTGCCCTATTTTAGATTCAACATATAAGTGATATCATATGGTATTTGTTCTTCTTCTGATTTACTTCACTTAGTATGATAATCTCTAGTTGTGGTATTTTATTTATTCTTTTTTAAAATTTATTTATTTATTTATTTTGGCCTCGCTGTGCAGCTTTTGGGATCTCAGTTCCCTAACCAGGGACTGAACCCAGGCCGTGGCAGTGAAAGCCTGGGATCCTAACCACTTGACCACCAGGGAACTCCTGGTGGAATTTTAACTTTTTACAGCAAGCAGATATTCGTGTATTACCTGTGTAATTAAAAGATGATTTAAAGAGACTAGATTATAAGGAAGGTGAAAATTCTGAAGGGAGACTGACCCCCTGGACTGGGACTCCTGGAAGGAAGGAGTCCACTGAGCCAGGCCAGAAGGTGACAGCCAGCCACATGTGGAGAACTGAGGAGCTTGTCTCTGAGTAGAGACTCCTGAAAGTGAAGGTGGGAGGAAAAAGGGGGAGGGGTCCTGAACAAGCTCCCCAGATTGAAAGTTCTATTTACATTCACTGCAGGAGCCTCACTTCAAGCAGATATCTGGCCAGGGTAGATCCTCAGAACTGTGGGCTGAATAAAAGAAATGTTAAAGGATCTTAAGTTCTAGAAGTAATAACAGCAGAATTACTGGAAACGTGAGTCCATGGGCTCACAATTCTAACGACATCGTCCTGATAGCAAGTAGTGAAAAAAGCAATTCTTTCAGCAGTTACCACAGTTTCTCTCTTTCCCAATTCCTTTGGACAGATCTCCTGCAAGAAGCTGATTTCCAACTGCATGTGATAATGAAAGGATTTTTCTTTCTTCTTATGTTAAGTACAAGCAAACTGATGAAATAGGAGACAGCATCTGACTGCTAGGAAATCAGCGATTCAGACAGTATGGCAGTGGCACTTGGGGATGGGGAAGGACAGAGGAGGGGAGGAAGCTGGTACAGCCAGTCCATGCCAAGGACACTCAAGGGCTGATGGGACTGAGCTCTGGAGGAGGAAGGATTTGACATCACCTGGTCCAGCCTCATGGTTTATGGGTCCAGGAAGGAAAGGGACGCCAGGAGCTGGCTGTGGACCCAGGACTAGAACCCAGGGCTACTTCCCTTCTTCATCTTTCTCACTGTTCCCATTTTCTCTCCCCACCTCCACCTTTCTGGCTGCTGCCCACCCCGTCCCCCCAGGTCCCTTCTGTCTTTGAAGTACCCTTTTCAGCATGTATATTTTACTTCAATAAAAAGCTGTGGGGTTGAGGGGGTATTTTTCTTTTATTGCTGTTTTTATAGAAACAGCATTGAGTAAGTAGAAGGAAGATATTCAGTGTAAGTTGTTTGTGTGGGTTTTTTTTTTATTATTTTTGGCTGTGTTGAGTCTTCATTGCTGCACTCAGCCTTTCTCTAGTTGCGGCGAGTGGGGACTACTCTTTGTTGCAGTGCGTGGGCTTCTCATTGCGGTTGCTTCTCTTGTTGCGGAGCACAGGCTCGGCGCACGGGCTTCAGTAGCTGTGGCGTGTGGGCTTCCATAGTTGTGGCTTGTGGGCTCTAGAGCGCAGGCTCAGTAGTTGTGGCACATGGGCTTAGTTGCTCCCCAGCATGTGGGATCTTCCCGGACTAGGGCTCGAACCCATGTCCCCTGCATTGGCAGGTGGATTCTTAACCAC
Source organism: Leucopleurus acutus (assembly GCF_964270905.1). Classification (NCBI taxonomy): domain Eukaryota; kingdom Metazoa; phylum Chordata; class Mammalia; order Artiodactyla; family Delphinidae; genus Leucopleurus; species Leucopleurus acutus. The sequence goes on from NC_139158.1 coordinate 57,487,620, forward strand.
TGCGCCACCAGGGAAGCCCCCAGTGTAAGTTTTTTAAATGCAGGCAGGAAGGTGAGAATTTACTCTGAAGAATTTGAGGTAAGCCATGAGAATTTAGAAAGGCTAATAAGTGAGAGGGATCTATTCAAAAAAGCTTCCAAAAGGAGCTGGGCTTTAAGCCAGGCCTTAAAAAAACTTTAGTGGGTGCAGTAGCTAAGCCATGACTTGCAGCAGAGCCCTCTAGCCGTTGGCCTTATCCTTACAGGCAGCACCACTGACCCCAGGGAGGGATAGGGAGCTGGATGAAGCATGTATGTGCCCACTCCCATCCCATTCCGGCAGTGGAGACCCCTCGCAGAGCCCATATCCTTCCCTCTGAGAGACTGAATATACAAAAGGACAGTGGCCAGACCATATATGACAATAGAACTCTCTGCAGTAACCAGCCTGGAAAGCCAAACCACAGCCTCTGCAGCAGTCATCCAGAATGATCAGGTCTTGGTTAATGTGTGCCAGCTTCTTCCCAATCCCCAACCACCTCTTCCCTCTCTTCCATCTCGGGACCAACCAGAGAAAGTCAAATATGTTCCCCAACCAATCACATAAGGTGCCCCTCTTCTAGTTAGCCAGCCTCCAGTGTCCCAGGCAAACAACCTCCAATCACAGCACATCTGAAGCCTTCCCTTTCTTTTATTCACCACAGTGTTTTCCCAGTCCCTGCCTGCCTTTGATACCCTCCTGGCCAAATGCAAGTGACAGTGGCTGCTCTTACAAGCTCAGAATGAACAGCCTATGTTTGTTCTCATTTGGGTGACCTTGGTTTATCTCCATATCTCTAAAGCGATTCTGTACACAAACTGAACGTACTCATGAAACCAACACCCAAATCAAAGGTAACCATGCCGACTTTCAATGCCATAGATCAATTTTGCTTATTTCTGTACTTTTTGTATGAATAGAATCACCCAGTAAACACTTTTGTGTGTGTACTTTTTTTTTTTTTTTTTTTTTTTGCGGTACGCGGGCCTCTCACTGTTGTGGCCTCTCCCATAGCGGAGCACAGGCTCCGGACACGCAGGCTCAGCGGACATGGCTCACGAGCCCAGCCGCTCCGCGGCATGTGGGAGCTTCCCAGACCGGGGCACGAACCCATGTCCCCTGCATCAGCAGGCGGACTCTAAACCACTGCGCCACCAGTGAAGCCCTCTACTGACTTCTTTTTCTCAACATCATGTCTGTGCAATATATCCACATTGAGTGTAGCAATATTTTCATTCGTATTCATTGTTGTGCACTAGTATTCTACTGTATGACTTTACCCCAACTTTTATATATATATATATATATATATATATATATATATATATATATATATATATATCCATTCTACTGTGGATAGACCTTTGGGTTGCTTCCAGTTTGGGGCTATTTTGAACAGTGCAGTTAGAAATATTCTTGCACATATCTTGGTAGACATGAGCTCTTGTTTCTGTCATGTACATACCCAGGAGTGGAATTGCTGGGTGATAGGTTATGCATGTGTTCAGCTTTAGTAGATACTGCCTATTTTCCAACAGGGTTTTACTAACTTACATTACCCCTAAAGTTTGAGAGTTTCAGTTGCTCTATATTTCCATCAACATTTGATCTTGTCAGACACTTTCATTTTAGCCATCCTGATAGGTGTCTTTGTAAATTTATACTTAATATTTTTCTTGTTCCCTAGAGGTTCTAAGTTTTACTGTTTTCCTGGATTTCATTGTTATAATTGTAAATAGTACATGACTGATCAAAACAACACTTTTCTCTCCTCCCCCCCACCCCTGCCCTTGCTTTTAGACACTCCTTTAGACCACTCACAATTATATTGGAGACAGTGGGTGATAGAAGGGGGCACTTAAGGTGGGCTTTTTGCATTATTATTGTGTCTCTCCAAGGCCTGTCCCCATACTCTGCACTCAGTAGGAGCAAAATAAATATCTGTTGTATAAATACGTGAAATAAATGACATGAAAGCCTATATGTCTCCACCATACTTTGTGAGTCATTCCCGACCACTGGAGTGTATGCAGGTGTCTTACTCATTTTAGGCCTTAGACCTGGCACAGGGGAATCCTTTAACAAACAATATCTGCTAAACCAAACTGACCTCCAGCTGCCTCACCTCATTCAGCCTCAGGCCATTGAGCCTGGGCACATACAAGATGATTATATTCATATTGTCACAGCATCCCTGAGACTATATTAATTATATATTGCACATCATTACACTATTATAGCAGGTGCCAGATCTTGGCACACCGGGCAGAGATGTGATGGTGTGAAATCTTACTTTAAATGGAGTCCCAGGCTCCAGACACCTGATCAGCTGTGGGTCATGGGCATGGAGAGCATCCAACTCTGGGGCCCACAGGCCAGAGTCTTCCCTTGCATTGTCCCCTCTGGTCCTTTGTCCCTCCCAGTCTTGCAGATCAGCTGTAAATTGGGTCATACTTGTATCCGTTTCATAGGGTCATTGTGAGGATTAAACAAGTTAATACATGTAAGGCACCTAGCCCAGCACCTGGTATGCAAAAAGGTATGGGGTAAGTGGTAGCACTTTTTATTATTGCTGTTATTAACAGCAGCAGCAGCAGCAGGGATGAGGAGTGCTGAGTGACCATGCCCTGCACCAAGTGTGAACTTCATGGCCCTGGGCTACATGGAAAAGAGCAGAAAGGGGAACATGTGATTTTTATCCATAAAGAGCTATCACTTCCAGCACAGACTAGCCCAGGGACCCTGAACACTACTCTCCCTGAAGGTGGGGATGGAGGTGTTCCTTGGCCATCAGCTTCACGATAGTGCATTGGTAGAAAGCAAGGGACCTCAAGGCTTGAATGACTCCATTTCTAAGGAGACTCCTATAAGAGCAGGACACATGCTGTGAAGTTTGAATCTGGCCAAGAATGGGAATTTCTGCCTGCTGGAAGGGCTTTGTCAGAGCCTAAAGGAGACTCCTCGTGCAATGGGGCAAACTGCCACTGGACACACCCGTCAATCGTCACCTCTCTGGGACAGAAGCAGTAGCCAGATACTTCCAAGGAGCTTGTCAGTGAAGGAACCTCCTCTGGTTCTCTACTCCTAAGACGGAACCAGTGCTACTCACACTTTGAACTGGTTCAAGAGGGATGTCACCCACTGAGGCCAAGAAACCAAGAGGGGAATGCCTTGGAAGAAAAAAGAGGGCCTTTGCGACAGAATCCTCCTGTCCCAAGTCTTTCCCTTGACTTTCTGAACTCTTCACTTTCTGACTTACAAAAAGAACCTGTACAGAAAAGGGGGAATCAGGCAGGGATGAACAAGACTATCCATGAGTCCATAATTATTGAAGGTGTGTAATGGGCACGTGGAGGGGAGAGGTAATTATTCTAGTTTCTGTACTTCAGTGTGTGCTTAAAAGCTTTCCATAAAAAAGAAGCTATGAATAATCCATGGCCTGAAAGAGTAAAGGGCATCTTGCTGATCTTTTTTTTTTTTTTTTTTTGGCTGTACGCGGGCCTCTCACTGTTGTGGCCTCTCCTGTTGCGGAGCACGGGCTCCGGATGCGCAGGCCCCATGGCCATGGCTCACGGGCCCAGCCGCTCCGCGGCATGTGGGATCTTCCCGGTTCGGGGCACGAACCCGTGTCCCCTGCATCGGCAGGCGGACTCCCAACCACTGCGCCACCAGGGAAGCCCTCTTGCTGATCTTTGACTAGAAATTCTCCCAAATCAATTAAATCTGAGCACATCCAACCAGGGAAACAAGGTGAGAGTGTGGTATTAGTCTGGCTTCGGTGGGTCATCAAGCAGAATCGGCAGGTGTTTCCCAGGGAAAGAGAAGCAGTGGTAGCTCTTGGGCTTTGAAGGAAATGTTTCAACAGGAGAGAGAGAAAAGATGGAGAGGGATTTATATGTAGGTACCTTGGCTACTGCTGAGTCTGCCCTTAAGCGCTTAGGATGGCACTGGGCCCTCTGGCCCCATCCTGGCCTTTACACCGAGGTAAAGGGTGCTTCCCCATCTCTCTTATCAACTACCCCAAGCCCTCTCCTGGCCACAGGCCAATTCCCAATCCTCCTTGAAGTTGACATTTTATTGACAACAGCCAAAATAGGAATGCTGTTCAATGCAGGCCAAGTCAGGGCTTCTGAGCAGCATAATTTGAAATGTGCCAGGATGGTCCCTAAATGTTTCCTACACACCTTACCCAAAGGTATCTCCCACATGGCTGGTCACTGTGCTTAAAATTCTACCATTTAAGTAGCATATTTTGGGTCTACAAGCTGCTTTCTTGAGATAACTTTTTTCTAAAGCTACCTTGGGAGGGTAACACATTAAAACCAGTACCTATTCATGAACTGTTCACTGACCTGGGTACCTGGGAGGGAGGAAGCAGCACAGAGGGTTAAGAGCAAGAGTGATGGGGCGTGGTTGCAGACAGCTTGGGTAGGGACCACTCCTGGCTTCAGGGTACAGGTGGTTGCATTTGGAGAGAGGGTTGAAGAGAAGCTCAGAGGTGGAAGTAGAGGTCATTAGGTTGCTGAAGTCCCCGAGGGCAGCGTAAAGAAAGGCTGTAGCAGCCAGAGCAGGGTGCAGTACCCTGCAGACTGACAGTTTGGGGGTGGGCCACAGTGAGCCCTACCCCTTATGTCTCCACAGGGTTCTAGTTCCTATCCCTTGCAGAGCTCAGAAATGAAGGTAGCTCCCAAGGCTCCTATGCCTGGCCCTTGTCCAGCAATGGCTGCTAGGAATGAACCCACAAGGATATCCCTCAATCCGTCTGTCTGCTGGGCGGCACCCTAGCCCCCACCCTGCACAGTTGCCCCAGTGGACATGCCTCCCTCCTCACTCCCCAACAATTCCCCAGTGCATGGAATAAAGTAAGGGACAAATATAAAAGGGGCATAGGCAGTAGGGTTTGGGTCTGCTTCTAAAGGCACAGCCAAGTGCTCCAGTCCCTCCACATTTGAATAGAGATAATGTATCCACCCCTAGTAAATGAAATGTCAGGAACCATTCTAAGATTTATATAGATAAACTCATTTAATCCTCACAACACTAGGACATGTATATCTATACATAAAATTTTACTATTCATCCCCATTTTACAGATGAGAAAACAGGCACAGAGAGGTTAACAGCTTGCCCAAGAGCACAGAGTTAGTAAGATGGGATGCAGGCTTAGGCCATCCTACACTGCAGCAGTGCACGCTTACCCACTGGGCACTCTGCCTCTCATGCCCTCATCTCTACCAGGCTGGGCAGGGAGAGGTGAGAAAAGCATTTAGTGGCCACCTGCTCTGGACCAGGCACTTGACAAAGACGTGTATGCTTCAATCTCAGGAGAACCCAGTGAAGGATGAGCCATGATCCTCAGGGTCCACATGAGTAAGCAAGACCAGAGAAGGCTGATTATTTGCCAAGGCCACACAGCCCAAGAGGAGGTGGAGCTGAAATCCAAACCTTGGCCTGAGCTCTGCCCTGCATGTGCTCCCTCTCCAACCCCCATATGGAGCTGAAGAGAACAGAGACCAGGATGAGAAGGCTGGAGAGGGGCACTTAGGTGGTCCTCAGGCCTAGCACCTGAGCGGGCTCCCCAGGGGTCCATGGGAATCTCCAGACCTCCTCCCCAACCTTGTGTGGCAGGGGAGGGGAACCAGAGAGGCAGGGGACTAAGTCCTTGAAGATGGGCCACTCCGCTGCTCCTGGGGCAATAGCCTGAGGCTGGGCCACTGGGGGCTGGAGTGATGTTCTGTGGGGTCTCCTACCCCCCCCCATTGGCTGCCAGGGACCAGGGCAGGATGGGGGATGTTTCCGACCCCCTGCGGTCTCCAGTAGCACCTCCTGATCCTTGCACTTGGGTAAAGAGGGATAAGGCCTAGACGGGGGCACCTCCTCCAGAGGATAAGGGCAACAACCAGATGGCCAGGTGGGCGAGGTCTGGAGCACTCAGGGCGGCCCAGGGCCCAGAAAGCCAAGGATGGTGGGGGAGCTGCCAAGGGCAGGAGCTGGGATGGAAATGCTGCCTCGCCTCTGACCCAGCCTCTGCCAGCCCAGAGATAGCGTCAAGGATGGTGGGACAGCTCAACTCAATGGCTCAGGCAGATGTACCATGGGAAAGGGAGCAGATGCGTGATAGGGAGGGCCCAGGAGTTTCACTGGAGTGGGCGCCGCCGGTACAGTGTGGCCAGGAGCGCAGCTAGGAGCACCCCAGCCACGGCCACCCCAAGCCACGGAGCCCAGGGCAAGTTCCTGACCACCAGCAACTCCTCCAACTCTTCCTCCTCCCGGAATTCTGGGGCTGTGTGTGTCCCAGGGCTGTCCCCCAGGATGGGGGTACTGGGGCCCCCGTGGATCCTAATGGTGTCCTCCGACTCGTACTCGTTTTCCTCCGGAGCGTTGTCAGGCCCCACGCCCAGGGAGTTACTGTGGCTGATGGCGAGGTCTGCGGAGCAGCCCGAGAACGGTTGGCTGTCCATTCTGGATACCAGCCTGCCAGGCTTGCTCAGCTCCAGCTCTGAGCCCCAGCAGTCAGAGCTGCTATCTGGCCATGGCGAGGTGCCTCCAGTGGCAGTACCTGTGGGTGCTGGAGATGCTGGAGTCTCCTGGGAAAGAAAGGAGGGACTGGAGGGACTGAGGATGGTGGGGGGCAAGCCCAGGTTGGGTGGCCCCATTCCCAAAACAGGCCAACCCCTCAGTTCCCAGCCCATAGTGCTGTGAGGCAACCCTCTCTTGGGGACTCAACCCACTGATGGTGCAGGAGGACAGTGGGGGAGGAGGGGACTAAGGCCCTGCAGGAGCATCAGTGGTGAAATCCTCCAGGGCTGAAAGCTCTACTCACTGGCCTGCCTGTGAGCTCACTCCCACCCCAGGGAGCACTTGGTCATGTGTGGCCCCATCTACTTTGACATTATGCCTGGGCATGATGGCCATGAAGCAGCCACAGGGTCAGAGGCTGGACCATGCACCCAAGGGGCCCCATGGACTTGGTTCTTCCAGACAGACAGCAGCAGTAGGGTTAGACATGCAGGCTCCGAGCAGGCAACTGTGGAGGTTGCTAGGGTCAGAGATGGATGGGCTGGGACTGCAGTTTGTAAAACCCTGGTCATGGTGGGGCAGGCCAGATATCCCAGTGGTGAAGAGCAAGGCATCGAGGCAAACAGGCTACCCTGCTCTACCCCTCAATGTTTCCTCACCTGCAAAATAGTATTGATGAGCTTAAAAGGGAGCTGTGAGCTCTAAATGGGTTAATGCATGTGACCAGTGGAGGTGGCCCAGCAAGCCTGACCCTCCTGAAGCATTCACACTTAAGAGTTCTAATGATTATTATTACTCTAAAGGACATGGTGTTAGGTCTGGATGAGGCTAGGTCTCAGCTGTCCCTATGCCCTCAGAAGAAGCCCTGGACCAGCCTAGGCTGGAGACAGAATGGAGACTGGAAAGGGTACAAGGAAGAGGCCTGGATCACTGCTAGGAGGGGCGAGGACTCACCTCCACAAGTCTGTTGCTGTTCCTGATGGTGGGCCCTGTGTTGGCAGGCAGCTTTCTGGGCACCGTGCACATATGTTTCCTGTGGCCAGGCACCAAGCCAGTAGGCACTTCGGGTGGCACCACGCCAGAATGCACTGAGTTGATGGGCAATTTGGATGGTGCTAGACTGGTGAGCACATTAATGGGCATTGCACCAGGGGGCTTCAAGCTGGTGGACAACTTGGAAGGCACTGTGCTGCCAAATGCTGAGTTGGTGGGCACCCCTGCCCCGCTGGAGCAGATGGTACCTTCAGCCTGGTCACCAGCACCTCCTGCAGAGGCCAAGCCAGTGGAGGAGGAGGAGGTGCCAATAGATGGAGCTGACACTGGGGGTCCAGGCAAGCAGCTTGCCCTGGGGGTAGAACGGACCAAGGGCTGGAAGGAGACAGTCGGAGACACAGGCCCATAGGATGATGTGAAACTGGAGACCACGCCTGCAGGTGGCAAAACAAAATGAGAAACACAAACCCACAGGAGTGTTATCCTAAAATCACAGTGGCCTTGGGATCAGAGGGCTGGAGAAGGGTCTCTCTGTCCCAGCTCACACCATCCCTATTGCATCCAAGCCTCCCAACCTCCTACCCATGGAGGACTCTCCACAGTCTCTTTGGTTCCCAGGGCTGAAGGCCCAATGGTTGCAGATAAATCCTTGGTCCTGTCCCTCCTTAGTCCTTGACGTGTTCTCTCACGTCAAAATGATCCCTCCCTTTAACAGGGTCTAGGAGCTTGAAAATCATTATTAATTTTCCTCTCTGCTTTTTCTTCTCCTGCCTAGGACACCCCCCTTTCCTCTTGTGTCTGCCTCTTCCATCCTCTCCTTAGACAAGTGGAATCCTGGATGTTTCTCCCACTGCCATCTTTCCTCTCAGCAGGAACAATCCTAGGCCAGGGCAAGAGGAGCAGGATGGCTCTTCTTAGAAGAGCTCACACCAGTCATGTGGCACCAGAGGCCCAGTCAGCCCCCAGTGTGTGCAAATCTTCTAGGAGGCCCAAGGGCTTGGGGGTACAGGGACAAAGCCACCCCTGGGAGGAGAGTCTGAACTGGGGGAATCAGGAGGGAGCAGGTGGTGATGGTCCATAAAGGCAGCTACATAAGGATTCACCATGGAACTCTTGAGAACACACATGCCTGGCCCTACAGCTGACAAAGGTCGGGAGTGATTCTGATGTCCACCACCCCCCATCCCAAAGCTAACACCACAGAATCTCATGGGACCTGTGTCCATACTCATACTGAAATCAAAGTGCCCTCTGCCTCCCTGGTCCACAGCAGCATTTCTTGAAAAGATGTTCCACAGCAAGCTGACAATGCAAAGTGCAAAAGGATACGTGGGTTAGAGTTTGGTGTGACAGGAGCATGGGACGCTAAGGTGGCTTCTCTGAGCTCCTGTGTCTTGTGGCTGTTCCGTGGGCACTGTGGGCTGGCTGGGCATCACTGTCATGTGGAACACAGTTTGGGAAATAGTGGTGCAGAGATGCCAGCCTGAGACATCAGAGTAGATAGCACTATATTCCTGAGATGTCTGATATAAGGGTCCAGGCCCTTGGCTGATGAAGAACATACTTCTCCTGGGGGCTGAAAAGTTTTAGTGATTCACTGGGAGCTAGAGACCCCTTTAGGGTAGGGCAGTGCTCCCTGACAACAGCTGGCCCAGCCCTGTACTCTTCTTGCACTGTCCTCCAGGTCCTGGCGGATCCCTACATAGTCCCTTTGGTATAGCGCAGGCATGGCCCTAATTCACTTCTACCTGTATCCACGCCCTCTGCAATGTGACCTTGTCAGTCCTCTCATGTAGGGATGGAGTCTATCTTTCTACTCCTTGATGCTGGGCTGGCCTTGTAACTTGCTTTGTCCCACAGAAAGAGGCAGGAGGAAAACTGCGCCAGTTTTGAGCCTATGCCCCAGAAGCCCACTCTCCCTCTCTCAGAACTCTGCTCAGGTATATGAAATGGGCTTGACTGCTGGAAGGTAAGAGACTCATAGAAGAGAACTGAGGTGCCCCAGCCAACAGCCGTAAACAGCTTATATGTACCCTGATGCATATATAAGAGGGAATTCAGCCCATCTGAGCCAGCCCAAATTGCTGACCCACACAATCATGAGCTAAGTAAATAGTCGTATTTTAAGCTACTAAATTTTGGGATTGTATGTTACAAAGCAAATACTAACCAATATGCCCTCTGAGGAACTGGGTTGTTCCCTGGGGTGAACTCATTTCCCTGGGGAATACCACCTTTGCCTCCTGTCCAAGAAAACCAGAGGGGCAACTCTAACCCTTACCCTCACTGGGAGGTCAGAAAGGCCCTATAACTCCAGGGTCCATGCATACCTGCTGTGTGGGTAGTGCCCAGTTCTGTGTCTTGCTCCTGATGTCCACTGCAGGTCAGAGGGCTGAGGGCCACCGTGTCAGATGAGGGCTGCAGGGGGCCACCCAGCCTCTTGAGGACAGCCCCAGAGCTGGGTGGCTGTGGGGCTTTCTTTGAACTCTGCACGAAGGAATATATGAATAAAGCAGTTGCTTCTCCCAGGAGCTGGCAAAGGGCAGCTTATGCTTGGGATGGCTCCTACAGGCCACAGCCCATGCCATAAAGCACAGGACCAAGGAAGCCCTTGCCTCGGCTTTGGTCATTGCCAGGACTTCTATCTGCAGGTGACTTTGAAGCCACCTCATAGAAAATCATCCTATGGGGGGTCCCTATTCATCTGTCTGGCCCTAAAGAAAGGTCCCCATCTTTGGGGCCACTGCACAGACCCCTTTCTTATGCTTCAAGTCCAAGTGGTGTCTCCTGGACACCTCACTGCCCACTCATCCTATCCCAATAGAATCAGTCATCTTAACCCCCAAACTTTACTGGCAATGATTACAGCTCCAAACATCCCCCCCTTCCCCCATCACCTCCTGCTCCCTCACTCTCCCTCATCTGGTCATCCCCTGATCCCTTGACCCAGCTCAACATCTCACATGGACCACTGCAAAGACCTCAGAATTGTGACCTCACAGCTGGCTGATGACAGAGGGGTGGGGGCTGCCACATAGTGAAGACCTGGTTGGCAGTCTGGGAGCTGGGGCAGATCCATATTGGGGGAGCCCTGGGGTTCTGAGCAGAGATTAGGCATGATTTGTCGGGGACTTCCAGAAGGCTGGGTGAGCAGAAGTGGGCAGACGGGAACACAAAAGCAGGAGGTTCAAGGTAGATCGTGAGGACACACCTCTCCCAGGGACTCTGGTGACTGGGTGTCCTGGACAGGCATAGGGTAACTTGGCTCGTCCTCTCTGTAGCCATTGCAGGGGATGCTGGGGGCCACAGCAGGTGTGGATGGCCCTGGAACCCCAGCAGGAACTGATGGCCGCTCCAGTGGGGATGGGGAGTTGTTCGGATTCCCTGAAGGACAAAGATATTGTGATGTCAAGGAGGAATTGGGGTGCTCTCAGTGACAAGAGAGGCCTGGGTGCTCCTAGAACTCCAGGTCCATGGCTATCAGTCCCCCACAGCATCAAACTCTATACTGACGTGGGCAGTACTCCTCAGAGGAGACCAGCTTCCCGAAGCAGGAGGCAGGTATCGGAGGGAGTGGTGGTGGAGAGGACAAGGAGAGGTAGGAGGAGTAGTGGGGGAAGTGAGAGTGTTGGGGGCACCTCGCAGGCCTCTCACCACCCAGACTGTGTCAGCAGTCACCACTTCTCTTTCCCCAGGCATTCTGGGACACCGTGGCTTTCTTCTCCTCCTCGTGGGTGGCTTTCACCACTATCTGACCCCTGACCTAAAGCTTCCTCCTCAGCCCCTCCCCTTTGCCCCCACCATCCACGCCTGGCCCTACCACAGCTGTTTTTATCTGGGGGAATCACTGGTAATCTCCACAAATGAAGAGATGTTAGAAAGGAAGGAGGGGAGGAAGGAAGGGAGGGGGAGGAAAAAAAAGAAAGGCAAACATGGGGATATTTTAAGGCTGTAAATCTGAGCAGTGTCTCAGGAATTGTCTCTAGTCTGAAATATATATAGGGCTGGTGTGAATTTTCTTCCTGCCTCAGCCCCTGAGACCCTGGCCTCAGCAGACCCCCTCTGAGTACTTGGCCTGGCAGGGAGCATTGAGAGGGCTTTGAGGGATAACTGGGCAGCTGCGGGGGTGGGAGGCAGCTAAGGAGGCTCTAGGGGAAACCAGTGGGAGGGGAAGAGATGAGGGGAAAGGAAGTAAGGAGCCCATAAGGAAGAAAGAAGAGACAGTGAAGGGAGGGGGAGAGAAGAGATGAGCAAAGAGAGGGAAGGCAAACTGAGGGAGAGTAGACGGGAGGAAATGAGAAAAGCGTGGGAGGCAAACGTCACAGCCACAAAAATTAGAGGAGGCTCCATTTGCTGAGCACATGGAAGGTACCCAGCCCCAGCTAAGCACTCAACATGCCATCATCCCATGGTATCCACTGCAGCCCTACAAGGTAAATGTTGCCATTAGCCCCATTTTACAGAGAAGAAGACTGAGACTTAGGGAATAAAGGGGCTTGGCCAAAGGGTTAATAAAGATTAATAAGTGGCAAAGCATGGATCTACACTCAGGTTTGTCCACTGCCCAGGAGTGATGGGAGGGAGGATGAGAGATGAAGACAGCAGGTATGGGGTGAGAGGAGAGGGAGAGTGGAGGCCAGGGAATCAGACAGGAGTTCCAGAAGAAGGGCCAAGGTGGGAGGCTCACGTAGCAGGTTGCTCTGGTAGACTCGGTCCACTTCATCAGCGAGACTGGACAGTTCACAGGCCCTCAGTGCCCCAATGAAGGAAGGCACCCAGCCGTTCCTCCGCCGAAGGCTGTTGAAGAGGTCCCAGAGAGTGCCCTGGTTCCCCCAGCGCTCATAGGAGGCCCGCAGTCGGTCCTGAAAGACACAGCCCTGCCACCAAGCTCAAGCCTGGTAGCCCTAACCCCCTCCCCACTCTGGAGGGGACAGCTGCAGATGGAGGTACCTAGAAAGCTACAAGATGGAAGCAACCATCTGAAACTGAGTCAGAGCCCAGGACAAGGCCAGAGTTTAAGCCCAAGTTTAAAGGTCCAGGAAATAGGCCTTACTGTGTCCCAGGCTCTCTGCTCAGGGCTTTGCATGAATTATCTTATTTAATGCTATTATTACCCCTACTCTACTGATGAGGAAACTGAGGCTTAGCACATACAAACAAGCAACCAGATAGCAGAAACAAAAACCCACAGGAAAAAAAAAAAAAAAACTCACAGAAAACATTTACTGCAGAACTAAATGGCAAGGTATTCCCACAAACACCAAAATACAAGAGGGAGGAGCCAAACCCTACCAGCCACAAACTCACATACCACCGGTATCTGCATGGAGGAAGCAGAGGGAGGCCTCAGGGTTCAATGTGGGGACAGCTAAAACTGGGAGGGGCCAGGCTCACTTCACTAGGGGCCCACAGCAAGTGCTGAGGGAGCTAGCACAGTCTGGCTCCCAAAGACTCTCAAAGTTGAGCCCCAGGCGCCCTGCCAGGATGGGTCCCATGACTAGGAGAATGCAATTGAAACTAAACAGGAACAAGGACAAAAGAGATAAAGAAAAAGAAGGTTCCGATGAAAGTGGGTGAGGGGTCCCAAGCCCAGAAATCTCAGTGCCATATTTTGGAGCACTATACCAAAACGACACAAGAGGGAGCTCAGTGAGGTTGGAAAGGACACCCTGAGCCACACTTCATTCTGAAAGTTAGAAAACTGTCAAGGATGGGAAGCAAGATACAACAGAGAAGGAAGGAGTTGGTCCTGGCTTGGGAGAAGCTCTGAATTCCACAGCCCTGCCCCCAGTCCATGCCTGGTTGTCACGCCCCGGCTCACCTGGTCACTTATTGTGAGGCAGGATAGGTAAGGCAGAATCTCCAGAACATGAATATTGCAAAAATTGCCATGATGGTCGCGGATATACTGATAAGTCTTGTCCTCAGCAAACGTCATCGCTGTCTGGGTTCTGAAGTGGCAGAGGGCTCTGGCCCATGAAGGGTGGATGGACTGAGAGAGAGGAAAAAAGACTGGAAGAAAACAGACCACACATGGCAACAGAGTTGGGAGTGGAGTTGGACAAAAGGCAATTCTCTCTTTCTTTTTCAACTCTTTGGAATTTTTGCTCTTTTCTTTAATCATCCTATTTTACTGCTTAAGTCTCAGAGGCCCTCAATGAATTTGCCTAAAAACAAATTGGTGAAAAAAAAAAAAATCAGATCTAGAAGACCTAGGGCCCATTTCTGCCCTGCAGGTCGGTCATTGTTGGGGAGAGCTCTGGCTCCTGCCCCATTATCCCCAGGTCTGAATGTGCCCCTAGCTTCTGATAGCAAAAGGGCACCGCCTAGAAGTGCTGCTCCTTTGGAGTATACTGAGGGGGAAGGGGAGGAGAGGGAGGAGGAGGGGTAGGAGGGAGAGGATGGGGAAGAGGAGAAGGCACCCAACATAATAATAGGATCTATCCTATTCTTACCGTGAAGAAAATGAAGCACCAAGGAATTAAGGGGACTTGCTAGTGAGTAGAAGAGCAAAGAACTGAGGTCTTCAGGATCTGGGATCAGGTTCTTCCCAGAACATGACTGCAGGCCCACCATTACACTAAAGCTTGCTACACACATTTTTTAAATTAAAAAAAAATTTTTTTTTTTAAATTTTTGGCTGTGTTGGGTCTTCATTGCTGCACATGGGCTCTCTCTAGTTGCAACGAGCGGGGGCTACTCTTCGTTGAGGTGCACAGGCTTCTCATTTTGGTGGCTTCTCTTGTTGCAGAGCATGGGCTCTAGGCGCACGGGCTTCAGTAGTTGTAGCACATGGGTTCAGTAGTTATGGCTCGCAGGCTCTAGAGCTCAGGCTCAGTAGCTGTGGCGCATGGGCTTAGTTTCTGCGCAGCATGTGGGATCTTTCCGGACTAGGGCTCGAACCTGTGTCCCCTACATTGGCAGGCAGATTATTAACCACTGCACCACCAGAGAAGCCCTACATACATATTTTTTCAGTAGGAGGCTGAGTTCCACTTCTGGGTGTGACCCCAGGCAAGTTATCAGCCTTTTCCAGGCTTGTCCTCACCCCTAAAATGGCTCAGAGAGGTTGTTTTGACAATACAGTAGTTCAGCCTTATAAGCCTGAAATTTAAAAGTACCCCCAATAGAATCAATTGCCGCAGGTTGCTTATGTAGCACTTAACACAATTTTCAATTATAGATCTGTTTGTTTGCTTGTTTCTTATTTGCCTTTCTCATGGGAGAGAGCTGCAGGGAATAAGACAGACAAGATCTCTGCCACCATCCAATTTACATTCTACTGGAATGAGACAGATAACAAATCAGAAAACATACACATAAATAAGAATTCCAGACAGTAATAAAGGTTACAGAGAAAATAAAGCAGATGGTGAGACACAGCCCCTGAAGAAGGGCATGCTGCTTGAACTGGGATGGGGAGGGAAGCTTTTCTGAACTGACATTTGAGCTGAACTCGAATGTAAGAAGATCAGTGTTTTGGGCAGAGGGCACAGCAAGTGAGAAGTCCTAAGGTGAAACAAGCTTGGCATGTTTGAAGAATAGAAAGTAGATTGGAGTTGTCCAGGTTTAGAAAGCTAGGGGGAGGGGCAGAGTTCAAGTCAAGGAGGTTGGGAAGGGCCACTAATGTAGGGCATTATAGGAAGGGACTTTGGGTTTTATTTGGAGTGAAACAGGGAGCCATTGGAGGGCTCTGAGCAGGAAAGGGAGAGGATTTTATTTGATTTGACTTATTTGATTTATGTTAAAGACCTCTGTGGTGGTTGTGAGGATCCTGGACTGGGGAGGGGGCAGGACGGAAGCAGGGAGACAAGTCAGGAGGCCACAGCAGGAAATACATGATGGGTATGGCCAGGATGGTAACCATGAAGGTGGCAAGAGATGGCTGGATTCCTGGTATTTTGTGGATATGGGAGGTGAAGGAGAGAGAAGAATCAAGGCACTAGGTGGATGGAGGGTGCCACTTAGCAAGCCAGAGAGTCTGGGGGAGAAGCAGTGGTGCAGAGAGGACTCCAGAGTTCCATTTTGAACAAGTGAAGCTTGAGATGCTATTGGATGTCCAAAGGGGTTTTCAGGGAGGGAAGTGGGCAGAGGAGAGGGGCAGGCTGGAGTAGAAACTTGGATGTCAAGCTTGGGTGGGACCTCTAAGAGACAGTGCTGCAGAGTAGAGAGTGCCCAGAAGCTGCTGAGGCCACCAGTCCCCTGCCACATGGGAAATGGAGCAGTAGTCCTCCCTACCTGCAGCCCACCAGCCTCATAGCCACATGCTGCATGACCTGCTTTGCCAACCACCAGGTGCTACATTCCTGGTGGGGCGAGTACCAGTGACGGAAATCAAGAGGATCAGAGAGGTGGGGCGGGGGAACAACTCTGTGGTGGCGAACAGATCCCTCCTTCCCTCCCATGGGACCCAGATAAGTACCAGGAGAGAGTCAGGTGATACATTCTTCTGCATCCCAGCCTCAGCCTTTGAGGCAAAGAGTTTGGGGAGTATGGGTGTATGTAATTGTCCAACCAAAAAGAAAGGAAGCCCATATTTGTTCACATTTATTGAGGGTCCACTATAGGCAGGCACATCCTAAGTTTCTTTCATTTAATTCTTGCCACAATCCCAAGAGGACAAGCGATGCCAAGTTGCACAGCTGACCAGTGGCCCAACAGGATTTGAACCCAGGACTTGCTGCCTCATTGCAGCTCACCATACACCTTGCAGGGCTTAGAGACCCCTGCGGCAAGTGAGACTCACACAGCCCCCTGCCTTCAAGCCCTGGAAGGGGCCAAGGACACTGCCTGGGTGAGGGGGGTCGCTAAGTGACTGTGTGCCTCGGAAGATGCACTATTTAGTCCCTTCTCTTGCGAGGTATGGAAATCTTTCGGACACGTCTGAGGACGTTCTAACCCTGCCCTCCACAACAGCCGGGTTCTCAGGTTCTTCCAGATGTCCTTCCAGATGTTTTGAGCCTCCAAACGAAGAATGTCGGTTTTGTTTTTTCCAGTGTTTTCCAGGCACCTCCTTCCGGCCTCAGATAAGATGTGGGGCGGATAGTTCCTGACCGTCGCGTCTAGGAGAGTTCTGACCCGACTGCGCCAGAAGCTGAGTTCAGAGCGCTCCGCCCTCCCGGAAGGGGCGAGGCCTCACAGTCTCGGCTCCTATTCCTGAATTCCCGGGCCAGACCCAGGTCCGCGGAGGACCGGGAGGCTGTTCTGAACCACCGAAAACAGCCAAGAACCAAGGGAGGGCGGCAGTCCGCGACCCCCAAAAGCGCGGCCGCCAGAGATTGGCGCACCCGGGCTAGGCCTCGCCTGGGAGTCACCCTGGGCCTGTGGGCAACTGGAGGAGCTCAGTAGCCAGCGCCCTTCTCCTTCCGGCCCAACCTCCCCTCCAGCCCGAGCAGGCGCCCGCGCCACCCACCTCCCGAGCCCCCGGTGCTGGATGCGGTGCACGGAGCTCTCGCTGCCCCGAACACCCTATGCTTTAGTACCTGCTCTTCCCAGCTCCCCGCGCGCCCCAAGCCCCGTGCACCCCGGCGGACTCCTAGTCCCACTCGGCTCCTGCGCCGCGTACCACCTCCCCGAAAGGCATCTGTGCGCCCTGAGTCCAGAGGACCGAGCTCCCAAGGTGACGATCTTACCTTGGGTAGCCACGACCCGGCGACCTGCCTCCAGTCGCGGACAGCCGGGAACCCTCCCCTTCAGGGAGGGAAGGGCGGGGGGTAGGGCCGCGCGGCCATTGGGCAGACAGCGGGGGCGGGCACTTGGCCTCTGTTTGCGGGGCCTCGAGGCTCTGGACGCGCGCTCGGGACAGACCTGGGTTCCTACTAAGTCCACGAAAGTGCAGATGATCTTTCCGTCTTCGTCTCGAGCAACTTCCAGGGGAAGCCCAGGGTCTGACTAGAAACCAAGTAGAAACCGTGGTGGGCTCGATCCCGACGCTTCCCACGCGAAGCTACCCCCTCCTTCCGCCGAGTAATTTGAGGGGTGAGGGTCTGTATGTAGTTCGCTCCTGGACGCCCAGGGCCTAAGCACACAGTCAGTGCTCAATAAACGTCCGGTGTCACGCAGAGTTCACAAGGGTATGAGTGCCCAGCCAGGCGACACTCATTCTGGACCTGAGGAGGCAGGATCGGGGCATGTAGCTGTATGCAGGGCAGGGGCGCCAAGGTTGGCTCGCCCGGCTCGCAGGGTGTGGGCCTTGAGTGCTGCGTGGGAAAGGCCTCCTCCGATCAATGATTTAGGGCGGTACCTCACGGCAGTGCTCGCCTACCACCTCGCCCTTCCTCTGCTGGGCCAGAGGCCAGCAATTATTGAGTGCCCACTGAGTTCCAGGTACAGACTTAAAGTCTTATACCTTAGGGCCCATTAAATATCCTCAAAATAACCAGGTAGAGGTTTATTTTTTCCTATTTTAAAGAAAGATTAAAAGATTTGGAAAAAAAAAGATTTGGAAAAACGTTTGGCAGTTCTTAAGTTAAACATATGCCAACCCTATCACCCAGCAATCACTCCTGGTTGACCTATGAGTCCACCTGGAAACATGCACAATAGATAATGTTCATAGTGGCTGTATTGACAATAGGCAAACTCTGGAAACAACCCAAATGTCCATTAATAGAATGAACAGACAAACTGTGGTGTACACAGAAGTGAAAAACAACAAAGGCGAAAAACTATCGATACAACATGCATGAATCTGACCAGGATGAATGGGCAACATGGCTAAACAAGCCCAGCACAAAAAGTACATGCTGTCTGTTCCCAGACACAAGGTACGATAAGGTTCAAAAACAGGCAAAACTCGTCTACATAAACAGAAATCATATCACTGGTTACCTCTGGGGAATGTTGAGGAGTGGGTACAAAAGAGCGTTCTGGAGTGATGGAAATGTTCAATATCTTGATGTGAGTGGTGGGTACCTGGGCTTGCACATATGTAAAAATACGTCATCTGTACACTTAAGACTGTTACACTTTTTAGGACTTCCCTGGCGGTCCAGTGGTGAAGACTTTGCCTTTCAATGCAGGGGGTGCAGGTTCGATCCCTGGTCGGGGAGCTAAGATCCCACATGCCTCATGGCCAAAAAAAGGCCAAAACATAGAACAGAAGCAATGTTGTGACAAGTTCAATAAAGACTTAAAAAAAAAAAGTCACATCAAAAAAAATTCTTTTAGAAAAAGTGTTGTTACACTTTATACTGCAACTTTGAAAAGAAAGACAGGGCTTCCCTGGTGGTGCAGTGGTTAAGAATCCACCTGCCAATGCAGGGGATGGGTTTGAGCCTTGGTCCTGAAAGATCCCACATGCCACGGAGCAACTAAGCCCCTGTATCACAACTACTGACCCCGAATTATAGAACCCACGAGCCACAACTACTGAACCCCTGTACCACAACTATTGAAGCCCACACACCTAGATCCCATGCTCCGGAACAAGAGAAGCCACCGCAATGAGAAACCTGGGCACCTCAACAAAGAGTAGCCCCCGCTCGCCGTAACTAGAGAAAGCCAGTGCGCGGCAACGAAGACCCAACACAGCCATAAATAAATAAATAAATAATAAATTTTTTCAAAATAATAAAAAAAATTTTTTTAAACTTAAAAAATAATGACAGACAACTAAGGGCTAAGAGGTTTGGCTGAGATCACTTGCAAATGCCTGAGCACACACCTGTCTCCAAAATCAGTGGTACCAAACTGAATCGTAGAAAGATGCCTGAACACCATTCAGATGAGATTACTTTATGTAGTAACCCTGTGGATATTTCACAACATTCAGCATTTACAAAATGTTGTTAACATCACACCTGAACTCAACTGTGATAAAGCCAGCTCAGCCAAGACAGGATGAATGTTGATTAGTTTGAGAATTTACTCCTGCTTGCTACCCACCCCAAATTCAGTGACCTCATATCTAATTCTTGCAGGAAGACCATTGGGAGTATGGTGACTGGCTTTCAAATGCAGTTGTCATCCTCTGTCTTTGCTGGACCTTGCAAGGCTTTAAAAAATACAGCTTCCTGAAAAACACAATGAGATACTGACTTACTGCATTTGGGCTGATCTAACAAATATACCATAGGCTGGGTGGCTTATACAACAAACATTTATTTCTTGGTTCTGGAGGCTGGGAAGTCCAAGATCAAGGTGCCAACAGATTAGGTGTCTGGTAAGAGTTGTCTTCCTTGTTCACAGACTCAGTCTTCTCACTGTGTCCTCAGAAGGCAGAAGGAGCAAGGGAGCTCTCTTAAAAAAGCACTAATTCTACGGACTTCCCTGGTGGCGCAGTCGTTAAGAATCCGCCAGCCAGAGATAAACCCACGCACATATGGTCACCTTATCTTTGATAAAGGAGGCAAGAATATACAATGGAGAAAAGGCAGCTTCTTCAATAAGTGGTGCTGGGAAAACTGGACAGCTACATATAAAAGAATGAAATTAGAACACTCCCTAACACCATACACAAAAATAAACTCAAAATGGATTAAAGACCTAAATGTAAGGCCAGACACTATAAAACTCTTAGAGGAAAACATACGCAGAACACTCCATGACATAAATCACAGAAAGATCCTTTTAGACCCACCTCCTAGAAAATGGAAATAAAAACAAAAATAAATAAATGAGACCTAATGAAACTTAAAAGCTCTTGCACAGCAAAGGAAACCATAAACAAGATGAAAAGACAACCCTCAGAATGGGAGAAAATATTTGCAAACGAAGCAACTGACAAAGGATTAATCTCCAAAATATACAAGTAGCTCATGCAGCTCAATATCAAAAAAACAAACAGGGCTTCCCTGGTGGCGCAGTGGTTAAGAATCCGCCTGCCAATGTAGGGGACACTGGTTTGAGTCCTGGTCCGGGAAGATCCCACATGCCGCAGAGCAACTAAACCCATGCACCACAACTACTGAGCCTGAGCTCTAGAGCCCGCGAGCCACAACGACTGAGCCCGCATGCCACAACTACTGAAGCCCGCACGCCTAGAGCCCATGCTCTGCAACAAGAGAAGCCACGACAATCAAAAGTCCACTCACTGCAAGGAAGAGTAGCCCCCGCTCGCCGCAACTAGAAAAAGCCCATGCACAGAAACGAAGACCCAACACAGCCAATAAATAAATAAATATCTTTTTTTTTAAAGAACCCAATGCAAACATGGGCAGAAGACCTAACTAGACATTTCTCCAAAGAAGGTACACAGATTGACAACAAACACATGAAACGATGCTCAACATCACTAATCGTTAGAGAAATGCAAATCAAAATTACAATGAGGTATCACCTCACACCAATTAAAATGGCCATGATCAAAAAATCTACAAACAGGGCTTCACTGGTGGCGCAGTGGTTGAGAGGCCGCCTGCCGATGCAGGGGACACAGGTTTGTGCCCCGGTCCGGGAAGATCCCACATGCCGTGGAGCGGCTGGGCCCATGAACCATGGCCGCTGAGCCTGTGCGTCCGGAGCCTGTACTCCGCAACGGGAGAGGCCACAACAGTGAGAGGCCCGCGTACCGCAAAAAAAAAAAAAAAAAAAAAAAATCTACAAACAATAAATGCTGGAGAGAGTGTGGAGAAAAGGGAACCCTCTTGCACTGTTGGTGGGAATGTAAATTGATACAGCCGCTATGGAGAACAGTATGGAGGTTCCTCAAAAAACTAAAAATAGAACTACCATACAACCCAACAATCCCAGTACTGGGCATACACCCTGAGAAAACCATAATTCAAAAAGAGTCATGTACCACAATGTTCATTGCAGCTCTATTTACAATCGCCTGGACATGGAAGCAACCTAAGTGTCCATCAACAGATGAATGGATAAAGAAGATGTGGCACATATATACAATGGAATATTACTCAGCCATAAAAAGAAATGAAATTGAGTTATTTATAGTGAGGTGAATGGACCTAGAACCTGTCATACAGAGAGCAGTAAGTCAGAAAGAGAAAAAAAATACCATATGTTAGCACATATATATGGAATCTAAAAAAAAAAAAAAGGTTCTGAAGAACCTAGGGGCAGGACAGGAATAAAGATGCAGACATAGAGAATGGACTTGAGGACACAGGGAGGGGGAAGGGTAAGCTGGGACGAAGTGAGAGAGTGGCATGGACATATATACACTACCAAATGTAAAATAGCTAGTGGGAAGCAGCCGCATAGCACAGGAAGATCAGCTTGGTGCCCTGTGTCCACCTAGAGGGGTGGGATAGAGAGGGTGGGAGGGAGATGCAAGAGGGAGGAGATATGGGGATATATTTATATGTATAGCTGATTCACTTTGTTATACAGCAGAAACTAACACACCATTGTAAAGCAACTATACTCCAATAAAGATGTTTAGAAAAAAAGAATCCACCTGCCAATGCAGGGGACATGGGTTCGAGCCCTGGTCTGGGAAGATCCTACATGCCGTGGAGGAACTAAGCCTGCGAGCCACAACTACTGAGCCCACGTGCCACAACAACTGAAGCCCACGCACCTAGAGCCCGTGCTCCGCAACAAGAGAAGCCACCACAGTGAGAAGCTCACGCACTGCAACGAAGAGTAGCCCCCACTCGCCGCAATTAGAGAATGTCCACGCACAGCAATGAAGACCCAGTGCAGTCAAAAATAAGGAGAAAAACCATATGATCATCTCAATAGATGCAGAAAAAACTTTTGACAAAATTCAACACCCATTTATGATAAAAACTCTCCAGAAAGTGGGCATAGAGGGAACCTACCTCAACATAATGAAGGCTGTATATGACAAACCCACAGCAAACATCATTCTCAATGGTGAAAAACTGAAAGCATTTCCTCTAACATCAAGAACAAGGCAAGGATGTCCACTCTCACCACTATTATTCAACATAGTTTTGGAAGTCCTAGCCATGGCAATCAGAGAAGAAAAAGAAATAAAAGGAATACAAATTGGAAAAGAAGAAGTAAAACTGTCACTGTTTGCAGATGACATGATACTATACATAGAGAATCCTAAAGATGCCACCAGAAAACTACTAGAGCTAATCAATGAATTTGGTAAAGTTGCAGGACACAAAATTAATGCACAGAAATCTCTTGCATTCCTATATACTAATGATGAAAATTCTGAAAGAGAAATTAAGGAAACACTCCCATTTACCATTGCAATAAAAAGAATAAAATACCCAGAACAAACCTACCTAGGGAGACAAAAGACCTGTATGCAGAAAACTATAAGACACTGATGAAAGAAATTAAAGATGATACCAACAGATGGAGAGATATACTATGTTCCTGGATTGGAAGAATCAATATTGTGAAAATGACTACATTACCCAAAGCAATCTAAAGATTCAATGCAATCCCTATCAAATTACCAATGGCATTTTTTACAGAACTAGAACAAAAAATCTTAAAATTTGTATGGAGACACGAAAGACCCCGAATAGCCAAAGCAGCCTTGAGGGAAAAAAGCAGAGCTGGAGGAATCAGACTCCCTGACTTCAGACTACGCTACAAAGCTACAGTAATCAAGACAATATGGTACTGGCACAAAAACAGAAATATAGATCAATGGAACAAGATAGAAAGCCCAGAGATAAAGCCACACACCTATGGTCAACTAATCCATGACAAAGGAGGCAAGGATATACAATGGAGAAAAGACAGTCTCTTCAATAAGTGGTGCTGGGAAAGCTGGACAGCTACATGTAAAAGAATGAAATTAGAACACTCCCTAACACCATACACAAAAATAAAACCAAAATGGATTAGAGACCTAAATGTAAGACCAGACACTATAAAACTCTTAGAGGAAAACATACGCAGAACACTCTTTGACATAAATCGCAGCAAGATCTTCTTTGATCCACCTCCTAGAGTAATGGAAAGAAATACAAAAATAAACAAATGGGACCTAATGAAACTTAAAAGCTTTTGCACAGCAAAGGAAACCATAAACAAGATGAAAAGACAACCCTCAGAATGCGAGAAAATATTTGCAAACGAATCAACAGACAAAGGATTAATCTCCAAAATATATAAACAGCTCATGCAGCTCAATATTTTATAAATAAACAACCCAATCCAAAATTGGGCAGAAGACCTAAATAGACATTTCTCCAAAGAAGACATACAGATGGCCAAGAAGCACATGAAAAGCTGATCAACATCACTAATTATTAGAGAAATGCAAATTAAAACTGCAATGAGGTATCACCTCACACCGGTTACAATGGGCATCATCCGAAAATCTACAAACAACAAATGCTGGAGAGGGTGTGGAGAAAAGGGAACCCTTTTGCACTGTTGGTGGGAATGTAAATTGATACAGCCACTATGGAGAACAGTATGGAGGTTCCTTAAAAAACTAAAAATAGAATTACCATATGATCCAGCAATCCCACTACTGGGCATATACCCAGAGAAAACCATAATGCAAAAAGACACATGCACCCCAATGTTCACTGCAGCACTATTTACAATAGCCAGGTCATGGAAGCAACCTAAATGCCCATTGACAGATGACTGGATAAAGAAGATGTGGTACATATATACAGTGGAATATTACTCAGCCATAAAAAGGAACAAAATTGGGTCATTTGTAGAGACGTGTATGGATCTAGAGACTGTCATACAGAGTGAAGTAAGTCAGAAAGAGAAAAACAAATATCATATATTAACGCATATATGTGGAACCAAGAAAAATGGTACAGATGAACTGGTTTGCAGGGCAGAAATTGAGACACAGATGTAGAGAACAAACGTATGGACACCATGGGGGGAAAGCAGCGTGGGGGTGGGGAAGGGGTGGTGTGATGAACTGGGAGATTGGGATTGACATCTATACACTGATGTGTATAAAATGGATGACTAATAAGAACCTGCTGTATAAAAAAATAAATAAAATTCAAAAAAAAAAGCACTAATTCTATTCATGAGGGCTTCACCCTTATGATCTAATCACCTCCCAAAGACCCCACCTCCAAATACCGTCACATTGGGGATTAGTTTTCAATATATGAATGGGGGAGTGGAGCAGACAAAAACAGTCAGTCTACAGCAAATATCAACCAGCTATTATAGAAGAAAC
Organism: Leucopleurus acutus; assembly: GCF_964270905.1. Classification (NCBI taxonomy): domain Eukaryota; kingdom Metazoa; phylum Chordata; class Mammalia; order Artiodactyla; family Delphinidae; genus Leucopleurus; species Leucopleurus acutus. The sequence continues at coordinate 57,512,209 of NC_139158.1, forward strand.
AAACAAAATGAGGTGTCAGCAAGGATATGGAGAAATTGGAACATTTATACATTTCGGGTGGGAATGTGAAATGGTGCAGCTGCTATGCAAAACAGTACGGCAGTTCCTCAAAAAAGTAAAAATAGGCGGGGCAGGCCGGAGCGTGTCGGGAGTGGGCCCCGAGGCCCGAGCCGCGGGACCCGAGCGAAGGCCGCGCCGAGGTATCAGGGCCCAGCCCGGCTGCCCTAGCCGCCACCACGGGCATCAAATTTTTAGAAGTTATCAAACCTTTCTGTGCAGTTCTACCAGAAATTCAGAAACATGAAAGGAAAATCAAGTTTGGAGAGGAGGTACTACGGACTGCTATAACTCTCTTCATCTTCTTAGTATGTTGTCAGATACCACTATTTGGAATCATGGCATCAGATTCTGCAGATCCTTTCTACTGGATGAGAGTTATTCTTGCATCCCACAGAGGAATGCTAATGGAATTGGGTATCTCCCCAATTGTAACATCTGGTTTGATTATGCAGTTGTTAGCTGGAGCCAAAAATCATTGAAGTTGGAGATACACCCAAAGATAGAGCCCTATTCAATGGAGCCCAGAAACTATTTGGTATGATCATTACCATCAGGCAAGCCATTGTGTATGTCATGACGGGCATGTACGGGGATCCCGCTGAAATGGGTTCTGGAATCTGTCTCCTTATCATCATTCAGTTGTTTGTTGCTGGTTTGATTGTGCTGCTGTTAGATGAGCTGCTACAGAAGGGTTACAGCTTGGGGTCTGGGATTTCCCTCTTTATTGCCACCAACATCTGTGAAACCATTGTCTGGAAGGCCGTTAGTCCTACTACCATTAACACTGGCAGAGGTACCGAGTTTGAGGGTGCAGTCATAGCTCTCTTTCATTTACTGGCCACCAGGATAGCAGCATTATTCACAATAGCCACAAGGGAGAAGCAACCCAAATGTCTATTGATGGATGAATGGATAGAACAAAATATAGTATATACATACAATGGAATATTATTTAGCCTTAAAAAGGACAAAAATTCTAACATATGCTATTACATGGATGAACTTTGACAGCATTATACTAAGTGAAATAAGCCAGTCACAAAAGGACAACTGTATGACTCCACTTACATAAGGGATCTAGAGTAGTCAAATTCACAGAGTAGAAAGTAGAATGGTGATTGCCAGGGGCTTGAGGCAATGGAAAATGGAGAGTTAGTGTCTAATGGGTAGAGAGTTTCAGCTGGGGAAGAGGAAAAAGTTCTGGAATGGATGATGGTGATGAACGCACAATGTAAATGTACTTAATGCCACAGAACTTTACAATTAAAACTGGTTAAAATGGTAAATTTTACATTATGTATATTTTGCCATAATAAAAATCCAGGTCTAGGTAGTTTCCTGCCACCTTTTTCAGGGAACCAAAGGAGGGCACAACATCACATCTATGGTATTCTTGCTAAAACTCATAATCTGAGGAAACCCAAAATAAGGAACATTCAACAGCTGTCCTACACAATACCGTTGCCACTTGCCACATATAGCTATTTTAATTAAAATCAAATAAAATGTAAAATTCATTTGTTATAAAGCAGAAACTAACACACCGTTGTAAAACAATTATACTCCAATAAAGATGTAAAAAAAAAAAAGTAAAATTCAGTTCCTCATCCCCACTAGCCACATTTCAAATGCTATTTTCATGTGGCTAATGACTATCATATTGGACAGCATAGATATAGAGTATTTCTATCATCACAGAAAGTTCTATTGGCCAGTTTTTTTTAAGTTGTATTGGACAGCACTGATTTATAGAATAACTCTCCAAAAATGTGAAGGACATGAAAGACAAGGAAAGACTGAGGAACTGCTCCAGATTAAAGGAGAATAAAGAAACATAACAACTAAAAGCAAGGTGGGATTCTGGGTTGGACCCTGAAACTGAAAAGGACATCAGTGGGACAAATGATGAACTCTTACTAAGGCCTTTGGATTAGTTAATATTCTATTACGGTTAATTTTCTGGTTTTGGTCATTGTACTGTGGTTACGTACGATGTAAACATTTGTATTATTTTTGCAACTGTTTCGTAAGTCTGAAATTATTTGAAAATGAAAATTTTAAGTGAAATTTAAAAATCATCTTTTGACTCTATCCAGCTATATTCTCTTTCACTGTTGACTGCATCCCACCCTATTTCATGAATAAAATTTATTGATCATTGTGCATTTATTAGGCGAAAGGCAAGTCCAGAGAGTGATCTATACTACAGGTCGCCCCCTGCTCCATTGAGGTCCTAGGAGGCCCCCTCACCAGTAAAGTTCATCCCCAGGCAGGTGGCCCATGTCTCCAGACCAGTGCTCCAAGGAAGGCTGTGGCTCACATGCTATGACTCAGCAACCACCAGCTCATGTTTCCCCCCAGAGACCAAAGTCAGGCCCAAAGATAGTGCCAGAGGGCCCCAAAAATGTACATGTTCAAACGTCTAAGTTCCTTCAGGGGACTCTCCAAACTGAAAAACAAAATATAATCCCTGCCTTTACAACCTCATTTCAAGTAATAAGTTTTTAAATTGTTATTCTTTAAACTATTTTTTTACACTGTCAACTTTATTATGAAAAATTAATACATGCTTATAAAGTTAGTACGGGGAAAAACAGAAATGTTTGAGGAAGAAAACCAAAATTCATACTTATAATCCACCACCCAGAAAAAACTACTGGTAACACTCTGGTGTCTTTTCTTCTAGTACTTTCTCTTCTACAGTGCCGGATCCCTGAGTCCTCTGGCTTCCTGGAATCACCCTTGCCTCGCCCAGCCACATGGGAAGGACATAAAAGGGTCTGGTCTGGTATGAGTCCACCTTACCTCTCAGGGGTCTCAGGAGGAGGAAGGGACTTGGTCTGTGTCAGCTCATGGGTCCGATCCCTGCTGCAGCCAGCGCCTCTGGGGCTATCCAACCCCCTATGGTCTGTGTGGCCTCACCAACCTCAGGACATTGTGTTACTCATCACCTGCCACTCAGGGGCTGCCATCCTGCCCTTCCTTTCTGAGAACTACTGACATAAGTTGCTTGGCAACAGACATTTACTTGCAGTTTCGGGAAAAACAGGGAAATGAGTGCATGGGTAGGACATGCCTTCAAAGTTAGATATTGGAGTTCCTAAAATTCACACACCTCCCCCAACGCAGAAGGCCATTCCCTGGCCACATCCCTCCAAGAGCCCAGCTTCCTGCCACACTTATTGGTGCCTGACTTGCTTTCAGGCCTTCTTGCTGTCTCTTTTCCTAGGGCCCCTCCCCCAGGATCTGGAGCTCAGTGCAGAAAACAGAAATCACTGTAGGTATTATGTGCACAAAAGGTTTTTGTTTCTTGAAGCATGATTTACATTTCGTGAAATACATCCATTTTAACTGTGAAAATTGATTACCTTTTATCCAAGTAAATACCTGTGTAACCAGCTCCTAGATCAAGATCTAGGATATTTCCATCTCCCCAGAAAGTTCCCTTGTACTCCTTTTTCAGTCTCCATCCTCAGTCACTATTCTGATTCCATCATCATTGTTTAGTTTTGCCTGATCTTGAATTTAATATAAATGGAATCATATAATACATACTGTTTTGTCTCTGGCATCTTTTACACAACATTGTTGACATCCATCTATGTTGTTCCGTGTGTCAGGAATTTCTCTTTCATTGCTGAGCAGTATCCCATTATATGAATATATCACAATTTGTTTATTTATTCTACTTTTAGTGGAATATTCAGCCTTTTTGGGGTTTAGGCTATTAGGAATAAAGCTGCTATGAACATTCACATATAAGTCTTTTTGTGGAGTTATGCACGCATTTAAAAATTGGTGAACAAGAGGGTAGGGTATGTTTAGCTTTATTAGAAGCTTCCAACCAATTCTCCAAAGTGGTTGCACCACTTTATACTACCACCAGCAAGTATATCGATGGATCCAGGTTCTCCAGCACAGTCCTCTTCTTCACCAACACTTGACAGAGTCAGTTTTTTCACAGGAAGGAATTTCATACAGGGAATTAGTTGGTGCAAAATGGTGAGGGGGAATGGAGAAGCAGGAGTCAGAAGGCTGCCACTGGAGTAACTGAGTTCAACAGCACATTACCATAACCATGGTCAGAACTGAGGAGGCCACTGCTGCCACCCTCAGCTCCACATGGCTCTGTCTCAACATCTGGTTGATGCAGGAACATGCTGAGTCCGGCTGCTGAGACTGGCTCTGGACCTTGCATCTCTGTGTCCTTGCTGTCAGCATAAGTGACAGCAGGAAGATGGCCTCTGCCCCCGACCCCCAATCTCTGGTGGGGCATCTAATTGTCAGACCTTAATACTCATAACTCTAGCTGCAAAAGAATCCAGGAGAGACTTCCCTGGCGATTCAGTGGTTAAGACTCCACACTCCCAATGCAGGGGGCACGAGTTCGATCCCTGGTCGGGGAACTAAGATCCCACATGCTGCACAGCGTGGCCGAAAAAAAAAAATCTGGGAAATGCAGTTTCTTACTTTCTAGCCTCTGTCCAACATAGGAAAACACTCTAGAAGGAGGCAGAGGGAGCCAGTTGTATCAGTTGGCTTTTGCTGAGTAAAAAAGCTACCCCAGGGACTTCCCTGGTGGCACAGTGGTTAAGAATCCACCTGCCAATGCAGGGGACACGGGTTCAAGCCCTGGTCCGGGAAGATCCCACATGCCGCGGAGCGGCTGGGCCCGTATGCCACGACTGCTGAGGCTGCGCTCTACAGCCCGTGAGCCACAACTAGAGGAAGCCTGTGCACAGCAATGAAGACCCAACACAGCCTAAAATAAATTAAAAAAAAAAAGCTACCCCAACATGTAACAGACTAAAATAGCAACCACTTATTTAGCTCACAATTCTGTGGGTTGGTGATTTGGGGCTGGGCTTAGCTAGGTAGTTCTCATCTTATCTGAGCTCACTCATGACTTTGAAGTCAGTTGCCAATTCTGTTGGGAACTGACTGGCCTAGGATGGGCTCAGCTGAGATGGATCATCTCCGCCCATGTGGTCTCTCATCCGCCAGCAGGCCAGCCTAGGCTTGTTTTCATGATGGCTGGGCAGGTTTCCATGAGAGAGCAAAATGCTCTTTAGGCCTAGGTTCCAAATGGTACATCACTTCTGCCACATTCTATTGACCAAAGCAAGTCACAAGGCTAGTCCAGATTCAAGGGGAGTGGAAATAGACTCCACCTCGTCCAGAAGGTGAGGTAAATTCACACTGCAAGGGTGTGATTAAACGGTGGGTTGAAAAGTCAGGGTAATCTACCACACTAGTCCACAGCCCCCACCATGCCTCCCACTTCTGGAACTAGCTAGCAAATCCCAAGTACTCAGATCCATTTTTTGGGCAAAGCAACAAGATTCCCTGTACCTTCCCTTTTCTGTCCCTTTATTTTATCCTGTTTCTTAGGTTCCTTAACTTTATTTTCTAAATCTTCTAATTAATTTTTAATGTAAGGAATAACATTGAGAACTCATTCTTGTTGTCTGTTCTTCCTGCTTTTGCTTTATGGATGTGATATCTTTCTGAAGCTAATTACTAAAGAGAGCAATTAGAAAGCCTTCTTAAAAAAAAAAATCTTTTATGTTCCCTGCATGGTTTTCCTCTGAAACCATTTCTTGCTGTTTATTTAGTTTCTCTTTTATGTTGTAGGCTTTCCCCAAATGTCTGGTGAACTTTGTTCACATTAAGAGTGAGGCAATAAAAAGCATGAAGGAAGTTCTGCACACATCCATTGGTTGGCTTGTTTCTGAAAGGGCCATATGGGGACTGGCCTGTGGAAGAGCCCTACAGGCCAGAACATGAGGGTCTCACACATGGGGCTGTTCTGTTTCTTTAGAACATGAGCACTTAACTTGGTTTGGGACAGTGACTCCTTGGGCTGTCTGGTAAAGTCCATAGGCCAGAACAATGTTTTTAAAGGCATTTAAAGATACATAGGGTTACAAAGAAACAAAAGAAAACAAAACCCAATACTGAAATACATTAAAGTATTAAACAAATGTTTCAGTAAATAAATATGTAAATAGTGTCATGCAAAGATGATAATCTGAGGTATCTGCATCAATTCTATAATGATACTAAAACACCCAAAATTTCTTTTGGTGACCAAGTATCAGATCCTGCTAATAGCATTGTCACTTGTAGCCAACATTTTAAAAGGGAGGAAATTACAAAAGGCACACTTTAGGGGAGAGGTGATAGATGTGTTGATTATCTTGATTGTGGTGACTGTTTCATGCGTATATACATACGTCAAATCTCATCAAATTGTACACTTTAAATATGTGTAATGTTGGGTAAATACAGAATCCTACCAACAGAAAGACCTTTATGCACCAACACAGAGGGGAGAGAAAACACTATTATTGAAAATGCAATCAGTTTAAACCATGCAGGTACTTCACAATACACTACAAAGTCTCAGCAGCACTTCATACATTTTACATAATAAAGTAGAACAAAGAACAATTAAAACTTAATTTCAGATAGTAATTAGTGAAAAAGATGCATTTTTTTCCCCATCTGAATTGCAGAATCCCATGAATTCTGTCCATGAATCCCTTGAAAGTCTGTGGCTTCCAAGTCCCATCATTGTCCCAATAATGCCCAGACAATAACAATTTTTTCCTGATTCAGTATCCAACTTTGATCACCCATTGCTTTGAGTTGTCATGTTTTTTGATCTCCTTTAATCAGAAGCAGTTCCTCGGCCTTTCACTGCCTTGGTATTTTTAAAGACTGCAGGTCAGAATTTTCCTCTATTTGGGTTTGTTTGGTTTCATCCTCCTGATCAGATTCAAGTTAAACATTTTTTTTTTTTTTTGCGGTACGCAGGCCTCTCACTGTTGTGGCCTCTCCCGTTGCGGAGAACAGGCTCCGGACGCGCAGGCTCAGCGGCCATGGCTCACGGGCCCAGCCGCTCCGCGGCATGTGGGATCTTCCAGGACTGGGGCACGAACCTGTGTCCCCTGCATCGGCAGGCGGACTCTCAACGACTGCGCCACCAGGGAAGCCCCCAAGTTAAACATTTTTAACACTCAGAAGTGACACTGTCCTTCCTGTACATCAGGAGGCACAGGATGTCCATTTGTCCCATTACTGGGGATGTTCACTTCGATCACTTGATAAATGGGGTGCCCTCCAGTTTCTCCACGATAGATTTACTATTTCCTCATTTGTAACTAATAACTAATTCACTGAAAGGCTACATAAAAGTCCTGTTCCTCATCAATCTTTCACTGACTGGTTTTAGCATCTCAGTAGATTTCATAGATCTTCTTTGTATAGACACAATGTATTTCTAATTATGTCGGATCCTAGGTATTTTGTATTTTTGTCTTTATCCTGAATGAGATCTTGTCTTTCATTATATGTACTAACTCATTATTCATGGACATAGGAAAGTTATTTTTACTGATCATTTTGTTATCAACCACCTACCTTAGGACCTCTCCGGATCAGAGAAGGCTCCTCTTGCCCAGGACTTACTTTTTGTTTTTTGTTTTTTGCGGTACGCGGGCCTCTCACTGTTGTGGCCTCTCCCGTTGCGGAGCACAGGCTCTGGACGCGCAGGCTCAGCGGCCATGGTTCACGGGTCCAGCCGCTCCGCAGCATGTGGGATCTTCCCGGACCGGGGCACGAACCTGTGTCTCGTGCATCAGCAGGCAGACTCTCAACCACTGCGCCACCAGGGAAGCCCTGTTTTTTGTTTTTTAAGATTTTTTTTTTTAATTATCATTTATTTTTGGCTGCGTTGGGTCTTCATTGCTGAGCGCGGGCTTTCTCTAGTTGTGGCGAGCGGGGGCTACTCTTCATTGCGCTGCGCAGGCTTCTCATTGCAGTGGCTTCTCTTGTTGCGGAACGTGGGCTCTAGATGAGCAGCCTTCAGGAGCTGTGGCTCGTGGGCTCTAGAGCGCAGGCTCCATAGTTGTGGCACATGGGCTTAGTTGCTCTGAAGTATGTGGGATCTTCCCGGACCAGGGCTTGAACCCACGTGCCCTGCACTGGCAGGCGGATTCTTAACTGTGCCACCAGGGAAGCCCCTTACTTTGTTTTTATCACATGGATATTACAGGGCCACATGAGCCAGAGACCTATCAAAGGGTTTTAATGTCCTTTTGCTTCTGATTAAGTATCAATTACAAACAATGCCCAGACAGTAAATGCTCTGCTCCCAGCTCTAGCTGAAGGTGGAATCTCTGCTGGTCCAAAGACTTCTGGGCCCTCAAGCTTGTGTGGCTTGTATAACTAGGATGGATAAAGCCATCTCCAGGTGACTTTCAGAAAGAGCAGGAGTTCTGACCACTTTTTTACTCACCTTTCCTAGGGGCAGAAATCATAGGCCTGTAGTAACAGCCAATCATAACTCTAACCTCTTTCAGAACACTGAGGGGAAAGATCATTCTTATTCATTAATAGAAATGAGAAAGCAAGCCAGTGTAACTCATAACTTCTGAACACAGAGGGCCTTGCAGCAGGAAACTTGCAGATGCTACATGATATTTCCTTTGCTGCAACAAGCAGCTTATCACCTGGGAAAGGGACTTGTGATCCTGGGCAGTACCTACCTTGAGAGATAACACAGTCTTTTGTTTCTATCTGCTTCGCAGGAGAAAGAAAAAGTTGTTACTTGGTGATGTTGCAGAATCCTTGGCCCCAAGGGGCTTCTATAAACCACCTATTCATTCATGCATTCATTCATTCAATATGAATTCATTCATTCACCTGGCCTGCTATGTGCCAAGGTGTTAAGTATAATGTAGAAAACAAGAGACAATATAAACCCTCTTGGAGATTATAATCTGATGGGAAAAAGAAACATTAAACTATAAAACACATAAATAAACACATATAATGGGGGTGGGGTGAAGAAAGCTATTAAAAATTAGTACAGGATCTTCCCTGACAGTCCAGTCATTAAGACCCCGCGCTTCCACTGCAGGGGGTGTAGGTTCAATTCCCCACCAGGGAACTAAGATCCTGCATGGCACGCAGTGCAGTCAAAAAAAAAAAAAAAAGATACAATAATGTAAAAGTGTACTTAATGCCACTAAATTATACATTTAAAAAATGGTTACAATGGTCAATTTTATGTTATGTATATTTCACAATAAAAAGAAGAAGGAGAAACAGTTTTTAGTAAAAAAAGAAATAATAATAATAAAGCAGAAGGGAGCAACCTGGAAGTTGATGGGAAGCCAAGGACCAGGGGGAACTAGGAGTGAGAAGACTCCCTTGGGGGGAATGGTCAAGAGACTGAGGGAACACAAGTGTCTAACAATCAATCTTAAGTTTTTTGCTCGGTGATTCTATAACTCTCCTCTATCCCCCTAAACTTTAGTAAAAGTCTGCTATACTCAGATACCTGATTCTTTGGGGGCCTGCTATGTGCCAGGTGTTAAGTATAATGTAGAAAACAAGAGACACAATATAAAAGAGCATGTATTCTTTGCAGACACATCAGGGCAGAGAGAAGGGAGGAGCCACATGCACTGAGACCCAAGTGAGAAGGACAATGCCGCAAAATCAGAAGATGAGAACAAGTGATGGCCAGGAGACATATGATGTGCTGGGGCAGTACCGAGTATCCCACTTCAGGCAGGATGAGGGCTCAAGCAACTGGTATTGGAATACTGAAGGATGGGCCAGCTCCACAGGGGTGGAAGACCTCAAACCACCCAGAAGGCAGAGATCTGAATCACATGGGTGAACCTTATGAACTTCGTAGCCTGCAGGCTCTCTCCTACGTTAAGCTAAACTGAGTCCAGGGGTGCCATTGTGATGCAGTTCCTACCTCACTGAAATACAAGATTCATCTTCAGGGCGTGCTTTTTCTTTTCCTGCTTCCTGGGATCTGCCATGTTCAGAGGATTATGGGGGAAAAAAGAAAGCTATGGATGACAGGCAAAGGAGAGCCAAGTAGTGCACAACTGGCATACCTGAAAGGAACAAAAACAATGAAATACAATAGCTATTTAAAAATATAATTCAGGAAAATGTTTCTAAAATAAAAAAGGATTTCAATATACATTTGAAAAAAACAATGTTTATACTAAAATATATAGTCTAGTAATATTACTAGAAAACAAAGAATCTTTGGGGCACCCAGGCAAAAAGAGCAAGTATAAAGGCTCCAAAAAAATGTTTTTTAACATATAAGAACTCAGGAATATTGTTCTTAGGAAATTGTACAAAAATAGGGAATCAGAGAGGAAAAAAAAAAAAAAATGGGGCTTCCCTGATGGCACAGTGGTTGAGAGTCTGCCTGCCAATGCAGGTGACACGGGTTCGTGCCCCAGTCCGGGAAGATCCCACATGCCGCAGAGCAGCTGGGCCCGTGAGCCATGGCTGCTGAGCCTGCGCGTCCGGAGCCTGTGCTCCACACAGGAGAGGCCACAACAGTGAGAGGCCCGCGTACCGAAAAAAAAAAAAAGAAACTAGATTTTCTAGAAAATATCAACAGTGAAAATACTAAATGTCAGAACCCCTGTAGGATACAGCTAAAGCAGCAGTCAGAGGAAAATTCATAACTTAAACACTAATACCAATTTTTTTTTTCTTTTGGCCACTCTGCACAGCATGTGGGATCCTAGTTCCCCCACCATGGATCGAACCTGCACCCCCTGCAGTAGAAGCGCTGAATCTTAATCACTGGACTGCCAGGAGAAATCCGCTAATACCAATTTTGTAAAAAAGACTGAAAATAGAAGAATTAATAAGCACCCTTAAAGAGTTATAGATAAACCAAATAAAAGCAGAAGGAAGGACTTAATGAAAATAAAAGCACAAATTAATGAGTTGGACTTCCCTGGTGGCGCAGTGGTTAAGAATCCGCCTGCCAATGCAGGGACATGGGTTCGAGCCCTGGTCCGGGAAGATCCCACATGCTGCGGAGCAACTAAGCCCGTGAGCCTGCGCTCTACAGCCTGTGAGCCACTACTACTGAAGCCCATGTGCCACAACTACTGAAGCCCGCATGTCTAGAGCCCATGCTCCACAGCAAGAGAAGCCACCTCAATGAGAAGCCTGCGCAATGCAAGGAAGAGTAGCCCCCACTCGCCACAACTAGAGAAAGCCCATACACAGCAACAAAGACCCAACACAGCCAAAAATAAAGAAACAAAATAAATTTATAAAAAAAAAAAAAAAGAATCCGTCTGCCAATGCAGGGCACACGGGTTCCAGCCCTGGTCTGGGAAGATCCCACATGCTGCGGAGCAACTAAGCCCATGTGCCACAACCACTGAGCCTGCGTTCTAAAGCCCGCCAGCCACAACTACTGAGCCTGCATGCCACAACTACTGAAGCCCCCGCTAGCCGCAAGTAGAGAAGCCCCCGCTAGCCGCAAGTAGAGAAAACCCGCGTGCAGCAACAAAGACCCAATGCAGCCAAAAATAAATAAATAAATTTATTTATTTTTAAAAAGTTGAATGATTAGTACTTAGATGCTCATTTTATAATTCTAAGCACTTTTTTAATGTGAACTGTTTTACAGTAATTTTTAGTTTGCTAAATGAACTACAATATATCCACACAATGGATAAGAATAAAAAAAGAATAATAATACTATGTACTGCTATAAAAAGATCTCCAAGATACATTGTTAAATGAAACAAACAAGTGCAGAATCCTATATATAGTAGGCAATCTATTGTGTAAGAAAACCGTGCAAGCAGGAAGTAGAATAAAAATACACGTACGGGACTTCCCTGGTGGCACAGTGGTTAAGAATCCGCCTGCCAATGCAGGGGACACACGTTTGCGCCCTGATCTGGGAAGATCACACATGCCATGGAGCAACTAAGCCCGTGCGCCGTAACTACTGAGAGCCATGTGCCACAACTACTGAAGCCCACGCACCTAGAGCCCATGCTCTGCAACAAGAGAAGCCACCACAATGAGAAGCCCGCGCACTGCAGAGAAGAGTAGCCCCTGCTTGCCGCAACTAGAGAAAGCCCATGTGCAGCAACAAAGACCCAACGCAGCCAAAAAAAGTACGTATTTGCTTATATTTGTATAAAGAGAGATAGAAAGATATGTAGGAAACCTAGAAGGCTATTATACATTAGGGCAGAGGGGGAAACAGGGTAGATGAGGACAGAGGCAGGACCAAGTTTTTCAGTAAAAACATTTTTATCATTTTGATTTCTAAACCATGTTACCTGTTTAGAAAACAAAATTTAATTAAAACAATAAACATTTTAAAAATTCAAGTAGAAATTAACACAACATTGTAAAGCAACTATACACCAATAAAAATTGATTTAAATAAATAAATAAATAAATTTTAAAATAAATAAATAAAAATTCAAGGCTGGCCCAAATGGATTCACTGGTAGTCTGCCAAACATTTAGGGAAGAAAATATACCAATTTGCTAAAATCTTTTCCTGAAGATATAGAAGCAGAGGAAATACTTCCTCATTCCATGAGGCCAGCATTACCATAATACCAAAACCAGACAAAGGCATACAGGGAAACTGCAGACCAATATCACTCATGAACACAGATGCAAAAGTCCTCAACAAAATATTAGCAAATAGAATCCAACAATATGTAAAGAATTATACACCATGACCAAGTGGGATTTATCCCATGTATGCAAGGCTGGCTCAACATCTGAAAATTAATTAATGGCATCACATCAACAGACTGAGGAAGAAAAATCACATGATCATACCAATAGATACAGGAAAAGTATTTTACAAAATCCAACATCCATTCATGATAAAAATGCTCAGCAAACTAGAAATAGAGGGGAACTTCCTCAACCTGATAATGAACATCTACGAAAACCTACAAGAAACATCATACTTCAATGGTGAGAAACTAGAAACCTTCCCACTAAGATCAGCAACAAAGCAAGGATGCCTCGTCTCACCACTCCTTTTCAAATTGTACTGGAAGTCCTAATTAATGCAATAAGATCAAAAAAAAAAAAAGAAATAAAAGGTAAGTAAATTGGGAAGGAAGAAATAAAACCATATCTGTTAGCAGATGACATGACTGACTATGCAGAAAATCTGAAAGAATCAACAAAAAAGTCTTGGAACTAATAAACAATCATAGCAAAGTTGTAGGATATAAGGTTAATATGCAAAAATCATTCCCTTTCCTCTATATCAACAATGAAGACATGGAATTTGAAATTAAAAATACATTACCATTGCAGCCACTATGGAAAACAGTATGGAGGTTCCTCAAATACTAAAAACAGAGTTGCCATATGATACAGCAATCCCACTCCTGGGCATATATCCAGAAAAGAGAAAACTGTAATCTGAAAAGATACATGCACCCCAACGTTCATAGCAGCACTACTGATTTATTTATTTATTTATTTTTATATTTTATTTATTTTTGCCTGCACTGGGTCTTCGTTGCTGCGTGCAGGCTTTCTCTAGTTGCGGTGAGCAGGGGCTACTCTTCCTTGCAGTACACGTGCTTCTCACTGCGGTGACTTCTCTTGTTGCAGAGCACAGGATCTAGGCACGCAGGCTTCAGTAGTTGTGGCTCACAGGCTCTAGAGCGCAGGCTCAGTAGTTGTGGCACACAGGCTTACTTGCTCCGCGTCATGTGGGATCTTCCTGGACCAGGGCTCGAACCCATGTCCCCTGCATGGGCAGGCAGATTCTTAACCACTGCACCACCAGGGAAGTCCCCAGCAGCACTATTTATAATAGCCAAGACATGGACGCAACCTAAATGTCTATCAACAAATGAATGGATAAAGAAGATGTGGTATATATACATACAATGGAACACTACTCAGCCATAAAAAAGAAGGAAATAATGCCATTTGCAGCAACATGGACGGACCTAGAGATTATCATACTAGGTGAAGTAAGTCACAAAGAGAAAGACAAGTACCATATGATATCACTTATATGTGGCATCTAAAATATGACACAAATGAACTTATTTACAAAACAGAAATAGACTCATAGACATAGAGAACAGACTTGTGGTTGCCAAGGGGAAGAGGGTTGGGGAAGGGATAAATTAGGACTCTGAGATTAGTAGGTACAAACAACTATATATAAAATAGATAAACAGCAAGGTCCTACTGTATAGCACAGGGAAATATACTCAATATCCTGTAATAAGCCATAATGGAAACAAATATGTATATATATGTATAAATGAACCACTTTGCTATACACCAGAAACTAATGCAACATTGTAAATCAACTATACTTCAATGCTAATAAAAAATACATTACTGGGCTTCCCTGGTGGCGCAGTGGTTGAGAGTCTGCCTGCCGATGCAGGGGACACAGGTTTGTGCCCCGGTCCAGGAAGATCCCACATGCTGCGAAGCAGCTGGGCCCGTGAGCCATGGCCACTGAGCCTGCGCATCCGGAGCCTGTGCTCTGCCACGGGAGAGGCCACAACGGTGAGAGGCCCGTGTACCGCAAAATAAAAAAAACAAAAAAAACATTACTATTAACACCCCCAAAAATGAAATACTTAGATATAAATCTAACAAAATGTGTACAAGATCTCCTTAAGGAAAACTACAAAACTCTGATGAAAGAATCAAAGAACTAAATAAGTGGTGAGATATTCCCTGTTCATGGATAGAAGACTCAATATTGTCAAGATGTCAGTTCCTCCCAACTTCATCTTCATCTATTCAATGCATTCCCAATCAAAATCCTAGCAAGTCATCTTATACCATGCATAGCACCCAGCAGAGTGTCAGGGCCAAGGCAGGCTCGATGAAAGTGAAGCAAGCATAAGAAGTTGTGGTGGAAACCCGGCTCAGAGGTACTGGGGCAAAAGTGGGAATATAAAGAAAGGGCACTGGGCAAACTCGAATGATTAAAGAAACCCAGGTACTAACTGGGCATCTGGAACCACGGAAACCAGGGGCTCAGTGGCCTCGGGGAAGGATCTCACTCTCTGCCATTCTCTGTGTATCAGTTTCCTCTACTTGATGAGAGGAAGTAGCCTCACCTCAAGCCTCACCACAAGCCTCACCTAACCCCAATTTCCCACAGCTTCTAGGGGAATAGGGTCTCACCCTCTTCCTCAAGTTCAGTTTGAAAAATAAGCAGAAAGGTTTCAGACCACCCAAGCTTGAGCCCTTCAACCAAAGTCAGAGGGGCCTGTTCTTGTAAGAATACAGCCACTCGGCAAGGACCACCAGCCTGGAGTGAGGGAAGTAGCAGGCCAAGAAAGCAGACTTTACAGGGCAGGGGTGTCCCACTGGGGGCCTCTGGGACATTTCCAGTGGCACAGCTTGCCACAAATACAGACTGAGGTCCCTTTAGTGCTTCAAGGTCAGAGGGTGATTTGTGGCACCCTAGGATGGAGAAGGTGGCCTTGTCCTAGTAGTGATGGTGGTGACGGAAGGCATGGCATGGCTGATGGCCTTCACTGCAGAATTGGAAGGGCAAAACTCCAATCACAGGTGCTGCCTCCAAAGTGAGTGTGGGTGGGTTCTTCCTGGGTGCCGAAAGGGCAACTAATACTTGGCAAACATGAGACCAGGCCCACACCTGCACACTGACCACCTAGGAGGAGGCCTGTTCTGCCCATGCAAGAAAGCCATACCTCACAGGTCACAAGTAGATCGTGAAAATAGATATAACTGAGGTTTTATCCAACTGAATCATTTTAAACCATCACTAGGAGCTACTGAGTAAAGACTCCCGAACAGCAGTTGGGTGCCCCATCCATAACCTTTTGGGCCTGACCATGGTGCAGGCAGGCCCAAGGGCTTTTTGTGGGGGCAGAAAAAGCCAGGGAATTTGCCTTGGGACCAACTCACAATCAGACGGAAGGGGGTTCCAGACAAACACCCACAGTCCTTCACCCCTCAGGTGAGGTCATTCAGAGGTGACTGCTGTGTACTGGCCCCCAGGGGCACTTAGTGCACTTAGCTCCCTACCTACCCTTGATAACACACCTGTATGGTCTGCCACCCCTTCCAGTGCTTTCTGGGATCACCTCCAACATAAACTGCTTGTACCTAATCCTTGTCTCAGGCTCTGCTTCACAGGGATCCACACCAACCCACCACATTTTGGTAGAGGACGCATGTGCTACCATCCGAAGGAGGCATTTAAGGAGACAGAAGTGATGAGGGGGACAAGAGGTGGAGAACCTCCCAAGAAGTCTCTTGGGGACATACTTGACCACGAAGGCTCAGACACCCAGCTCAGAGTGGCACAGGAAAAGACGTGAATTAATCAAACTCACAGAAACAGAGGATGAAATCACACACTCAGTGCTTTTAATTCAAACTGAGAAGGACAACATCAGACCTCTCTCACCCACCACCACCCTCTCTCCCTGCAGACAAAGTAAGCCCATGATTATCTCATGGCTGCCAGTGGGCATGGGCTGGGACCAAAAGGAGCTATGGAGCCTCTCTGCTGAACAACTCACACCTTTGTGAACTGTGGTGGGGCTGGACACTGAGCAGGCCCTCGCTAACAAAATCCTTGATGATGGCGCCTAAGTAGGTGCAAAGGCAGAAGCCAGCTCCCTGACCCTCGAAATCTCAGAGACTGCTTTTGCACTGCGATGACTATGGGTTTGGAAGAAAGTGGGCTGAGTTCCAAGCGGCCGTTCCTTACTGCCCCAGCACTAGTGGCTGGTGGACTGTTTGGGGCTGGCTGGCAGGGATGGGAGAAAGTGGGGTCAAGGACAAGCGGGGCTGGCCCGCTGCAGCAGTCTGAATAAGTCACGAGGTCACTCCAGGCATAGGAAGCTCTGTGATTCCTCCTCTCTACCCTCTCCCCGGCCCCCTTTTCTGCCAGCTTGTCCCAACCATTTGTCCTGGGTGTGGCAGCACACCAGAGCTGGGAGGAGGCTGGGAAGGAGGCAGATGCCAAATTTTACCTGGCTGTATTTCCGTCCATCTCCATCCTCCCTCCTTGCCCTCTTAGGGAGTCCCATCCCATTGAGGGGTCAGCGGGGCCAGGCAGCACTGAATTCTTTCTCCAGACCCTGGACAAACTGGTCATTGAGGAAGAGCAGCTGACCATGGGGCAGGAAGCGGGTGAGGATGCCCTCGATGTAGTCAGCCCGCAGCAGGAGGCTGGCAGTGGGGACCAGCAGCCGGAGGTGCTCAAGGAGAAGGCGGGCCAGCAGTCGAAGCGTGCCCTCTGCCAGCAGCAGGTTCTCGTGGGCATTCAGCACCAGGGCGAAGCCTAATGAGAGCACGCCTAGCCACACCACTGTCCGAGGCTCCTGGAAAGGGTCCCCTGCTGTCAGGCGGAAGGCCCCACATGGGGACTCACGCAGGTGCACTGGGTCATCTGAGGACTGGGGCTGCAGGTCCACAGCAGGCCGGCCACATGCCTGCAACTGCAGCTGGCACATGGACTCCACCTGCCTGTAGAGAATAGGTGGGTCACTGACCTGTCACCCTCAGGACCACCCCTGGAGCTGGGAGCTGCCATTATCCCCATAACTAGATGCAGAAATTGAGCCCCAGAAAGACTAAGTGAAGTGACCTGCCCAGGGCCACAGAGCAGGGAGCATAAGCCCAGATGGGAATCCAGGCTCCAGCCTCCAGGCCCTGAACCATTTCACTCCATGTGGCCAAGAGAAGGCAGGTTCTGAACACAGCTCCTCGGGCTGGGAAAAGGCACCAGGGGATGAAGATCCTGCCCCTACCTGCTTCACAGAGGCCTCCTCAACATCTCAACAAGAGATGAGAAGCGGAGTAAAAGCTATGTCCAACCCAGGCTGTCCAACCTCTCCACCCTCACCCCATCCTGCAGCCCTCTCCAAATAAAAAAGAAAAACCTTGCACTTGGACATCCAGCTTTTGAAATTACTCTCTTATCTCTCATGAATCACCTTCCAATCTGGGCCATGTACAGGCTGCTCTTAAAGACACGTTTGGTTTTCTGTGCCACATAAGGGGGAGGAAGCCCAGCAGAACAAAGAGATAAACAAGAGGCTGGCCCAGGGTTGTCCCAGAGTGTTAATCCCCCCACCCAAAACACAGAGGGGCCAGGAGATTTTGGTACCTGCTGGTTCAGACTGGGTCTGGGAGGGGAAGGTCCAAGGTCAGCCATCCCATCTAGAACAGTGTTTCCCAACTGTACCCTGTGGATCCTGGGCTTTTGGGAGGCTCTTGGCGCAGATTCCCATAAACCACATTCTCTCTCCTCCTTAGAGATTCATAAAGCTTAAAGGCACACTAAGGGCCCTGAAAAGTCCTGCACTGCAAAGCATATTTAATTTGTACTGCTTACACTCAAATCCCAACTCTTTCACTTTCTAGATGCATAACCTTAGACAGGTTAAATTTCTTTAACTCTCTGTAGCTCAGTTTACTCATCTGTAAGGTGGGGATAATGTACCTACCTCAAAAGACTGTTTCAAAGATAAAATGAGTTCATATACACGAAATGCTCAGAACATAAAATGCTTAGTACATACAGGTCAATAAATGCTAACTACAAAAAAATTACCATAAATGCTAACTATAATAAATGATGATGATAATAGCATTATTATGTCTTTAACTCTTTTTCATATAATACTTGTGACAACTGTGGAAGACTCTTTGAAAGCACTACTCTAAAACTTTCTCTCTGCTTCTTAGTCCTCCTGTTTCTCTGGGCCCCCCAGAAAACCTATCATAATCAGTGTGTATTCAATGGGCTGGACTGTGTTACCTGGCCACGGCCAAAATCTGCTCCTTTCGGAGAAGCCTGTCCCTCTCAGCACCATGTGGCTGTGCGTCATTGGGTGAATTCTCGGTACCAAAGAAGCAGGAGTAAAGCACTCGGCAAAGGCCCTCCTCAGCCTTCGTGGCCCGCAAGGTGTGGATGAGGAAGGCATGGACCATGGCTCTGGGATGGATGCTACAGGAAAGCCAGAGACCTCAGTGAGATGAGTGCAAAACCCCAGAGGGGAGGCAACCACAGAAAGGGTCTGGCCTAGCTAGGCCTGGGAGTGTGTCTGGAGGCTGGTGTGGCTGGTCGCTGGTCCTCCTCAGTCACCCAAGACACACGCCCAGCCTCTGAATGTGGTCAGCACCAACTCTGTCCATAGGAGTCTAGCAGCTAAGATATCTTAGACAACCCCAAAGCCAAATCTACAAACAACCGGCCAGGAATCTTGAAAAATGTCAGTCATCAGAGTCAAGGAACACTGGGTAGCTGCTCCAGACTGAAGGAGGCCAAAGATAAAAGACAGTCGAATGCATCCTGCGATACCAGATAGGAGCCCTGGCAGAGAAAAAGGTAGTTTCAACATAGGGCATTACTAGGACAACTGGAAGCATTTAAGTACGGATTACAGGTTAGGTAATAGATCGATGTTACCTGATTTTGAATGTAGGAGAATGTCCTTGTTTTTAGAAAATACACACTGAAGTACCTATAAATATAGAGGTAAAGGGGCATCATAGCTGCAACTAACTTAATTGGAAAATTAAGTATACAGGAGTTCTTTATAAGAACAGTCTTGAAATTTTCCGTAAGCTTGAGATGACGCCAAAATAAAGACCAAGAAATAGTAATAATAATGGTGTTTGGCTCAGTGACCAGCCCGGGGGTGAAAGGCAGCGGGTAGACGGTAAGCAGATATCTGTAGCTAAGGGTAAATAGATCGTGAGTTTAAACTGGTTAAACAGGAAGGTTCGCGACAGCGCTTTGAAACCCGTAGCTCGGAGACCTCGACTGACCTCCCGCGACCCTCTACCCGCAATCAGAGCCGTCATCAGCCTTCGCCACCGCGTCCCCACCCCCCCCGCCCCCAACAGAGAAACGGTAGCGGCCAAGACATTTTACGTCACTACTTCGCGCAACCCTGTGGCGCTGTGCCTCTGGGGGACTGTAGTTGCTTGCCCCAGCTAGCCAAGCCTAAGGAGGGGGCACCCTGGACTGAGTGTGCCCTGCAACCCCGGGCCGCTGTCCTCGAGGCGAGACACTCACCTTTTCTTCCGTGCACACGGACTTCTACTAACAAGCCACTTCACTCGGCTAAAGGGGCGATATGGCGGTTGCGCAAGCCAGTAGCGGGCGCGCGCGCGAGAGTGACGCGCTCAGGGTGGGCGGGGCCTCACATCCCGAGCTGTGCTCTGGATTCGAGGCGTGGGTGGCCTTCTGACACCTGGACCTCGGGCTCAGGCAACTTTCACCGTCGGACCAAAAGCCCCTTGCTCCGGGTTCACGGCGCGGCCCACACTGGTCACTCACTGACTGGGTACGCGGGGTTTCCACTCGAAGCCCTAGACCAGTCGAGCCCCAGGCCACTTCCCCTGGCAGCCACGAGGGGGCGCCCGACCCGGTGCGTGGCCTTTCCGGAAGAGGCGGGGTCTGAAGGTGCAGGGCCGAGGTCTCCAACTGGCCGATATGCGTGGGAATCACTGTTAAAATTCAGGTTGCTGGGCTTTAGCTCCGGGAAAGAAGGCTTGTGGGGAAACGTGCGTATTTACGTAGTTGGCGGGGAGGGCTTCTGGGTTGTGGGTTCTTGCGGTGGGTTAAGACTAGGGCTCGGTTTGGAATGGAAAGATTAAAACTCTGGTCACCAGCTATGCATCCTGGCAGGTCAGTCACTTTACTGGGCTCCAGTGAAGCCCCATATTAGTTTTTCCTTTCACACTCCCACCTCTAACAAGCTCTTTCCTTGTCCCCTCTTTGAGGGAGGGCATCAAAAGTGTAGGGAAAGGACTTGTACCTTAAGCCTGAAAGGGCCACTGCCAGGTGCTTCCCTGTTAGAGTCTTGGCCCAGAGGTGTTTGGGGCCCTGCAAGATTTGTGTGGGCCTCATTGCCTGCCCTGGGCACCCCGGCCCCCCACCTCCCCACATAATCCTTTTACTTCTTGGCATGTGAACTGCTGCAACCTCCCCAGATGTGTTCTGTGTCTCAGAACCCCACACTGGGTGTTTCCTCGGCCTGGCCTGACCTTTCTTCCCCTTTATTAGCCCTTCAAAAGGTACTCAGACCAAAACCTAGGGGAAGTCTTCCTGCTAGACTGCCCATTAGCATTCAGCTGTCCCCTTTATATCCGTTGTGAGGGTCTGCCTATGGTGTTGATGTCTCCTATGGGGTACACCCTGGCTGTGGTGTCTAGTTTCGTTCCCCACGTCCATGCACAAGGCAGGCCTGGAGCCAACCCAAACACACTTCTTGGTGACTGAAGAAAGAAGGGCAGGGCAGCTCAAGCAGGGACCTTGGAGTGCAATCTGGGCCTCTCTGGCCATAGGACGTGGGCAGGGGGGGCAGTGAAGGGAGGCTAGAGGAGGTGGCCTTGGGGCTGGCCAGAGCATGTGGGCATTCTGACCACAGATGCAACACATATATGTATTTGTAGTGGAGGGGCAGGCCCAGAGACAGTTGGGCCTCAGCCACAAGGCTGGGATGATGTTGGCTCAGTTCCTGGTCTTTATCACTCTCAGCCAGGACTCATGTCTGCCACCTGATTACAGCAAAGAGCTGGCAGAGGGCACTGGTTGCTGGGGGCCAAATGGCATCCGGAACACAGTATTCTGGCCTGTGTCCACTCCTCAGGCAGTGAGTCTACTCCAGGTCCCAGGCTGCTGGGGAGGCCAGCCTAGTGTGACATACACAGAGAAGACAGCAGTGAGAAGCCGGCCTGAGCTTCTGGAGGTCAGTGGGGGACCCAGATGGAGGTGGTGTCCAGATAAGTGAGGCAGACTCAGATGCTGCCCCCAACTTTTGGCAGCCCTCAGCCAACTTGTGCCCCCAAGGTCAAAGTAATTTGCTGGGGACAGTGAGGCAGGAAGGAGCCTGGGTCCCCCGAGACGCTGCAGAGCCTTCTTGCTGAATGAGGAGCACATATTGCAATGTATTTATTTTGTTAAACCGCTGTGTGGGGTTTCTGTTACGTGCAGCCTAACTCAAATGAGTTAAGTGAGGCAGCATGTGAAGTGGGCAGAGTGGAGCCTGACATGTAGTCGGTACTCAATAAATCAGTAAATGTTGACAAGCATTAATGCAGAGGCAGGATAGGAGAAGGTGTCAGAGAGGCCTTGGTCAGTCCTGGAAAGCAGGTGGGGCCTTCTGGTATGGCAGCAGCTCAGAGGCAGGGCGATGGACAGGCTGAACTTCTGCTTCCTGGTATGTGCATGTTCATGTTTGCCAGCCTTTTATAGCAGTTACCCTAGAAATTGTGGCGGGGCCAGGCACACAGTACATGAAGATGTGGGTTTGTGGCTAGAGTGTGTGTGTGTGTGTGTGAGTGATAGAGACAGGAGAGAAGGAGAAAAATTAAGCACTACAATTCAGTATCCTGTAATAACCATACTGGAAAAGAATATGAAAAAGAATATGTATATTATATATGACTGAATCACTTTGCTGTACACCAAAAACTAACACAACAACACTAACACAATCAACTGTACTTCAAAAAAATAAATAAATAAGAGGCTGGCTGGATTTGAGGCCTGGCCCACCTGCCTAGCTGAGATGAGGGGCCACACCTTCAAGTCATTTCCCCTCCCCCTTCTCTGGCTGTGGGCAAAGGTGCCCATCACTCCACTGCCCAGCTCTGCTCTTCTCAGTGGCCTTCTGAGTTGGGGGGGTTGCCTGAAGCCCCTCACATTGACCCCTTCCTCACACTCCCACCCTCCATTGCTCTTCACTCATTTCAGGGTGAGGTCTGCCCCACAGTGGCAGGCAGCCTGGTGTTTGCCCCTTCCGATCCCTGTTGATGCCCACCATCAGGATGCATGTGGTGTCTGATACTGACTCAATTTGGACTACAGTTTCCATTTCCTACTCACCCAAGCCATGCAGGGTCCTGAATCACTGATGGGCAGCCTGGCTTGGGAAGCTCTGCTGCTTCTCCCAGACAACAGGACCAACCCTCAGGTCCTGCTTAACACACCTCCAGGGACAGGGAGCTCACTCCCCCAAGATAGCCCCATTGTTTTTTTTCTTTTTTTGGCTGCATTGGGTCTTTGTTGCTGCATGCAGGCTTTCTCTAGTTGTGGCAACCTGGGACTTCTCATTGCAGTGGCTTCTCTTGTTGTGGAGCATGGGCTCTAGACCCGCGGGCTTCAGTAGTTGTGGCTCGTAGCCTCTAGAATGCAGGCTCAGTAGCTGCAGCGCATGGGCTTAGTTGCTCCTCTGCATGTGGGATCTTCCCAGACCAGGGATCGAACCGTGTCCCCTGCCTTGGCCAGCAGGTTCTTAACCACTGCAACACCAGGGAAGTCCCCCCATTGTTTTTTGTTTTGTTTTGTTTTGTAATTTATTTATTTGGCTGCGTTAGGTCTTCATTGCTGCGTGCGGGCTTTTTCTAGTTGAGGTGAGCGGGGGCTACTCTTTGTTGCAGCGCGCAGGCTTCTCATTGCGGTGGCTTCTCTTGTTGCAGTGCACAGGCTTCAGTAGTTGTGGCACATGGGCTCAGTAGTTGTGGTGCACGGGCTTAGTTGCTCCACGGCATGTGGGATCTTCCTGGGCTAGGGCTCGAACCCGTGTACCCTGCTTTGGCAGGTGGATTCTTAACCACTGTGCCACCAGGGAAGTTCCCCCCTCCCCCACTGGTTTTTGACAGCTGGAAACGCTTATTGATGATCTTTACAGACCCCCGAGACCTCAGGCCAGACCAGCTGGGCCACCACCTACTTCTGGATAAGGGGAGGGCAATTAGATGGATTCTGCCAGCCCCAGGCAATGGATTTTTTGAATGTCTGATAAGAATGTTTAGCCATTTCTCAAATTGTAGAGAAGGAAACTAAGAGGAAGAGGGGATCTGCTTTACTGAGAGTCCAGGTGGGCTGAGCTCGAGTGGCTATGGTATGCCCTAGAATTAAGGAGACCAAAGTAGGGCAAGCCTTATACTTCCATCCCCCTCCACCTCCCTGGGCCATCTCAGAGATGGCTTGCCCTATGTGGGTCACCAGACGGCCTCCTCCTCCTCTGCCTGCACCAGCCCCCATCCACAGTCTCCTAACTGCTACTTTGGTGCAGTAGGACACCAGTCTCCTACACAGAACAGCTGGGCTTTTCCCTTGTAACCCATCACCCAGGGGCATGTCTATGGGCAGAAAGGGGCCAAACCCTCAGGTTAGCCCCTTTCTTTTTTTTTTTTTTTTTTTTGGTGCGCGGGCCTCTCACTGTTGTGGCGTCTCCCGTTGCGGAGCACAGGCTCTGGACGCGCAGGCTCAGCGGCCATGGCTCACGGGCCCAGCTGCTCCGCGGAATGTGGGATCTTCCCAGACCGGGGCACGAACCCGGGTCCCCTGCATCGGCAGGCGGACTCTCAATCACTGCGCCCCCAGGGAAGCCCGGCCCCTTTCTTTCAATTAAGTGTTTTTAGGCTTATCCTTTTTACCTGTCTGGTCTTGTAATCCCCACATTGGCTCTAAGTAATAAGAGCCATGGCAGACTCTCTCGTGGCACTTGATGTAGGCAGGCCCTGTTCTTAGTGCTTTACATACACCAGTTCATTTGATCCAATCCACAAGCCTTTGAAGGAGGGGCTTTACTATCCGCATTTTGCAGACGAGGCAGTGAGATCAAGTAACTTTCCTGATATTACACATGTACTGAGTGAGGTGTGCATGTCCATAAATTTCAGCCTGTTTCATCCCCTTCCTTGTGTGTCCCCTTCTCCCCCATCCCTTCAGGGTCACCACAGAGACTATTGGCCCACACCCTCAGCTCCCAGAGGCCAAATCCCAGCCCTGCTTACCCGCTATAATCCAACCTTGGGAGCTCCCTTCCCACCCTGGTTGGATGATCTCCTTCCCTGGTATTCCCAATCCCAGCTCAGGAGGCCCCTGCCCTGAGCCCTCCCCTCAGGGAGCCCCAGGCCCCATGTCTTGGCTGGGCTCCAGAAGGACTAGGCAGTGTGTGATTCGTCCTTTCAAACGGCTGCTCTTCCTGCAGGGCTGAGAGCCAGGAGGCCCCACGAGGCAGCTCTGGCCCAGCCACGTGAGACCCTTTCCCCTCCGGCTGCCCCAGGCCCAGCTGACTCAGAGCCTGGCAGCTTCAGTCACCACCCCTCCCACGGGGTATGTGTGCTGGTATGGACTGGGTGGGGAGGAAGCAATCCTAGCAGCACTGCTCGGCACCCACGTTCTCATGTGGGTTGGGTGGGAATGCTTCTTAGCTTCTGTCCCATAACCAACTGTCTACTTTGAACAATAGGCTGAATAACTTCATGTCATCCAACATTCTCTCAAGGCATGAATTTTAAGGCTGTAGAACAGCAACTTCTCCATCATTGCTCAACTTCCCTCTCCTGATTGTTTCCAGATTCCACATGGCTATAGACCTCCTTGTCTAAACATCCTTCCTTTCTGTACCACCAACAGTTTTATTGCTTCTGGAAAGTAGGGTGCCTGTGTGTTCAATTCCAGGGATAAAGACTTTTTAAAAATCATGTTTTCTAGGTGGTTGTGAGCTATTGTCACTGGAAGACTCAAGCCAGTGATCTACAGTCAGTTAACTCCAAAGAGTCACTTTAACTTTTTTCAGAATCTGACTTGAGAGACAATTAAGACTAAGATCAGTATTTCAACGTAGGAGAATCAGAAAACAGGCTGGAACTCCTGCTACTGCCACATCACAGCATGTAGGTTCAGCACTTGACAGTTAACAGAGCTTTTTGCTATAAATAACCACATTTTCTGGTTGAGAGAGAAATTAAAATTTACCCATCTTAATGAAAATATGGAGCAACAGAACTCTCAGACACTGCTGGTAGGAAGGTAAGTTGGTATAGCAACCTTGGAGAACTATGTGGAAAACACACATGCTACAAGCCAGCAATTCCACTCCTGGTATAGTTCCACCACAATTTGAAATAGTCCCAAATTATTAATTGAGGGCAAAATGAAAATGTTCTATATCTTAATCGTGGTGGCAGTTACCAAACTGTGCATTCGTCAAAACTCACTGAACTATATACACAAGAGGGTAAATTTTACCTTAATTTTTAAAAGATTTAAAGGCCAGGGAATTCCCTGGTGGTCCAATGGTTAGGACTTGGCACTTTCGCTGCCGGGAAAGTGGGTTCAATCCCTGATCAGGGAACTAAGATCCTGGAAGACATATGGCATGGCAAAAATAAGTAAATAAAAGCCAGAAGAAAAAAGTAGAATGAATAATTCAATTTAAGAATATATCCATATAGCTGATTTACTTTGTTATAAAGCAGAAACTAACACACCATTGTAAAGCAGTTATACTCCAATAAAGATGTTAAAAAAAGTCCAAAAAAAATTTCCCAGCATTGACTATTGCCTTTTAAAAATTATTTGCAAATCTTCTAAGCAAAAAGGAATATCCCACAATTAAAAAAAAAAAGAATATATCCATATAATGGAATACTACAAAGCAATGAACAAGAATAACTCTTGCTAAAAGAAACATGATGAATCTCAAAATCATTATGCTGGGTGAAAAAAGCCAGACACAAAAGAGTATGATTTCATATCTATGAAGCTCAAGAACAGGCAAAACTAATCTACCATGATAGAGGTCAAACTAGTGGTGACCACAGAGTGTGGGTAACTAGGAGGGAGCAGGAGGGAGCCTCCTGGGATGCTAGAAATGTCGACATCTTGAGCCGTATGGTACCTCCTGACATCTGTGCTTTATGCTTAAGATGTGTACCTTTGAGGAAATGTCAATCTTTACCCAATTTAAAAAGAAAACTTTTAAATTGTCATTGCAAGTTATCTTGCAAAGTTATGAGCAAATCCGATAATGCCCAGTGCCCAGTGATGCCTCCTGACTCTGCCAGGCCTGGCACAGGCTCCTTACTTGGGCCCTGCCCTGCACAGCTCTTTGTGAGTTGGCTGCACGTGGCTGCTCCCAGGCTCCTAGCCAGAGGTGGGAATTACTGCCCCACCTTGGCCCAAGTAAAACAACCTTTAAAACTGGCTGGCAGCCCAGTATTTTAAACCACTTCCTTGACTGATCCACTCCTCTTTATGAGCATCCAGGAATAAAGTTATAGCTTCTTTTCCTGGTGTAACAGGGGGTTGCAGCACCTCTGCCCCATCCCCGAAATTCCCAGGGGCAGGGAGGTCTTGGCCAGACCGGAATTGGAGAGGCGAACCCTGGCGCCCCCTCTACCGGACCCAGGCCCGGACCTCCCTCAAGGTAGATGTCAGCACCAGGGCCTTCTCTCAGGGAAGAGTTTCATCCTCGCTTGACCAGGGTCCCTTCCTTGCCTTCCTCTTTCTTCTGTTTCCCCTGCAAAATGAGCTGAATACTGACCTGGTGTGCGTAGAAGACACTAGGTAAAAGTGTCTGGAGCAGACAGACAGCAGCTATGACTCTGATGGGTTATGAGCGGGGCAGATGTGGCTGCAGCTGTCAGCACCTGGCACAGTCTGGGCAGTGTTAGACGCTCAGCACCCATTACTTTCTCCTCCCCATGTGGCCTGATCCAGATGGACAGAGTGGTAAGAGGACTCTCAGAGCAGAAGCCAGGCAGCCTAGCCCCACCACCTTGGCCCTCTGGGCCAGAGGTAGGAGGTGAGTGGGAGAGTCCTGGGCAGCTGTAATACCTGCTCTGCTTGTATCTGTTGTGTAACCTGGGGTAAGTGAGTGCCCTCTGAGCATCCAGCTGCCTTCCTCCTCATAAAACCAGACCACTTGAGCCCTCAGGGTGGTACAGGCAAGTCTCAGCATAACCGTGCCCAGGACTCACTCTCTCCCCTCCCTCTACTTCTCCCTCTTTCTCAGGCGTCTGCACAGATATTTTCCTTTATCTGGGGCAAATCCTCACCCAAATAAAGCTGGCCTTGGTGTCAGCTGCCTGCTCAGTGGAGGGGGCTTCTGGAGACTTCCAGAGTTCCTCTTCCTGAGTAGAAGTCCAGCCCTCAAGATACCGGCCCTCCCACAGGTTGTGCCCTTGCAGGGGGCTCTAGACCAAGAGTGAAGACCAAGCCTTGGAGCATAAGAAACTTGGGGTGGGCAGGGGGACAAGCTAGAGACCAGGTAAGTGTCCTTTAGACCCGGCCTGGGAATCTCAAGTCCCTTCTTATTGCTATGGCAAGAAATAGCCTGTTTTCCCATCTGCAAAATGGAGCAAATAATCATGGCAAGGTAGATGAACTTTGACAGAAAGCAGTAATGACACCTGACATGTTCTGTGTGCACTCTGTATCAGGCAGCGTCTTAGTTGTACATTTGCAAAGGATTCCCTACAATCACAGCTCATATTTGAGGGGGAGAGTTATTTGCTGTGGTATTCCGAGAGGATTTCCTGACACACCCAGGTTTGGTCTGGGACTGGTTCTCCCAGATTGGCCCTTTCCCACTCTCTTAGATCTTGAACTTGGCACCTCTTAGGTGGTGGAACCTCTGCTGGGTGCTGGGGATACTGAAAGGGAAGTCATGTCCTTGATAGGGCAGGGAGCCTTCTGGGAGGAATTAACATTTGAAACCAAATCTTAAAAGAGGAAAAGCAGATTGGGGAGAGCATTTCTGAGGATAATACAGCAGATGCAAAGACAAGGAAATGTAACAGCAACTCTGTTGCTGGGATTTGATTCAGCAAGAGGTGAGGAATGAGGCTGGGGAGGGCCTAGGTCCTAAAGGGCTATGAGACTTTTAAGTTTACCTGAGGGCAATGGTGAGCCACTGACAATTCTAGAGGAGAGAACTGATGGCATCACTCTTGCCTTTTTGGTGCAGAATTTAGGAAGGGTGAGCCCAGAAGTGCTTGAGCAGCCAGATGAGGGAAATGGGGAGGCTGAATCCAAAATCTTGGCAAGACTTGGGAAGAGGGTAAGAGGCCACCTTCCCAGGGGTCTTCCAGCCTCAACCTGCTGACTTGCCCCTGCCATATTCCACCATCAGTGTCTGCCGCAGTCTTGTCAAGGGCTCCACAGGACACATGCTGCCTTACTCAACTTGCTCAGTGCTTTATTGAACCAAGACCATACCAGATGACTCATCAGGGCCTTCAAGCAGCCCTGCCCATTTCCTCAGATTCAGAATCCAGAGGTGGCTGGCCTTGGTTTAGCTGCTTCCATGACATTTCCTTTTGAATATCTCCAAACTTTAAAGTGTAAAGATTTTGTCCACACAGATACATGTATACTCCTGCTGCAGGCTGTCATCCTCACTGAGACACTTTCAACTCAGCGGTTTGTAGACAAGGCATTGTGCATCCATGGCCATCCATCCATCCACTCTTCCATTCGTCCATCTGTCCATCCATGACAAGACAGCAGCAAGTTCTGACATGGTTCAGGCCCCAGGGTTCACAGCAGTGAGGGCTGGGCTTCCAGTGGGCTCAGGATGCAGGCCTTAGCCCTCACCCAAGGGCCTCCGCAGATAATAACATCCCTTTCTGAGGCAACAGAAGCCAGGGCCAAGTGGGTTATGAAATTTGAGTCTTTAACCCCAACTGGACGGGGGAACCTAAACCTTAGCCTGTGACTATCCTGAGATGGGCAAAAAAAAAAAAAAAAAGACAAATCAAGCCTACAGATAACACTGAAACAGGAAAGAGTAAGAGCTCATGTCCGTGCTGGAGGTGTTCATATGGAGGGACAGGAAAGAGGAAAAGAGAAAGGGGAACATGGCGCACACACTCAGGAGTGCTGTCGAGGGCCTGGGGCATAGTGCTGAATCCTAGGGCAGCGAAGAGTTCAGCTGTGGCCCATCCCAGGGGGCTGTAGCTTTCTCTCAGCCTCATACATACAAACAAAGCCCCTAGAAAAAAGGGGGCTTTTCTGAATACAGGAAGACAAAGGGTTAACCCAAACAATAAAGAAAAAAAAACGAAAAGGCTCCTGCTAGACACAAAATACTTCCTTTGAACTAGACTTAATCCAATTTCACTAAGTCAGCAGGCTGGGCTCTTCCAGGGGTGCCAGGGGTGGGGGCGTGGGTGTCACCAGGATATGGAGTATGACTGGAGTGAGACAGGGGATCAGCACTGGGGTGGACAGACAGGACACCCTCACCGTCTTTCGCCCAGACAGCAGACCCTCAGCCCTGTAAGCCACCGGGCAGCTGACGCCCAGGCCGCACAAAGGAAGAAAGGCGGGTGGGACAGTTGCCAGCACTTCACTGGTCCTGCAGGCGGCTGCAGAGCTCCCGCCGGCTCCGCTCGCCAGCCCAGCTGCGCGTCTTGAGGCGGAAGGTCTTCAGCTCATCCTTGAAGGCCTCATGGTTCATGGGCCGGTAGTCTTGAGGCTCACAAAAGGTCTAGGGCAGGATGGGATGGGTTGATCAATACGGGGAAATGGGCAACTTCAGTGGGGTGACCCAGTCCTCCCTACTCCTTCTCCTAGGGCTACCGCCTGGCCGAGCCCTTTCCCTGTAGCCCAGCCCTCCCACGGAGACTATGGCCACCCCCACCCATGGTACCGGGTGCTGTGGGAAGAACTCCTTGTAGCCGCCTTTGAGGATATACATCTCAGGATAGTAGAGGCTGGGGTAGTCATTGGAGGCTCTGTCCCGTTCCCGGATGAAACGGCACCTGGGACAAGCAGGGGTGTGGGGTTCAGAGCTGGGCGTGCAGTGGGTGTACGTCAGGGGACCTGGTCCCCACGCCCACTCCTTTGAGGGCCTTGGGGAACCACAGAAGGCTTGAGTGGAGGAATGTCCGCCACAAGAACACTTTGAGATCAGTCTGGCTAACTGGGTACAGAAGAGGTTGGGGAGATAGAAGGAACGAAGCAAATCAAGGGGGTTCTGTGTCCAGAAGACAGTTGCTCTATCTCTGTCAGAGACATTTCTCCTGGGCTGAGAAAGGGGAGGCAGAAAGGAGAGAAGTGGACAAAGTTCAAGAGGTAGATTCAGAAGGTCTAGACAAGGCTTGGTGAGGAGGAGGTGGAGAGAGGAAAGGACAATTGAACTCTGGAAGGGTCAGTGTCACTGAGGACTGGGACAGGGCCCTTGGACTTTAAGGACACTGATGGAGACTGATGGAGAATTAGGTTTTGGGGAGGGGGGCGGCAAGGGATAGAGGGTAGATGGGAGGCCTGTTGGGAAGGACAGTGAGAGGGAGACAGGAGGAGGGTGCCATGCACAGGGAAGCGGGGATGAGGTCTGCTCCAAGGTATCGGGTGAGACAACAGGTCTAGGCCCAGATGGGGCCATGGCTGGGCTTGGGCGTCTTGGCCATTGGATGGCTCCAGCACCCGCAATCCCGGGCGAGGAAGGTCAGGAGCAGCACTAGCTGGCTGGGCGGAGCTGGGACTCACATGCGGGGCCCCCGCTCAGATGAAAATTCACAGTGGAAAACGAGGATGATTCTCTTGTCCAGGCTACAGGGTGTGATGGGGCTCTGTAGCAGGAAGGTCTCAGCATCCCTTTCCAGAGGCAGGTTCACAGCAGTCTGCCAAAGGAGCCAGAGGTCAGGCCACAGCCCTAGGCCTGGGTAGGAGACCCTGCCCTATGCGGTCCCCATCTTTCAGATGAGTGACCCCACCTCCTGAGGGGCAGAATCCCACGAGAGGGTGCACCCACCCCCTACTGATTCATTCTCCGGGCAGAGGAAGGATAGAACTGGGTGAGTCTTCAGGGCCTCTCCCGTCACCCTGCCTCACCTTGATGTGCCCGCCTTCATACTCGTAGGGGTATCTGCAGTCCACAATCACAAACCTCTCCACGATGTTGCTGAACTTGCCTGTCAGCAGGGCCACCATCTGTAGGAGGCCACGGAGGTGGGTTCCAGCAGTTCAGGCGGGCAGGCAGGGGCTGACCCATGCGCGTAGCCTGACCCCAGGGGAGGTTAACAGGCAAACAGAAGTCCCAAATGCACCAGAAAATAGCTCATGCCTGCATACCGTTTCTGGTGAGATGTACTTGAGGTCTTGGTGCTTTCCATCCACAGTCTGTAGGAGGAAGGCCTGAAGGGAAGAGGAGAGAGAGGGGAGAGAGAAAGTGAGATTGGTAAGATGGAAAAGATGGAGTTTTTTCCCAAGCCCAAAGGCCACACCTGCTTTGACCTTCAAATTCAGCTCTGGTTCCCATAGCAACCAAGAGGGGCCTCTAGGGTCTGATCCCCAGGGAACAACCTTCCAAGGGGAAATGAAGATGGGGAGAAGAGATGAACCCCCATGCCTCCTGCCCCCATGTATTGCCAAGCAAGCCCCAGGATGAGGCCCAAAGAAGCTCCAATCAAGATGTTATGGTTTGGAAATGTTTTCCAAGGTTGAGACACCACTGATGCCCTGTACAGATTTGGGTACAGTCGGGATATCAAGGAGAGTGAGAGAGAGGAGTCTAGATGAGAATAAAGGATAAGATGCAAAGGACAAAGCGAGGGGCCTCTGGGGAGAGAGGGAGTTGCTGAAGCAGCTGCTGGGCTCAGGGGCCAGTCAGTAAGGGATCGAGCCTCCTGAGGGATCCCACTGCTAGTACCTTGGAGTAATCCCCGATCAGTTCTCGGTGGTCACTGTCCAGGATGTTCTCAATCTCGTCATGACACAAGGACTTTGAGCGGAGAACGCGGGCTTTCTGTGAGGCAGGTGGCAGCCAGGGTCAGGGGTGAGGCTGCCCCTCAGTGCCCCGTCTGGCTAGGACCCCCCTTCCCTGCACTCTGTCCTCTGCCACAAACCCGGCTGAGAAGGACTTGCAGGGTGGACTTGGAGGGTAGCAGCTCAGCCCTGCCAAGCCCAGTCCTGCCCTAGAAGGAGGGCACTCACGGGTTCCTCAGCCTCCCGCTGCTCCTCCTCTGGAGGGGTCACGCTCCTTCTCCGCTTGCTCTGTATGGGCAGGTCCCTGTCCTGGGGCCGCTCCAGCCTCTTGAGGATGGGCCGGATCACGCTGCAGGGCATGGACGGAGAGCGGAAGAGCCGCTGGCACTTGCTGTACATGATGAGGTCCTGGCAGAGGTGGCAGGTCTGGGGTCAGAGTTTCCAGCCCCTGCTCTCCACCCCAAATCCCACCTGAAGGGTAGGGCCCCACCCCTCCAAATTCTGAGGGGCCTCTCCAGAGGCTCACCTGCTCCTCTTCCTTTTCTGAGGTCTTGACCAGTGGGGCACTAATGAGGCTCTCCATGCCTGGGGGGACTACATCATCCTCCTGAGGCCAAATCAGCAAGGATATGGTTACATTCGCAGGCAAAGGTCCAACCTCTAAGGCCCCGAGTCCTCCAGGATAGGCTTCCCAGTTCTCCCAGCAAACTTCAGGCCAGCAGCCCTCCCTGACCCTGCTCACACCTCCCTCGCTTTGCCCGAGCACAGGGCAGCCCCCCAGAACTAGAAAGCTGCAGGGCCCCACTCGCTGCAGGGGCTTGCATAGAACTGTGAGAAGTGTGCCATGCAGGAGGACCAGGCTTCCCTCTGCCCTGCCCATCCACCCTTCACTGCAGCACCAGCCACCTCCTCTCCTCTGATTGGCCAGAGGTCAGGCTGTGACTCAGTTACCTCCAATTCTTCTTCTGACATTGAAGTGAGGTCATAGTCTTGCTGTAGGAGCTCAGAGCTCTCCCCTTTTCTGAGATCCCAAGGAGGGAGAGGTAGGGGGCCTGACAGGGCAAGGCTGTTCACCTTTAAGTCACTCTCCAGGATATCCACGAATCCATCATCTTCCTCGGCAGCCCCCTTGGTTGGGGTCAGGGAGAAGCAGCATTGGGCCAGGGGAGTCAGTTCCTCTACTTCCATCTTCCGCTCAGGGGTGAGACACTGTGTGGGTGACGAATAGACACAGACGACTCAGGGGTGGGGCCCTGAGGCAGTCCCCACCCCAAACTTCTGAGAAAAGTTTCCCAACGCCTCAGGGCTCAGGATCACCCTCAAGTCCCCCAGGCTGCCTTCACAGGCACCTGCCCCGCGTGCATGCCTGCCCTGCATGGGTCAGCTCTCCTGATGTACCATCAGGTCGGGAGCCGAGCTTGGCCTCTGGGCAAAGGCTTCTCTGCGGCTGGCCCACTCTGCCAGGGCATGGGTGTGGCTGGGATGTGTGGGCTTCCCCGGCATCTTGAAGACAAATCCATCCTGCGGGCAATACAGGGAGCGGAGGGGGGTGCGTGATCAAATGCCAAAGAACCATCCCAGCAAGCCCGCTTCTCTCCCTGGAGTGCTCCCACTCTGGCCTTCTGGAAGCGCACATTCTCTTTGTCCTCCCTAGAGCTGTGGGCAGCTCGGCCACATGCTTCACTCTTCCTCCAGGTGCCAGGTGCTTGGGAGTTGGTGATGTTCCGTAGCACAGGGCTGTGGCCCAGAAGCCTCCCCTAGAGAGCCAGGAGGGCAGCAGGTACAGAAGGCTGCATTCCTCTGGTGCCAGCCCAGGCCCTACCTTCTCCCATCCCTCTTCCAACTCCCCCAGCTTCCCTGTCCACCTCCAAAGCCCCAGCTCCCAGAGCCAGACCAGGGACACCCAACCGATTCAAGTCCACCCTCTGGGAACCAACCACCCTCAAGTCCACCCTCTGGGAACCAACCACAGTCCCTCCTGCCC
This sequence comes from Leucopleurus acutus, assembly GCF_964270905.1. Taxonomy (NCBI): domain Eukaryota; kingdom Metazoa; phylum Chordata; class Mammalia; order Artiodactyla; family Delphinidae; genus Leucopleurus; species Leucopleurus acutus. The sequence goes on from NC_139158.1 coordinate 57,546,582, forward strand.
CTCCACAATCCTGGCCAGCAAGCCCGAGCCTCCTCGGGCCTCAAGGACACTCACCGGCAAGGACTGGAAGCGTCGGATAGAAAACTGCTCACTGCAGAAGGAAACAGGGACACCTCAGGGCTGAAGAGTTGGGCCGTGACAGAGAGCATGCAGGGTCCCCCTCCACCACAGAGCCCTGTGCACCCCTTTGGGAGGACCTGGGAAAGCACCCTCCCTGGGCCTACTCCACCCACACGGGGCAGGGGAGCCTGCGTGAGAAAGGCCCAAGCACTTACTTTCGAATAACTCGGCTGGCTGTCTGGATGGCCTGTTCAAATCTAGGAGAGAGAAGGGTCCCATGCATCCCAGCTCCCCTCACAGCCCATCGCCCACCCCCAGCATTACGTTTTTAGTCCACAAGGGCCAGGGCCAAGGTTCAGGCCAGGGGAAAGAGGAGGGAGGAAGAATGCAGACTATCAGGGGGCCCAGGTATAGGGGAAGGGGAGATGAGAGGCAGCCTGGGATTTTAAAGGCTGCCGTGAATGAAGGAGGCCTGGAGAATGGCAGTGACAGAGACAGCTGGGGTAGGTTGCAGGGTGGCTGAGGAGTTACCAAGGCAACAACAGTCTCACCAGCCTGCCCACAGGCCTTCCACCTGTATGCAAATCACCTCAGCAGGGCCATATGGCTGCCAGGAAAGGCATCCATCCATCCTATGATGACAGGCCTTGTCCTGACAATGTGGATATCTCCAGGGCCTGGATGCCAGAAAGGCTGGGCTTCCCTCCCTTGTGTGGGACTGTCCTGGATCCTCCAGGACAGGGGCCTGGTTCAGTCTGCTGTACCAGACCCCCTAGCGACAAATGTGCAGGGTCACAACCTCTCCTCCCTCCTGTGGAATTTTCCAGGACCCAGACTCTGTCCTACCCCCTCCTCCTGCCTTAGAAGAGGCCAGCAGGCAAAGAATTCCAACAGATGTTCCTTCTGAGGCTAGCTATGTTACCAGAGACCACCTGCCAGGCGGGGCTTTTGTGTGTCTATGTGTACACACACACACACACACACACACACTTCTTTCTGTGTAACCATCAAAGCAGGTGCAGTGGTGGTGGGGGGAACTGAGGGCTAAAGTGTCAGGGGGATGCCCCTGCCCCGAGTAGGGGGGTGGCTGTGCCCAGCCAACCTGGCATCAGGATGACCAATTTAATTGGCTTGGTTTTCAGTCTGCACCTGGGCCCTGGGGGTAAAGCAGGGACAGTTCTGTGTTACCATCAAAACCCAACGTGCAGTCCCCACACCACCACCCAATGCTCTCCCCATTTCCTGTTTATGAACAAACCTGCAGCCCAGCCCAGTCTGATCAAAGGCAATGGGAGGAAAGACAGCCACTGCCCTAAACCCAAAGCCACAGTCCCTTAGCCCAGGCCACAGATGCCCAGCTGTTCCCAGTAATGCCTGACAGCTGCTCTCCCTGCTGGGGCATGATCAGCTGGATGGGAACAGCTGTGCTCTGGAAGGTACTACTCATGCCCCACAACCAAGAAGCAGGGAACTATGCTGAGCAGAGCCCACCAACTTCTCTACTCCCCCCTCACAAAAGGCCTGGTCCAGGGGTTGGCCAGAGGGTCAAATGTCACTGAAACCAGAAGTTACTGATAGGATGACCAAGGGCCAAACCAGCTTGCAGCAACTGTTTTGTTTGGCCTAAAGTAAATTAAAAACTTTGAATTAGTTGGACTATATTTTCCTACCACCCCAGCCCTGAACCCACTCTAAGCTGCTCCCATGAGAGCAGACCCTTCCATGAGACAAGGAGCAGAATTCTAGGACATGGGAAGGTCAATTAGTGCCCCCATTGGGGATCCAGAGAGGTCTGTTTGCTCTCCCAGGATTCCCAGCGAGTTTACGGTAGAACTGAGATTCCCCAAGGCAGGTTCCCCGTCCTTGGTAGTGTGGTCCCTCTTCTCTACTCACGTCTGCTCCACCACCTGGGGGTCCATAGGGCTGGGAGAGTCCATGCACAGACCTGAGGACAGAGTGCATTGGTTTGAAAGTAGTGGCATTTCCTGCACACTTTCCCCCACCATGTCCCAACCCTATTCAGAAAAGGGAAAAAAGCCTGTTGTTATTTTAGGTCTTGACATATTGAAAAATGAAACAAAACCCACCCATGGACCCCAAGGGCTGACACACTGCCAAATCACACAGGGCTCCACTCCCTGTTTACTATGGAAACTCCTCCCTGTAGGCTTTAAACCAGAACTCTGCTAAGCATTTTTCTAGAACTGGTTTAAAATAATCTGTTCTAGAAGAGATAATGGCTTTTTAAAGGAAAAAGTTAAAGCTGAAGGCAAGTGAATGTTATAAAATGACAGACTTTCAGCCCTGATGCCTCCCAGGTGGGGCTGTGGTTCAGGATTTTGGCGCCTGGTTTTAAATAGGTAAGATCTCATCTCCCGCAGAGGACCCCACCCAACACCCACCTTGCCCAGCCAGTCTGTGCTGGGCGTGGTAAGCCCCACCAGAAGTGGGCAGAGGGAGGCTGCTGGGCCCACCAGGTTGTGGTAAGGATGTTAGTCTGATCAGTAGTGAAGTGGGGAGGCTAAGGCAGCCACCCAAACTCCCCTGGCACCCCTGGGCCTCACCTGCATCAGAAGATTCAGAGGACTCAGACGACAGGGAGGATTCAGACGCCCGACGGGACAGGGATAGGCATGTGAGCAGGCTGCCTACCTGACTCTTTGGGGTCTCGCTGGGAAGGGAGCAGGGACCCAGGGAAGGAGAAAGGTAAATATGGGGCTCAAGGGCTGGCCGGCCCATGTTCCCACCAGCCACCCACCTCTGAAGGGCCCATCCAGCCTCTGCACTGTCCCAGGGAGGTGATGGCATCAAGGGCCTACCCTTTTCTCAGGCCTTCTACAGAGACTCTAAGTGTCTTCTCTTTGTTGACTGATTTAACGTTCTCCTGGGTGCAGGGGAAGGTGAACCCGGAGCAAGAGCAAGGAGGTAGGCTGGAGGAGGTGGGCTGGGATCATCCTGGGGGATTGTGGGGCAGTAGACAGCCCTGGAGGGCTTTCCCCTAAACTCTTCAGGCCCCTACCCATCCACAAGCCTTTCTGGAGGAATGGCCAAGACTTTGGTCTTTATTGCTCCAAGGACAACCCAGGCTGGAGCTGCAGGCTTGCTCAGGGAGCAGGACCAGAGTTTAACCCCTTAACCCCAGGAAAGAACTGGGGGTGGAGGGAACAGGGCCACCCTCAAGTTCCCCCTCCAGACTCAGAATCCCCTGCCTGGGGCAAAATGGTGGAGATTTGGGCTCAGATTAGGAAGGCAGCATGGTGGAGGTGGGGAAGAGGGTCTCCAGAGGCTTGTGCGGGCCAAGAACAAGTCACCTGGAGGGTGTGAACAGCACAGCCCTAGTCCTGGGCCCCTGAAGCAGTCTCTGTCCCGGATGCCTCCCCATTTGGCACCCAGGCAGGGCTCCCAAGAGGCCTGGGACTAAACCCTCATGCGGGCCTCTCACCCCACATCCAGTATCCTTGGGGCGCCCTACCTGCCGAGCCCGGCGAGGTCGTGCATGGTCTGGGTGAGGGTGGTGACCGGCGAGGAAGCGGCGGCGCGCTTCGGAGACCCCAGGAGGCCATGAGCCCCCAGCCGGAGGCCCGGGAGGTGGCCGGGACGCTGGGCGCCACCGCGCACGCCGGCCGGACTGAGAGTCGAGGCTGCCGCGGGCTCCGGCTGGGGCAGCTCCATCTCGGTGGGGCGGGAGGGCTGGGCGAAGGGCGACCCACAGACGCCGGGCACAGCTGGCCGGGACGAGGTAGGGAGCCGGCCCGGGGTGGAGGGGGGAGGGAGGGAGGAAGGAAGAGCAACGGGGCCGGAGCGAGGGAGGAGAGGGAAGCGGGGAGGGTGGGGAAGGGAGGAGGGACGCAGGGACCAGCCACCAGCCCGGGAAGCCTCTGGCAGAAGCTGCCACCTCCACCTCCTTATATATTCGAAAAATAACAGCGGCCGCGCCGCCGAACGCCACCAATGGGGGTGCGGGTTAGAAGAGAGGCGGGACCGAGGGCGGAGCCCGTGTGGTGGAAGGCGCGGAGGCTGGACCAGCCGGGCCTCGCCCAGTTCCAGGCTTTGGGTGGGGTGGAGGAATTAGGGTTTCTCTTACACCCCTCGCACTCCCTCCCAGCTACGGTTCGAGGAGCCTGGCTTCCCAAATTCCGCTTCTCAGTATGTGGTTTGGAGCTACACCCCCCCGCCCCCAGCGAAGAGGGTGTGTAGAGGGCCTCCAGCGAAGAGGGCCTCAGAGGATGCAACAACCGCCCAGGGTGGCCTCAGAGGGTCCCCCGCCGTTTAACATCACTCACAAGCACCGGTTGGCATCTTGAGAGCCTCCATTCCCGGAGTCTGCAGAATACAGCTGTGCTGTGCGGTCTGTTTTCTCCATTCCACTTTACAGACGGGGACAATGAGGCATAGAGAAGTTCATTAACTCGTTCAAGGTCACATGGTTGTGCAGATGGTGGAGTTGAGATTCACCCCAGGTGCCTCTACTCCCACAGCTTCCCTGACCCTGCAACTGGCAGCTCAGAGCGGCCCCAAAGCGTAATTCCCACGGGGAGCCCCCAGTGCAGGAGGTGGACCCGCGGTGGGGGCTGACACGTAACTGATGGGTGCTTCCATAGCCTCTGATTAGATGTGATGCCAAGGGATCCAGTTTTCTCCCGCAGTCCCAGAGGAGGCTCTAATGGTTGGTCTAGCCATGAGTTTGGGCCGTAAGGGCCAAAGAGGGTGTCAGCAACTTCAGAACCCAGTTATGGAATTATCTCATGCCCACTGACGGTTTGGCTAATGTGGTGCCAACGTTTAATTGGTGTTTCTTTAATCAGGGAGGCTGAATTTGTCACTAGTTTTAACTGAACATCTTCTAATTATCTGATCACCTCCTAGGGAGCCATCTTTCCTGGACCGTGGTGGGAAGGCTGAACCCAAAAGCGAGTGGGTGGTAAGCTACTCTTGCACCCCATCTCCCCCAGGGAGAGGTGCCCTCCGGCTTGTCAGGTCGCAGCTCAGGAATGCTGGAGCCGCGGCCTTGAGTCCCTTCCCCTGCAGCCCCAATCCTTCAGGCCAAGGAGCAGTGGGTGGGGGTGGCAGAAGGGAGGGCATGGCGGTAGGGGGTTGGGTGGGCCAGGAGACATGTGGAGGAAGGGAATGGAAAGACCCCAATCCCATCTGAGAGGGGTGAGGAGGGTGGGGACGTGACAAAAGTATGTCTCCCACCCCACCGAAATCTTCAGGGCCCCTCCCCAGAGGCAGTCACTACTATAATTTGTTGCATATTCTTCTGGAGTCAGTCTAAACAGTCCTAGCTAATAGAAACAAAATGGGAGGCACAAATACGAGCCACATATGTAATTTAAAATTTTCTAGTAACCGCATTTAAAAAAGGACTTCCCTGGTGGTGCAGTGGTTAAGAATCCGCCTGCCAAGGCAGGGGATACAGGTTTGAGCCCTGGTCCAGGAAGATCCCACATGCCATGGAGCAACTAAGCCCGCATGCGACAACTACTGAGCCCGCGTGTCACAACTACTGATGCTCGCTTGCCTAGAGCCCGTGCTCCGCAACAAGAGAAGCCACTGCAATACGTCCACACACTGCAACAAAGAGGAGGCCCCACTCGCTGCAACTAGAGAAAGCCTGAGCACAGCAATGAAGACCCAACGCAGCCAAAAATAAATAAATTACAAAATAAATAAAGGAAGGGTGTTTAAAACAAAAAAGGAAAAAGAAACTTTAATATTTTATTTAACCTATTTTAAAAGTCATCATTTCAACATGTTATCAATATAAAAATTTTTAATGAGATGTTTTACATACTTTTTTTTGGTACCAAGCCTTCAAAATCCAGTGTGCGTTTTACACACACAGCACATCTCAATTTGGACTTGCCAGAATGTTTTATACCTTGCTTTCTTTTACTTGATATTTTTACTCAATTCCCTAATGCTGAACATTTATTTAAATGATGCAACAGATATGCATAGAATGAAGTCCTAAAGAGAAACTGCTGGAAGGAATGGACTTTATTTATCAAAATCTCCTTTTCCCTTTCCTGAATCTCATTTTCTCAATCTGAGTTATTGAAGAACAGGGACCAAGTCATTTACCTCTCCTCCCGTCTCCCAGAACCTTGAATAGGCCCAAGCCCAAGGTTGGTCTCTAACCCCCATATCCTACTTCTAGAGATTTCTCTTAAGAAGGTGATAAAAGTACACAGAGATGTATGTTCATAATAACAATGAAAAATGGAGAGCAAGCTGAGTGTCCTTCAATAGGGAACTAGACAAAAAAGTGGTTCCTCTATACTGTGCAATAGCTGAAGCATTTAAAGAGAACAGGTATTGGGAGGGTCGGGATGCCTGGCACCTGGCAAGCCCAATAATAATTGCTGATTATTGAATGATTACCTATTGGGCTCTTGGAAAATGATCTTTTGGAGAAAGGGTTCCTAGAGTAAAAGAATTTTGAAAGTCATTGATGTAGATATTTATTGACATGAGAAGATCTTTACAATACGGGCTAAAAAATATTATGCCAAGCGTGGTCCCATTAAAAATAATATGCACAGGGGACTTCCTGGTGGTCCAGTGGCTAAGACTCCATGCTCCCAGTGCAGGGGACCTGGGTTTGTGCCCTGGTCAGGGAACTAGATCCCACATGCCATAACTAAGAGGTCGCATGCCGCAGCTAAAGATTCCACATGCCACAACTAAAAGACCCCCGTGCCACAACTAAGACCGGCGCAGCCAAATAAATAAATAAATAAATTTTCTTTTTATTATAAAAAAAAATGCACAGATAAGTATCCTAGAAGGGTATTCTCTGAGTGATGGAATTAATGGTGATTAAATGGTTTTATCCTAAAACTTTTCTGTATTTGAAAATATCTTCCAAAGAACATAATTTGGAATAATATTATAATAATAACATAATTATAATTTTTAGATTAATTAAAAGAACATGATCGGGCTTCCCTGGTGGCGCAGTGGTTGAGAGTCCGCCTGCCGATGCAGGGGATACGTGTTCGTGCCCCGGGTCTGGGAAGATCCCACATGCCGCGGAGCGCCTAGGCCCGTGAGCCATGGCCGCTGAGCCTGGGCGTCCAGAGCCTGTGCTCCGCAATGGGAGAGGCCACAACAGTGAGAGGCCCACGTACCGCAAAAAAAAAAAAAAAAAAAAAGAACATGATCTCCATCTGGCAGTTCCTCAAACATTTAAACATAGAGTTACCATGTGACCCAGCAATTCCACTCGTAGGTATATACCCAAGAGAAATGTAAACATATGTCCTTGCAAATAAATATTTATAGCAGTTATTTATGATTGCCAAAAGGTAGAAACAACCCAAACGTCCACCAACTGACAAATGGATAAGCAAAATGTCATATATCTGTACAACAGAATATTATTCAGCCATAAAAAAAGAAAGAAGTACTGATAAATACTATGTCATGGATGAATCTTGAAATATGAAGCTAAGTGAAAGAAGCCAGTCATAAAAGACACATATGCTATTATTCCATTCATATGAAACGTTCAGAACAGGGAAATCTATAGACAGACAGTAAATTAGTGGCTGTTTAGGGCCAGCCAGGGAAGGGGCAGGGAGTGGATAGGGAGATGATAGCTAAAGGTTATGGGATTTCTTTATAAAGTGATGAAAATGTGCCATCTTTCCAATTCTCCACCTTAGGAAAGTCCACAGTCCACCTTCCCTTCTCTTGGCCTAGGCTGTCCAAAGCTGCCCATGAGGCCTATACCCATTCCACTTACGTCATCACTATCCTTTGTGCCTCTCAGCAAACTTTCCATTTTCCTTTTCACTTTATTATTATTTTAAAAACATTTTTGGCTGCACCACACAGCTTGTGGGATCTTAGCTACCTGACCAGGGATCGAACCCACGCCCCTTGAAGTGGAAGTGCAGAGTCTTAACCACTGGACCACCAGGGAAGTTCTCCTTTTCATTTTAAAAAGCCTGTAGTACTTGCTATTGAAGAAAACTTGGAAAATTCAGCAAAGTAGAAAAAAAAAAGCTCATCTATAGTCATTTCACCCAAACAACCATTGATTATAAGTCAGGTTGGGTGGGGAGGCAGGAGGACATACACGCACATGGATGAAACCTCCAAAACTGTAGACTTGGGTTCCTGAGGGTTTGTGGGAAGGAGTCCTCAGCCAGGTGGTCCTACATTTACTTCTGCACAGGGACCTCACACCCATTATGGGCCAAGCATTGATCTGGCTCCTAAAGGAAAAAAATCTCCCAAGTTTTCTTCTGGACCTTGTGATTGGAAGGATATTTTTTATGTCTTGGGGTGGGGGAAGGGGGAGAAGCTCTCTCTAAGTAAGACACAAAATCCAGAAGCAATAGAGGAAAAAACTGACAGACCTGTCTACTTAAAGATTAAAAACTTCTCATATCTGAGATTCCCTAGGCTAAGTAAAAGGACAGTGGCAGACTGGGAGAAAATATTTGCAATATATTTAAAGATTTTATGTCCAGAGCATATGAAGAGTTCCTAAAAGTCAACAAAAGAGAAACAAGGGCAAAAGATATGACTAGAAAATTCTCAGGCTTCAAATGGCCAATAAACATATGAAAAGAGAAATGCACACTGAAATAGCAGTGAGTTATACTTTCTTCCCTTGGCTTCCAGAACAGCATAGGAGCTTGAATTTCCTCCTACTGCTTCAGCTGCTCCTCCTGCATTTCTTGTTAGTTCTTTCTTGAGCCCTTAACCTTGGAGAACCCCGGCACTGTCTTTGGTGCTATTTTATTCTTCGTCTACACCCATTTTCTTGAAGCCTCATCCAGCCCCAGATCCTCAGCCTGTCCCTCTGGGTCACAGCCTTCCTCTCTGCCTACTCCTCAGGCTACTTTAAGATTTTTTTTAAAAAAACACTGCAATTCATTCATTGTTTAAAGAATTTGTCATGTTTATGTGTTTGGTGGAGGAAGAGGTTTCAGGGATTTGTATGTATGTATGCTTATGTACATACATGACATTATTTCTGTAGGTGCAAACACATTTATGGCTAAATGCATGGAACAGCACAGAAAGTGAGACACCGAGATGTTATCAGTGTTTATCTATGAATTGTGGGACCATCATCAACCAGATTTAAAACTATACTGTTGCTTATAAAAATAACCTAAATATGTAACAATAGGCCTCATCGATTAATGTTCAACCATAATTGGAACAATATGCAACTATTAAAAAGTTTGTTGGTAGTACTTTATCAGTAAGGCAATATTTTCATCACTTGATGCCAGGTAAAACAGCAGGAGATGCCAATACACAGTCTATATCGTCTGATGCCAGTTTTATGCGATAAATTTTTAAAGAAAACTGCATGCGCCTAGAGAAAAGACTGGAAGTACATGTATCAAAATGTGACCTGCGCATCTCTCCAGGTGTTGGGGTGAAAGGTGCTTTTTAGTTTCCTTTACTTTTCAGTTTCCTCAAAAAACGTGGGTTATTTTTACCTTAATAAAATAAAAAAGACAAAACACAGTTGTTATTCTTTATAAGCAACAAATGGCTGCCCACCCGGCGCAGAGGCCGGGCACAGCGCCCCGGCCCGCACCGTTGCCGGCGGGTCACCAGACGCCCGAGCACTGGCCGTTCAAGCAGGCCGAAGCGCCCCCGCGCGGTCGGTCCGGGGCGGGGAGGAGGGTGGGCACGGAGGGCTGGAGGCGGTGCCGGGCGTCCCCGCGCTTCCCGCGAGATCCCGCTCTACCCGCTCCGCCCTGCTCGCCGCGCTCCCAGCTCCCCGCGTCGCGGCACTTCCTGCCTTCCGCTCCCGCGCCTCCCGCTCTCGCCCGCGCCCGCCGCCTGCCGCCCGCCGCCCGGCGCCGCGCCCGCCGGCGCCCCCGAAGGTGCCCCCGGCCCGGCCGGGTCGCCGCCCCGCCCGCCGCCCCGCGAGCCGCTTTGTCTCGGGCGGGGCGAGCAGGAGAGGCCGCCAGGTGCCCCCCGCCGCGGGCCCGGGCCCCCCGCCCCGGGGCGGCGGCGGTGGCGCCGGGCCCCGGGGCGGGGGGCGCGCCGGGATGGGCCCCAAGCGGCGGCAGCTGACGTTCCGGGAGAAGTCGCGGATCATCCAGGAGGTGGAGGAGAACCCGGACCTGCGCAAGGGCGAGATCGCGCGGCGCTTCAACATCCCGCCGTCCACGCTGAGCACCATACTGAAGAACAAGCGCGCCATCCTGGCGTCGGAGCGCAAGTACGGTGTAGCCTCCACCTGCCGCAAGACCAACAAGCTGTCTCCTTACGACAAGCTCGAGGGGCTGCTTATCGCCTGGTTCCAGCAGATCCGCGCCGCTGGCCTGCCGGTCAAGGGCATCATCCTCAAGGAGAAGGCTCTGCGTATAGCTGAGGAGCTGGGCATGGACGATTTCACTGCCTCCAACGGCTGGCTGGACCGCTTCCGCCGGCGCCACGGTGTGGTGTCCTGCAGCGGCGTGGCCCGCGCCCGGTCGCGCAGCGCTGCCCCCAGGCCCCCAGCGGCGCCCGCCAGCCCGCCCACGGTGCCCTCGGAGGGCAGCGGTGGGGGTACCACGGGCTGGCGCGCTCGGGAGGAGCAGCCGCCGTCGGTGGCCGAGGGCTACGCCTCCCAGGACGTGTTCAGTGCCACTGAGACCAGTCTGTGGTACGACTTCCTGCCCGACCAGGCCGCGGGGCTGTGTGGCAGTGATGGACGGGCACGCAAGGCCACCCAGCGCCTGAGTGTCCTGCTGTGCGCCAATGCAGATGGCAGTGAGAAGCTTCCCCCACTTGTAGCCGGCAAGTCCGCTAAGCCCCGTGCAGGCCAAGCCGGCCTGCCCTGCGACTACACCGCCAACTCTAAGGGTGGTGTCACCACCCAGGCCCTGGCCAAGTACTTGAAGGCCCTGGACACCCGCATGGCTGCAGAATCTCGGCGAGTCCTGCTGCTGGCTGGCCGCCTGGCAGCCCAGTCCCTGGATACCTCGGGCCTGAGGCATGTGCAGCTGGCCTTCTTCCCGCCAGGCACCGTGCAGCCGCTGGAGCGTGGAGTGGTCCAACAGGTGAAGGGCCACTACCGCCAGGCTATGCTGCTCAAGGCCATGGCAGCACTAGAGGGTCAGGATCGCTCAGGCCTGCAGCTAGGCCTCATGGAGGCCCTGCACTTCGTTGCTGCAGCCTGGCAGGCTGTGGAACCTTCGGACATAGCCACCTGCTTTCGTGAGGCTGGCTTTGGGGGTGGCCCTAATGCTACCATCACTACTGCCCTCAAGAGCGAGGAGGAGGAAGAGGAGGAGGAGGAGGAAGAGGAGGAGGAAGAGGAAGAGGAAGAGGAGGGTGAAGGGGAGGAGGAGGAGGAGGAAGATGGCGAGGAAGAGGAGGAAGGGGGGGAAGGAGAGGAGCTGGGGGAAGAAGAGGAGGTAGAAGAGGAGGGTGATGTTGATGACAGTGATGAAGAGGAAGAGGAGGAGGAGGAGAGCTCTTCTGAAGGCTTGGAGGCTGAGGACTGGGCCCAGGGAGTAGTGGAGGCTGGTGGCAGCTTCGGGGGTTATGGTGCCCAGGAGGAGGTCCAGTGCCCTACCCTCCACTTCCTGGAAGGTGAGGAGGACTCTGAGTCAGACAGTGAGGAAGAAGAGGAAGATGATGAGGAGGAGGACGAAGATGACGAAGATGATGATGAGGATGGTGATGAGGTGCCTGTACCCAGCTTTGGGGAGGCCATGGCTTACTTTGCTATGGTCAAGAGGTACCTCACCTCCTTCCCCATTGATGACCGTGTGCAAAGCCACATCCTCCACTTGGAACACGACTTGGTCCACGTGACCAGGAAGAACCATGCCAGGCAGGCAGGAGTTCGGGGTCTTGGACATCAAAGCTGAGCCACTGGGCCTAGCCATGCCTCCAACCCGGATGTGGCAGCACCAGCCCAGGGCAGAGGACTCTCTGGGCAGCTGTTGTGGATGGAGCCAGAGTGGGGAACCCCAAATCCTTTAGTGATGTTCTCCTGGTCTTGTGACAGGCCCAGTCACCGCGGTAGGGCCTGGGGCTGGTGTCAGCCTCACTGCCTGCTTATTGCCTCTTTCTCAGAATCCTCTTTCCTCCCTATTTGCCCCTGGGTTTGGGGGACCAGGTGGGGAGGGTGGGGAGCTGTCCGGTGCTACCACACCGTGCCATCAGTGGACTAGGCCACAGTAGCAGCCAGGGATGGACCCTGGAAGCTCCTGGCCAGAGAGTGCCTCTCCCCTCTGCCATCCACACCAGGTCTTTGGTGGGGGGGACCCCAAAGCCATTCTGGGAAGGGCTCCAGAGAAAAGTCCAGCCTAGGACCCCACAAGGCTGGCAGCCCCGCATCCCTGCCCCGAGGCCGCCTTGAGAAGCACAGTCTAACCGCAGGCTCCTGGGCCTGCCTCTGCCTGCTTCCCCACTTCCCCAACCCCTTCCTCTGGCCCAGTCAATGTTACTTTGGCCCTTGCTTTTCTTTCCAGATTGGAGGTTCTCAAGAGGCCCTCCAGAGGAGGTAATGGGCACTTCCCTTGTGGGCAGCTGCAGGCCCCATGCCTCTCCTCCCTCTCTGGCAGGGCCCTATCCTGGGCAGGGGTCCTGGGGCTGGGCCCAGAGTCCAGCCATCCAGCTGCTCCTTTCCCAGTCTGAATTCAATAAATCTGTCCACCCCCCTTTTGTGGGAGTGGACATTTTAACAGCCAAGGGTGCATCCTTCATGGTCTGGGCTTGCGTCTGTCTTGGGGACACTTTCTTTCCCGGTTCCCTTTGGTCCTTGCTCTGGTGGGACAAATGTTGAGAGAGTGGCTACAGCCCAAGCCCTGACCAGGGTGAGGGGCAACATGTATATCTAAGTGTTGCCTAGGCTTGGGTGGGAGGGGTTTTCAATGCACCTGCCTGGGGGTGGGTTTGAGCAAGCTGGGCCTTGCACTGCTTTGGGGTTAAAACTTTTGGGTCAGTTGGCTGGGACAGGAGGGAGGGAGCCAACAGTCCCTGGAGGGCCAAATTAAACTGTGGGCACCTCGGAACTAGGCTTATCAAGGACCATTAAAGAAGATCCCTGCAGGAGAGGGGTCAGAGGGCAGAAAGAAAGGAGTGTTGGGGCAGCTCCTGTGGTCCAGGTTGGAGTTTGTAGGGGCATACAGGGCATCTCTTGTATGGTGCCTTAAGAGGGAGTCCTCTAGGCCTTTCAGTGATTGGCATTTCCAATTCTGGTGGCTATCCTTGGGAACAGTGTCAGGATGGAAGTGAAATTGCTGGGGACACATTGCACCCCCAAGAGGTTAGCCACTCCCTGTGTGGTACCCTCTGGAGCCCCCCCCCCCCCCGCCCCCATCCAAAGGTGAGGACAGGCCCTCTGCTGATCCTACCCAACCTTTCTCTTCAGGGCCAGCTCGCCCCTCCCAGGCCCTTTGTCACTGAGGCCCTCAGGCCCCAGTGGTTCTAGTGAGGGGAGGGCCTGAGCTTGAGCAGGCCAGCAGCTCTGGGCCCCAAACCGGTTTTCCCACCTCTGCTGAGGCTGGCACATCACCCCTGTGGTTCCCTGCCCCCACCTCCTCACAGTTCCTCCTCTCTCCACCCTGGAATGTGGGGGTGGGGTGGGGGGTGTTGCAGGCAGTTATCCAAGTCATCTTTTTAAACAAGAAGGTGGAATGACTTTCCCTTCCGTACCTCTGACTCTCAGGGATTCCCTTAAGACCTTGAAGGCTTCAGAACTAAGTGAAAGCAAAAAAGCAGTTGGGATTCCCAGCCCCCACCCTGGCCCCCATCCAGTCCCCATCTGAGCCCCGGAGGATGAGACAAGGAAGCCCAGCCTACCCCCTGGCCTGCTCTGGAGTAAATATGTGGGAGCAGTAGCCTTCTCCCCAGATGCCCCTGGCCAACCCAAGGCCCTCACCTCAAATACCAACAAGGCAAATACTTCCATTTGTCTCCTGCCAACAAGAACACCTCTTTTGCTGGAACTGAGATCATCTCATTAATGATAACACCAACTGGCATTAATAGGGCTCTTGCTGTGTGCCAGGCTCTATGCTAAGTACTTTAGATGCTCACAAAGCCCCTGTGAAGTAGGTAAAACCATGAGAAACAGAACAGAAAGGTTCAGTAATGTGCCCAAAGCCAAACCACTAGTATGTGGCAGAAGCAAGCTCTCTCCCCAGGCTGCCTCTAGAAGTGCCCCTTTACTAAGGAATTCCTAACCCTAACCATATTCCTAAAGGAATTGCTTACTGACTCAGTTTCTTTTTTTAAAAAAAAGCTATTTATTTATTTATTTATTTTTGGCTGTGTTGGGTCTTCGTTTCTGTGCGAGGGCTTTCTCTAGTTGCAGAGAGCGGGGCCACTCTTCATCGCGATGTGCGGGCCTCTCACTGTCGCGGCCTCTCTTTTTTTTTTTTTTGTCGCGGCCTCTCTTGTTGCGGAGTACAAGCTCCAGACGCGCAGGCTCAGTAGTTGTGGCTCACGGGCCTAGTTGCTTCGCGGCATGTGGGATCTTCCCAGACCAGGGCTCGAACCCGTGTCCCCTGCGTTGGCAGGCAGATTCTCAACCACTGCGCCACCAGGGAAGCCCCTGACTCAGTTTCTAACCCATGGAAGAATAGCTCTTGGAGACGAGGGATGTGGAAGTGTCTACAGGAGCTCTTGAAGCTCCTGTACCTATAACTAACCCCTGTTCCCCCAGTCCCCAAATACAGGGCTTTTGTAAATACCCTTCCCATTCTCTGTATTACTCCTTAGGGACGGTAGGTGAGAACCATCCCCATTTCATGAAGGAGGAAATAGGGTTCAGGACTATAAATGACCTGCCCAAGACACTGGCCTTGAGCTCTGGTGCTCTCCGTGGGAGTCTGGGTTACATATAAAATGCCTCACTGGGACACTACTTGGGGGGTGGGGGTCAGTGGTGTGGGGATGGCCCTATGAGCACAGAGCTTTGAGGAGGGACCTAGCAAGGAGGCACTGTCACCCAGCCTACCACACAGTCCAGATGTGAAGCAGCTGGTGATTAACAATGGACCACCAGATAAAGCTGACAAACACTGGGATGCTGACTTCACTTGGGACTGATTGCTAAAGGACCCTGGAGGAGTTTCCTTGTCCTGAGGATACTGATGCAGGGGTTCTGGAGGCCTGGTTGGCTTTGGCAGTTCCTAGAGTGGGCCAATGTCTGGTGAGCAGTTGGCAGAGGTGATTTCTTGGGAGGTGGACAAGACAAACCGCCTTTTCAAAGCTGGGGCCTGAGAGGAGGTAGCTGGAGGGGGAAAACTACAACTCCCAGAAGCCCTTGCTCCCCCGGCGACTCGAGTATGGTTGCCATGGTTTCAGAAAACAATATGGCCGCTCCCAGCTGGGAAGTGAGTCTGGGTTAGAGAGGCAGAGGAGGCTCTGGGTGGCAGCAGTGGCGATAGAGGAAGCTCTTGAGGGGTCGTGAGGTTGGGCCTGGACTCTGCACGGCTGGAACGGCCTGACCTTTCTGAGGGCGCCAATGGCGGGCAGCGTGGACGAGGAAGCGCTGCACCAACTGTACCTGTGGGTAGACAACATCCCTCTGTCCCGGCCCAAGCGAAATCTCTCCCGGGACTTCAGTGACGGAGGTGTGCGCTCCAGCGCGTGTGCGTGTGTGTGTGTGTGTGTGTGTGTGACAGACGTGTGAGCTCCAGCGTGTGTGTGTGTCCGCGTGCGCGTCTGGGTGTGTTCTGTATGTCCTTGTGTGTCTACGCGTTCTGTCCTGTATGTACGGGTGTACGGGGTGTGTGTGCATACATGTCTCTTGTGCTTGTGTGCTTGTGGCGGCGGAGGCGGGGGTGGGTTGGTGGGAGGGGTGTCTATCTCCTAGAACTTCAGTTGTAGAAGTGTGCATCTTGGGTATGTGGGCATGTGTGTGTCCATATTATGTATACATGTTCTATCCTTTATGCATGTGGTGTGTGTGTGTGTCTGAGTCTGTGACTCCCTCCTGGGACTTTAATGACTAAGATGCGTTCTGTGTATGTATTTGTACATTTCTGTGTGTGTGCATGCCTATTCTTCTATATATCTGTCTTGTGGGAGTCTGAGCATGTGTTTGGTCATATGTGTGTTGACATGTTCTGTCCTGTATGTATGAGTGTGGATGTTGTGTGCATATGTTTCTTTGTGATTGTGTAGGTGTGTGTCCAAGACTGTCTCCTGGGATTTTAATAATAGAAGTATGCACCTCTCTGTGTGTATATTGGTGACACTTTGTGCTTCTGTGTGTGTGTGTTGGTGACTGTCTCTTAGAACTCCAGTGATAGAAGTATGTGTCTGTGTATGTTTCTGCATCTCTGTGTCATTTTGTGTGTGTGTGTGTATTTATGTCAATTCCTAGAGTGAGGCCCCAGCCTCCTGAAGCGTTCTCTTTGAGACTTATAGAGGACTAGAGACCTTAGTTTTTATATGCCCCGAGTTAATGGCAAAGGAGTGCAGCTCCTTTGGGGTGTGCTGGAATTTTTGTCTCTGGCTGATCACTGATCTTGCTTTCTTACCTCACCTCCATATCATCCTTACCCCTTTCCACATCTTCACCTCTCCGCTTGGCCCCACCACTCTGAAAACCCTGATTCTCCCATCCCACCCATTCTTTCTCCCTCCCCCTTCTTCCTTACCCATCTCTACAACTTCCATGTCTGCTCCCACCCCCTCTCCCTCAGTCCTGGTCGCAGAGGTCATCAAGTTTTACTTCCCCAAGATGGTGGAGATGCACAATTATGTTCCTGCTAACTCTCTCCAGCAGAAGCTGAGCAACTGGGGTCACCTGAACAGGTAGCAGAATACCTGGGCACACTAGTGGGATCTCCAGCCCCTACACTGGGATCCCAGGAAGGTCTGCCCAGCCCCTCCACCTCCTGTGGTCTCCACAGTCCAGGCTGGTGGCTGGCTGGGAAGGGACAATGCAGACAGAATCTGTCTGGTAACAAAATCAAGCGACTCTTCTTTTGGGGAGGTGACAAGGACCCTCGAGACATATAAACACTGGGCTCAGGTTGGGTGCCCTTCCATTCCCCCAAGGCTGTGCACTGAAGGGCTGCAACTGCTGCACCCCTTTCCATCCCCCAACCCTTCACTCCATCCCCCCCAGGAGCCAGTCCACCATCCCTGTGTCTGCCCCCCAGGAAGGTGCTGAACAAATTGAGCTTCTCTGTACCAGATGACGTGATGCGCAAGATTGCACAGTGTACCCCAGGCGTGGTGGAGCTGGTGCTCATTCCACTGAGGCAGTGCCTGGAGGAGCAGCAGAGGCGCAGGAAGCAGGGCACCAGCTCCTTACAGGTGCCACCCCATTCAAGTTTCTTGCACTGCTCTGGGGCAGTTTCCCAGGCAGCAGAACGCTCTGCCTCAGCAATAAGTGTGGGAGAAGGGTGCCTGGCTAAAGGGAGCCTGGCAGGCGGGGGGGGGGGGGAAGGTGCTCTTTGTGGGTGGGCAGCCTGAGCTCACAGCAGACCCTGGGGGTTCTTTCAGGAGCTGGCTCCCCAGGATGGCACTGACTACATAGATGTGGGTAAAGTGGCCTTTAGTAGATGTGGGTAAAGTGGCCTTTAGTAGATGTGGGTAAAGTGGCCTTTACTTTTCTTCCCTCCCAGGAAGAGCTTTCCTCCCGTCTTTCCTTCCTGTGGGGGAAGGGGTGCGGGTGTGGGGAGGTGGAAGACAGGAAAACAGGGCTCCATCAGGATTACTCCTACACTTGCCTTGTCTCAGGTTTGTCCCAGAAGGCCCGAGGGGAAGGTGCTCCAGACCCCCAGGGAGGGGGGCAGCTCAAGTAAGGAAACTGGGAGCTCCTGACCTCACCAACCCTGGTAATCTCCCTATGCACATGGCTAGGAGGTGAGGGTGAGGTTTGCACCTGGAAAGGTAGGGAAGTCAGGGATGGGTGGGGGAGGGTGGGGCGGAGAGAAGGCCTGGTCGAGGGACACTGGAAGGGTGAGGGTGGGGCCCAAGATCCAAGCCTGGGCTAAGCTGCTTCTCACCCCAGGGTGGGCCGGCTGCCTGTGCCCCGGCCTCTGGGGTATAGCCAGGCGCTGCAGGGCGACCGAAGCTTCGTCCTCCAGATTGCTGAAAAGGAGCAGGAGCTGTTGGCCTTGCAGGAGACTGTGCAGGTGAGGGCGCACTGGGAAGGCGCTGGGGGATTGGGGCCTGGAAACACAGGGGCGGGGGCAGCAGGCTGCAGGCTTGACCTCTATGGGGCTCCTCCCAGGTCCTGCAGATGAAGGTGAGACGCTTGGAGCACCTGCTCCAGCTCAAGAACGTGCACATCGAAGACCTCTCCCGGCGGCTCCAGCAGGCGGAGCGTAAGCAGCGGTGAGCCAGCGGCTCCAATGAGCCTCCTGGGACAAGAGCGCCTCCCCTCTCTTGGGGTGTGAGTGAGCATGGGGGGCAGTGGGACAGGAACCCTCCAAGCTGAGCCCCGTGACTGAGCCCCCTCCTTCCACTCCATCCGGGTCAGGAGAATGGACTGCTTTCCAGAACCTAGAAGCCACATGCAGAGACCTGGCATGCACCTCAAAGCAGTGCCTGACACCAGAGGGGGTTCTGCCTTGGTGCTCCCTGTGCTGGGCCTTGGGGGGTGGTCCCCCAGCTCGGTCCGCACCCCTAGAACCCGGTCCCCGCCCAGCTCTGATGACAGCAGCGTCTCCATCCAGGCTAGTCCTCTGTGCCCTGGGCCAAAGGGGAAGCTGCCCCAGACACCTGAGGGGCTTCCTCGCCCCTCCTGGGCACTCACCTGGGACCCAGCTGGAGGCTGGAAAGTGCAACAGCTGAAGGGGTGAGGAGTGAGCTCAGCCAGGAGTGGGGAAGACATGGGCTGTGCTTGTTCCAATTGCCCTCCCCTCACAGGGGTTATGTTAAGAATGTCTGGGCTGCCCCCATTAAAGGTATGCTCTCCTTCCTGTGCCTGCCTTCTGTTCTCTGAGGGGGATTTCCTGTCCCCCTTGTGCTACACCCCACCCCTTAAGTGAAAGAGCCTTGTGGGCCCAGAGTGGGTCTCAACTCGTGGTAGCTGGGCCCTGAAGTGGCCACTGCTTGGTAGGTTGATGATACCACCAGGGGTTAGGTCTTGTGCACTAGGACAGCCTGACTTCTAACTCTGGCTTTAGACTGACCCCCAAACCTATCCTCACAGTGTCCTCCAACCCTGTCCAAACCCAACCACAAACCCAGGCTTCAGATTCTCACCAAATGTAGCCACATAGTCACCCTCAACCCTGCTTATGGACTCACCCCTAAACCTGTCCTCTGTATGACTCCCAACCCTGCCCACAGACTGACCCCAAGTTCTGTGGACCAAGGCCAAGCTTGACTCTCAACCCTGACCAAGATACCATGGCCTTTGGTGCCATCAGCCTTTGGTGCCAGGCTGGAATCGAGTCCATGTTGTTAGATCTTCTGATATTTCAAAAGAGGAACAAGAAGAAGCAGAGAAGGAGGAAGAGGAAGAATAATTTTTTAAAGCCCCATGTGGACTAAACAAAATACATCTATAGCTTACTCTGGGTGCACTGTCTGCCACTTTTAGAGCTTGAGGAATAGAATAGACGTGTGAATACAACTGTGGGGGAGGCATACCGGGGCACATGGAATGGTGGGTTGGGTAATAAGAAAGCATCTGGCAAGAGTGGATGGGCTGGGATCAGAATGTAGAAATCTCCCAATGACCATGCTGGAGGACAGCATCTCAAACTTCAGAGTGTGAACTTATCACCCAAAATGATGCTCAGAAGTCTGAGGCTCTTCTGGAGACAGTCCCAGAGCACAGAGCGTTTTGGAACAGGGGAGGATTCAATAGTAACAATAGCTCATGAAGATTAATTTGCCGACAGTGTGTTCACCAGAGACCCGAAGATATGTTAGGGGCCACAGGGATCCAGCGGAGGGTAGGAGCCTTGGGGGCTCCCCAAAGGCAGTGACCCCGCTCCTTCTGAAAGGAAGCTGGCCTTAAGCTGCCCATACCATCTCTCTCCTAGTTATGTTGGAAGAAGGGACCGTTCCCCGCGGGTACTTTAGGGACCCTGTTCCAGCCAGCGAAATCGGGAGGGGGTGTTGTTCAAGGACCTGCAGGCGCAGCAGCGGCTAGAACCCTTAAAGATCCGAGGGCTACATTTCTGCTCCCAGACTCTGTGCAGGCGCCCACATCCCACCCCGGGGCGCTGAAGTAGGCACATCCCCCTGCCATTGCGACCGCCTCCGTGGAGATCGAGAGCAGAGGCTGCGGTCCCCGGCGGCTCCTGCACAAGTTCTCCCACCCCCAACCCCGCGAGCCTTCTTTGTTCTGATTCTTATCCGGGCCGGCAGGGCACCCAGGACGCGTCTCAGTTCCTCACGGGAGCGCTTCCTCCGAGGCAGGGGGATGGGACGGAAGGGGAAGATGCCGAAACCCGGGGATCGCAGAGCGGGAAGAATGGAGGGTTCCTCCGCTCCTGGACAGGACCTAGCGATGCCCGTATCGACTGCCAATGCGGGCTTGGAAGCCTCGGAAGGCGACTTTCAGGTGCCTCACCTAGCTCTGAGCCCCACCTTACGGCCGCTCAAGGGACAGAGCCCAGGGGACGCCCCTTCCAGGTTGGGCGGAGACAGGAGGAGCAAACCCCCAGGCTGAAAGTAGACACGCGTAGGGCCTATTAAGGGCGCTTCTACCTTCTCTCGCTTCTACGGTATCCTGCCGCCTGGCCACGGAGAGCGCCCTGCCTGACTTCATCGCGAGAACTTGCGGGGCCCCGGGGCGTGGGCTCGCACGGCGCAGCCGCAGGGGCTCCTGCAGGTGACGCAGAGGCGCAACGCCCGTTGGCGGTTCTTTGGGGCCTGCTTATTGGTCTGAAGTGCCCTCGCCCCACCCCTTCGGTCGACCAATGGGCGGAGGTGGGGGGTGTGCCCTTGAGGCGAGCGGTAGCGGCGCGGGGCTCTCTCCTCTGGTTCTGCGCTGAGACCCCGCTGCTGCTGCCACCGCCACGGCTGCCGCCACCGCCACAGCTGCCGCCGCCGCTGTCGCGGTCGTCCCTGCCCTTCCTGGCTTCGGGGTGCTCCCCGCACGGTGAGACTGCTCTTCCTTCCGCCACCTCCCGGTTCCGCCCTGCTCGCGGAGATCCCCTCCCAGCGGAGCCGCTGTTCTGGGTAGTCGGTGCCTGCGACCCCATCCGGCTGGGGCTGGAGGGTTCCGCTGTCGGGCCCGGGACGGGGAGGGCTCCCTGGCATCTGAGCTGGGGAGATGTCAGGCCCCAGGGCCGCAGGTGACCGTTAGGTGGTAGAGCTGGAGTGCTTTCCGCGGGGCGCTGTCGGGGGCACGTGTGACACAGTGAGGGCGGGGGCCAAATGGGGTCAGCGCCGTCAGCAACTCCGCGCCCGCCCTCCATTGTCATCGCCTCAATGTGTGACCTTGGACGAGTAGCCTCTGAACCTCGCGTGGCTCGGCACCTTCAGGGAGGAGGGCTGTGATATCGGGGAGTACGGGCTCCCGAGACAACAGCGTCAGCAGAGATGAGGGTGGGGACGGCACAGGATTATGAGGGACAGAGCCGACGCCTCGCAGCCCGGGAGGAGTGTGATGGGGGGGCGTCCAGACTCCTCTGTCCCCTTAGAAGATGAGGATGGGGTGGGGATGGGGGCGCCACACCCACGGGGATGGAGGCGGGAGAGGGTACAGATTCCTATACCCAGGCCCCTGATGTCTCTGGGAGCTTGGCCACCACTTCCCCTTTGTCACAGAGCAGGAAAGGTTCGTTTAGGTTCTGGACCAGTGTTCCTGTTAGTGAGCAGGAACCCTGGTGGACTGAGAAGGGTGGGCTTGGGTTGCCTTTCCTCTTGAACCTTGGCCTTGGGAAGTGTGGGTAGGGCGTTTCTCTGCTCAGGGAGTTGAAGAAGGTCAGAGGCAGCTGTCACCCGCTGGACCTGGCCTGGCCTCTACTAATTGGGGCCTGGGTGGGGCAGGCAGTCTGGAGGCTAGAGGGGTCTGAGCAGCCTCTAGCTGCGGGCCTGAGAGGTTGTGGGGAGGAGATGCTGGGGAGAGGAGGGCAGCACTTCTTGGGGAGAAAGGAGGGTGGGAGATGGTGGGGGTCCCTTCCTGAGTTCACCCCTGCTCCACTCATTCTTTTTCTAATTAATTAATTTATGGCTGCCTTGGGTCTTCGTTGCTGTACGTGGATTTTCTCTAGTTGCGGTGAGTGGGGGCTACTCTGTCGTTGCGGTGTGCGGGCTTCTCATTGCCCCATGGCTTCTCTTGTTGTGGAGCACCGGCTCTAGGCGTGCGGGCTTCAGTAGTTGTGGCTCACCGGCTCTAGAGCGCAGGCTCAGTAGTTGTGGCGCAAGGGCTTAATTGCTCTGCGGCATGTGGGATCTTCCCCGACCAGGGCTGGAACCCGTGTCCCCTGCATTGGCAGGTGGATTCTTAACCACTGGGCCACCAGGGAAGCCCTCCACCCATTTTTAAGAGAGAGAACACCCATACTTATCCTTGCAACTTTGGCCTGCTGGAGGGAGGAGAAAATGGAGTCATATCCAGTCTGAGTTGATATAAAACTGTCACAACCACTCCTGACCTTCAGCCTTGTCTTTCCAGGCCTTGTTCTAGGTATGTGGGCCCAGTCCTATGTCAGGTCCTGGAGTCAGCAGGTTAGTGTGGCCTCAGTGGGTGCTCTTTTTACATGCTTGAGCTTTGATGAGAGGCTTCTGTGGGACTGAGTGCTTAAGCCAGGACTGAGTCCTAGGCTGGGGTGGGGAGGATGGAAGATTGTAGAGTTCCTGATTCAAAGTCCTTGAACAGGTTGAGAATGTGGATTAGGAATGAATGAGAAACGAGGCCCCAAGAAGCTTGTTCCTAGCCACAAAGCAGAGGACAAGCTGGGGCTGGTCCTACGATGCCTGGGGTTTGGAGACTGCAGAGACGTGCTGTGGGGATGCAGCTGTGAGGTACAGGGCAAGAGGGTGGCAGATTCTGGAGCTCCACTTTGCCATGGACAGACTGTCTTTGACCCTCCCTTCAGCCTTGGGCCCCAGTGTGGGACAGCCTGGAGTAGCAGCTAGCACTCTGTGTGCAGGGCAGGAATCTAAGGGGCTGAGAACTCTGGGTTCCTGTGTAACTGTCCATCTGTCCATTTGCCCAGCTGCCATTTCCCTGTCCTGCTCCTTGTGCCAGAGGCGCCACTGGGCCTGACTGAGCCCTTCGCTGGGTAGAATAACCTCGAAGCAGCCTTTCTGTCTAAAGCTGAGAGGGATCTGAGCTGGGAGCTCTGTTTCCCAGAGAGAAGGTTCTGCCAATTTACCTGAGATTAACTGAGAGCTGAAGGAGTCCCCGAAGGCCCTTGTTCCAGCTTCCCAGCCCTCCCCATCCTGTAACTCTCTGTGGTACCACCCCTGACCTGTTGCCAGCCCATCTAAAGGTGGGGGTGTCTTTTTTTTGCTCGAGAGGGATGTATATTCTTCACATCTTCTTTATGAGTCCTTCTGGTTGTAGGGCATAGTGGGCTCCCAGCAGTCTGCCCTCTGGCAATCCCTGGAGACCTGGTGGGGAGGGGAAGGCAGGATGAAGGAAGGGAGAGGGAGGCCCCTCAGCCCTTGAGCTGTTTTTCTTTCTTTTATATATAATTTATTTTTGGCTGCATTGGGTCTTCGTTGCTGCACGCGGGCTTTCTCTAGTTGCGGCGAGTAGGGGCTACTCTTGAGGTGCACGGGCTTCTCAGCGTGTTGGCTTCTCTTGTTGTGGAACCCGGGCTTTTTAGGCGCACGGGCTTCGGGAGTTATGGGGGCTTCGGGAGTTGTGGCACAATGCCATCTCCTCCTGATTCTGATGAAGAATTGTGCGTGGACGAGAGTCTGGCTCACAGGGGACAGCGACCAGAGAGGCTTTCTGCTAGGAAAGGAGCTTTTTCCAGCCTTCTCTGAGCCCCTGAAGTCACTTGCCTCCTCGCTCTGCGTTCTCATTGCCCAAGGGTTACAAGGCAGTGCCTGAGTGCTTGCTCTGTCCTGAGCTCTGGGCAGTGCAAGAGACGCAGGTCCGGCCCTCAGTGGACCTTCCATTTCAAGGTTGAGGGGGCAGGTAACAGCTGATTGTGGCCAGGCTAGAAGATGCCCATCGGGGGGCCCCACTCTGAGATGGGGGGAAGGGAGTGCCCTCCAGGGCAGGGGTTGGCTTAAAGAATGAGGTGGGGCGGTTCCTCTTCTGAGAGCCTCTGGGCCCTGGTGCCACATCTGCCTAGAGGGCCCAGCTGAGGTCCATGCTTGGGCTCCACTTAGTTTGGTCATTCATTCATTTAACAAATATAAACTGAACACAGCTGCTCCCTGCCAGGTGCTGGGCTGGATGCTGGGAACACAGCGTTTGGCAAAAACACAGTCACCGCCCTTGTTAGGTGGGGGACATAGATATCAAATGATCCCAGAAGTGAGAAAGGGGATCCTTTTTGAAGATTTTCAGGCCTATCCTGGGATGGGCGGTGGTGGGATAGGGTTGTGCTACCTTGAAAAACGTCCTCTGGAGCTGAGACCCAGGCTGGGGTGTGGATGGGGGGCAGGATTGTTCCAGGCAGAGGGGATGGCCTGGGTTAAAGCAGGCAGGCAGGCAGGCAACAGGCAATGGACTGGGGAGGAAGACAGGGACCGGACTCTGTGTGTACTGGGGTTTTATGAAGAGAGTTTTATGAAGAGCCCCAGGAGCCTTTGCTTACCAGCCACTGTTTGAGTTTCATCCAGGCCTCCCAGGAAATGTCCTGGGAAATGGGGGCCTCTTGTCATTTCCCCTGGCTGCAGAGGTGTGGCTGGAGCAGCCTCTGCCCAAGGTAGGAGGAGGGTCCCCTTGCTCTTGGCCCCTTGCTCTTGGCCATGTTTCACATGCTCTGAGTCCACAGCTTCAGGGGATGGCTGGAGTGGGTAGGGTAGGGCAGGCTTCTCTCCAGGGGCCAGTCTCTCTGGGACAGCTAGGCATTCCAGGGCTCAGGGGCTGCCCTTCTGGGAGTGACCTCAGAGTACTCACCTGGGGCTGTTTCTGCCCTGGCCGCTCCTGCATTCCTGAGACCCAAGCCTTGCCTTTCCCTGTACCTCCTGAGGCCTCGTATGTGGGCTCCTGGTACCCAGGCTGTTTGCCCTGCCCTTGAGGCCAGGCTTGGGCCTAGGTGGACTTCTCTTGCATTGGGAAGTAGGGAGGGAGGTGAGGCCTGCTCTCAGGGCAGCTCGGCACCTGAGGGCCTCAAGGTTATGCCCTCCACAGGCCCAACTCTGAGGCCACCCCAAGTTGGCTAGTCTCTTCATTCCCTGGACTAGCCAACGTCGTTCACTTATCTCTCCTTTAGTGTGTATCTCTGACAAATATGGACATACTTCTCTACGTAATCCAATTCCATTATCGCACCTAACTGATCAGCTTTTATTTCTTAATGTCATCTAAGATCCAGTCCCACTCATTATTTCCCAATTATCCCCTAAATGTCTCTTTTTAGAGATAGTTAGAAATCCCCTACCCCATTTATTTTCTTCTTGAAACTGACGTGGTGGAAAAAAACGAGGTCAGTTTTCCCATTCTTGGTCTCTTTGTGTGTTAATTTAGAACAGCGGTTGGCAAACTTTTTCTGTGAAGGGCCAGATAGTAAATATTATAGACTTTGCAGGCTATGTGGCCTCTGTAGCAACTACTCAAAGTAGTTTTGCTTTAGTGCAAAAGCAGTTTTAGGGAATTCCCTGGCGGTCCAGTGGTTAGGACCCAGCACTTTCACTGCCAGGCCCAGGTTCAATCCCTGGTCTGGGAACTAAGATCCCACAAGTAGCATGGCAAGGCAAAACAAACAAACAAATAAAAAAAACAGAAGCAATTTTAGACAACACGTAAACAAATGAGCACGGTTGTGTGCCAGTAAAACTTTACAAAAAACAGTGGCGGCCCCCACAGGCTGTAGTTGGCCCATCCCCTATCTAGAACCACCTCCCTCCTTTATTTTCCTTCTTACAGTTTGGAAAAAAATTAGGTCAGTTGTCCTGTAGAATATCCTGCCTTCTGGGTTTGTCTCCTTGCTTTCTCGTGGAGTCATTTATTCTGCTGGCCTCTGTGTTTTTGGTAAGCTGAGGTTGGAGTTCTAGGGGCTTGTTAGATGCAGGTTAGACATTTGGGGTGGGGCTGCCCTGTTAGCACTGCTGTGACTTGGTGCTGCCTCACATCAGTAGACATCAGTGTGTCCAGTTGTCCCACTCTGAGTGAGAGGAGATTGACTGATGCAAGACTGACTGATGTCACATCCCTCCATTGCAAACTCGTTCCCTTTAACCCTAGGTCATCTGTCAGTGGCACTTGCGCATATGTGAGCATCCATTTCAACCTTTGCCTTACTGGTTTAGCACCCACTGATTAGTGCTGCTCCTAGCATTTGTGTTTTGGGGGTTGCAGAATTATTTAGCAGTTGGTCATTCCTTTGTTAAAGAAGAGCTGTCCTTTAACCACCAGGGCAAGTTGGTTATAGGAAAGGCCAAGAGAGAGGCTGAATTAGTTCTCTATATTGCCAGTTTCCAGTAGAGAGTTAGGGCATTGCTACTGTCCGTAGTGACAAATGAGGATTTGGGTTCGTTTGTTTTGCTTTCTCCCATTTTTTGTAATCTCTGTGAATGCTCTGATTTTATGTAATTCCATCTGTTTCCATCAGTTGCACTTATTATTCTTTTTGATGTTGAGATGGTCTCAGCCCAGTCTTTCAGAGGCCTGGCTGCTCACACAGGCTTCCTGGAGGCGCCTCCCACAGTCTCTGCCCTGAGGCTGCCCTTGGGGAGCTGAGCTGGGAGGCCAGCCGGATAGTAATCAAGCCAGAGTCCGAATGGTGGGTTTCGATGGACGGCAACCCCTTCATGGGTATCTGTTCTGTATATGGCCCTGACCGATCACTCGGAGGGAAAGCTCTGAGGACATGTTTTATTATGTAAGCCCCCATATTTGCCCCCCTCCAAGCATATTGTTAACTCTGACCTGGACCCACTTGTGCAACGTGAATACTGTGGTCTCTGGATGTAGGATGGTACAGCCTGTGTGTCTGGGATGGGCCAACCTTTGGGTCACCAGCACCAGAACTGACCCCTGGAAAGTGCCAGTGAAGTCCCCTTCCTTTGCTGGTTGCCTCTTCCCACCAGCCTTAGGTGGGCTGGGCACAAGAGGCTTGTGCTGGTGCTTTGGCACCCAGAAGCTGCAGCTCAGTACATGCTGGCCAGGCCCTGGGTCAGTAGTGTGTCAGGCAAGGGTGAGGGCTCTTGGTGAATGTGGGGAGTGGGTGGAGGAGTTGGGGGGCAGAAGCCCCCTCTGCTAGGGGGTGCAGGTACCACTTGGGCTACTGAGAGCAGCAGGGGTTTGGGTCCTTCCTAAAGGGAACTCTCTGCTCTCCCCTAGCCACAGGCCCATTGGTGACCCTGACCCCTGCCCTCCCCACTCCCCATGCATCAGGCTTCTGCTGGTGTCCCTGGAGCATGGGAAGCTGCTGAGCTTGACCAGTGGTGTCTGGCAGGAGCTGCGTGTCTCACCCTGTGGCAGGGAGGGCATCCATGGCTGCAGCCAACAAAGGTGAGTGCCTGCCTGGTCTGGCGGGGTTTGTAGCATCTTCCAGCGGGCCCTGGTGGGAAGGGACATTGCTGCATGTGGGGCCTGCGTTGGCTGTGAGTATGTGTGTGTGTCTGTCTGAATGTGAGGTACTAATTACATTACACCAGTGTTTGTTCTGGGGACACCCAAGCCAAACCCGGGGACCCCTGCTGGCTCCATGGTGTGCTGGTCTTTGGAGGTGTGTGCCTTCATGGCCCCATGTTCCAACTTCCCTGTTCCACTGTGGGGGTTGGGGAGCACAGGGGGCTTTGGGTGAGCATTGAGGCTGCTGAGGTGGGTAGGGCCACAGCAGGTTGTGGAAAGGAATTTGGGTTTCATTCAGAGTCTAGAAGTGCTCATAGAAGGTTTTAGGCAAGAGAGGCCTGGTAGGATATATGAGGATCAAGTCTGGGGGGCTCAGCAGTGAATGTGAAAATGCCAGGCTGGCCCCCTGGCCCTCCACTGAGTGTGCAAGAACCCAGGCAAGGGCTGGCCCAGGCCTTCTCACCAAAAGGACTCCGGGTAGGGCTGTTGGGAGCCCTAGGGGCTGTGGGGGTCAGAGAGGATTGGGGTCATGCTTTTGGCAAGATGGGCCTCGTTCAGCCTTAGCCTCCCCCGGTACAGGCCCTCAGCCCAGTTCCCACGCTCTGCCTGCCTTAACTCCCTGACTTCCCGGCCTTGGAGAACCTGACCCAGCTGGAGACAGCCGTGGGCCATGTGAGGGGTTAAGCAGAGGAGGAAAGGCGTCTCTGGGAGGGGTCCTGGAGGCTCCCCTGGGTTCTTCCTTCTTACCTGCCAGTGATCAGTGATGAGGTTTAGAGGCAGCTGCGGCCCCTCCTAGGAGGGCTGAGTGTGGTTTTTGACCCTGTTTGTTTCTCCCACTCCCAGGCAGGTCCCATAGAGCCCATTCCTGTCTCTGCCCTTCTCCCCTCTCAAGTTGGGTCAGCAGGAGGGGCAGGCAGGGGGCCTCAGGTACTGACAGACCTGGAAGAGGAGATCCCAGAGATGGGGAGCTTGCTTGGCACTGTGAAGGAGAGCATGGGGCAGGGTATCTTGAGGACTGGGGCTGAGTCCTGCACTGCTTGGTGTTTGGAGTTGGGAGGACTGTCTCTTCCCTGTTAGCCCCATTCCCTCTAAGTGAAGGGTCATATTAGCTAATCCCTGACTCCCACCCCCACAAACCCTCTCTCAGGATGAGTATTTTCTGTGGGAGGACTGAGCAGGTAGGGGCAGGTGGGAGCCTCAAGCCTTTGATCGCCACTGTCCAGTAGGATGTGGCCTAGCCCAGCAGTGGATGCTGGATGATGTGAAGGGCAGTCGCAGAGGGTGGGGAGGTGACACGGTGGAGTAGTTTACTGGGATAGGTGAAGGCAACAGCCCCGGTAGCCCTCTCCCACTCTCTTCGTAGGCAATAAGCCCAGAGTCCGGAGTATCCGCTTTGCGACAGGCCATGATGCAGAAGGCTCCCAGAGCCATGTCCACTTTGATGAGAAGCTGCATGACTCTGTGGTCATGGTCACCCAAGAGAGCGACAGCAGCTTTCTGGTCAAGGTATGTGTGCATCTTCCCCGCCCCCCCGCGCCCCCCCCCCATCATCAGCCTCATTCCATCTGTCTTCTCCCTGGCCCTGCCTGGCTTCCTGAGCCTGTTCCATTTCCTCTAAGTTGGCTCCATAGGCACATCTTTGTTCTTCCCTGGGCTTTGGTTTCCCCATCTGTAAAATGGGAAGTGTGAGACTGTGGTAAGATGAGTGCACTTAGGACAGGGGTCCCCAGCCCTCAGGCCACGGACCATTACTGGTCCATGGCCTGTTAGGAACCAGGCCACACAGCAGGAGGTGAGCAGCAGGCGAGTGAGCGAAGCTTCATCTGTATTTACAGCTTCTCCCCATTGCTCACATTACCTCCTGAGCTCCACCTCCTGTCAGATCAGTGGCGGTATTAGATTCTCTTAGGAGTGGGAACCCTACTGTGAACTGCGCATGCGAGGGATCTAGGTTGCATGTTCCTTGTGAGAATCTAATGCCTGATGATCTGAGGTGGAGCTGAGGCAGTGATGCTAGTGCTGGGGAGTGGCTGCAAATACAGATTATCATTAGCAGAGAGGTTTGACTGCACAGAGACCATAATAAATCAGTTGCTTGCAGACTCATATCAAAACCCTATCAGTAAGTGGCAAGTGAAAACAAGCTCAGGGCTCCCACTGATTCTTCATTATGGTGAGTTGTATCATTATTTCATTATATATTACAATGTAATAATAATAGAAATAAAGTGCACAATAAATGTAATGCACTTGAATCATCCCGAAACCATACCCACCTCACCCCCACCCCCTGGTCCGTGGAAAAATTGTCTTCCACAAAACCAGCCCCTGGTGCCAAAAAGGTTGGGGACCACTGACTTAGGATGTTACTTGAATGGGAGTGGAGCTGTTGTTATCATCGGCATCACCCCAACCATTGCAATTGGAAGGCAGGTGTCAAGGCTGTGGTGTCACAGGCCTGGGTTCAGGTCCAGGCCTGCTATTCTGGCTCTGACCTTGGGCAGGTCACCTCAGTTTCCCTTCTCTGAAGTAGAGACAATTTATACCCCAAAGAGTTGGAAATGGAAGGATGTATGTATGTCACTCAGGTGTAAGGCTAATTATGCTGATAACAAGGTGTGACTTTATTTACTCTTCTCTGCCAAACCTCTGGCTGATTTAGGCTCTTTGCAGTAGTATTTATCACCCCCATGTTTTTCCCCTCTCCTCCTCTCCGAGTGGCCACATCTCATACACTCTTGTCTCCTCTGCTGGTGGGACACACACAGTTGGATCCCACATCCACTTTGGAGGGGCAGGAGGAAGTCTCTGGAGGGGATGGATTGGAGGGAAACAGAGACGAGGCCCTCAGGTTGGACAATAAATCAGGGCTCCAGAGTTGAGCCCTGGAGGGCATGGTGGTGAGGATGCGGGATGGTTTCTGGTTTATTGAGATCACCCTGAGGAGGGGCCCAGAGTCATACCTGTTTGCCCAACTCTAAAACCCTTGCTCTTCCTCCAAGAGCTGACCACTTCCCCAAGGGAATAAACATAATTAACCCAAACTTTCAAAAATAGCTCCCTGCCTCCCATTGCAAAATCCATTCATGTAATTAGAGAAAATCTGGAAGATAGAAAAAACTATAAAGAAATTTAAAAGTACCCACAATCATACTATCCAGAAATAACTACGGTTAATATTTTGATGCGTGTTATTCCAGTTTCTTTTTTAGCTTTGTTTCCAAAAATGAAAAACTGGTATCACAGTGTACACACTGTGTTTTGCTTGCTTCTGTTGTGAACCATCTCCTGATGGTTTCCACGAGATTTTAAAACTGCCTGGTATTCCACTATATGTATCATCATTGATTTAGCTGGTTCCCTATTCCTGGTGTTACAGTTTTGTACTGTTATAAATAGGGCAGTGATGAGTATTTTTTTTTGCACATCTCTGAGTATTTCCCCTGGAAAATTCTGCAAGTGATACAGCTGGATCACAGGGTCACCATTGGCAGGTACAGCCAGAAAGTCCTCTTGAGAGGTGTGCCCTCTACCAGCAGAGTGTGGGGGCCACAGGGACTGAGCTTTATCATGCAGTGACATCATCTGATCTCATTGAAAGGCTAGTTGCTCCCCCAAAGGACAGGGCCATCCATTTCCTGAAACTGAACAGGAGTGTGTGTGCATGTGAGCTGTGGATACAGCATGCGCCCCTGCACCTCCTGGACTGGCACTCCAGTCAGCCTACCTGCCCAACAGCCACCCTGGCCTGTGACCCTTCACATGGCTGGAGTTTCCAAGGATGGCCAAGCTCTGTGTATGAACAACAGAAATTGCTCGGGCTGTGAATCAGGGCTGTTGGACACAGTGAGCCTTTGAGTGGGCAGGCAGGAATCCATGTTCACATGCCAGCAGGGTGGGCCGGAGCCCAGGTTCCATGGCTGGTGCCAGTCTTGTGGGCCAGCTTTGGACTGACACAGCTGGTCTAGTGTCTGTTTTTCTAATTCTGTCCCATCCTCCATCTTGTGCTATCTGTGTTGCCTGGTGGCCCTGCCATGACTAGAGGACCAGAGTCCCTGGGCTATTGGCTCTGGCCACATGCTGGTAGTGGTGGGAGCAGGTGGATGGCCTGTGTCGTGGGGCTTTGAGCCTCCCCTGTGGGCAGTGGCTGGTGCTTTGCTGTGTGCCACGTGTGGCAGCAGTAGCCAAGAGGTCCAGGGAGGACTATACCCTGACCACACTGTGGCCTTCAGCCAGTCATTTCCTAGCTTCCATTTCATCATCTATAAAATGGCCACCAAGGAACTTCAGGGCTCATGAGACAGATGCTGAGGAGTGTGTGGGCCAAGCTGTAGGGATGGGGTCCTTGGAGAAAGGGCCTAGAGCTACCCGGCCAGCGGTGTGGACCAACTAGAGTGATGGAGGGAGTCAGGCTACCCTGGGATTGTCAAGGAAGCAAGTGTAGGGCCCCACAGGATCATCAGTGGCACAACCTGGGTGGGCCCTGGGGGAGACTGTAAGTGAAGGTGCCTCCTTCCCCCACCCCTCCTGCTGCAGGTTGGCTTCCTGAAGATCCTGCACAGGTATGAGATTACCTTCACTCTGCCCCCAGTGCGCAGGCTGAGCAAGGAGGTCCGAGAGGCACCTGTCCCCAGCCTGCACCTCAAGCTCCTCAGCGTCATGCCCATCCCAGAAGGTGCGTACCCTGCTTGGGGTGCTGGAAGCCTGCCCTCCTCCAGCAGGGCCTGGGTGTGAGTGGGAGTGAGAGCATGGGGTACTTCCTTCCCCCATCTAGGGCTGATGGGCAGCTTAGCAATCAGGGGTCATGATGCCTCTTTATGGCCTTGCAGTGTGGCACCTTGGCAGGTCCCATACCCCAGGCCCCACTCCCTGAACAGAAGTCCATGGGCTCACACAGTTGGCCTATGTCTGCTCATTGCCTGATAGTTACCTTAATGGGACAGTGGGAGCCACTGAGGAACTGGCTCTGGGCCTCTAGCCCTCCCTCTGCCTGTACCTCAGGAAAAAGCTACTGGAACCTCAGGGACTTGGGGCTGCTTCTCTATACCCTGCCAGCTTTAGTGCCCCCCCTTCTCCCAAAGGCTAGGGTATCAGTTTCACCATGTACCGAAGCCCCAGCTTCAGTTTCATTTCCCTCTACCTCTACCTAATGACCTCACCCTCAAGTGGATTGAGCAAGCCCCCTCAGGCCTCTTGCCACCAGATCTGCTCAAGCCCTGCCCTGCCCTCCTTTCCCCTCCCCATCACCCTCTCTCCTTGCTTGCCTTTTTGGGGAATCCCACCTCTTGGAAGCCTGAGTTTGACCTCTGGCCTGCAGGCAGAGGCATGTAGAGCTCAGTGAAGAATGGGAAGTTCCTGAGGCCCATGCGCCCAGCCCTGGGGGCAGGGTCCTGGGCCATCCTTGCTCCTCTGGAGGTCTTGGTGGTGGGTGGGGGCCAGTGAGTGCTGGGGGGTGGGGGCAGGAGGCCGCAGAGGTGCTGATCGCCCGGGCAGGTTACAGCATCAAGTGTGAGTACTCAGCGCACAAGGAGGGTGTCCTCAAGGAGGAGATGCTGCTAGCCTGCGAAGGTGGCACCGGCACCTGCGTGCGCGTGATGGTGCAGGCGCGCGTCATGGGTGAGAGCTCGAGGCCCGGGTCTGGCTAGAGGAGGGAGGCACCAACTTGGCTGCAAGGAGTTTCCACCCTCCTTGAGTCTGAAAAAGGGATCCTTGTCCCGGCCCATCCCCAACCTCCTTGGTGGGTGCCTTTCTCCCCATCCCCTAGCAGAGCCGGGAGGGAAGGTAGAGGAGTCCCCTTGGAGTAGGTGGGGCCAGGGTCCAGCCTGGCATACTGACTTGTCACCTGCCTTGCAGACCGACACCACGGCACACCCATGCTGCTAGATGGTGTCAAGTGCGTGGGTGCTGAGCTAGAATACGACTCAGAGCACAGTGACTGGCACGGCTTCGACTGAGGCCCTCGCCCCCACCTGCCTCGGGGCCTCTCAGCCTTAAACCCCACCTCGTCTCCTCAAATGCTGCGTGATGGTGTGGCTTCCTCACCCTTCCCAGGGATGGGCATGGAGGTGGAGGGTCCAAGGGCCTCCAAGCTGGAGCCTCGCCCACACCTCTCACCTCATTTGTGCCACCTCCCTGCCTCTCCAGCATCCTCCTCTCCCACTTCCTCCTCTCTGTGTGCCTCAGTCTCCTGCTGGAAGAAATGGGCTGAGCCCCCAAGGAGGCTCTCTGAGGAGGGATGGAGAGGGCCTGGGGTGGGTTCTACCCACCCCCCTACCCCAAGCCATAGGGGCTGTAGCCAGGGCCTAGGAGAGGAGGGAGCTGGCTCTGTGGTGTAGCTGCCCCCATTACTGCTGCTGTCGTCTTGCTTTAGCCATCTCTCCTGTCCCCTCCCTCTTTCCCACTGCCGTCCATGGTGAGGAGGAGGGAGGTGCAGTTCCCAATCCCTACCCCCCCAGGTCTGTGTTTCTTGGTTTTTAAACAACTGGTTGGGATAAAACCCTAAAGAAATAAAACTTCCAGTGGATACCAGAGGCCAGCAGGATTTTTGTTCTCCAGGGCCCTGAGAATGCCCAATCCTTTACAGAAGGGCCAAGGAACAGTTTTGGCTCAACTCATTCTTTTTGGAGGCAAGGTCACTTTGTGGTATTACAGCACCTGGCCCCAAAAGAAGTATGCACAGGGGGTGACATTTTAGGCCTGGGAATAGTTGCCAAGACAGAGTTTGGATGGGGAGGGGCCTTCTGCCCAGGTCAGAGAGAGGTCTTGTGGAATGGGGCGTTCAGTTTGGGAGGCTTGACCCAGAGACAGCAGCACCCCCTTCTGGTCAGTTCCCAGCCCCAGGCACAGCTGAAAACCTCCCTTTGCAGATCCCAGCCCCTCTCCACTACTCCACTATTAGGGTCCCCTCTTGTGAGGTACCAGGAGGCTATAGCTTCACCTTGAGCATAAATGCTTTATTGTCACCTTAGGGTTCTCAGGCAGGTGGAGCTGTTGCACATCATGGGAGGGCAGGTACACTGAGTTG
The DNA here is from genome assembly GCF_964270905.1 of Leucopleurus acutus. Taxonomy (NCBI): domain Eukaryota; kingdom Metazoa; phylum Chordata; class Mammalia; order Artiodactyla; family Delphinidae; genus Leucopleurus; species Leucopleurus acutus. The sequence continues at coordinate 57,581,222 of NC_139158.1, forward strand.
ATGGCAGAGCTGCGACCAGTGCTCCCTCTGTCCTCCCTACCCTCCCCCCACTCCTTGGCTCGATGGAGTGCAAGTGGGTCATTCATAGGCTGCCCCTGGGGCCTTCTCAGATAGAAAGGAAAGGCCCCCCCCGACATGTGCCCCCACATCCCCCTCATAAGTGCCTTGCCCTGTACCCTTCTCATAGTCTGCTACTGCTCTTTCTACAATTAACATTCATACTTGGGTGGTCAGTACCACACCCAGGAAGGTCTTACTACCCCTGTCCCTTTCCTGTCAGTTTCCAGTCCTTGTCCTGTCTGGCTCCCTAAACAGGCTGAGCCAGTCAGTCAGTGCACTCCGCCCTTCAGGCCCAGGCCCTGCACAACCTCCTTCCTCTTGCTGCCCCACCTGCAGCTGCACCCCCACCCCCCCACTCCCATCCCGGACCCCAGTTCAGACCAGGGCTCAAGTCTTCCGGTGCATTCTGCTTTCAGGATCATGTGCTCCCTGTGGGCACGCCGTCTTGCAAACCTCTTTTAAGTCTCCTTGACCTCAGTCCTTGGCAGGGCCCTTCAGCCTTCCATTCAGCGGACCGGGGCCCAATCCTAAAGCCAGAGTTTCTGGATATGTCCCCACCCATCCTCCTGTGACCTCACCTCCCCTCACCTCCCGGGGCAGGATGGTGGGGAATGGGGCCGGTTGGTCCGCCTCAGCCCGCTCCCCAGGCCCTCGGCCAAAAGAGAGTTCAGCGGGGCCGACGGGGGCTGGCACTGCGCCCTCAATTGGAAAGAAAGTCGATGGCGGCTCGCACGGAGCGATTGGTGCTGACGTCGACGGCAGTGACCTTAATCTCGGTGTCGCCAAACTGCATAGCAGTGCGGATCTCGCGGCGGCTAGGGGGCGCGCCGGCGGCATGGGGGCCTCCCTCGGCGGGCTCGAGCTCTAGACTGAGCGCGCCGCACTTGCGCACGCCTGGGTCGGTGATGAAGCGCGCGTCCTCGGCGGCGCAGCAGTACAGGTTGATGAGCACGCGCCGCTGGCCTGGGCGCGCTGGGCAGTAGCTGCGCAGCACCTCCTCGCCCAGGGCCACCGACTGCTCGGCGGCCACGAAGCGCTCGAACACGTCGGTGCACCAGCGGCGGCCGTCGCGAACCAGCAGCTTGTCGGGCGGGTGGCGCCCAGCCACAAAGCGGTTGAGCACGCCCACGCCGTAGGTGAGCGGTGAGCGGCGCACCCGAACGACGCCCGGAGCCTGCCCGAAGAGCACCGCGCCCTTTAGGATGGTGAGGCCCACGTCGTGCGGAACCACCACGCGGAGGCCGCGGGCACCCAGTGCTGCCTGCACCGCGTGCTGCAGCACGGCCGACTCTGCGAAGCCGCCCACCAGGAACAGCAGCTTCACGCCCTGCACTTCGGGGCGTGCCAGCAGCGCCTCTGCGGTACAGGAGTGAAGGGTGGGGGTAAGGAGGAGGGACGGGGAGTGGGCCACTGAGGCCACCACTGCGCAGCCACTGGTGCCTCTCCTCTGCCCGCCTGTATCCTCAGGCAACCAGAAACTAGTCATTTCACTATAAAAGGGTAGCCTGGTTTTCATAAAGAAAAACACCGGGCACTTTCTTGAGGGCCCCTGGCAATCTTTATGGGCTCTGCTTCCCCACCACACTGTGGAGGGCTTGAGATAAGGGTCTGCATTTACACATATTAAATGCCTACTACGTGCAAGACATTGCACTCTCTAGATACTTCAGCTCATTTAAATCCCTGTGATAACAGTTTGGGGGACCTAATACTATCACCCCATTTGGGGAAACAGGCACCAGAGGTTCTTTAACCTGGCAAGACTGCACATTTTCCCGCCTATCTCTTAATCCCCACCACACTGCATCCTCCAGGTATTCCAGATGATTCTGGGTCTCATTCCAGTGTGTGGATATGGGGAGGTTTCCAGGCACTAACAGGGTAACATATTCCCGCATCTGGGTGTGTATGTTGAGGTGAATGAAGGACCCAGGCTCAGGTGCTCACCTATGTGCTGGATGATCCCGCTGACCGTGGGCTGAAAAAGGTCGTTCATGGCCTCACAAGACATCCTGAGCATCCCCTGTGAGGACCACTTCACGAAGTTCACGCTGTAGGTGTTGAAGGAGGCACAGGCCCATGGGTCAGGGTCCCGGGCGCTACCCCTATTCCAGGCCGAAGTACCTGGGCACTGACTGCACATTATGTGTTGTGCCAGGCATACTTTCAGGGCTTTAGACGCAGGTCTGTTCCAGGTCCAGGCATGAGGTCCCAGGAGAGGAGCCTCCCTTTGCCTCGAGCAGAGGAACCCAGACCCATTGGCTAGCGTGTGTGTGTGTGTGTGTGTGTGTGTGTGTGTGTGTGTGTGTGTGTGTGTGTGTGTGCGCGCGCGCGCGCGCGCGTGCGCGCAGGGAATGGGTTGAGGTAGATGTTGGCCTTTCTGCAGGCTCAAGATTCTCGCCCCAGTTTGGGCTGCTGATTCCAGCTGGGGTACTCATGCCCCTCCCACTGCCTCCACCGGGGCTGGCATGATATGTGCGTGGGACAGATAAGGTGGCTCCCCTACTTCCCCCCGGGGCCCACACCTTCCCCTGTAGGTGCGGTCCCCCGGCCCACCTGCTCCTGCGCAGGGCTGTCTCCACGTTGTGGCCTCGCTGCTTGCGGTAGAAGTCAATAAACGAGAAGGGCAGCGAGATGTTGAGCGCCCCCGCACGGTGTGGGCCTGCGGTGCGTTTGCGGGCCTCGAAGGCTATAGTCAGATCCACCCAGGCTGCTGGGCGTTGCCTTTTGAAGGTGGCGATGAAGTCCTCGCCGAAGATGCGGCCCAACAGCTGCTCGAAGGCCAGGTCCACGCCCACCGCGCCACAGGGGCCACCTTGGGTAGGGCAGAGGAGGAAGTGGGGCGTCAGTGCCGACTCCGCCGCCAGGAGGCGTTGGCGGGGCCAGGGCGGTCTGGGTACCAAGGGCGCTGCCTGGCTACTCACCAGATGCCTTGTAGAGCTCCTTGAGGGTGCCATGGGGCTGCTCCAGCTGGTGCACGGTAAGGTCCACCGTGCCTCCCCCGCAGTCTGCCACCACGTAGCGGTCTCCTAGGGGGGCGAGCGTGAGCACACACTCGTGGCACCTTCAGCTCTGTGCCCTCTGCAGACACACCCAGCCTCCAGCCCTGCCCCAGGTCCTGAGCCCTGTCTGCGGGGCCATGGGGGTTAGGGTTGAAAGGGGCTTCAGGTGCTTGAGGGTCACCAGGTAGGAGCACAAGGTGTGGGGGAAAATGGTCCCAGGATTCTGCAACTCATCTGCAGAGAATCCCCCAGGGGAGTGGGGGTTAGGGGCATGGCTGTGAGTGGGGGTGGGAGTGCAGGTGACTGAGGGGAACTACGAGGTTAGGTACAGCTGAAAGAGTTGGAAGGGGCAGGGTTCCTAGGGGCTAGAGCTGACTTTGGGAATGTTCCCCCCACCTTCAGTATACGGTGCCCCACAGGGCCCAAGGAATATCCCTCCATCTCCCCTCCCCCACCTGCTTGCATCTCAGCCCACAGTTCTCCGACACCCGATTCCACCAGGAACGTGCGGCTGTGGCGGGACCTTCGAAGCTGCTCTCGGGCTGTGTGTTGAGGGACAGCAGGACAGTGAGGTTAGAAGGGGTGTCTCAGCTACCACGCTCAATGCCCCACATCCTTCCACCAACGCCCTCCATGAGCATCTGGAGCAGCCAGTGCTCCTGAAACTCCTGCTCCACTCCTAACTGGGAGAGGGCAATGCTGAACCCCAGAGGGTCCAGAGAAACTGGATGGGGTAATCTTAGGCACTGTAACCAACAGCTAAGGGGGAATATTTCTGGCTGCAGGACGTTCCCTTAATCCAGAAGGGCTCAGGCCATGGCAAAATCAGAATTAAGAAGGTCTGAAGGAGCTGGTGATGGGGTGGGGGGAGGTCCTGGGACCTCTCCCTGTCATGGGAGATGGCATCTGAGGGGATGATGAAGGTTGACCATAGCTGTCCCAGTTCCTGGTCCTGGCAGCAGGAGCTGGGGGTTGATGGGGGAGGGGGGAGGACAGCTGATGTGCCAGGAGGGGAGGGAAAACTGATTCAGTGGCTGTTTAAGGGGCAGCTCCTGAAGACCTCCACCTTCAGCTCAGAGTACCCTTTGTCAGTACCCAAGCACCTCTCCCCAGGGTAGGCATCACTCTCCCACTCTCAGATTCAGGGCTGGGCTGAGTCCTACCATCCTCTGACAGTGCTACTCTAGGGCAAGGTGTAATCTTCAGCGCCTGCCTCCAAGGCCACCACTGGGCAGTATCCCTGGGGGTGGCTCACCCTGACGGAAGCTGGAATCAATGGAGCGGCGCTCGCCCAGGCGCCCGCTGCCTGGAGCTCGGCTGCTCAGGTCCACGAGCTGGTGCAGACGCAGCTTGCGGCAGTAGACAGAGGCGGCCTCAGGCTCCAGGGCGATGAGTAATTGCTCTGCATCCTCTCTTGACACCAGTCCGGCCTGAGGATGGGTGGTTAGCAGGGTTGGGGAGCATCATGGGCCAAACATCACACTGAAATGGCACCTCAGGGCAGGCAACCGGGGGCCTGTGGGGCTCCAATCTCCTCTGGATTATACCCCACCCATGCTAAGCTTCTGAGGCCCCTCCATGCTGCACAAATTTGGAGCTGTCTCACAGCCACCCTGTGACCAGGCTGGGGAGGGGCATGGCCATGGCCAAGGATGCCATGGTGTTGCCCAGCAGGAAGAGACCCTAGACTGAGTGAAAACCTAGAGCACCTGGGATCTGCCTCCAGGCTGCCCAAGGTGTCCCTGGGCTGCAGCAACGTTCCCTTCACAGATGCTGGGTTGGCCAGCTAAGCACTGGCTGAGGGGGTTAGTGGAGACTCCAACACAATGTATTGGGGAGGGTGGGTATAATGGCCAGACCATCATCAGTCAGAGGGGTGGGGGGGCCCCTTTTGGCTTACTGAACCCTCTTTCTCCACTGGTGATAGACAGTGGCTATGGGCCTCCCCACTCTTAGGAGAACTTTGTTCTCAGGGAATCTGATATAGGAGGAAAGAAACTTTAACTGAAATTTCAGGCGCCAAGGCAAGGCAGTCTGACCAGGTGGGGGATGGGGATGGGTGGGTATTGAGACTCCAGCCTGTTCTCAGCTGACAGGGAACAGTGTGGGAGGAAGCAGGGTGGGTAAACCAGCAGGGGGCCACTGGTGTAGGTGTTTGTTCTGGCTGGGTACAGCCATGCTTTCATCCTGGTCTCTGCAGGGGGATGCCCACTGGCCTCAGGGTTAGCTCCTTCTAGAGACAAGTGTAGGCACCTGCGGATTTGACAGCTGTGGCATGCCTGGCCCAAAGTTGTGTTTGTGGGGGGTTGGGGGTCCTGGTATCTTCCATGGGAAGATGTACTGGAATTCCTGAGATCCCTTTTGGGGATCCTAGGGTGTCCACCAAGGCCTCAGGTTCACAGGCAGGATCAAACAATGAGCCCCCCTCCAACCTCCCCATTTCCACTTGAGAGGGGGGTGCCTGAGCCGTCCCCCTTTCTCCAGACCTTTGGGCACCTCTTATGGTAGGAAGACCAGCAAACATTGGCCAAAATTGCCTCCCTTCATAGTTTCATAGTCCTATTTCCCCTGCTCAGTGGTTGGGGCTGTGGTGAAAATACTGATGCTGGCTGAAGTGGGTGTTCTTGGTGTCCTGCCCAGCTACTGTGAGTGTTGGCTGCTATTGGCTCACCGCTGCCCCTTCTCTGAAGAACTGCCCTCAGCTGAATGAGAACTGCCTCACTTGGAGGGGCTTTCCCCAACCCCCCCAGTAACCAATGACAGACTGATAAGGATGGACAAAAAGCCACCCACCCCCCCGCCTCCCCGTGGCCAACACCACAGTACATTCTCCCTCTAGAGCTCTCCATGGGATCAGGCTGAGGCTAGACTCCAGCTGAGACCACATCCTTGCTCAACTCTTTCTCCTGTCCTGCTTTCCTCACTCCCCTTTCTCCTGAGAGTCCTAGCAATAGACCACATGCACAAGAATCCCCATCTTGGGCTCTGCTTCTAGGAAACCTGCCCTAAGACACTGTTTAAGCTGGCCTGGGCTGTGTCTTTTGTCCCTCTGCTCTCTGGTCCTGCAGGCCTACCCCCTTTCCTGGTGGCAGCAGCCCTCCAAAATGGCCAGCAGGGGGGGGCTGGCAGTCTTTACACAGTGGCTCTGTGGTCCCAAGGGTGGTGGGTGAATGAGGGTATGGGCCCTGCCCGGGGCCCTCCCGACCAATGTCCACGGCTCTGAGTGCACATTCTCACCAAGTAGGCAGCCTCTCGCATGAACTGCTTAGCTGGCTGTTTCCAGATGGCCGGCACTGTCAACACCCAGCGCACAGTGTCCTTCTCTGGCAGCGATGGGCACTGGTCCCTCAGCTCCTGGAGCAGGAGGGGGCAGTGAGGGGAATGGCTGGCTTGGTTTGCGGGGAGTGTCTTTAGCCTCTATGGGAGCTGGAGGAACTAATCAGCCCTCAGGAGGAACTTCCCAGCTAACTTGGAATCCTAACACCCACTTCCCCACCACCACCACCTCCCCAACACCTGTAGGGTTGATGCAGGCTCTACCAGATAGAAAGGCAGGGGACTGGAGAAGACGACCTCTGTCTTCTGACAGTGGCTACCCACTGGATGGACAGGGGATGGGCTGAGGGGAAAGGATGGACCTGGGGGCCCTCCACCCCAGTAGGCAGGGATGGGGTCACAGCGCACCTGAAGGGCATGCTCCTTGAAGAAGCGCAAGGCATGGGCGAACACCTCCAGAGCAGGCATTTTCTTTCCATTTACCGCTTCTAGCTGGGTCTTCAAGGTGAGATCCTGGCAGGGACACAAGGTGACTCTGCAGGAGGCCGTAGCTCTGCCTCCATTTCCTGACAACCTCTTATACTCACCCCATTTCCTGGTGCTCCTCCTCTTTGGCACTGTCCCACTCTGGCTCTAATCTCACATTAGTTCTCTCCCCAGCCCCTCTCTTTACCCTATCTTCACCCCTTGGTCATGCCTCCATCCCTTACATTCAAGTTCCGCCTCCTTAGCTACTCCTCCACCAGTCCCCTCCTCACCTTTTAGCTTTACCTACCCTCCATGAGGCCTCCCTCCCCATTTTCCCTCCTAGCCCTGCCTCCCTGGCTGGAGCTGGGCCCTGAGCCAGAATGTGACTCACAGTGGCACTGTGGATCTTCATCTTGAACTTCTCAAAGTAGAGCCAGTCACGAGCCTCCTCAGGGTCCAGATCGTGGTAGTAATCACGGGCTGTATAGCCAAAACTGTGAAAGGCACCCTCTGGGGTCAGCAGCAGGCAGGTGGGGGTCTTCTGGTGGGCCACACCTGGGTCCCCGCCCTCCCATTTCCTGTGGAGGCAGATAGCTGTCAGTGTGGTCAGCAGTAATCCTCCCTTTGTGCTGGCTCTGGAACCAGCTGTGTGACTTTGGGCAGCTCACTTGGCTTCCCCAAGCCTCAGTCTTTCCATATGTAAAATGGGAATGATAATAATACCTACCTTTTAGGGTTCTTGTGAATATGGTGCTTGGCATCCACTTAAATCTCCATAAACGTTGCTCATGGGATCCTCTCTATCCATGGGGCCATGGGTCCCATCCGACATCCTCAGCTCCTGATCCCTTCCATGAAGTATACCATTGGACCTCACCTCCCTTTTCTTTTCTTTTTTTTTTTTTGTGGTATGCGGGCCTTTCACTGTTGTGGCCTCTCCCGTTGCGGAGCACAGGCTCCGGATGCCCAGGCTCAGCGGCCATGGCGTACAGGCCTAGCCGCTCTGCGGCATGTGGGATCTTCCTGGACCGGGGCATGAACCCGCATCCACTGCATCGGCAGGTAGACTCTCAACCACTGCACCACTAGGGAAGCCCACCTCCCTGTCTTTTTAACAAGCAGCAGCAGCAAACCATCTGCCTTGTCTGGCCTTCTGATGTGTCTCTCCAGGACCCTGGCAGAGGCCTCCTCCCAGCCAGCTGGTTTGCCCTCCTCTAGGCCATCTTCCACAGCTAAGCTCTTTCAAGGTATTCATGATCACTCCTATCTGGCCGACATCAGTAGCTACACCCCAGCTGACTGCACCTCCAGCAGGCCCCCAAAACCTGAGACTCCAGACTTCCCTATGTGCAGGCATCATCTGGACCTCCACCCAGAACTCACTGCCCAGTTCATTAGCCTGGCAAATCCTTCCTCCCCTTCCTCTGCGTTGTCTGATGCCCTGACTCCTCTAGGCCAAGCTCACCAGTGCAGTCTTTTGGGGAAATAACTGGGAATCCAGGCAGAAGGAAGTGCATGTGCAAAAGCTTAGAGGTGTGAAAGACCAGGGAGAACTAGCTATAAGTTGGCTCAAAGCAGGAGAAAATACAGGAATCTTAAGATCAACTAAGGAGGAGTATCAAATGCCATATCAGAATTCTGTCTTGGTGGGTATTAGGTAGGGGAGTGAAGAGGCATGACCACATTTGCCTTTAGAAAGGTCACTGGTCCCCATGTAGCAACAGAGTGGAGGGGAGGGAGGATGGAGAAGGAAAACCAGGGAGGAGGATATTGCAACCGTTCAAGTGAGAGAGGGTGGGGCTGAACTTCAGGGTGGTAGTGGTGGAGAGAAGTAGGCGGGTATTACAGAGATATTAGAGATAGAAGTGATGGGGATTAGTGGCTAGTGGGGGTGGGAAGGACTTGGGAGGAGGCCAAGATGCCCCCAGTTACTTCCTGTGATTGTTATCTCCAGTGTCCCTTCATGTGTCCTCAGCCCCAGCAAGGGGCCCAGCATGGCCTTGGCTGTGCGTGCTGACAAGTTGGGATGCCCTGCAGCTCTTAGAGAGCTCTAAGGGCCCAGAGCCTTTGTGGCCTCATGTGGATGTGGAGGGAGCAGAGAAGGGGGAAGGACAGTCCACGCTCATGTAGGTTAGGTCCCCTGTATCTTTGGGGCAGTGACCCTTTGCCTGTCTCTCCACCCACCCTTCCATCCAGCCTCCCAGGCCCTGGTGAAGCCCCCTGATTCCCCACCCCAGGCTGAGTTGGGAGCTTTGGGGTCTTCTATAGGGGTCTTCCCCCTATAGGCTACAGCCCCACTAAGATATATTCAAAGGATCAGGGTCTTGAGCCCTGAAGGGGAGTGTCAGACAAATGTTTCATTCAAACAAAACAAAATCCATCAGAATGGATTTTTCAAACAGCTCTTTCATGACAACTGTGTGACTTGTCAACTCAGTTAACCCTCTGATCGTTCATTTCCTTGTATTTCATTTGAGCCAAACCTAGGAATCTGCCTCTAGGATTCTACCATATAGAAATTCCAGCACAAGTTTTCAAGGAAGAATATTCATTGCAACACTTTTTGTAATAGTGAAAAATTAGAAGGAAAAATAGCCTCAAAACTATCAATATAAGAATGGATAAATTATGACACATCTGTACTGTGGAATACTATGCAACCATTAAAACAAAATCGTGGCTCTCTGTATTCACATGAAACATCTAGAAAATAGTGTTGAAAGCTTAAAATAAAGCAAGTTGTATGATATAACACTTTTATTTTAAAACCACATATTTATTTGGTTTTTGCATATGTATTTGTGCATATGTATTTGTGTATGTGTTTGTGACTAGCCCAGAAAAAGATCTGTGTATTTTACTGTATGTTTGTTATCTCTCAAAAAAAAATTTAAAATAAAAAACAAAGCCCAACATTTCCTGCAGAGGTCAGAGAGCTGCCCTAATTGGGGCTGAGGGCCCAGGCCTAGCACCCATCCTCCAAACTTTTGCCCCAGTGAGGAGCCCAGACTAAGGGTGGAAGGCACTCTGAGGAGACCCCATTTCTCCTTAGTGACAGTACTTCTGGGACCAGGTCTCTCCCAGGGTGTAGGATTCCCCCCGCACCCCACACCAATCTCCCAGCCCAGCCACCCTCACCTCATCATGTGGATGGCCTCAGGGTCACTGGCAAAGCTGAAGGCATAGCCACTGGATGTGGTGCCGAAGTCGATGGCCACTACCACGGAGAAGGGGGCCTGCTGGGGGGCTCGGGGCTCAGGCTTCTGCAAGTGCAAGACCTAGTCAGGGAGCAGCCAGATGGCCAGGCTGAGTGTATGTGGGAGCCCTCCCAACCCCTGGCTGTGGTCCAGACCGGCCCTGGCCCAACCCCACCTACCTGCCTGCCTGGCTTCCTTCCTCTCCTAAGCTCCAAGGTAAGCCCTTGAGATGCCAACTGTTCAGAAAGCCCAAGGCCTCTCAGGTAGCCCCATGAAGTTTTGGGCTTGAGCTCCTGCTTCCCTGCTTCTGGTTCTCTGCCCACCTTCTGCCTGGACTGCCTTTGCCCCACCCCCATCTCACACCACTTCACAGCCTGGGCCCAGCTGGGGGCAATTTTGCTGCTCTGAGCAGCTTCATAGCACATGGACCTGCGTATATTTGACCCTCTTGCTCTTTGTGGCCACAGTGACACAGCCAGACTCTATCCAGTTCTGTGACAGAGAAGAGAGGCCCCATGCATGTGCCCAAGAGTGGTCCCTGACTCCTCCCAGGCCAGGCCTGGGCTCCCTGAGAAAAAGGGGGTCCCCAGGCTGAATCACTAGGGTGAGGCCACCCCACGTGGGGTGACCTAGGGAGCTTGGGGGTGGTGGTTATGTCCTGGATACTTCAAGCTAGCCCCAAACTATTTTTTAGCAACATGTCTCCTCTTCCCTAGATATACCTTGTATTAAGGTGGCTGTGGTTGACAGGAGGGGAAGCAAGTCTCGGAGGCCCAGTGCTCTGAGAACACACAAAACTACTTGCTCAGAAGTACACCTGCCCCAGGCAGGTTACGTGCAATGGTCCCTAGATGTTATCCTGGAGAGAGATCACCTCAGTAGAATTGTTACCCCTACAGTCCAAGGTCACCTAAGGCTAACCCATCAGGGGGAACATGAGTGGAGTGTGTAGGGGCAGGAAGCATGATGGCACCCCCAGCCCAGACCTGCCAGGGCTCTTCCAGGCACCAGTGTGACCTTCCCCACTAACCAGGCCACCCACCACCCCAATCCCTGCTCTGGGCTTACTGGAGACTGTGAGGGTGTGAGGGGGGCAATGCCACAGCTTTCTTGGGTCCTTGGGGAGCCGGGTGGGCTGGGCACTGGAGACCGCTCTGGGCTGGAGCCTGCAAAGAGAGGGCAAATCACTCTGGCACAATCAGGGTAAGGGGCTGGTGGCTGGGGCCCAAGCCTGGGGGATTCTTCATCAGTCATTGCTGGGCCAAGGTGAGGGGTACCCTGCTGGGGAAAGGGGATGAGGGAGGGAGGGTAGGAAGGACGGGACTGAGGTCGGGGTCGGGGATAGCTGGGCTCAGGGTCTGTTATCAGTTAGAGGCGACCTATTCCTGAAGGGTGACATACTTCACCTAGGGACTCACTGTCTCCCCCAGCACTCCTCAGACACAGCAGGGAAGGGGAGAGACAGAGAAGCATTGTGGGGGTGGGGAAGACTGAGTCCAGAGATAGAAGGGCAGGAGAGATGGGGCAGGTGAGCTCCTGGGGTGAGGGTGGAGAAACCAGAAAAGGTAGGAGACTACAGACCTGAGTGGGAGTGGAGCCGCTCCTCTCCCCACTGAAGTGCAGCCACATGGTTCTAATCAGGACCTGAGGGAGTTGCCTCCCCCTTCCCCCCTCTGCCCCACAAGGGCCATGGACAGGCCCAGATGGCTGACTGGGGCAACACCTCCCCCAGCCCAGCCCTGAGCCAAGAGGTGTCCACCACACTAGGAAGTCAGATTCCAAGCCTCCCCTCCCCCATGACACACATAGACCTGGAGCCAGCGTTTGGGGGCAGGACGCCCCCTTAAGACCCTCTCACAGGCCCAGGACTGAGCTGGACCTTTGGTGGGAGGAAGCAGTGCAGCGCCCAGAAGGCAGCCCAAAGCCTGGTTTGGAGGCTCTGGCAGCTCAGGGGGCAGGAGGGCCTGCTTTGCTGGTGTGGGCTGGTGGGCTTATCACCACCACACTGAACTTTGCTAAGGCCCCTGGGAGGGGCACTGGGGCTGCCCTGAGATCCGTGTGTGGGGACGGGGGCGCTGGCCAGGGAGATTGATGGGGTCTGGTATGAAGACACATTGGCAAATCAATGTCTGGCTTTAGGCTGAGCCAGGGCTGGGGCCTGTGTACTCGCTCAGCCACAGCTCTGTGGCCCTGGCAAGTCCCAGCCCTCCTCGACCTTGGGGTACACTTGGAATATATGTGAGGGGCTGGGCATGATTCTGGGAAGTGCCTGGACAGGGCTGGCATCTGTCTTGCAGTGCTGGAGGGGCAAGGACATGGTGGTCACACTCCCAGAGCCCCTTTTTCTCAGGTGGCCAGGGCAGGCTTGGGTCCTGTCACCAGCTCCAGCTTGAGGGGCCGAGTTGCTGTGGTTTGAGCCTGGGAAGGGAGTCAGGAAGGAAGCCCCAGCCCACCAGGTCTTTGTGAGTGGACTTCCTGAGGCGTGTCCGTCCTGCCTCCTGGCCTCCTACCCCTGCACAGAACCCAGAGCCTGCGCCCAGACCAGGCCAAAGGCAGATGCGCATGCACACAGAGTTCTGTGCAGACATACACACCCTGTGCCCAGAGACCTGCCCATAGGCAGACACGCAGACACACACACACACTCACATGCGTAGTCCTGTTACACTGACCCTCCTTGCGCACACACACTCACAGAACGGTGCTCAGGAGCCTCTGCTGGGCAAGGCACATGGACAGACTAGGGGTGGGTCTGAGTGCCAGGGTGAGGGGGGCAGTGGGCCCCGGGCAGAGGTGAGGGGGTGGGTCTTACCGCTATACAGCCCCTGCAGGCCCATCTCCGGGACAGCCAGCATCTTTGTAGGCCCTGTGGCTGTGAACAGGAACAGACAAGCAGAATGGCATTTATTTGTTCCTTTGTTCCCTTACTGAATAATTGTTTATTTTATTTATTTACTTTTGGCTGGAGTCCTTTGAAGCAAATCCCAGGCATGTTGCTTGACCTATAAATTATTTAATGTCTCTCTAACAGAGATTTTTTAAAAGACATTGCCACAACACCACTATCATGTCTAACAAAATCAACAGTAATTCCTTAATTTCATCCAATGCTCAATCCTCCATCCCAGCTTGTCTCAAAAATGTCGGGTTTTTCTTTGGGCCACACTGCGTGGCTTGCAGGATTTTACTTCCCCGAGCAGGGATTGAACCCTGGCCCCCTGCAGTGGAAGTGAGGAAACCCAGCCACTGGACTGCCAGGGAATTCCCTCAAAAATGTCTTTTTAACAGTTGCTTTGTTGGAACCAGGATGCTCCTAAGTGTTTTCAGGTGCCCACTCTCTGCCAGATGCTGTGGGACATCAGTGACCCAGAGAGACACTGTCCCTGTCCTGGGGGCCCACAGCCTGGTGGGGAAGCCATTCATAATCAGATAATCATGTAAGTGAATCTGAGATTACAAACAATGCTGTGAAGGATACTGTGAAGCAGGGCAGAAAGGGGAGCATGGCAAGGCTGGAGAGAGGGGTTGGGCTAGGCTCACCCTGCAGGTAGACCCTGGTGGACCCAATTTTAGATCTGGTTTTACATGAAAGGCAACAGCAAATCTTGAAAGGTTTCAAGTGGCAGAGTGAAGGCAGGGGCATGACTAAATCTGTGTTTTAAAAAGCCCCTCTGGCTGCATGGGAAGTGTAGATTGCAGTGGGACGACATGAAAACAGGAGCCAATAAGTGCTCCAGGCAACAGATGATGGTGGTGGCTGTGTGTCTTGAGACAGAAGTGTAGACATTTATGTTAGAGGTTAAAATCAACAAGCCTGATGGAAGATGGCTGGATTGGACATGGGAGGTTAGGAAGAAGAAGGTGTCAAGGATGACATTGCCTGATTCAAGCTGGGAGATGGATGGTGAAATGGAGAATACTGGAGCAGGGCAGGCTGGCAGGGGTAAGGGGCAGTGTTCTGGGTGCAGTTTTGAAACTGCTGAGAGAACAGACTGAGGAGTCAGATGACATATGACCTAGAGGACAGGGAGAAATCTGAGGTGGAGATGCGTGTCTGGGAGTCATTGTCACAGGAGGCTTGGCAGAAAGTAGAGTGGGGGAAGGGAAGGGAGGAGAAGCTCTGAATAAAGGTTGACTGGAGGAAGGTTGGCTGGCCAGGGAAACGGAGTTGCCTGCTATGGTTTCATGAAGATCTTGATAAGAGAAGGCTGCGAAGCTAGACGCCTTTAGAGATTTTTAGATGAGACTGGAAACACCTGTTTTTAATGGCATTTCAGTGGAATGATGGAGATGGGGCGGGAGTCAGGTAGGCGAGGAGGGAGCAGACAGTGAGAGAACAGAGCTAGCTAGCACTCCTCCAGCTAGCACCTGGAGGAACATAATGCTTGAGGAGGGGAGGACAGGTTTTTATTTTCTCTTCTAAGGTGGGAGGAACCTGAGCTTGTGTCTGTGAAGTTCTGAGGGCCCAGCTAGAGGCCTCGTCCTCCAGGTCATTGACAGCTTTGTTACTCAAAGCGTGGTATCAGGACAGCAGCACTGGGTCCCCTGGGAGCTTGTTAGATGTGCAGGCCCTCAGGCTCCGCCCCGGACCTGCTCAGTCAGCGCTTGCTTTTTCACAAGATCCCAGGTGGTTGGGAGCACCCTAAGGTTTGAGAAGTGCTTGTCAATGTATCCTGGCCCAGTCTTCAGATCACCAATGCTACTGTCCTCAGCAGTGAGCCTAAACAAGGATGGGGACAGCCCAGAGCCCACTCCCTCTCTGTAGCCAGTGGCCAGATCAGGAAGTTTTGCTAACAGAACACAGTGGACACAGAGCTGGGCACTGTCACACCCCTACACACATGCACACACCCTTGCTCACACAGAATTCACACAACCCAGCCCCAGCATGGACAGACACTGAGACACATCCAGGATATTCCCCCATGGCCAGCACCATGGAGATTTCCAGACGCATGCAGTCCTGCTGTCACTGGAGGTGCACAGGTGGATGTCCAGGAATTAGAATCAGGGGAAATACAGGGGCTGATCGTGGGCACTTGTACAGCAGCTGGATGATGCTGAGAAAAAGGAAAGTAAATGGTGGGGGTGGGTATGGGCCTTGAGAACCAGGGACAGGTGCCCAGTTCAGGGTGATGGAGTGTCGTGCTGGACGTGGATTCTACCAGCTCCCAAGAGCTGATTCTGTGCATCTCTTCTCAATTCTGCATTTATTGACATCACATTGATAGCTTGAAATCAGCCATGGTGATTCTACCATAGAAGTTGGTAAACTGCAAATTAGGTTTTTCTCCCTCTTGGGGAGCTGACTGAAAAACATCTACCAACACACTACTGGATCAAGCCCACAAGAGAGAATATGGCAGCCCTATTTATACATTGTTTTGATTCATCAGCAAAAACTTATTGACATTTCTTCCTGCCAGGTTCTGCAGCTAAGTGCTGGAGAAATGCTTTGCTGAATGAATGAATGGATTTTCTGAACCAAGGATACTGTATTTGGAGCAGAAACAATCTAGAACCACCAAGAAAAAAAGACTCAAGAGTTGTCACTCTAAGCTGATTCCATGTCCAAACCAATGCGTCTATAATCTCCCCAGCTCTGTGAACCTGGTCCAGTTATCTCCCATCTTTGAGCATGTGACACGGAATGCCCCTACACTCAGGGCTGACAAGGGCCTGTTACAGCACCTGGCTGGCGTGCATCATGTTGCCTCTCTGTGCCTCAGTGCCCTTTCCTGTAAAATGGATCATGCAGGGGGCTTGTGAGGATCAAGTCCAAGAAAGGAAGGTGGCTGATAAAAAGGCAGGAAGTTCGACAGATGTGAGCAGTGTTCTTTCCCTTTGTGATGTGGATTCTGAATTTTCTCTTGTCAGAAGTTTTTGGTCTTATTGAGACTTTTTTTCTAGTCATTCTGAGTTCTTTAGGGAGGGAGGGAGGCCCTGAATCAATTTGTGTTAAAGAAGGAGGATCCTGCTGATTCTCTGAGAGGTGGAGGTACAAGAGGGTGGCAGCCACACAAGCACACACACATACCCCATATTTCTTTGGGACATCCCCCACCATGCATACACACCCACATACCAGAAACATGTAAGGAGAATGCTGATCATGGGACTCAGGACAACCTCAGCTACAAAAGCTATATCTGGGCGGGGCCTGCAGCTGGAAGTGGGGAGAGGTAGATCCCTGCCCCAGGGGCCCACTAATTTCAGACTGGTGATGCTTATGGGTTTGAGAATTGGGTGGGGCAGTTTGATATACAGAGAGAATAACTTCATTTCCTGGCTACAAGGGCAGGCTAAACCCTGGCCCCAGCCTGACCCCTACCCTACCCACAGAGAGACCCTTAACCCTGCCTATGGTCTGTCCCTTAACCTTGCCCATGGACTGACCCCTAGCCCTTGGCCTCATAT
Organism: Leucopleurus acutus; assembly: GCF_964270905.1. Taxonomy (NCBI): domain Eukaryota; kingdom Metazoa; phylum Chordata; class Mammalia; order Artiodactyla; family Delphinidae; genus Leucopleurus; species Leucopleurus acutus. The sequence goes on from NC_139158.1 coordinate 57,597,642, forward strand.
TGACCTCTCATCTTCAGCTTTACCCTGACCCCTGGCCCTGGCTTCTACCCAATAGGCATGACTGGGGACTAGGACAGAGTGTGGCCGAGTAGGGACTTGAAACTGGAGACTCCCATCCCACAGTGTCCCCCAGACTCACAAAAGCCTAGGACTTTCACCTCCCTACCCCTGCAGGCCTCCTTTTACCGGGACCCTGCCTCTCCCATCCACTGCTCTCTCAGCATCCTGCCAGTCAGCAGGCAAAGAGAGGCCACAGGCATTTCTCCCAAGCCAGAGACTGAGCCAATCAGGGCCCAAGGAACAGATCAGAAATGGCACCCAAAGGGCTGCCCCAGTCTGTCTCTGGAGAGGCACCCTCAAGGAGAGGGACCAGTGGGAGGTTGTGGGGTGAGGAAGCTGCCTTCTCCTGGCCTGAGGCAGGGAGTGATAGAAATGGCCTCCCAAGTCCCCTCCCTGTCCTCGACTTTTCTTTCTATACATCCTGCCCTGCCCCCATGGGTCCTCATCAAGGGAGCAGCCAGTTCACAAACAACCTCTGTCCCACACAGCCTAGGGCCTGAAGCCCCTCCCACCCTCTGCCCACTGTCCCTCATCTCTTACCTTCTGGGGATCCAGGGCTGCCTTCACTCTCCCAGGGAGTCCACATTTTAGAGCACCCTCCCTGTCAGTTTCTCTCCCCCACACAAGCTAACTTTACAGCCTGGCTCCACTGGGATCCCACAGGGAGCCCTGACCCCACCCCACCTGGATTCCCAAGCTGGCCTCACAGAGAGAAACCAGAGGTCCCTGTTCATGAGGCCAGCCCACAGTCTGGCACTGTGCCACCCAGCCACTCTTGAACTTTCTGAACCACAGGCCCTGGGAACTCCCCCTGCAGGCATCCCCAAATACACACACACTCAACCCCGGGGTCTCCACCTCTGGCCTAAGCACCGTGTCCTCCACAAAGTGGCTCCCTGGAGCAGCCCCCAGCCCCACAGACACCCAGACACGGAAGTCCCTCGAGCCCCCCTCCCTTCCCCCAGATCCCCACCCTCCACAGGGCGAGTGTGGGGTCCCAAAGCCCGGATGTAGCCCTCCGTCGCTACCCCAATTGCCTTACCGAACCCACAGCCCTGCTGGAGAGAGGAGCTTGAAGATCTGCCCCAGTCCTGTCCCCCTGGGTCAGGAAGTTTGTGGTGGGGTCTCAGCCGCCAGCCCGCGATGAGACCGCAAACCTTGGCGTTTTCTCCTCTCTGGGAGCCCAGCGGTCCCCCGCCCAGAACTCACCTCTGCCCTGCCGACAGCTCGACCTGTGTCCAGACGCCTAGATCCCGGGCCCAAAGCCGGTGGGGCGGCTGTGCTCTGCCGCGTCGGCCAAAGCCCTCGACGTGCGCCCAGCCCCAGCCCGGCTCTCCGCCCCGCACCGCCCCCGCCCCTCTCCTCCCCTCCCCCTCCCCCAGGCCGGATGGCCGCGCCGCTGCCGCCGCCGCCGGGTGGGCCAGCGCTTCAGCCCAGATGTGCGAGGCCGGGGCGGGGCCTGCAGCACGGGCCTCCGCCGAGGGGCCCGGCCCGGCTCGAGTCCACCGCCCCTCCTTTTGCCCCTCCTGCGCCTCCCCCACTTCCCAGCCACCCGGGGGGCCGTGAGGGGAGAAGGGTGAGGAGACGAGGTGGAGGGAGGAGGAGAGGAATTTCAGGCCCTGGTAGGCCTCCTGCAGCCCGACTGCGAAGGGCTCCTCTGCCCACCCCAAGGCCACCTCGGGATTCAGCCTAAGGGGCCTAGCTGCTGAGAGGGAGGGCCCTGCCCAGACCCCTCCAGCCCCTGCCCGGGACTCTCGCAGTCCCTTCACCCAGACACCCCCACCCCACCCCCAAGATCCCGAGCTTGGTCTCCAAGGGTCAGAGAAGAGAGAAGAAGCCAGATTGAGGGTGAGGACAGGCCTTTAAGCCCCAGGTTGGGGCCTAGGTCTGTCCTTGCTGAAGTTTGGGGTAGGGAGGGAAGGGTTCTCACAGTTTGGGTCCCCACTCCTAGCAAAGGGATCACTCAGAACTCATCCTGCTTTGGCAAGGAGCACAGAGCTCCTTTCCTGTGAGGGTTCATGACCTTCTTCCTGTCCTAACCCATGCTTTCATGGGGATTTGGGGACCTGGCCTCCAAACAGGAGACATAGAGTGGAGATCTCCTTGCTAGGCCCCTCTAAGGCAGCTGACTTCCCATAATGCCCACCACCTCCTGATTCTGGCAGGGCCTGGGCCTGGCCCCTTTCTCTCTGCCCAGTGTGTTTCCACAAAGGCTTAGGCTAGGCACGGATGGGATAGGGCCAAGCTGCTTCTTAGCTTGTCTCTCTGTGTTAGGGGGCCTGGCCTCCTGTCTGTTCCCCCAGCCCCTTCTCCAAAGAAGGCTCCCACAGTTCTTTGGGCATCAGCTGCCCCTCCCACCCCAAACCTTGGCAGGAGCTATTGTCCCTCCCTGGAATACTTTCTCTCCTCATCTCTGACCATCTATAAGGCTCCCCAGCTAAAGTGTCATCTCTCCTAGACTTTTTATTTATTTATTTATTTAAAAAAATTTTTATTTATTCTTATTTTTAAATTTTTATTACTTATTTTTGGCTGCATTGGATCTTCATTGCTGCAAGCGGGCTTTCTCTAGTTGTGGTGAGCAGGGGCTGCTCTTCGTTGCCATGTGCGGGCTTCTCATTGTGGTGGCTTCTCTTGTTGCAGAGCACGGGCTCTAGGTGTGCGGGCTTCAGTAGTTGTGGCACATGGGCTCAGTAGTTGTGGCACGCGGGCTCTAGAGCGCAGGCTCAGTAGTTGTAGCGCAGGGGCTTAGTTGCTACGCGGCATGTGGGATCTTCCCGGACCAGGGCTTGAACCCATGTCCCCCACATTGGCAGGTGGATTCTTAACCACTGCGCCACCAGGGAAGTCCCTCTCCTAGACTTTTTGCCCTTATTGTCAGGGCCACTGCTCCAGAGCGCTCCCTGCAATGAGACTGGGGGTGAGGGGTGTGCAGAACCAAACAATTTTGTATGTTAGCACTGGCCAATAAGCCAGCAAGGTATCCAATCAGCAGCCTCCACTGGCTGTTCCAAATGTGTGTCTGTAAGAATGTGTGTATCTGTTGGTGTGTCTGTGTGTGTGTCTATGTGTATGAGTGTGTCTTTGTGTCTATGACTGTGTGCCTATGTATGTCTGTGTCCGTATGTGAGTGTGTCTCTTGGGATGTCTATGTGACTGTGTCTGTATGTGTCTATGCCTGTCGGTGTGTCTGTATGTATTATATATGTGTGTCTCTGTATCTTATGCCTTTGTGTGTGTAAGTGTGTTTGTTGTATTTGTCTGTTTGTGTGTGACAAGTGTGTGATGGGGGCTGGCAGGCCTTCCTCTCATTCCAGAGGCCGAGCAAAGCCGGGGAGGGTTGAGGTGTGGCTGGGCATTAGTGTATGGGGAAGGGGCAAAGGGTTGAGCCCCTCAAACACAACCTGCCTCTTGTTTTTCTTTTTCCTCCACCCCAGGTGTTCCTCCCTCCCCACCCCCAGCTCCACAGACTGGCTCATCTCTGAGGGCTACAGCAGCAGGCTCTGAGCAGGAGTGAAGAAGACTCGTGGGTGGGGAGGTCCCCAGCCCCTGTTGCCCTTCTGTTTAGCAGCCTTCTGTTCCCCCCTATTTTAGGCCCCGTCAGTCTGACATAGGCATCACAGCCCCACCCTTGGGTAGCATCCAGTCAGACACAAGAGAAGGACATCGAACAATCCCAGTGACTCTTTGCCACTGGGAGGTTTGATTCAACTTCCACCAGAAGATTTGGGCCGAGGTGGGCATGGACAAGGGTCCTCCAGAGGCCCTGCCCTTTGTCATCCTCCCTGTGCCCTTGCACCTCCCTCCTCTCCCCTCCATCGCTATGGGGACCCACCCACTGACCTCACCCGCTTCCTGCTTCTCCCCGGTGGGGGAGGAGCGAGGAAGGATCAGTTCCGAGTGTGTCCTTTCAGGAGCAGCCTCTCTCTAGGTCACGCTTCCCTCCTCTGGCCTGCACTCAGGATATCTCCCGCCTGTGGATGCCCTCGTTCCCAGCCCTGCCCCTCCAGTTCATCTCTATTGTGCAACTGGAGGAGACTTTAAAAAGTGCAAATCTGGTTCCATTGCTTCACTGCTCCTACACTCTCCGTGATTCCCCATTACCTACAGCAGAAGAGCCAAGTGATCCAAGGCTTGGACTGCCCTTGGCTGACCTCTCAAACTCCCCTTCCCAGCCCTAACCTCCAACCGCATCTGCTGCCCTTCAAGCCCAACTTGCCTTCTCTGCTTCTGAACCTTTGTTCCACCTGGGCTAACCCCAGCCCTGCCTTGCTTGGCAGGCAGCACCCTTCCTCCCTTGGGCTCTTTGGGAGAAACTGGCCCCTGGGAACCTGTTGTGGGTGCTGTGTCTGCTCAAAGAACCCCCAGCCCTGGTCACCACCAGGTGGGGCTTTTAGGAAAACTCTTTAGGTCTGGAAGGCAGGAGCAATGCTCCTCTTGCTTGGTGCCTGACCCGCACACCAGCAGGCAGTATTAGGGCAGAGGGTGATATTTGTCTTTAGGACATGTCATTTTCCGCCTAAGCTTATGTGTTCTGTCTCCCCTCCCTCTTGCCCAAGTCCAGCTGCTTGCTCCATCCCAGAGCTTGGGGCAGGCAGACAGAGAGACACACAAACCCCCCCCCCCCCCCCACACACACACCTCACACATACACCAGGAGGAGGGCAGGTGTTCCCACAGCGTTCCTCGGGAGGAGAGGATGGACAGAAGTCTTTTTCCATCAGTAGACCCTGTTGACTGCACCTCGTGGTGTGCTGGTGCCTATTTGGGTAACTTACCTGCCACTTACGCTGCCACAACACCCTCGGTGGGGAGGGACTCTCCATTCTACAGAGGAGAAAGCTGAGGCTTAGAGAGAAGAGTGCACTGCCCATTTCAGACCCGCTGCTGATTCAGGGCACAGATCGATTCAGTGGGCTGTCTCAGAGTCTGTTCTTGCAGGAGACTGATGAAGGAAAGATGGCACCTGGGCACCCAGACGCAGCCTTCCTGGATAGTTGTCCAGCCCTGCCTGCCCCTCCCTGGGGATGGAAGGTGGGTGGCTCCTGGGACAGAGGCCTCTAGAGTGTTCCTCTACCAGATTCCTGAGGTGCGAGCTTCCTTCCAGGAATGACTCTGCCTGCCCCACCCAGCTGGACTTCCTCTCTGTGGCTCACAGCATCCATCTGCATCATTTTCCTCATTGGAGATGGGAGCGTGGGAGGCCCAGCCTGTGGCCAGGAGTTCAGGATGAGCCCTGGTGGTGCCCTGCCTCCGCTGTTGCATGGGCAGCTGGCACCTCCTCCTTCATAAAAAGAGAGCCCTGGGGTTCCACCTTCCTGCTGAGCCTCCCTAGCACCCTGCCCCAAATGACCCCCAAAGCACCGAAATTGGCCCTGTCTCCCAGAGCTCTGCACTGACACGACTCCACTTGCAGCTCCTTCTTCAGAGTGATGTTATTAGGGTTCCCAACAGGGACATTGGGAAGACTTCTTGGAGGTGGTGACGCTTGATCTGCATCCTGAAGGATGACTGAGAGAGTCATCCATGTGGAGAAGTGGGCAGAGCATTCCAAGAAGAGGAAGCTGCAGACAAAGGCATGGAGGGTGGAGTGAGCAGGAGGCAGAAAGGAATCAACAGACTCCATAGCTGGATGAGGGGCTGGCTGTGTGTGTGCCTGATGCTTTCAAGTACAGTCCTCCCTTGTGCCCTACCCCAGCAGGCATGCTGGTTCTTTGCTCAGGAACCCTCAACCCCGCTTGTTCAACTTGGACATCTTCTGTTTGGGATCTTTTGTCTCTAGTCCTGACCACCAGGAGTTCAGCTTCACTGCACAACCCTTTCTCTGCTCACGCCTTCACTTACCTTGGGCAGCACCTCCCCTTGCCAGCCCCTGCCCCACAGAATGGCCTCTCTGCTAGGGTATGGGGGTACAGAAAAGGGCCACGACTCTAAGGGAAAAGAAGATGTTGGGGGAGAGAAGATACTTTCCTTTCAGCCATGTTAAGTTGGAGGGAATGCTGTGTAGACAGTGCTGGATGCCCCCTCCCCTATTATCTAGTTTCTTTTTCTTCATAATAGAAACTTCTCTTTTCAGCCATACAGAAGTGTTCCATAGTGTCTTTCAGCTTTTAAAAACTGCTGTTGGTTGCCCATTGTTTCTTGTTCCTCATCCTGTTTTTCTCCATCTTGCTGCCTGGAATGTTGATGGGATGACTGGAGCTCTAACCACCATGTTGGACCATAAGGTTGAGGGATACACCCCAGTGATAGCAGAAAGCGACCAGCAAGGAGACTGGCACTCAGCAATAGCCCATGCCCACCCAGGGCTGAGTACTTGCAGACCTTTAAACGTGAAAGAAAGAAACTCTTTTGTTTAGGACCCTGTATTTTCAGTCTCTGTTACTCATAGCAGAATGTAATCCTATCTGATTTGACCCTAAGGAAAAATGTTAACTAGGCAGTGGGTAATGGACCTGGAGCACAGAGCAGAGTTTGGAGTTGTGGGTAGAAATTTGGCAGTCATTCTCACAGAGATGGGAATTGAAGCCACCAGAGCAATGAGATCAGCAAGACAGAGTGTGCTGTGTGGAAGAGCAGACAAGGCCTGCCCAGGAAGCAGCCTGTCCCTCTCTTGCCCAGAAAGACTGTTCTGGCTCTGCTGCTCAGGTTCATCCACCCGCTTCCGAGGTTTCATGAGGAGGGTTCTGCCTCCTCAGCACGCTTCTTGGCTATTATGATGCAGATTAAGGATGGAGAGAGGCTGGGGGAAGACAAGAGGTATATGGACTAGGGTTGGAGGAAATTGTTTGGAAGAGTTTTTAGAGAGATAATTTTAAGAGCAGCTGTGGTGTGTGTGGCAAAGTGGATTGGAGAAGGAAAAAAAAGAGGTTTTATAATGTGCTGTTGTAGTGTGAAAATCCCTTTCGCGGTGTTCAAGAAAACACACAACTTGAAATGTGTTGAAATTACTTTTTTTTTTTTTTTTGCAGTATGCGGGCCTCTCACTGTTGTGGCCTCTCCCGTTGCGGAGCACAGGCTCCGGACACGCAGACTCAGCGGCCATGGCTCACGGGCCCAGCCACTCCGCGGCATGTGGGATCCTCCCGGACCGGGGCACGAACCCGTGTCCCCTGCATCGGCAGGCGGACTCTCAACCACTGCGCCACCAGGGAAGCCCCTGAAATTACTTTTTGATTACTAGACTGGACCTCATCTGTCATAACATCACCTGAGATTGGTCCACTTGGGTGATGGCTTGAGAAGTGCCACACAAGTAATAAAAACCCATTAGAGCAGCAAAAGTAAAGGAGAAGCTCATATCACAGGGGTTTGTATGTTATAGAATGTGGGGGCAGAGGAGTGCATCTGGGCTCCACAAGGGTCTGGAACAAGGAACTGGAAATAGGCCAGCAGCAGGGAGCTGTCGCCCTGGCCACTTTCCTCCTTCTTCTGCTCTCTGTGTATCTGCTAAACTCTTCTCTTGCTGCAGACTGCCTTTTTATTAGACTTCTTTTTAATACCAGTTTTAGATTTACAAAGATAGTGAGCAGATAGTAGGGAGTTCCCGTCTATCCCCTCCCTCACACAGCTTCCCCTATTATTAACATCTTGGACTAGTGTGATGTATTTGTTATAATTAATGAACAAATACTGATACATTATTAACTAGAGTCCATAGTTTACATTAAATTTCACTCTTTATATTGTACATCTGTGGGTTTTGCCAAATACATAATATCAGATATTCACCATTACAGTGTCATATAGAGTAGTTTCACTGCCCTAAAAATCCCCTGTGCTTCACCCATTCTTTCCCCGAATACCTGATGACCACGGATCCTTTTACTGTCTATAGTTTTGCCTTTTTCAAAATGTCAAATAGTAGGAATTATACAATTCCTACTATTCCAAAGGCTATACAATACGTAGCCTTTTCAGACTGGCTTCTTTCACTTAGTAACATGTATTTAAAGTTCCTCCATGTCGTTTCATGGATTGACAGCTCATTTCTTTTTAGTACTGAATAATAATATTCCATTCTATGTATGTAACAGTGTATTTATTCATTCACTCATTGAAGGACAGCTTGGTTGCTTTCAGGTTTTGGCAGTTATAAATAAAGCTTCTATAAACATTTGTGTACTGGGGTTTGTACAGACATAAGTTTTCAACTTAACTGGGGAAATATCTAGAAGTGTGATTGCTGGATCATATGGTAAGACTATATTTAGCTTTGTAAGAAACCACCAAACTATATTCCAAAGTGGCTGTACCATTTTGCATTCCCATCAGCGATGCGTGGGAGTTTTTGTTGCTCCACAACAAAAATCCTTGTCAACATTCGGTGTCAGTGTTCTGGATTTTCACCATTCTGATAGTTGTTGTTTTAATTTGCAGTTCCACAATGACATATGATATTCAGCATCTTTTCATATGCTTATTTGCCATCTATATACCTTCTGTGATGAGGTATCTGTTCAGATGTTTTGCCCATTTTTAAATGGAGTTGTTTGATTTCTTATTGTTGAGCTTTAAGAGTTCTTTGTATATTTTAGATACAATCTTTTATCAGATACGTTTTGCAAATATTTTCTCCCTGTCTGTGCTTGTCTTTTAATTCTCTTAACAGATTGCCTTTTGTTTACTTTTTTTTCTCCATGCATGTGATCATTCCACAGCTCCTGAATGTATTTGCCCTTCATTTCAGCTACAAGCAGATGCCAAATGGTGTCTCTTAGTCCCAGTTCCAGATTTTTGGGCAAGACTATTATTTTTTTTATTTTTATTTATTTATTTATTTATGGCTGCGTTGGGTCTTCGTTTCTGTGCGAGGACTTTATCTAGTTGCGGCAAGTGGGGGCCACTCTTCATCGCAGTGCTTGGGCCTCTCACTATCGCGGCCTCTCTTGTTGCGGAGCACAGGCTCCAGACGCACAGGCTCAGTAATTGTGGCTCACGGACCTAGTTGCTCCGCAGCATGTGGGATCTTCCCAGACCAGGGCTGGAACCCGTGTCCCCTGCATTGGCAGGCAGATTCTCAACCACTGCGCCACCAGGGAAGCCCGGAGAGACTATATTATTTGACCAGTTTGCTGAAGTGGGAAATTAATTATGGCTGGTTGGCGTGGTGACATTAAGGTAGCTGGTGGTCTGGGAAATGTAAATTTAGTTGTCTAGCCTTTGCAACACAGGAAAATAAACCAGAAGGAGGTGGGAGAGGAATGGCAAACCTCCATGTAAACATAGGAGGTGGAGCCTGGTGGGTGTGTGGGGGGCTGCTGCTCTGGTGCTGTAAGTGTAGGTAAAGAAACTCAGCCAATACCGAATGACACAAATCGAAAAGCAAAATTCTCCACACTCAGTTCCACTCCTCAGAACATCTTCCATTTTTAGATACTCCAGAGTCTTAACATCATAGTTTTAAGTAATATGCTTTACTGCTGTTTCTCAATTTAGTAACTCAAAAGAACATCTAATGATGCCTCATCATTAAAGCAAGAATTTAAATCACACTATCTCTCATCTCCCCATGCCTACTTTCTCAATTGTGTTAGTTGTATTATTATTGCAGGCTTATTTTGGTGTTATTCATAGTTGTAAACAGTTTGAGTTTAAAACTTAGTCCTCGTTCATCAACTTCGGACAGAATTTCTTGAGCCCTGCCGCTATATAAAAAGAACTAGCCCCTCTATGCCATCTGCTATCTTCCTTCCCCACCTCCTTCTAATTTCTGTTGGTTTTATCTTTGCATTTCCATGGTCAAAGTTTATAACACTTATATTCTGTACTGTAATTATAATTAAATCTTCCATTCTTTGTCTTTAGGTTGATTCTGAAAACTGAAAACCAACCAATTTTATGATTATATAAGCATTACTTACTGCAGAACCAAGTAATAAGATACCTCTACTGAGAAGGAAGTGTAATGGCATTTCCTCCACCCTATGCTGCTTGAGGAAGAATATTTGGTGTCTCAAATGTTAAGGTTAAGTAGATTCTCTTTTGTTTCACTCCACTAATTGCTCAGAATCATGCTTCAGATGTGTTTGCTCCACATTTGGTTCCTGGAATAGATTTTGTTGTTTCTGGTTTTCTAATTACCTTTTTTTTTTCTTTGTTTTTGAGAGAAGAAACAGATGTTGCCTCCATTATGTTACCACAAAGTCAACTTGCTATATACACTGTCCCATGCTGGGTCCTTTGTATGTGTAGTGAGATATGGTAGCTGTTGTTGAGTTTATCCAGCATTCCATTCGCCTCTCCTTTCTTTTGGTGAACTGCTGCTCCCCAGTCCAACTGTATGATTTGGGTTTTTTTTCCAATTGCAGTACCTTCAGGAGTGGGCTATACCCAATGCCTGGCAGTTTACCTTGATGGTGACTGATGAGGGCTGGACACACAACTGAGGCAAGAATAATTGGAGTCCAGTGGGATTTGATCAGTGGATATTGAGAGTGAGAAGCACTCACCCCTTTAGCTTCAGGTAAGGCTTGATCCAGGGACTCCAATGATGTCATCAAGGACCCAGGGCCACTATATATCTTTCCTCTGCATTCAGTGTTGTCATCATTCCCTGGCTCCTCACTGTGGTCTGCCAGGAGCAACATGCTTCTCTCATGTAGCAAATGTAGGGGTGGGGGTGGGGGGGGTCAATCAAACCCAATCCACAGGACTTGAGAATATAGGAAGGAAATCAGAGTAGTTTTTACCAAAAGAAGAATGAATTCATTTTGTACACCCAAACCACAGATGTTCACACTCCTTCCTATTGAATTCCTTTTTATTTCAGTGATTCTAGCTTAAAATTCCAAGAATTATTTCTTGCTTTTTTTTTCATAGCTTCCCCTTTTTGTTTTATGAATGTAATAGCATTAGCATCTTTCTTTTTATAAATTCTCCTCTGTTCCTTATCTATTTCCTCTGGGATCAGTTTGTTCACCTTTTATTTAATTTATTAAAGAGGCGGTATAGCTGAATAGTTCAGAGTATAATGCAAGAAACAGACTGCCTGGGTTCAGATTCCATCTCTCTGCCCTTTGCTAGCTATGTAAGCCTCAGCCAAGCTATGTTGCCTTTCTGTGACTCCATTTCCCAGAAAGGATAATAATAGCACCTAGCTCAGAGGGTCGTTACATGAGTTACTGAATGTAAAATGCTTAGACCATGGCCGGGCCCACAGTAAGCCCTGAAGAGCTATTTGCTATTCTTTTTTCTTCCTTCCCTCCCTTCCTTCTTTCCTTCCTCCCTCCCCCCACCCTTTCTTTCTTTCTTTCTTCACCATCTCCTTTTATTAAGAATAATGAAAAGGATGGGGCTTCCCTGGTGGCACAGTGGTTGAGAGTCCGCCTGCCGATGCAGGGGACACGGGTTCGTGCCCCGGTCTGGGAAGATCCCACATACCACCGAGAGGCTGGGCCCGTGAGCCATGGCCGCTGAGCCTGCGCATCCAGAGCCTGTGCTCCGCAACGGGAGAGGCCACAACAGTGAGAGGCCCGCGTACCGCAAAAAAAAAAAAAAAAGAATAATGAAAAGGAAACAAAGATCATTCTCCCAGTCAAATACACTTCTGCTCCCTCTTATTGGTGTTTTTAATGACAACTGCCAGGTAGTATGGGAAACACGCAGTTGCTCCCACCCAGATGTATGTCCATTTTATGACATTCTAATGATCCAGTTGCAAGTACATTAAGGTGGGTGCGTGTGTAGATAAATATATTGGATACATATATTTATATATGGCCCATATCTGGACAAGGGCTTGAGATGGTGCAAGACCTTAAAATTACACACACACAAAATGGGCTCTTTGCCCAGTGATATTCTTTTCTTAATCCTTCTCCTTTTGTTGGTTTTTCTCAGTTGTCTGGTAATACTTGGTGACCAGTTCATCTTTAGGACTGAAGGGCAGGGCTGATTGGTATCCGCATTGATGTAGGGTATTTCCTCTGCCCTGGAGCATAAGCAGTGGGCAGGGCGGTGGGGAGTGGTCCATATGTCGCCTACCATCCTTCTGAGGGGTGTTGTCTCCCGTGGAGGGTCCTCTCCTGCTTCCATGCCTGCTCAGGCCTCTGGAGCAGCTTTCTCTCAGGCAGGCTTCAGCTGTGTTTTCCTCTGCCCCCATTTGTGCCTCTTTGCAATCCGCCCTTCTTCTATCTTCTAAAAGCAAATAAAAATCCCTGGACAGTTGATGCCCCCCCCAACCCCCCACCCCAGCCATCGTGTCCTCAGCCCTTCGATGGATTTGCTTCCTTTTCTCTTTCCTCACTGTGCTTTTGGTGGTGTTTGAGGCACTAGGGGTGGTAGAGACATGTTCTCAGCCTGCCATCTTGAACTGGAAGTCTGTGTAGTGGTTTAAGTGTTTCTAACTCCATCCAACTCTGCACATATGGGGTCCTTTGGGGCTGGCAAGTATTCACACTGGACGCCCAGAACTTGCACAGGAAGGAAAAAGGGAGATATTTGTAACTTATGTCTTTTAATCTTCTTGTGAAGTCTACATGGGCCTGTTGACTTCCAAGCCAGTCTCTCAGACCTAGTGGCTGTTTGGGGGAGGAAGGTGGCCCTTCTGTTTCCCTAAGAACTCCAGAGCCTTCAAACTCTCGGGGAGCAGAAGTGAGTGAGTACGAGATGTGTGAACAGGGGAGGAGAGCCAGAGGGACAGACCACAGGCTTGGTGGGATACTTGAAAGAGTGAAAATCCAGGGTGTATCTATTAGAGTGAAGGTCATCTTGGCGGGGGGGGGGGGGGGGCAGAGTGGGAGCACAGCCTTCAGTCACTCTCACTTTGCACTCACAGAGCTCTTCTGACAGTCCAGGCCCTGTGGGAAGCTTTTCACACAAGCTGTTGGGAGGCTCCAGGTTCAGAGTGTTTGAGTGAATTCTCTGTGATCACACAGCTGGTGAAGGATATGTCTGGATTTGAACTCAGATCCATACAGGACCCAGGCTCCTAACCACTGAGCTACATGACTCCCACCTGCCCCCAGGCTGACCAGAGCAGGGTCCCGAAGATCTCTCATGGGTCACTTGGGCTGAGCTGTCCACACCTCAGATGTTGCAGTTGGGTCTGAAAGGACAAAGACAAGGAAGCAGAGGGCTCTGGCGCCCTCTGGCGGAGATAGAAGACTCTGCAGAGATGTGGTGGAGGAGTGGGCGGGGCCTGGGCCTGGGATCCTAGTAGGTCCAAGGAATGAATGCTTGAATTAGTGCCCTTGTTGCTCTATATAACAGCAGGGCTTTACCTCCCCTACTCCTTAGTAAAGAGCCCCCAATATTTACCTGTGTGCATCATCTATTGGAATAAAGACATAGGCTCTGTGTCTAACTTCTGGCTAGTGCAACATAAGCAGAAATAAAGTGTGCAATATAAGGAATTATCTTTAAAAGATGGGAGCGTGACCTGCTTTGTTCCTTCCTCCATCCTTCTTTCTGGAATGCAGATATAATGGCTGGAGCTCAAGCAGACATCTGGGACCAGGAGTGGAAACAGCCCATTGGAAAGGACAGAGTAAAAAAATAAGAGGGGGTCTAGTGGTTGAATGCAGTTGCCCTATCAGCCTTGGATGCCAACACTTTATTTGAGGGAGACAGAGATACACTTCTACTTTATTTAAACCACTGTTGTTTTGAAAAAAAATTTATTTATTTGGCTGCACCAAGTCTTAGTTGTGGCATGTGGGATCTTTAGTTGCGGCATGCGGATCTAGTTCCCTGACCAGGGATCAAACCCGGGCCCCCTGCATTGGGACCACCGAGTATTAACCACTGGACCACCAGGGAAGTCCCTTTAAACCACTGTTATTTGGGGTTTTCTATACTTTAGCCAAACTTTTTTCTTTTCACTTAAAAAAAATTATGCTTGTTCATGCCAGAACAAAAGTAAAAAACATTATCAAAATTTGACTGAGTGCACCGTAAGCCATGAAATAAATTCACTTATAAGCCATTTATTTATGAATAAATTGATTTTTTTTTTTTCGGTACGCAGGCCTCTCATTGTTGTGGCCTCTCCCGCTGCGGAGCACAGGCTCCCAATGCGCAGGCCCAGCGGCCGTGGCTCACGGGCCCAGCTGCTCTGCAGCATGTGGGATCTTCCCGGACCGGGGCACGAACCCGTGTCCCCTGCATCAGCAGGCGGACTCTAAACCATTGCGCCACCAGGGAAGCCCGGATTTTTGAATTGAATTTAATTTCATATTCAAGATTTTATATTTCAAGTATTGCCACTAAAAAAATATATATTGTTTGGTATCTTTACTCATGTTTTTTCCCAATTCTGAAGCGTTCTGTTATTTTAGGATCTGCCATTCTTAGGACAGATTTTGATCTGATATGTTTAATTATGATGAGGTGGAATTTTTAAGGCTCCTTCATGTCTTTCAATGGTTTGATAGATAGCTCATTTCTCTGAAGAATAGTGCATGACCTGGATGTACTACAGTTTATTTATCCATTCACCTACTGAAGGGCATTCTGGTTGCTTTTAAGTTTTGGCAATTATGAATAAAACTACTATAGACATCTGTGTGCAGGTTTTTGTGTGAGCATAAGTTTTCAACTCAGTTGGATAAATACCAAGGGGTACAATTGCTGGATTGTATGGTAAGTATATGCTTTGTTTTATAAGAAAATTGCCAGACTGTCTTCCAAAGTGGCTGTACCATTTTGCATTCTCACCAGTAACGAATGAGAGTTCCTGTTGTTCCACCTGTTTGCCAGCACCTGGTGTTGTCAGTGTTCTGGATTTCGGCCATTTTAATAGGTGTGTAGTGGTATCTCATTGTTTGTTTGTTTGTTTGTTTGGCGGAGCCATGTGGCTTTTGGGATCTTAGTTCCCTGACCAGGGATCGAACCCCGGGCCCGCAGCAGTGAAAGCGTGGAGTCCTAACGACTGGACCACCAGGGAATTCCCATCATTGTTGTTTTAATTTGCATTTCTCTGATGACATTGACGAGGAGCATCTTTTCATGTGTTTATTTTCCATCTGTATATCTCTTTGGTGAGGTCTTATTTAGTTTTTTGTAGCTGAAAAAGTTAGCCTTGGGCAAGTATCCTACTTCCCCATGACTTGATTCTCACATCTGGAATGAGGATAATAGTACCTACCTCACAAAGTGCTTGTGAAAGTTAAAAGTACGTATAACAGTGAGACCTACTGAAAAATTACCTAAGAATTTTTTATTTTAAAATTTATTTTAGCAGCTATCGACTAGGAAAACACTGAAGGGTAATGTTCCCTGACCAGGCAAAGCAGACAAGTCTTTGTTCTCCTTACCCCAAGGAAAGGTAAGCAAGTTCTATCTGTGCTGTTCTGAGACTTAGGCCTTGTATCAGTTTACTACTGTAGCTAACACACAACCACAGAATTCTCAGTGGCATCCAGCAATAAACACATAGATCTGAGCAGGTTGGCTCAGTTATGGCTGACTTTGGCTGGGCTTGGCCTATGGGTCTGGTTCAGGTCTGTTCCCCATGTCTCATCTTCTTTGAACTCCAGCAGGTTAGCTGGAGTATAGCCTTTGCTTGGCAATGGAAGAAATGCAAGAGAGCAAGACCAAATATGCAAGTACACTTCAAGACTTTGTTTATGTTGTGTCCACTCACATCCATTGGCTGGAGTAAGTTACATGGCTAGGTCCAGAATCAAGGGGTGAAGGAATATGCTTTACCCACCATGGAGCTATGGGGTAGATGTGTATAGTCTATAGTGGACTGAAGGGTTGGGGCTGGAAAGTTGCACTCACACAGGCCTAGAGTTGGGGGTGTCTCTGGGCCAACAAGTCTTATGTTGGTGTTGGAGGAGGAAGAAAAGGGATTTTGTTTTCGTCCAAAAAGGAAATGACCTAAGGTTAGGAGTGATGCAGGGGCTACAAAGAGGACAGAGTGATAGAGACCTAATCTCTCTGGGGCCTGAGGATTTCAGGGTAGAATGTCAGGAGACATCTGCTTTGGGCCACTCTGGCCTGGGATCCTGGGTCCATCCTGATTCAAGTTTTTATGTGACTTTTGATCTGCACATGTGGGTTTGCCCACAGGGTACAGAGGGCCTGGTCTGGCTGGATCCCCACCACTACAGATAGGCTGGGGCTGAGCTGAATTAAATTTGAGTTGTGAAACAAAGAAATGTGTTGTCACTTGGATCCAAGATTGCTTGGAGCAATTAACATCTGCCCCACACACCGAGTGCCTGGCACATAGTAGGCCCTCGATAAAATGGGCTCCGGTATCATGACAGTATCGCAGCCATGACAGGGTCTTTCCTCTGCTTCAGCGGGGGTGGGTGGGGGGTGGGGGGTGCTACTGAAATCCTGTGGGGGGTGTGGGGGGAGGGACAGTGGGAAAGGGGAGAGGGATTAGAAGCACTCCTCTAGCCTGAGGTTGGGGTCCCTGTGCTCCCCACAACTAGAGCCTGCTTCTTGGAGGGTTGTCCCCAGAGTAGCCAGGTGCAATGAGGGTGCTGGGAAGGTCCCAAAGGGCCTGGAAAATCAGCACCTTTGTCTAGGTGCCCTGTCACGCTCCCCCACCCCAGGCTGGGCTTGTCTCCTTTCCTGTTGTTAGGAGGAACAGTGTGCAGAAAGCTCCCTTCCTCCTCTCTCAGACTCCCTAAAAAGGCCAAGTGGTGCCCAAAGAGAGGGGTATGGCTATGGCTGGTGAACAGGACCCCTCAGTTCCCACTTTGCTGGATAGGAGGCTCCCACAGGGCCCAAGGTCTCACTTCTGCTTGCTCAAGTCCCAGAGTCCCAGGCCTTGAGGGGGCCTTCCCCTGCCTGGGAGGTCTTTCTGGTCTTGGTGTTGTGCAAGGCCAGCAGCTTCCTCCCTGACCAGCCTCCTGGTTGGGCAGTAGGGCTGAGGCTTTGGGAAAAGAGGAAGCAACGCCGAGGCTGGGTCTCCTCTGCAGGAGAGCCAGCAGCACCTCGAGCTCCTGGCCCTGCCCCCTCCATTCTTCTCTCCTGCAGTTTGCCAGCCTTGCATCCATCTTCCCCTGTGGAGCAGGTACTCCCATCCCTGGGCCCCGAGGGCGAGCGGAGGCTTGGGAGCAGGGCTGGGCTGGGATTTGCTGGGGGACACCTGGGTGTCCAAGCCCAAGACATTAATCAAAGCTGCACTAATAATCCAAACCCCTGCACAACCCCAAACCACCTCCAACCCACATCCCAATCCCCATCCTAACCGTCACCTTGACTCCTGCCCTGCCCAGCCCCGGTACTTATTCCAACCTTACCTCACCCTCCATTGCATCCTATCCCCAGCCATTTAGTAACAATCATCTCCATCCAGCCCCGGGCCTGACTTGCACGCTCACCCAACACCATCACTCTCAACTCCGTGCCAACCCTAATTCTATTCCAGATCCCAGTCTAACCATTACCTTCACCCCTACCCAACTGCAGCCCAACCCTCACCTTCCCCCCATTTCACTTCATTTGTTACCACTTCATTCATCTGAGCGAAGGCCCCCAGCACTGCCCAGCATAGCTTGGGGGAACGGGCATCCAGGCTAAGAGCATTTACAGTCAGATTCAGGAATGAAATGTGAAACTTTTACTACCCATTTCAAAGCCAATAGACCTCATTTATGGATAATATGGCTTTCCAAGTTAAATGTTTGGCCTATGTTTGAGGCTTTTCACTATTACGAAGATAATGTACTCCCGGAATTGCCCATCTGTACCTGATTTCTGATCTGTGGAGTAGAGCACTCCAGCTGGCTGTGTCACCCCATTTCCCTCCTTCTCCAGCCTGAATAGGGAAGTTGGGGAGAAGCTCTGGTACTGGGAAATAGAAACTGAATCCTGCACCCAGGCACAGCTGCCTACAGTAAAACTGCCTCTGCCCTTTCTTCCCCAGGCCAAACTTGGCCTCTAGGATCAGAGGTCAGGGACCTGTGGCCCAGCCGGCCCTCCCAGATGTCCTGGGACACTGGCTCTCATATAGACTTTACCCACTCACTTGCTCTCACACAGGCAGCAAACATGGGTGTCCCCCATGTGCCATCCACCCCAACCCAGTGCTGATGCAGTATATACCAGTTCTGGGAGTGGGATTTTAAACTCTGTCTTCAGAGTGCCCAAGACTTGGAGATTGGAGGATGAACCCGGGAACTGTGCTCTCCCAGATGGTCATTGCCTATGGGCTGCAGTGCTCCCTGTCCCCAGTACAGCCACCCCCTCCCCCAGGACCTGCAATCATCCCTCTGCCCCCAGGAGGTGCTGGGTGTGGGTGCCCACCAAGACACCAGCTCAAACCAAGCCCTAGGGGTACCTGCCCCTCAACACCAGGCTTTAAACAAGGACAAGGAGCTCCCTTCCTGGGGTTCTTCTTGCCCTCTCTTTTTTCCAGGAAAGTTCTCTGGGCTGAGGGTGGTCTTTGAGGTGGAACAGGCTGAGCCAATAAGCTGGACTTTGGTGGGACTGACTTCTTGGGTATTGGGACTGGGCTAAGTATAGGTGACATCTACATGATGTGATTTGGGGTGGTTCTAGAAAGGGTCCTCTCAAAAATTCCTGCTCCATTCTGGGGTCAGTATGTCTAAAATCCCACCATTCCTCCTGTAGCTTCAGCACTGCCCCTTCCAGGGCCCCAAATGGGAACATCAGGGGAGCTGGGGACAACATGAACATTGGTGACGCCCCAGCTGTAGAGGAGCTGACCTTGATGCCCAGTGTGGCTCTGGGCCCCAGGGCCACACATGCCCCCAAACATGCCCAGTAGGCTGCTGCTCAGTCCAGCATCCAGGCCATAGCATCCAGGTCATGGGCCCCAGCCTGGGCCAGCATGAGCCTCTCCTGTGGCCAAGGACCAAGTGTGGAGGGTGTGGATACATCTTCCTGGGAGAGGAGCAGGACTAGGACTGCCCAAAGAACTGAGGATGAGCCTCTGGGCCTCAGCAAATGACCAGACCTGTCTGCAGGAGCAGCCTAGCCAGGGACCCAAGTCAACTAAAGGACGGGGCTCTGCCTGTTCTTCCCTCAGTTTTGCCTTTACTGTGCTCCCTCTCTTCACACTTGGCTAGTCATCCTGACAGGCAATTCAGGCCCTATCCAGGCTCTGGGCATCTGTTCAGCCTCTCCCCAGGTGTGCCCCCTGGCAGCTACCAGAATCAGCTGGGCCCCACCCCTGAGACAGATAGGTTAGGGGCTGGGAGATGTCATGAGTTTCCTGTTCCCACTTCCAGCCTCCCCAGGCCCTTCCCGTCAATCTGTAGAGTCAGCATTTAGGACCAGGAAGGATTGCAAAGTTGGCAACATGGGTTTTTTATGTGTATGTTGTAAAATATACATAACCTAACCATTTTTTAAGTGTTTTAACCATTTTTTCAGTGTACATTTCAGTGACATTAAGTACATTCATAATACTGTGTAACCATCCTTACTGCCTATTTCCAGAACTTTTTCATCATCCAAAATAGAGACTCTATACCTATTAAACATTAACTCCCAGTCCCTCCTCTCTCCAGCCCCTGGTAACCTTTATTCCACTTTCTGTCTCTACGAGTTTGCCTGTTCTAGGTACCTCATATAAGTGGATGCATACCATATTTGCCCTTTTGTGCCTGGCTTATTTCACTTAGCATAATGTTTTTAAGGTTCGCCCATGTGTGTAGTATTTGTCAGAATTTCATTCCTTCCTATGGCTGAATACTATTCTGTTGTATGGATATACCACATCGATCTGTTGATGGACACTTGGGTTGCTTCTACTTTTTGGCTATTATGAATAACTCTGCTATGAACATATGTGCAAGTATCTGTTTAAGCCCCTGTTTTCGATTCTTTTGGGTATATAACCAGGGGTGGAGTTGCTGGATCATATGGTAAGCTATGTCTGACTTTTTGAGGAAACACAAAACTGTTTTCCAGAGGGGCTGCACAATTTTACATTTCCACCAACAGTACCTGAAGCTTCCAATTTCTCCACAGCCTTGCCAACACTTGTTATTTTCTGGTTTTGTTTGTTTGTTTACAGTGTGAAGTGGTAGCCCATTGTGGTTTTGATTTGCATTTCCCTAATGACTAATGATGCTGAGTATCTTTTCATGGGTTTATTGGCCATTCGTATATCATCTTTGGAGAAATGTCTATACAAGTCTTTAGCTCATTTTTTTGAATTTGGGATGTTTGGTGTGGGGGGGTTGTCCTTGAATTGTAGGAGTTCTTTATATATTCCAGATGTTAATCCCTTATCACCTATATGATTTGCACCTATTTTCTCCCATTCTGTGGGTTGACTTTTCTCTCTCTTGATAGTGCCCTTTGATGCAAAAAAGTTTTTCATTTTGATCAAATTCAATTTATCTATTTTTTCTTTTGTTGCTTGTGCTTTTGGTGTCATACTTAAGAAATTGTTGCCTGTTATTAGGTCATGAAGATTTTCACCCACTTTCTTCTAACAGTTTTATAGTTTCAGTTATATGTGTTTCTGGCAACTCTCCCCTTTGGATTCATATCTGTTGCACCTCTTAAAGCCCCCATCTCCACCAGGGGCACTCTATGGCGGAGGGCCTGCCTTCTTGTGCATGGTATACAGTAGGCATTTAACTCCTGTTTGTAGGATATATGTTGGGCAGGGTCCTTGTGACCCCTGTCACACCTAGACTTGCCCTGCCACCAACTCTAAACCACCAAGGACCACACCCTTCTCTTGCCCACTACTGCCGGGGGGCTCTGCACTGCTGCAGGACACATGTCCTCAGTCCCAGGTCCTGAGAAATGGGTGCTCACAGCTACCAAGGACAAGGCAAGCACAGAGGTGGCTCTGGAGTGGCTAAAGACCCCAAAGGGGAGGTTTCAGCTAGAAGCCACCTTGAAGACTGAATAAGATTTCAGCAGGCTAAGATCATTTGTGGTGAGGCCAGAGCTGGTCAGCTGGAGAGCTCATGGGCAGACAGGATTGGCCCCACAGTGGGAACTGGTTCCAGGGTGGCCCCAGGGGGAGCAGGAAATGGGGGCAGAGCTGGGAGTAGGAAAGGAAGAGCTTTCAGGGTTGTATGGGGAACCACATCTCACGGGCAATGGGGAGCCACAGAAGACTTTTGAGCAGGGGAGTGACTCTTAAAGGCTGCACTTTCGTAAGTGCTCAGTCAAGCCCCATTATGGTCTATAGCTGGTAAGACTGGTGGTAGGGAGACAAGTCTAAAATAAGAAACCATCATTTTTGCTGGATGCCTTGGAGCAAGTCACTGGGCCTCTCTGGGCTCCAGTTCCTGGTGACTTGGGTGGCAGGGAGGGGGCAGGGAAGTGGGGGAAAGGAAGAAACAGCTGTTCATCCTTGAGGGGCCTGGGAAAGCAGAACTTAGGGCGGGGCCAAGAGACAGACAGAGGACTTTCTGGGGCATGCCACCAAGTGAGGGCATTCCTGGGTACAGCCTGAGCTGGGAACACGGGCTCCTGGCTTCCAGTGGCAGCTGCCCTGCCCTCTCACTGGGTTGGCCAGCATACCATGTGAGGAAACAGGGCTGGGCTCCCAGCAGGCTCTGAGATTGAGGTTCCCCAGGAGGCCTCTGTGTGCCCAGCCAGCACAGTGCACACCACCCTCTTAGGCACCAGAACCAGCGTGAGAACCTGCTATGGACTTCCCGCTCCAGCTCCTCCTCCTGGCCTCATCCATCCCAGCAGGTAACGTTGCTGGCCTTTTTCTTCTTAGAGGGCCTGGCTTCAGTGAGTCCAGCCCTCTGTTGGCCTGGGCAGACTGGACTGTGTCTGGTCACAGGTTTAGCTGCTGACGTTGAAGGAGGGCATGGGAAGGCAGTGACAGGGAACAGTGACCCTCTTTGGGGTGCCCAGAGGGGCTGCATTGCTGGGGGCACATCTGGGGCACCTTCTGTGGGGCAGAGCATGGGGCTTTGCAGTGACCCCAGGCCTGCATCACGCTCCTCCCTGTCCCGCCCCCCAACTCAGGCCTGACCTCATGGGGCGTCTCCAGTCCCCAGGCTGTGCAGGGCGTAAGGGGTTCCTGCCTCGTCATCCCCTGCATCTTCAGCTTCCCTGCCAGCGTGGAGGTGCCCCACGGCATCACAACCATCTGGTACTATGACTACTCGGGCAACCGGCAGGTAGTGAGCCATTCCGGGGACCCCCAGCTGGTGGAGGCCCGTTTCCAAGGCCGTGCCCTACTGGTGGGGCGTGCCGAGCACAAGTCGTGCAGCCTGCTGCTGAGAGACCTGCAGCCCGAGGACGCGGGCTCCTACAACTTCCGCTTTGAGATCAGTGAGGGCAACCGCTGGTCAGATGTCACAGGCACAGTGGTCACCGTGACAGGTGAGGAGCAGGGCCACTGCCTGGAAGGGACTCCCAGACTGCTCCTGGCCCCACTGGCTCACAGACCCAACGCTGGTCCTAAATCCAAATGCAACCTCAATCTTGGCCACAGTTCCAGCCCCAGCCCTGTGCCCCCTGGCATTACCCCCAATGAACCCCTCGCATCCTCCTTCCCCTTGAAGCCCCCCTGCCCCAGGCTGGAGTTTCTAGGGCAGGAGGTCTCAGGTGTAGTGAAGGGGAGTCCCTAGCCTCCTGTCTTTTTCCTCAGAGGAGCCCAGCATGCCCACCATTGCCTCACCAGCTGAGCTGCGCGAGGGCATGGAGGTGGACTTCAACTGCTCCACTCCCTACGCGTGCCTGCAGGAGCCAGTCAGTCTGCAGTGGCAAGGCCAGGACCCCACCCGCTCCGTCACCTCCAACCTCCAGAAGCTTGAGCCCACGGGCATCATCCACCTGGAGACCCTCCACATGGCCCTGTCCTGGCAGGACCATGGCCGGACCCTGCGCTGCCAGCTCTCGGTGGCCAACCACAAGACTCAGGGCGAGATTCACCTCCAAGTGCAGTGTGAGTGTGCTGGGGGCCACGCCCTCTTTACTGAGCACACGTCTGTGGCTCCCTCGTGGAAACAGTCCCTTCTCCAGCCTGTAGAAACAGCCAAGCTGCACTCGGACCAAAGGGTGGGGCAGGTGGAGAGAGACTACTAAGCCCTAAGGGCCACATTGAAAGGCTCTCTTCCACCTCCAGTCCCCGAAGCTGGGCTGGGCAGAGAAGAGGAGACACAAAAAGCCAGAGAATTGGGGGTCGAGCAGCAGGGGCCCTGGGATTTAGCCCAGCCCTGGAGGTTGCCACGGAGGCAGGGGTTTACCCCTTTCCTGCCTAAGGCCACTCATACTCGTGACCAGGGTAACACCCAGACATGGCAAAGAGGCAGTGGGAGAAAGTCCGAGTTTTCACTTGGTTATGCAACTTCCCATCACAGTAAAACAGGGCAGCCTGTTCTAGAACGACTGCTGTACACAGGCATCAGGCTGGCCGCTGGCTCCGCCATCAACTAGATGAGCAAACTTTGGGCAAGTTACTTGCCTCTCAGAGCCTCTGTTTTCTCATCTGTATAGTGGAGGTAATAGTAAATTCTTTCTATCTCACAGGATTGTTATGAAAATTAAAGGCGTGCTTGGTACCTATTAAGCACTCAAAAATATTAGCTTCTATTATTTTCATATTTACATAGATTAAGCACTTGAAAATATTAGCTTTTTTTTTTTTTTTGGCCACACCTCACAGCTTGCTGGATCTCATTTCCCTGACCAGGGATTGAACCTGGGCCACAACAGTGAAAGCCCAGAATCCTAACCACTAGTCAACCAGGGAACTCCTGAAAATATTAGCTTTTATTAGTATAGTTACATAGAGAGAGGCTTTGGAACAAGATTTAAAGAAGTGCAGTTTCTTTGTATTGTATTTGTATTTCTTTGTTGTAACTCAACAAATGAGGTAAACATTCTGAGTGAATTTGACTCTGCCTTTGGCCCCTCCATTAGGTGGTTGGTCCCTTGCCAACAGCTACCACAAGCCACTAAAGCAAGCAGTGTGTCCATGACTCTCAGATAGAAGAGAGGTAATGGACATGTCATGAGGCAGAAAGCCATAGAGGGCAGCGTAGGCTGGACGCTAGGCCAAGCATCACAGCATCAGGCTGTCAGTGGAGAAGGAAGGGATCAGGACTCCTCGCAAGGTGGGGGGCAGTGCCTGCCCTGGACGGGGGAACTAATGGGACTTATGATTTATCTGGGTGGGCTTCCTTAAGGCAGAGTGTTGAAAGAGGAGAGGAAAAATGCCCCCTGCCTTCCCTGAGCACCATATTCGACACCCCCCATCATGCCTTGCAGATGCCCCCAAGGGTGTGAAGATCCTCCTCAGCCCTTCGGGGCGAAACATCCTTCCAGGTGATCTGGTCACACTCACCTGCCAGGTGAATAACAGCTACCCTCAGGTCAGTTCCGTGCAGTGGGTCAAGGATGGGACGCACCTCAAAGACCAGAGTCGTGTACTACAGCTGCCCCAGGCAGCCTGGGCCGATGCTGGCATCTACACCTGTGAAGCTGGGAATGGCGTGGGCTCTTCGGTCTCACCCCCTGTCAGCCTCCACGTCTTCAGTGAGTCCTGGGTGAGCCTGGGTCTTGACCAGAGGGCAGGGAGGTGTCCAGGCCATGGCAGCTGAGGGAAACCAGGCCAAGGTGCCTCCTGGGATGCCGGTAAGGAGTCCCAGCCTTGTGTCAGACAGATGACAAACCTCCCTGGCAGTGAACAGGGCAAAGAGATGCGTGGCCATTCCAGGAGGCTCCTCTGCAGAAGGGGCGTGATGTAGAATGGGCAGAGATTTAGGCTGATTGGCTGCAGCCCTGAGGGTTTTGACCTGGAAGTCAGCTGGGTATCCCCCAGTGTGCCCTATGTTGCCCCCCCAGTGGCTGAGGTCCAGGTGAGCCCAGCAGGCTCCATCCTGGAGAACCAGACAGTGACGTTGGCCTGCAACACACCTAAAGAAGCGCCCAGCGAGCTGCGCTACAGGTGGTACAAGAACCACGCCCTGATGGAGGACACTCACAGCCGCATCCTCCAGCTGCGCTCAGCCACCAGGGCTGATACAGGCTTCTACTTCTGTGAGGTGCAGAATGCCCAGGGCAGCGAGCGCTCTGGCCCGGTCAGCGTGGTGGTCAGCCGTAAGTGGTGGGGGGGTGGGGCACTGGACCTGGGAGCAGGGCTAAAGAGTAGAGCCCCCTGCAGAAGGGTTGGGGTCGTGGGCCCAGGAGCCCTTGAGCTCACATCTGGTCAAGGCTTTGACATCCCCGGCCTTCAGTTTCCTCCTATTTAAAAAAACTTTTGGGCTTCCCTGGTGGCGCAGTGGTTGAGAGTCCGCCTGCCAATGCAGGGGACACGGGTTCGTGCTCCGATCCAGGAGGATCCCACGTGGCGCGGAGCAGCTGGGCCCGTGAGACATGGCCGCTGAGCCTGCGCTTCTGGAGCCTCTGCTCTGCAGCGGGAGAGGCCACAACAGTGAGAGGCCCGCGTACCACAAAAAAAAAAAAAAAAAAACTTTTTATTTTGAAATAAGTTCAAACTTTAAAAAAGTTGCAAGAAGAAAACAAAGAATTACCATATACCTTTAACCTAGATTCCGCATTTGTTAATATTTTTGGAAAATTGATTTTCTCTCTCTCTAACTATATATTATATGTGTTTGTATATATATGTGCTCACACATGCACACATATACATGTATGTATGTATATATGCACATATATGTGTGCGTGCATGCACACATTTTCCTCTACATATATACTCTCTATCCACATGCATACATACATATGCACTCTATAGGTATACATACACACATATTCTATCATCTATCTATCCATCCATTTGTATTCCTGAAGTTGCAGGCATAATGCCCCTTTACCCCTTAATTTCTCAGCATGTATTTCCTAGGGTCACTCTCATGCATAATCACAGTACAACGATTGTATGTAGTCAGGAAACTTAACATTGATACAAGGCCATTGTCTAATCTACAATCCATATTTAAATTTTACCAGTTGGTCCAATAATGTCCTTTAGGTAATTACTTTTTTTCTGGTCCAGGATTCAATCCAGGATCCTGCATTGCATTCAGTTGTCAAGTCTCTTTATTCTCCTTCATTCTGGCATAGCTCCTCAGCCTTTCCTTGTCTTCCTTGACATTGAGCTCCAACGAGCACAGGCTAGTTGTTCTGTGATGCTCTCAGTTTGTGTTGGTCTGAATGGAGCAGACCGAGCCAGTGCACGTGGGCAGGGACACCGTGGATGTGATTCTGTGTCTGTCTCCCTGTGTCACATCAAGAGGCACATGGGGTCAGTTTGTCCCATTGCTGGGAGTGTTCACTTTGATTATTTGGGGCAGTGCTGCCCACTGCCAGGTTTCTTTGCCAGTTTTCCCACCTTTAAAGTGGGGTCCCTGGATCCCCACTCTCAGGGTGGCCACAAGGATTGACTGGGATGACAGAGTGATTTGCCCAATCCGGGATAGACACTCAGGAGCTGCTGGGGTCACTGCCCCTTTCCCAGGGCATTATGGGACAAAGTGGGTTCAGGAGTCATAGGCTATAAGGGGAGATCCAGGAATGCCCCTGTTGAGGGTAACAGGTCTGCCCCTCATCTTCACACAGACCCACCCCTCTCCCCGGACCTAACTGCCTTCCTGGAGACACAGGCAGGGCTGGTGGGCATCCTCCAGTGCTCTGTGGTCAGCGAGCCCATGGCTACTCTGGTGTTGTCACATGGGGGCCTCATCCTGGCCTCCACTTCTGGGGAGGGTGACCACAGCCCACGCTTCAGTCTCTCCTCTGCCCCCAACTCCCTGCACCTGGAGATTCGAGACCTGGGGCCAACTGACAGCGGAGAGTACACGTGCTCAGCCACCAACTCTCTTGGGAATGCGTCCTCCACTCTGGACTTCCATGCCAATGGTAAGATGGCCCCAGTGAGGCTAGTGGAAGGAGTCTGAGGAGAAGGCCTTCTCTGGCACCTTCCTCCTGGGAGCCCAGAGGGGTCAACTGAGGGCCTGAACTAGTTGGCTAGAAAAAAATCACATCAAAGATATGAGGTATACAGTCATCCCAGCCTCAGAGGTTCCTAGAAGTCAAGGCAAAAAGGGAAACATGGCAGATTGAGTTATTCCTTTAGTACCCATTCTGACTCTGAGCTTGGAGGGTTCTTCAACGCGCATTCATTTGTTTTTTATTTATTGAACATTTGGGGCAGACTCCGTGCTAGGAGTCAGATGCAGAAGGCCAAATAGAGAAGCTGGGTCTTGGTGCATGTGCTGCCCTTCCCTCCTTCTGAGGCAGACATAGCTAATTGATCAAGCCAGGTTTTTGACATAAGCCTGGGATCTGGCTCAGAATCCTTCCCAGCCATGCTTTAGCCAGCTACTACCAATAAGAGCTGAATTGGCATTCAAGACCAGACCCTCCTGGATCATCAAGAGATTCACAGAGCTGATGCCACGATGCCCAGAGCTCCCTACAATTGAGTTGGGAGAGGGGAACCCGGGGGCGCTTCCTGTAGTGGGTGGCATGAAGCCACAGGCATGCAGGGGAGCTGAGCCTTCCTCTCTCCCTTTCCTGCTAGCAGTCCGCCTCCTCATCAGCCCGGCAGCAGAGGTGGCAGAAGGGCAAGCAGTGACACTGAGCTGTAGGAGCAGCCTAAGCCCGACACCTGACACACGCTTCTCCTGGTACCGGAATGGGGCCTTCCTTCTCAAGGGCCCCAGCAGCAGCCTTCTGCTCCCCGCTGCCTCCAGCACTGACGCCGGCTCATACCACTGTTGGGCCCAGGATGGCCATAGCACCAGCGGGCCCTCCTCACCTGCTGTCCTTACCGTCCTCTGTGAGTAGCCTTCCCACCAGCCCGTGGCTGCCGTGAGGAGGATCAGCCCATTGGAGTCCATCAGCCACCCCCACCTCCTCCAGGCTCTCCTGGCCCCGTCCTGCCCTGGGGTCTAGATGAGGAAGGCAGCCACGAGCCTAGACATCGCGGACCTCGACACCCAGGAGTGAAATTTGGAGACCGAGGCTGGGGAATCTCATTTCCCAGCCCCAGTTCCATTAGGGCTCTGCCTCTAGCCTCAGGCCCATCATTGACACCATGTCCAAACTTTGTCCTCCAGAGCTGGGCCCTGGGACACTGTACTCATATATGTGCACACACCCCATAGGCTGTGCCCTCACAGGTGCAGACACGAAGGCAGAGCCTCTCCGCACAGGGACTGCGTCCTGTCAAGGGTGGATGCTTTTGAGGGGCTGACCAATGTTCAGGACATACTTAGCTTCCAGAACACTTTCCCTGACATGTGCAGGAGTCATGTCCGGGGACTGTCAGGAAGAGCAGGTGCCTCTAGGGGGTTTTCTAGTGTTCAGGGTGAGATGACATGGGGACTTTGGCCCCAATCTTCAGAAACTTCTAGGAAGAGGGCATTTTAGGCATTATCTATTCTCACAGGAGCTGGCTTGGAGATCAGAGATAAGAGGCAGGAAGGATCTTGGGGGAAGGGATGGGGTGCAGAGTGGAAGCAGAGAGCAAGACACCCATGGATTGCTAGGTAGGCACCTGCTCAGGAGCACCTGGAGGTTATGCAAGGTGCTTGCCTATATGGTACCTCTGTCCAAGCTAGAAAATGGCACTCCTTCTTCTGAGAAGATGCAGTCCAGTGCTAGGGCATAGCTTAGCACAAGGGGCATGGGCTGAGGTCCTCCCACCCTTGTCTGTTTGTCCTTGTGTCGTGCACAGCCTGCACAGCTGTTTGCGGCAGCTCTGGGTACCTGCCTTTGCTCGGTGTGTTCTGGGAGCCTCGCCAGCCTTTAGCGGACCTGTGGGACCCTGGCAGAGGCTGTGGGAGAGTGCCCATGCTCCTCTCCCTACAGATGCCCCACGCCAGCCCATGTTTACCGCCCGGCTGGACCTTGATACTGCAGGAGCTGGGGCTGGACGGCGAGGCCTCCTCTTGTGCCGTGTGGACAGTGACCCCCCCTCCCAGCTGCGGCTGCTCCACAGGGACCGTGTCGTGGCCTCTTCCCTGCCATCCGGGGGCAGCTGTAGCACCTGTGGGGGCTGCTCCCAACGCACAAAAGTCACCAGGGCCCCCAACCTGCTGCGTGTAGAGATCCAAGACCCGGTGCTGGAAGACGAGGGCATGTACCTGTGCGAGGCCAGCAGTCTCCTGGGCAATGCCTCTGCCTCGGCGACCTTCGATGCCCAGGGTGAGGCGGGTCAGGGAAAGAGTCACTCAGGGTCAGGGGCTGGTACTCGGGACCCCATTCCTTTGCAACCCCCAGCTCTAAGGTGGGTCTATTGGGCGAAACCACCTTTGGTCAGCAGTGGGAGATTGCTTTCCTCCCCATGCCCCATGGGCACCCCAGAGGGCCTCCTTCCCACCCCCTCCAGGCAGGGAGGCTGGACCACTGGCCCCGGGGTCTGGGGGGAAGACATCAAGGTGAGGCCTGTCTCAGTAGGCCTGTGCTGCCTGTTCTCCAGCCACTGTCCTGGTCATCACACCATCGCACACGCTGCAGGAGGGCACTGGAGCCAATCTGACTTGCAGGGTGGACCGGGAAGCCGGTGGCCCTGCCAACTTCTCCTGGTTCCGGGATGGGGCACTGTGGG
This sequence comes from Leucopleurus acutus, assembly GCF_964270905.1. Lineage (NCBI taxonomy): Eukaryota > Metazoa > Chordata > Mammalia > Artiodactyla > Delphinidae > Leucopleurus > Leucopleurus acutus. The sequence goes on from NC_139158.1 coordinate 57,627,139, forward strand.
CCCAGGGCCCCCTGGAGACCCTGACGCTGCTGCCTGTGACCAGAAGGGATGCTGCCCTGTATGCCTGCCGCATTCTCACCGAGGCTGGTGCCCAGCTCTCCACCCCTGTGGTCCTGAGTGTGCTCTGTGGGTGATGGGCAAGGGCAGGTCTGGGCCCTTGGAGGGTGGAAGGGATGGTCTGGGGGAAACAGGGCTGAGGTTGGGTTTGGGGAGGCAAGAACTTGGCTCGGGTGTGGGCAAGTGCAGGACGGAACTGCGTGTGTGTGTGTAACGGAGTGTGGCAGGTGAAAGGTGATAAGCTGTGCTGAGGGTGGCCTGAGCTCCCCACTGTCCCTGCAGATCCCCCAGATCCTCCAAAGCTGTCAGCTCTCCTGGATGTGGACCAGGGCCACACGGCTGTGTTCATCTGTACTGTGGACAGTCGCCCTCTTGCCCAGCTGTCTCTGTTCCATGGGGAGCACCTCCTGGCCACCAGCTCAGGGCCCCGGCTCTCATCCCGTGGCCACCTCCAGGCCAAAGCCACGGCCAACTCCCTGCAGCTAGAGGTCCAAGACTTGAGCCTGGCGGACTCTGGCAGCTACCGCTGTGAGGCCACCAATGTCTTGGGATCAGCCAACACTTCCCTCTTCTTCCAGGTCCGAGGTGAGTGTCAGTCCTCTGAAGCTGTGGTGGACCCAAGTGCCCTGGGGGCCACTCTGCATATTTATGTATAGATGTATAATATATAATATACAAATGTGAGTATATATACATATATATACACATGCATATGAATATATTCATATTCTTCATTTATCTATCTATATTCTTCTGTAATAATCCTCCTTAAGTGAATAAACCAGAAAAAAGGAAAGTTAATATCAATAATGCTGCAAAGGCCAAAGAAAAACACATTTTTTTCTACCACAATGACAAACATCAGTTTTTGAACATTTTCCTTGGGCTTTGATTCTGTAGAGAAATTGAAGGGGCTTGCTCATGGTCACGTGACTGGTCCCTGGCACAGTCTGGGCTCTCAGTCACCACTCCGGCTGTCCCTCCTTTTTACTCCCTCAACCCTCGTCTCCTCGTGCCTCAGACCCAGGGGGCACTAGGGACAGCCCTTTGCCCGGTCCCCAGTTCCTGGGCTCTCATGACTTAGAGGTTGGGTGCAGAGTTGGCTGGAGAGAGCTGAAAAGAACTCAAGATTACACAGCTGCTAACTTCCCCTTTTAAGCACTTGGTCACCCATGCTGAGGCCAGCTCATGATAAGGACAATGGCACTTGGCATGACCTAAATCCCTACCATTTCAGTGCTTTATGGGATCAAACCAACATTTGTCAAGAGCTAACATGTGCAGGTGCTGTGCCTGGCACTGGGGTTACAGGTCACACAAGCTGAGGGGCCAGGTGAGGCTCACCCTCTGGTAGGTGAAATACGATTGACAAAGCAAAACCATAACTCAAGGTGGTGGGCAGTGAATGCTAGGTCAGAACCAGGGCACGAGAGTCAGGTGCAGGAGAGGAAGAGGCGTGGAACTGCAGTGGGGCCCTCAGTAGTGGTCTGGTTGGGGAGCTGTGGCTCTGGGACACGGGCTTGGGGTCTTGCAGTCCTCATGTGGACACACATGTAGTCCCAGAATGTGGGACGGTATGGCGGAGGGCCCTCACCTGCTCTTGGTTTCTCCCTGCAGGAGCCTGGGTCCGGGTGTCACCATCGCCTGAGCTCCGAGAGGGCCAGGCTGTGGTCTTGAGCTGCCAGGTACCCACAGGGGTCCTGGAGGGGACCTCATACCGCTGGTATCGGGATGGCCAGCCCCTCCAGGAGTTCACCTCGGCCACAGTCCATTTTGCAGCCATAACTTTGAGCCAAGCTGGGGCCTACCATTGCCAAGCCCAGGTTCCAGGCTCAGCCACCACGAACTTGGCTGTCCCCGTCAGCCTCCACGTGTCCTGTAAGCACTTTTATCTCGTTTGTGTTTCCTGGGGGATGAGGGAGCCAAGGGCATGACTGGGGAAGGAGATGCCGAGCCCCAGGTCCTGGGCTCTGCCTCCGAGAGTCCTAGATGAGGGACCACCTGGTTGGGCCCTGACCACTGCCTGCTTTGTGTAGATGCCCCTCGCCAGGCCACACTCATCCCCCTGATGGACACAGGCCCTGGGCGACTGGGCCTCCTCCTGTGCCGTGTGAACAGCGACCCTCCAGCCCAGCTACGACTGCTCCACGGGGACCTCCTCGTGGCCTCTACCCTACAAGGTGTGGGGGAGCTTGCAGGCAGCTCTCCCCGGCTACAGGTGGCTGTGGCCCCCAACACGCTGCGTCTGGAGATCCACAATGCAGTGCTGGAGGATGAGGGCGTTTACACCTGTGAGGCCACCAACGCCCTGGGCCAGGCCTCGGCCTCAGCCACCTTTGATGCCCAGGGTCAGTGTAGGGGTGTGAGTGTGTGTGTGGGTGGCTCCTTTAAGAGAAGAGGAGGTTGGAGAGGGTTCTGGAAGCCTGGGGCACAGGCAGGAGGGTTGAACATAGGACAGTCTGCATTCCCACCCTCCTTAAGGGCAGCAGTCTCCAGACCTGGTTTTCATGGAAAACCTTTTTTATTTTTATTTATTTATTTTAAAAATTTTATTATTTATTTATTTTTGGCTGCGTTGGGTCTTCGTTGACTGCGCACGGGCTTTCTCTCGTTGCGGCGAGCAGGGGCTACTATTTGTTTCATTGCAGGGTGCAGGCTTCTCATTGCGGTGGCTTCTCTTGTTGCAGATCACAGGCTCTAGGCGCACGGGCTTCAGTAGTTGTCGCGCACGGGCTCAATAGTTGTGGCTCACGGGCTTAGTTGCTCCGCGGCATGTGGGATCTTCTCGGACCAGGGCTCCAAACTGTGTTCCCTGCTTCGGCAGGCAGATTCTTAACCACTGCACCACCAGGGAACTCCCTGAAAACCTTTCTTAAAAACAGAATTTTACATGAATGCCCAGTGGATAAAACTAATCAGAAAGGGGGCACTCAAGGAGAAACCACAGCAGGGCAGATGAGGCCTGTAGGGGTCAGGGTGCCACAGGGAGAACTCTGCTTGGGACCACCTGACAGATGATGAGCCATTTCCTAAGCTCCATATCTGAGCCCCACTTACAGGTGGGTCACCTGTGCCTCCCAGAGGCCGAGGGGCTTCCCACCCTCATGGAGACAGTTGGCTTGCTTTACACAGCCTTCGGTATTCCCTGGTGTCCCCATGCCCTCCTTCTCTCCCCAGCTGTGAGTGTGCAGGTGTGGCCCAAAGCCACGGTACAGGAGGGGCAGCTGGTGAACCTGACCTGCCTTGTACGGGCTACCCACATGGCCCAGCTCACCTATACATGGTACCAAGATGGGCAGCAGCGCCCAGGTGCTGTCCACTCCATCCGCCTGCCCAACGTCACGGTCATGGATGCTGCCTCCTACCGCTGTGGCGTGTTGACCCCTGGTCAGGCACTCCACCTCTCCAGACCCGTCACCCTGGACGTCCTCTGTGAGTGTGGCTGGATGCAGGGTGGAGCTGGGAGGAATGACAACAGCTTGCAGGGATCAGGGCATGGCCAGAGCCTCACAGGCATCCACCCCAGGAACTCAGTAACGAGCTGGCTGATGGAGTACTGGACAAGGAGTTTGGGACCCCTGGGGCAGAGAAGCAGTGCCCCAGATTGGGCAAGTGGAGGCCTTTGGGGGTGGGGAGCCAAGGTCCTCTTGGTTAGAATGCCACCTGAAAACTGGCCTCCTCACCACTGTGGTCCCTGAACTCCTTCTATGCCTTCGTGCCTCCGTAGATGCACCCCGCGGCATGCGCCTGACCTATCTCCTGGAGAGCCGCGGCGGGCAGCTGGCCCTGGTGCTGTGCACAGTGGACAGCCGCCCACCTGCCCAGCTAGCCCTCAGCCACGCTGGCCGTCTCCTGGTGTCCTCGACCACAGACTCTGTCCCCAACACCCTGAGGCTGGAGCTGTGGGAGCCTAGGCCCAGTGATGAGGGTCTCTACAGCTGCTCGGCCCGCAGTCCTCTGGGTCAGGCCAACATGTCCCTGGAGCTGCGGCTAGAGGGTGAGGCAGGGCCCTAGCCAGGCCCACCAGGGGTGGGATCAGTTATGGTGACTGGCCAGCCCAGCTGACCATGTCTTCTTGGTACAGGTGTGCAGGTGACCCTGGCTCCGTCAGCCACTGTGCCCGAGGGAGCCCCTGTCACAGTGACTTGTGAAGACCCTGCTGCCCGCCCACCCACACACTATGCCTGGTACCACAACAGTCGTTGGCTGCAGGAGGGGTCAGCTGCCTCGCTCTCGTTCCCGATGGCTACACGGGCTCACGCGGGCGCCTATACCTGCCAGGTCCAGGATGCCCAGGGCACACGCAGCTCCCAGCCCACAGCGCTGCATGTCCTCTGTGAGCGAGTGTCCTTGGCTGGGGGTACCCAGGGTGGATGGAGGGTGCTTCTGGGCCCTGGTGTGGGTGGGCATAGGACTGCAGGGAACCTGGGAATGGACACTTGGGGGAAAGAAAGACATAGGTGATGAGGGAAGATTCCTTAAGGTCCTGTGAACCCTGTCTGGAGGAATCTGCCCACAGGACTCCTGAGAAGCTGTCACTTCCCAGAAGTGACCATTTTCCCAGAGGTTTCAGCCTCACCAATGCCAGGCAGGTGGACAATGGATAGCACAGGGTTTCCAAGCAAAGCCCTCAACTCTGCCCTGCCCCACAATGCAGATGCCCCTCGGGATGCTATCCTGTCCTCCTTCTGGGACTCAAGGGCCAGCCCCATGGCCGTGGTACAGTGCACTGTGGACAGCGAGCCACCTGCCGAGCTGGCCCTGTCCCGCGATGGCAAGGTGCTGGCCACCAGCCACGGGGTCCACGGCTTAGCAGTGGGGACGGGCCACGTCCAGGTGGCCCGCAACGCCCTGCGGCTGCGGGTGCAAGATGTGCCCTCAGGTGACAAGGACACCTACGTCTGCACGGCCCGCAACTTGTTGGGCTCAATCAGCACCATGGGGCAGCTGCAGGCAGAAGGTGAGCAGGCCAGAGCGCAGGAGGGGTGCCAGTGCTGTGGGGTCTGAGTCCATGTGAGGGGTGGGGCTCCCACAAAAGGGGACTGGCTGGCCTGACCTGGTGGGGAGGAACAGCTCCCCCTGGAGGGGGTTGCCCAGCCTGAGGGGGAGAAACAGCCTGGCCCTTGGAGAGCTCCCTACGGAGCGGGCGGGGCGTGGAGGTATGGCAATGTCCAAGGGGAGCTTGGGAGCAGGGGAGACATAACCTTGCCCTCACAGGGCCCAGACTGCAGGTGGGAGCACTGATCTGCCCTAGGGAAACGAGGGATGGGAAGACAGACATAACCCTACCCTCAGGGAGCTCAGTTTGAGGGACAAGGTGCAGCCCCACCTTGGGGAGTCCAACCTGAGGGCAAGACACAGCCTCATCCATCGAAAAGCTTGAATTGATGAGAGAGGGAGGCAGAGCTTTGCCCCGGAATTCCCCGGGGCAAAGAGGAGAGATAGCCCTGTTCTCAATCTGATGGGGGAGACACAGTCCCACTTTTGGGGATCCAGATCCCAAGTCAGATCAGGCTTTCCCATCATGCACAGAGGCCAACCCAGAGACTCCGGCTCCTACAGGCCTACAGATCCCTAACCACCTCTGGTCCTGCAGGTGTGCGTGTGGTGGCTGAGCCAGGGCTGGATGTGCCTGAGGGCACAGCGCTGAACCTGAGTTGTCACCTCCCTGGCAGCCCTGGGCCCATGGGGAACTCTACCTTTGCTTGGTTCTGGAATGGCCGGCAACTACACACAGAGCCTGTGCCCACCCTCGCCTTCACTCATGTGGCCCTCGCCCAAGCTGGGATGTACCACTGCCGGGCTGAGCTCCCCACTGGGGCCACCACCTCTGCTCCAGTCATGCTCCGGGTGCTCTGTGAGTGTGACATCCTCCCCCTGCCCCAGTCTCCCCACATGTCACACGCCCACTTCAGGTCTTCCTCCTCTTCTGTCTGCAAAGAGCAAGGACTTCATAGGAATGGAGTCCTGGGTCAGAGGATTCCCAGTGACTGATGTGTGATCTTGTGCATCCCTGCCTTGGCTTCCTTATCTGTAGAATGTCAGTCCCCTCACCTTGTGAGGAGTACACAAGATAGTACACAGTAGGCCCTCATTAACATTGGCCCCCTACTTTATTCTTCACCGGGGACCCATACCGTATCAGTAAGCTATTGCTGTGTAATAAGCCACCCCAAAACCTAGTGCTTAAAACGACAGCCATTTTTCATTTGCTCACAATTCTGTGGGTCAGAAATTTGGGCTGGGCTCAGCTGTGCAGTTCTGCTAGTCTTACCTCATGTGGCTGCATTTGCCCAGTGGCTGAACAGAGGCTAGATGGTCTAGGATGGCTTCACCCTCATGGCTGGCAATTGGGGCTGGCTATAGGCTGGGCCACATGTATCCAGCAGGTTGGCCTGGGCTTCCCACATGGTTGTTTTCCAAGGACAGCAGAAGATGCAAGGCCCCTTGAGGTCTAGCCCTGAAGTCATACAATGTTATTTCTTCTGCCTTCAAAGTGAGTCACAGATTTAAGGAGTGAGGAAACAGGCTCTCCCTCTTAATGGGTGGAGCAGCAGTCATCTTGCATGGGGTACAGGGAGGGGAGGAATTTGTGGTTGTTTCTGCAATCACCACACTCCCTGTCTTCCCACAGACCCTCCCAAGACACCCACCATGACGGTTTTTGTGGAGCCCGAGGGTGGCGTCCAGGGCATTCTGGACTGCCGAGTGGACAGTGAGCCCCTAGCCAGCCTGACCATCCACCTTGGCAGTCGGCTGGTGGCCTCCAGCCAGCCCCAGGTTGCTCCTGCCGAGCCACACATCCACGTCTCAGCCACCCCTAATGCCTTGAGGGTGGATATCGAGGAGCTGAAGCCCGGTGACCAGGGGGAATATGTGTGCTCTGCCTCCAATGCCCTGGGCTCTGCCTCTGCTGCCACCTACTTTGGAACCAGAGGTGAGGGGAGCTCTATCTCTCAGGCCACTCTGCGCAGAGGCCCAGTTCTCAGGTCCAAAGGCTTCCTTCTGAGGTCTTTTCTGAATCACTTCTGCTGCAATCAGCTTGTCTAGTCTAGACTGATTTCTTGAAGCTCCTTTGCATGGGGATGCTTCTGAGAGAAAGTGAAACTTAGGTTTCATCTTGGGGGAGTCACCTTAGGAGGGAGCATTGGAGGCCTGGAGCCACAGCCACCCCTAAACCCCACCCCTGTGTTCCAGCCCTGCATCGCCTGCATCTGTTCCAGCAGCTACTCTGGGTCCTGGGGCTGCTGGCAGGCCTCCTCTTCCTACTGTTGGGCCTGGGGGCCTGCTACGCCTGGAGGTGGGTCTGGAGCTAGAAGGTGGACAGAGTTACCTCATCCTTCCCCCATGTTCCTCCCACCAAATTTACAAGCTCCATACTTCCTAGCCTGTCCCTCTCTTTGCTCCAAATTTGGAAAGCCCTTCTAGAATCGTCTCTAAATCTATCTTTCTGTAGTTTTCTTCTTTTCTTATCTCTGCCCTCTCACTGCTGAAGAAAGGGCTGGGGAGGAAGAAAGTAGCCTACTCTCCACAAATCTCCCCAGCGCTCTGTGTAGTGAGCAGTCTGGGGTGAAGCTTACAGGGTGGGGGAAGGGAATGGGGGCAGGCGGGGGAGGGGAGAGGCTCTCTGAGTCCACTTTTACCCTTGCAGAAGGAGGCATTTTCATAAGCTGAGAGTGGGTGAAAATTCAATGGAGATGGCTTCTCAGAAGGAAACCACACAGGTATTCGTTCACCATGTGGGCACATGCAGACACAATGCTCGGCTAACCCGCACTGCGGGGCTGGCACCGAGAGATTACTCTCATTTATAGGATGGTATCTGGGGCTAGGCAGAGACTAGGGAGAGAGCATAGTGACCCAGCGCCCCCTGAGAAGACAGGGGGAGCCATATTCTGACTGGGGCAGAGCAGTCACGTGCTTGCTGCATGGCTGCCTGAATGACTGGAGCAGACATTCTGAACTGAGCAGTATCACCTCTACTTCCAGGACACATCTTGTAACACGGGACCCCACCTGGGTTTTAGGGTCTCTCTTCCCCACTCCTGATTCTGCCCATCACCTGGGCAGGAGTGAAAGTCTGTTTCTCCTCCCCTGTGATGTGTCCCCTTCTTCAGATAATCCATTTGGTGGGCCAGGGCTCCCAGCCACATTTCCAGTCATGCACACTCTCACCAATCCCCTTGGGACCCCTACCCAAGGCTGGGGACCTGGGGGACTGCCCTCCAGAGTTAGAGGTCAGGTGATGACTACTCCCAGAGTCCTCCAGTGACCAGAGTTTTCTCTGTGGGAAGCTCATTGATCCCGGTGCAGCCACATTTGTGACCTCGTCCTGTGCTCTGCCCCTGAGCTGACCTGTAGCATTTCCTGCCTTCAGGGGGAGGAGGTTACCGGAATCTGTGACGACTCGGGCCCTGTGAACAAGGCAGCGTTGGGTCCTGCCTGCCTCCATGAAAACAGCCCTGTGGCACCTGACTTTCTATGACCTGGCTCCAAACCCCAAGAAAAATGGGTGGTGAGAGGTGGAGGTGAACATCAATCTACCAGGAAAGGTGTTGACCCTGGGGGACTCTGAAGAGAAATGAATTGACCATGTCCATGTCTCTTTCTCTTTTCTCTGGATCTCATCTCTCCATTGATATTCCAGTGCATTGCCTCTTCATATCTTTCTCCTCCAAGCTTACCCTGGACATTTGAGATGGATTAGAATAGAAGAAAAGCTTTCTACATCATCACAGGCTGGTCAAGGCACTCTGTACTAGCTAGAATATAAGCTAGGCTACTCTAACAAGACCAAATACAGTAACTTCAACGTGAGAGAATTTGATTTTTCTCTCCCATACTAGTCTGGGAATGTTATGGTGGTTTAAGATGTTGGAGCTCTGGATCCTTCTATTTTGTTTTTCTCCATCCCTAAAATGTTGCCTTTGATTGTGAAGTTCACAGTGATGCCATTGCATTCACACTTCCTCCAGCAAGAAGAGGGAAGAGTGGAAGTTAAAGGCATGCCCATTCCCATTGTGGCTACAACCCATTAGTTGCGCAGGTAATTTCCACTTACTTCCCATTGGCTGGAATTTAGTCATATGGCCATGCCAAGCTGCAAGGGATTCTGGGAAATGTAGTTTTTAATTATATATTCAAAGGACTCCCAACTATCAACTCATCCCTGAGACTTTGACATTGATGGGAATGCTGCCAGCAGGCCACGTTCTGTCTCAGTGCCCATCTACTGAAGGCCAGGGTGCGTCTTTGTCTATTCTGGTCATGGGCTTCCTGGAGGAGGTAGTCTCTCTCACACATTAAGACTGGGAAATCAAGAAGGTTTCATGGTCCCTAGGGAGAGGGAATCCCAGGCAGTTGGGTTGCCTGAACAGGCATCTTGTGCCAGATCTGGCTTCTGGAAGAAGAGATGCCCCCATTCCCACTCCCCCAGCCCCAGAGAATGGGGAGCAGAAATGGTATCAGCAACCTTGTTTCTGCTCCAAGTGCATTCCTGTCCATGATCAAGTGAGCTCATGTCCTCTTCCTGGAAGCTTGTGCACCAGGGGCTGTTAAGACAAACAAGGGTCACTAAGAAAGAATAACATGCCCCTAGGGAAGTCAGTGCCTGAGGGGAAGCAGTTCTCAAGTGGGCTAGGGACTCCCCTGGTATCCTGGTGGCAGATGGTGGGAGGAGCAAAGAGCCCACCACTCTGGGATTTGAGTTGAGAAATGTGAAGAGAAGTGGGGAGTTGGCATAGGAGCTAACAGGTTGGGAAAAAATTGGAGGCCAGGTGAGATTTATGTAGCCGTGGCTGGACCCTTCCAGTCCCAGGTCCTATACTTATTAGTGCCTGATTGCCAGGCTCTTCCTGAGAGTCTATCAGGCATGTCCTCCCAGTAAACATCCATCCTGTGACATAACTGGAAAGAGTCTCTTTCTTGCAATCCAAACTGTTGGACTGGAACACAGAGGATTCGAATGTGAGTAGGGTTTATTCTGGGACACCATCTGCTGGAGGTGGCAGTGGGTGCAAATTATATGAGCTTTACCACAAACTACTTTATGCTCAAGCAATTCGTGCCCCTTCCTTCTCCGTGAGGCTCTGGGCACTGCTCACCTCTGCTGCACACATGACCAGCACTGTGCTTGGCATGCAGTAGGTAAGCATTTAATAAACACTGTTTTTTCTACATTGCTCTCAAGTGGGAGGGTGGAAACTGTGGGCTAAAACCAGAGATGGGACAAGGAGAGAGCAAGCTAGATGCAGCCGGATGTTTTGAAACTAAGGAAGAGAGGGTGATGGGAGGACCACGGGTAGCCACAGAAGGGATGGCTACTGGAGGATTTGGGAACATTTGACTTGGAGTCTTCATCTGCTTCTGTGCACCTCCAAGGGGACGTAGGTCCACCTGGGATTGGAGGGTTCTCAGAGGGGTTAGTTTTGTCCACCCTTAGTGGTCTGAGGCTCCTCAAGGCTTTTAAATAAACTTTTAATTCAAGGGTAGCACACATACAGGAAAGTGCACACATTTTAAGTGTACAGTTCAATGACTTTTCACAAAGTGAATATACCCGTGTAACCAGCACCCAGATCAAGACACAGACCATTACCAGCCCCCAGAGTCTCCCTTGTGCCCCTCTCTCCAGTCGCAAGCCCCCAAAGGTAACTAGTCCTGACTTCTAACACCATAGGTTTGATGTGTCTGTTTTTGAACTTTATGTGGGAACCATACAGAATGCAGGACGACTTTGGAAAACTGTTTGACATTATCTATTAAAGCTAAAATACCCCTGTCCTATGACCCTGAAATTCTACCCCTGGGTATTTGTTCAAAAGGATTAAGGGCTTATATCTGCTGTGAGACTTGTACCAGAATGTTTATAGTCACCGTTTTCCGGGTCACTCTTCAGAATGAGTTCTGTTTACAGATGGTGGGTGTTGCCCATTACACAAACACTTCGAAGGCTTAGCTCTCACTGGCTTTCTTCCCAGGACACTTCCAGATGCCCCTCTGGAGAGTGACACTAACACACCATCTGATAAATCATCTTTCCCACCGTGTCATTGGTCACGAACACCAAGCTGATGAGTGGCACTTCTAGGACCCTTCTTCTTCAACTTTGGTCCAATGACCCCAGCCCCTCCTCTGCAACCTCCGAATGTAAACAAAGAGTTGCTCTGAGATTTTAGCAGAAAATTCCTCTTACATGCTTGGACACAGCTTATCTGAGTTTGGGAGGCATCCACTTTGCAAGGACTCCAGTCCCTCTATGGCTTTTAAGCTACGTGTCCCCCTCATTTTATTAGCACTGACTGTGTGCCAGGTCCTGTGCCAGGCAGCGAACATTGTCCCAGAGCCTACAGAACTTAAGGTCTGGAGGAGAGAGACAAGGCAATGGGCAAGTGCATTGCTGTGTGAGATGTGGTGCAGTGAGAAGGATAGTGCAGGGGACAGTGGCCGGCTTCGAGTCAGGGAGGGCCCCTGGACAAGAAGACACCAAGGCCACGGTCTGCAGTGTGAGTAGGAGTCAGCCAGTGTGCTGAAGCCTCCCCTCTGCCTTCAGAGTCTGGCTGCCCTGGAGGTTGCTCTGCTTCCCTGGCCCCCAGGTCATGGGACATGCGCCACCTCCGGGCCAGGGTGCACATTGGTGTTGTCCTGCCCCTGTGACCTCTGGAGCTTTCTTAGCTGCCCCTCTCTTCTTCCTCTTCAGGACTGTTTCCTTTATCATGGTCGGCACTTGTATCTTCCTAATTTGCCCTCTTTCAGGATCCACATTCTCCTTTGGGATCTCCAGTTGAGCTCCTGTTTCAAGACGGAAGCCTGGTCTCTCTGTTCACCCCTACTCCTCCCCAAAGCCTCTTCGGATGAGAAAAGAGATAGCAAAATGGACCAAGAGTGTGACAGGATGCCTTACTCTCTGCCTCTTGGTCATCCAGCAGGAATATCAGGAATTCTGTCCTGGAGGGGTGGCCTCTGCTGCTGTCAGTCCCCAGGACAAAAAGAGCCCCTCTCTTTCCCCGTTCAGGGAGGATGTGGGGAAGAGTAGGGGTGGACAGAGAGGCCCAGGCTCTTTCATCTTGAACCAGGAGCACAACCAGAGATTCCAAAAGAGAATGTGGATTCTGAGAGAAGGCAAATTAGGAAGATACAAGTCCTCATCCACAGGGGGAGGGGTTGATGCCTCTCCAGCCTGTCTACACTGGAGCACCCATCATGACCAAAGCCATCTATGTCTGTACTAGGTCTCGTTCCCCATTACAAGGTTTCATGTGCAAGTGACCTATTAAGAACGTGTTCCCAAAAAAAAAAAAAAAAAAAAAGAACGTGTTCCCAGGGGAGACCAGTAAAGGGGTGGAGGAAGCAGGACAGGCAAAGGGAGGAAGCTAAGGACCCATGCATATGAATGTCCACAGCAGCATTTTTTATAACATCTCACAACTAAGAACTACTCAAAGCTCCAGCAACAGTAGTGTCAGTGAAAGAAAAGTGTGGTTATAGTCACACAATCAAATGTTACTCAGCAATGAGTATAACTGAGCTGAAGCCACACACCACAGGCTGGATACATCTCACAAACTGGGGAAAATATTTGCAACTCATACTCCAGACAAAGGGTTCATCTCCCTTATATACAGAGTTCCTTCAAGTTGTTAAGAGAAAGACCCAACAGAAAAATGAGCTGTGGATATGAACAGGCAATTCAGGGAAAAAGAAATACAAACGGCTCTTAAATGTTTGAACAAATATTCAACCTCACTCATAAGACAAAATGCAAATGGAGACTGCGCTTTCACTTTCAGACTAGCAAATATTACATTTTGATAATTGTGTTGGTAAGGTTGTGGGAAAATGAGCACTCCAGATATTGCTGGTACAACTGTGAATTGGCACAAATCAGAGGGCAATTTAACTCTATCTACCCAAATCACAAACACACATATCCTTTGACCCAGCAATCCTGCTTGTAGGAGATCATCTCACAGATGAAGTTGTGTATATAATTATCCATTACAGCATTGTTTGTAATAGTAAAGGGACTGGAAACCATTTATATGCCCAAGAGGAGACTATGAATAAATGATAGCATTCAGCTATTAAAAATGATGAGAATGCTGCATACTCATTAGAATGGCTAAAATTTAAAAGGTTGGGGACTTCCCTGGTGGTACAGTGGTTGAGAATCTGCCTGCCAGTGCAGGGGATACAGGTTCGATATCCGGTCCAGGAAGATCCCACATGCTGTGGAGCAACTAAGCCTGTGTGCCACAACTACTGAAGCCCGTGCGCCTAGAGCCTGTGCTCCGCAACAAGAGAAGCCACTGCAATGAGAAGCCCGCACACTGCAGCGAAATGAAGAATAGACCCCGCTCACTGCAACTAGAGAAAGCCTGTGTGCAGCAATGAAGACCAAATGCAGCCAAATAAATAAATAAGTAAATAAAAATAAAAGGTTGACAACACTAAAATGTTGGTGAGGATATGGAGAACTCTGACACATTGCTAGTGGGAATGTAAAATGGTACAGACACTTTGGAAAATAGTTTCTTTAAAAAATTAAACATGCCCTTTACTGTATGACCTTGCAATTCTACTTCAAGGTATTTACAGATGAGAAATGAAAACACGTTCATACAGATTTACACAGCAATTTGTAGCGGCCATATTTAGAAGAGCCCAAACAGGAAAAGAACCCAAATGCCTAGCTGGAGAATAGAGAAACCGTGCTTCCCCCTTACCATGGAACATAGCACTACAAAAGAGCAAATTACTGCTACATGAACCAATGCAAATGAATCTCAAAAACAAAGAGGGAAGGAAACCAGACACAAAAGAGTACATGTTTTATGATTCTACTTGTTTGAAGTTCTAGAACAGGCAAATCTTATCTATAGACAGAAAGTATATCAGTGGTTGCCTGGGATTAGGAGTGGGAGAGATTGACTCGGAAGGGGCACAGGAAAACTATTTGGGGGTGATGGAAAGGTTCTATCTAGATTGTGGTGGTGATTACATAGGTGTATAAATTTATCAAAACTCATCTAATTGTACACTTAAAGTAAGTACATTTTATTGTAATTTTAAAATCCAAAGTAATCATAGTAGAATAATAGTAATAATCATAAGAATAGTGTTGGGACTTCCCTGGTGGCACAGTGGATAAGATTCTGTGCTCCCAATGCAGGGGCCCAGGTTCGATCCCTGGTCAGGGAACTAGATCCCACACACATGCTGCAACTGGGAGTTCACATGCCACAACTAAGGAGCCCACCTGCTGTAACTAAGACCCAGCACAACCAAATAAATAAATATTAAAAAAAAATAATAGTGTTAATGTGGACTTCCCTGGTGGTCCAGTTGTTAAGACTCTGCACTTCCACTGCAGGGGGCACAGGTTCAATCCCTGGTCAGGGGAACTAAGATCCCATATGCTGCATGGCAAGGCCAAAACAAGAAAGAAAAAGAAAAAGAATAGTATGTTAAGGAGACCACTGATAGGAAGGATCTCCAATGGTATTAAGTGAAAAAACTCAAGGTACAGAAAAAAAAAGAGGAAAAAAAGTGTTTGTATTGTCGTGGACATGCATAAACTAATCTAAAAGCCTATACAAGAAGCTTATAATAGCTTCCTGTTGGAGGGGCGTGGTCTGAGAGGATGGGATGTCCCCTATACCTCTCACCATACTATTTGATGTTTGAATGAGGCCAACATAGGTTACCTTCCCCACTGCAACTCTTACTAACTGAACTGGCGCATTTTGAATTCTCATAAACAAACAGATTTGCTTAAATTTAACATCCCTCGCTATCGGAATACTTGCTATTCGCTATCCGAATTTACTACTCAGTACACAAACTTTTTAAAACAAGAAACAAAAGCCAAAAGGCTCCCGCACGTGTGGGAGTCTATGGCTTTGCGCCATTCCTCGCCCCACCCCCACCCCCCGGCCACCACCAGGGACAAAGGGTTGCACCCCTCTCCGCCCGCCCGCCTGTTCCACCGCCTCGCCTTTGCCGTGCAGGGATCCCGCAGGACCGCGGCCTCCGCTCGTCCTCCCGACCGACCCGCGCACCTCGGGCACAGGCGCTGGCGGCCACCACGGAACAGAGACTAACTTGGGGCCTGGCCGCACCTGCCTGTCGCGGTCGCCCGGGCATCCCTTCTCCTAGGGCCCGCCAGTCTCTCACCCGGGCGACTCTGGGCGTGACTGGTGTCAAGGCGAGGACAAAGGTCCGATCCAGGAGACCATGGAGGGGGGCGCTTCCTGGGCAGACCGGAGCAGCAACAGGTGGCCCCCTAGCACTGTCCCCGCCTCCCCGCTCTGGTCCTCAAAGGCCCTTCCCGAGGGTCCCTGCCCCATCTCCACTTCCCACCCCAACGAATAGGGGGCCCTCTGAGACCTATGCGGCGGGTTGGCTCGCGAGGGTCTCCCGCCCCACCGAGCTCTAACCCCTAGACGCGACAGGGTGGTCCCGGCTCCCCGAGGGCACACGCCGGCCGGGGTCAGGACTGATGGGCTGAGATGGTGGCGCGGGCAGGCGGGGCTCCGTGCGGGGTCGCGCGAGAAGGGGGTTGCGGGCCAGGATGGGGGTGCGGGAGGGTTGGGAGGCGGCGGGACGGCTGCAGAGGGCGTGGGTCGGCCACGATCCAGCCGGGGCGGAGCCGAGAGCTGGGAGCCACAGCTCAGACGCTAGGCGCTCACAGCTATGCGCCCGGGGTATCGGAGAGCTCGAGGGTCGCCGGCGTTGGGGCTGCTGCTGCTACTGCGACTACCGTGGCCGGTGTGGGGGGCTGAGGCGTTTCAAGGTGAGTGGGAGTGCGCCGCGAGGTCGCTGTCGGGGATGGAGGGTCGGAAATCCCCGGGGATCGCGCGGTCCAGGAGGACAGGCCATGGGGAGGGTTTGGGAGAGTCTCTGTGGGAATTGCCCAGGGACTCTCAACTGCAGTTGTGCTGGCCTCAGGGCCCAGACTTGCACACTGTGCCCAGATACCCTGTGTCAATGGCGAAGCAGAGTGGCAGGGCCCCTTCCCTTCAAGCAGCCACTTAGCAGCCCCAAACCCCTCTGGATTCTCTGTTGTGGCCCCATCCGCCAGTATGAAGGTTCCTGCACCTTCATCTCCTAGGGTTCAGCGGGCCTCCATCCTCCAGGAAGTCCGAGACCACCGGTGCCCTGGAGTCCCTGTTGCGCCCTCACACTAAGGGACTAGCTGTGGCCTCCACACTCATGCATCATTCCATGTTCACCCCCTCATCCCAGGGCCTTGGGGCAGTGTGTATATTGTTTATATTGTTGCCTTGTTTGGTTAGATAGAAACGGCTTCAAACAGAAGGTGTCTGTTTAGCAGGGCCCTGGGGGAAGACTGCAGCTCTGTCTCTTCTCAGTTTGACCTCTACAAACTCTGTGAGATGGGGCTGATGAAAACCTCTCCCAAAGGGTGGGAGGATTGGCGGAGTCCTGTACATCAAGTGCGTGACAAGGCGGGCAGGAAGGGCCGGGCAGCCTGGGGACAGTGGGTTCCAGAGCACTGTGCAGGGGTGGGGGGGCGGGTGGCAACAAGGATAGGGTCCTGCCCTGTTCTGGGGCGTGGAGGGGGAGGGATGACAGACCTCATGCCTTTGGGGATGGTCCCCAGGCATTCCGCTGCTCCCTCCTCTTCAGCCTGGGGTCAGGGGAGGATGAAGGGACCCCTGGGAGGAATGGAGAGGGACTCTATGCTCCCCAACACCACACTGGCTCCTCAGTTTCCACTCCCATCCACCTAGTCACCACAGCTCCATCTCTGCCTCCTTGTCCCCGTCAAGGTGCCAATGGCCAGCGTGTGTGCACAGGGCCAGGAGGAGAACCCACACTCACACATGCACACAGGCACACCTTCCCCTCTCCACCCTGGGAAACCCAGGGCCAGCTGGACCTGGTGTTCCACGCCGAGTTAAGTCCTCTCTAGCCTGAGACCGCCCCCACCCCCCACCCCGCACTCAGACCCCTCCCTACACTGGCCCTTCAGCCTCAATTCCAAGGCCCTGCAGCTCCCCACCCTCACCCCCATCTACCTGATGGAAACTGCTGATCCAATCAAGGAGGGCTTCTTGGGAGAAGGGGACTTCCTGAAGTGGCTGCGATTCCAGGTCTTTGATGATGGGGTCTGCAGGAGGAGGTGGAGAAGGAGAAAGGAGTCGGTGTGGCCTGGCAGGAGTTGAGCCACTTCCATGGGCAGCCATCTCAGCCTGGGCAGGGCTGGGGCCAGGGCTGGGCGGGAGTTGGGGAGCTGTCAGTTTTGGGAGCTGGGCTTCCCCAGTGATGGAGGGAAGGCTGCCTGTAGGCTCTGGGCAGCCTGAGGTCTGATTCCTGCAGGGCGGGTGTGGTGAGAGTTTCCGGGGTCCACTTGGCAGGGGGGCTGGGAGCATTCCAGGGGAGCATTCCAGGCACTTTCTGAGTAATGAAATGCTTCACTCTGGTATTCCTCCTGGAGCCCCCCTTAAGCATTCCCGTCCTGGGAGCACTCAGGCTCTGTCTCCCAAACAAACCCCCCCACTCTTGAAGACTCGAGGAGGGGGCTTCTGGGCCAGTGTCCCTGGAAGCCCTGCCCCCAGCATGAAGCCCCCAGAGGGAGCTTTGGGCAACATCTGGCTGTTGTTTTTCTCAGGTGGTGGGGGAGACACAGGCGTCCTGTCTTCACACATCTCTCACCCTAAAAGCATCTGCTGCCCAGTCTAAAAATACCTGAAGCTGCCTCCCATTTCCTTTCCCCTCTGTATTAGGGGCCTTGGTCTCTTCCTTGTGATCTTTGACCAATTCTCCCCTCCCAAGGTCAGTGGGTCTCCCAAGTGCCCAGCTGAGCAGTTCTTCCCAGGCTCCTCTGTCTCTCTTCTGCCACCTCCCTGGTGGCTCCTCAGTTCCAAGGATGCCTCATGGGTGGCCACCCTTCTCCAGGCTAAACTTTTTTTTTTTTTTTTTTTTGTGGTACACGGGCCTCTCACTATTGTGGCCTCTCCCGTTGCGGAGCAGAGGCTCCGGACGCGCAGGCTCAGCGGCCATGGCTCACGGGCCCAGCTGCTCCGCGGCACGTGGGATCTTCCCAGACCGGGGCACGAACCCGTGTCCCCTGCATCGGCAAGCGGACTCTCAACCACTGCGCCACCAGGGAAGCCCCAGGCTAAACTTTTGAGTATTGAAGATGGAGTCTCCTGTTCCTGCCTGCTGACATCCTCTAACTCTATCCCTCTGTTGTCTCCAATTTCCCTATGTCCCTCAGGTTCCCCTCACCCTGTGCTCTGTCCTCTCCCCAGGAAACACCCCTGGAGAGCCAGTCACCCTGCACTGGGTTCTGGATGGACGACCCCGGCACATGGTCACCCTGGAGCAGCCGGTCAGTGCCAGGTCATCCCTTACTCTGCAGAGGCCCAGGGTCTCTCAGCCCCTTTGCCCCTCCCCAGATATCAGCGTGGCAGTTTCGCTGGGGTCCCTAGATCCCCAGAGTCCTTCAGGCCCCTCCCCGAAGGTTTGGCAGGGGCAGGTGGGAGACGTCTAGCTGGAGAGAGGCTGCACACATGGAAGTCATTTTCCAGTTTCCTCTCCCCCACCTCCTCCTTAACCATCTCTTCCCAGTGTTATTCAGGCCACCTCCACCCCATCAGGCAGAGGTGGGGCCAGAAGCTTTTCAAGGACCTCTTTAAGAAAACACCAAAATATCTTCCTTTTGCGAAGTTTACCAGAACATGTGACCCTGTGGATGAATTGCTGTCCTCTCCAGGACCCTGCCATTTAGGGGCCTGAAACTTGTCTCACTGGCTCACGCCACTTCTGCCCAGTAGTCACTCTCTCCTAGTGCCCCCAAATGCAAGCCCACCCTGTTTTGCTTCTTCTGGATGCTCTGTCCCAGTCTCCTCCCAACGGCCATCCATCACACACTTTCAGAATAACCTTGCCCCCATCTGTATGTGCCACACAGCTGTGCTGCATGGAGACCAACAGCCTTTGTATGCCCATTTCACAGAGGGGCAAACTGAAGCCCAGAGAGGCTGGAGAAACTGCCCAAGGTCACACAGCTCTTTAACCCAGAAGAAACCATTGGCCAATGTTCCCCAAGCCTGGAGCACCCTTTTCATCATGAATTTTCAGGAAAGAGAAGACAATCCACTGTCCAAGCCTGCAAGGAGGAAGGCAGGAGAGCACTGCCGTGTAGGCCGGGGGGCCCCCACAGGCCCAGCAGCTCTCAACCTAGGGCCCTCACTGGGTCCCCCAGACCCTCAGGGCCCCCATTCAAGGGGTCAGCATGGTGCCAGCCCGAGCTTTGAGATTGTTCATCACTGGCATAGGGGAAGGGACATCACATGCTGAGACCACCCTGACTGCGGACGTCCCTCTGGGCCTGGCCTGGGCTGTGACCAAATAGGAGGGGAGTGCCAGAGGGAATTTGCTTTCCTCAATTTTTCTGTCCCTGGGAAGCCTGCCAAGATGAGGACAGCAGACAGAGTGGCAGGGTGTCCTGTCCCAGAGGCAGGAAACACCTACATTTTAGGTTGGAGATGGAGTGCATGGTGAAGGGCAGGGTCACCAGGAGGGCAAGAAATGAGGACAGCAGGGGCTGCAGAGGGACAGAGAGAGGGATGGGGGTGGGGCAAGAGGAAGCTTTCCATCTGGGCTGCCTCCTTTCCTCTGTGCAAATCTTTCTCCAATAAAACAAGTGGCATTCCGGCCACATGAGCTCATGCTTGGGGCCTAGGGCGGCCTTTGGCTGGGGGAGGGGACTATTTGCTCCCCACCTGCAGAGGAAGGCCCCCTCCATAAGACTCTGAGCCTCTTGGCCTGGGGCCCAGGCCAGTGCATTGTGGGATAAAAGGGAAGGGCCAGCAAAAGTGGGGGCCAGCATTCCAAGGACACAGCTGCTCTCCAGGAGGCTCCTGGCCCGCTCCAGCTCTGGGCCCCCAGCCAGGGAGTGGACAAAGCGGGCAGATGGGGTATTCCCACAGGGTGGAAGCGGCAAAGAGGGTAGGCGAAGGAGAGGTGGGCAGGCTGGCCCAGGCCCACCCTCCTGACATCTAGCCAAGAAAACCAGAGTTTTTCTCTTGGCAAGGCGTGTGAGTCAGTGTTTACCTCACGGGCTCAGTGAAGCAGGTGTGGGGTGATCCTGCTAGAGGCGTAGGAAAATTTGGGGGGGTGGGCAGCTAGTCAGCATTGGAGGTGGAGGTACTAAGTCTGAATTCTACAGGGAGTGGGGAACAGCAAGGTACAGAAAGGAGAGGTTGTGAGGAGGCCTGAGCCGTGGCTACCCCACTCTGCCGCATCAATGTCTTCAGGACCCCACTCTCCTCCCTGCTTAGAGGAAGGCTTCTGGGCATGAAAGAGGAGGGAAGACCAGAGGAAGAGACCAGTAACCTTGGGCAAGGCATGGCATCTTTCTGAGACCACTTGTCTCTCCAGGGAGGATGTGGAGTGCACCTAGCAGGCTCTGTCAAATGGCTGCTGTCAGAACAACAAACATTCTGAGTTTGAAAGCACCTTTGCAAGTTCTCACCCCACACCCATCCACACCCACAATGGCAAGTGGGGGCCTTCTGCCCCGTGCCCCTGTGCTCTCCCCATGAACTCCCTCGCCAGTCAGCTCCACATCCTTCCTGCTTCCTGGCAGGCAGGGGACCTGGATGCCCGCCCTCTCAGCCCTACACTCCTTCTTGCCCAGGTCTCGAAGCTAGAAGTGGGGCTGGTGGTCTTGAAGGCTGAAGGCCAGGAGCTCCTGCTAGAGCTGGAGAAGAATCAGTGAGTACCAGGCCGGGGAAAGAGCTGGGAGCCAAGAATAGCCCCTCTCTCTGGGGAGGGTTCAGTGCTGGGGACAGAGACTGATGGGAACCCTAGATGGAGGCTGGATGGGGTGAGAACCCCAGAGGAGGAGGTGCAGGTGACAGGGCGAGTCATGCTAGCCCATGACTGGCTCCCTCGAGGCTGAAGTGGGCTATTGAGGCTGGGTCAGCCCTGCTGTGGGGCACATCTCTCATCCCGGCCCCAGAAACATCTTGTCAGCTTCCTGCCAGGAATGAGTGAGCATCACCTGGTGGGTGCTCACAGGGTGTGCTGAGTCAAAAGAGAATCCAAGATGGATTCCAAAGATGGGTGGGTGCTCCAGGCTTCGGGAATGCCAGGGACAAAGGTACACTGGCTACATAGGTCAAGGCACATTCAAGAGGGCGTGCCAATTTGTCTGGCTTGCCTGGGGAGTCTCCATCTGAGGGAGGGGAGCAAGGGGAAACAAATTTGGGGAGTCCTAGCAGGGCCAGATCACAGAAGGCCATTTTGTTGCTGAGTGTCCAGGATGGTGCAAAGCCAAAGATTCTGAGCTGGTGAATGAGCAGGCAGAGCTGGGCTGGGTGAGGTGAATGTCTAAGATGGAGCGTGGGTTCGTGAAACCATCTAGACTGTGTTATCAACAGCTATCATTTATCAAGTGCTTATTTCATTGCAGGCACTGTTCTGAGCACTCTACACATGTTTTATTCTCCCCCATGCACTGGGAACAAACTCAGGTGGAACTCAGGTTCCACCATGCCTAACCATAGTTTCTCTGGGGTTCAATGTCCCCATGTGTTAAAAAGGGTGATCAGGGCTTCCCTGGTGGCGCAGTGGTTGAGAATCCGCCTGCTGATGCAGGGGACACGGGTTTGTGCCCCGGTCTGGGAAGATCCCACATGCCGTAGAGTGGCTGGGCCCGTGACCCATGGCCACTGAGCCTGCGCGTCTGGAGCCTGTGCTCCGCAACGGGAGAGGCCACAACAGTGAGAGGCCCACGTACCGCAAAAAAAAAAAAAAAAAAAAAAAAAGGGTGATCACATCACCTCCCTCCTAAGGTTGAGTGTGTGGGTGGAGTGGGGGAGCAAAGCTGGAGGAGGAAGTAAGACTGGGAAGTGGAGAAGCAGGCATCACAAGTCTTTGGGGGCAGTCTGCGGGTAAAGAGGCCAAGGTGAGGTGGGGTGAAGGATTTTCTTTAAAGAAGAGAAATTTACTTATGGTTGATCCATCTTCGTGGGAAGGATCCTGATGAGATGGAGCCCAAAGATGAATTCAATTACTTGAGTGGGGTCTGGAGAAGGAAGGGAGGAGGATCCCTGCTCAGACGGGCAGGGCAGGAGCAGGTGTGGATTCTGTTTTCTCTGGAAGCAGGGGGTGAGCATCAGTGAAGGACAGGTGGGGAGATATGTGGGACCTGGGGGCCTGAGGAGAAGATTTGAAGGAACTCTGAATGGGAGGAGGTGGGCTAGAGGGTTGTCCAGATGCCCAACAAGGGTAGGCAGCAGCCAGGGCCACCTAGGGAGTTCACACACTTCCTTGGCTCCAAGTCGCACCTCCTTGGCAGTGTCTCTTGACTCCTCTCCTCCTGCCCAGTCTCTTTCTAACACCCCTGACCTGTGGATCCAGCTGCCTGTCACAGGTCCTAGGGGAGCCACAAACGTTCCCATGTTCCTGTTCCTCCCTGGTGCTTCCCACACGCCCATTTCCACATCTAAGCCATTACCAAGGCTCCTTCCTGACCTTCACCTTGCTCATTCTAGCCCAAGATTTTTCTGAGCTGAGCAATGCACAGTCACTCCTGTCCCTTCCCTAAGACGCACTTCAGCTGCTTCCTAAGTGCTAGCCCTGTGCCTCACTCATAGAGCTACTCAATTAGCTGTCAGGGAGGAAGACCAGAGGGCATCCTGGAGGAAGCAGGGCTGGATTAAGTAATTTCTGCAACACTCCCTCCCAGCAGGCTGCTGGCTCCAGGATACACAGAAACCCACTACAGCCCAGATGGGCAGCCAGTAGTGCTGTTCCCCAACCACACGGTGAGATACTTCAATGGACTCTGAGGACAGGGTGAGGAGTGCTGGGGTATGCACCCACCAAGGGCCTCTCCACCATTTCCCCCATTCTCCTCCTGTTCCTAAGGAGAAGCTGGAGCCAGTCCCCCACCATGCTTTTTTTCTTGCCCCTCCCACCTCAGTCCTGGCTGAGATTTGGGGCTGGGTCCTTTGCTCTCCAGGATCATTGCCACTACCATGGGCGTGTGAGGGGCTTCCTGGACTCCTGGGTAGTCCTCAGCATCTGCTCTGGGATGAGGTGAGGAGTTCTGGGGGAAAGGGCTGGGCCTGGGGCTAGGGAAAGAGTTCCCTTACTGCCCACCCCTGTACCCCTTTGCACCCTAGGGGCCTGATCACACTCAGCAGCAATGCCAGCTATTATGTGCATCCTTGGCCAGCTGACTCCAAAGACTTCTTGACCCACAAGATCTTCCGGACGGAGCAGCTGCTCAGCTGGAAAGGGGCCTGTGGCTACAGGGACCCTGGGGACAAAAGGGACATGGCCAGGCTTTCGTGTGCCACCCAGATCAGGGTCAGGAGCACGGGCAGGGGTGGGGGTAGGAATGCAGTATCCAGAGCCCTTTAAAATCAGAAGAGACAGGAATGTGCAGCCCCAATTCAGGGCCTCCTGTCCTAACATTTTTATTTGGAGGCTGAAGGAACAAGTTCTAGCAAAATTTTATAGTTAACTTTGTGCTTTCTGGGAATTGGGGTTGGTGGTCAGGGCTCAAGCCCAGCAGCCTGCCACTCAGGGTCACCATTGCCGCCTCCCCAGGAGAGGCGGGAGTCCTTGGGGAGCCCGAGGCACCTGGAGCTGTACATAGTGGCGGATCACACCCTGGTGAGAGAAGCCCCAAGGGGGTTGGCAGGCCTGGATGGGGTGAGCGCAGCCCATCCTCACACGCGGTATTACTTGCTGTTTTTCTAGTTCTTGACCCAGCACCGGAACTTGAACCACACCAAACAGCGTCTTCTGGAGGTCGCCAGCTATGTGGATCAGGTTGGGTCGGTGGGGGGAAGAGCACTTGTGGGGTGACCACGACAGGGGCAGGCTTGGAGATGGGGAGAGGGAACGGAGGGGAAGAAAGAGGGGCGCTCCCATGGAGGAGCACGGGCACCGCGGCGGTCCCCCACTTCAGCCCTGCCCCGCCGCGCCCGCAGATTCTCAGGACTCTGGACATTCAGGTGGCGCTGACCGGCCTGGAAGTGTGGACCGAGGAGGACCAGAGCCGCGTCACGCCAGACGCGAACGCCACGCTCTGGGCCTTCCTGCAGTGGCGCCAGGGACTGTGGGCACGGCAGCCACATGACTCGGCTCAGCTGCTCACGTGGGTGCCTCCGACCCCTACGCGGTCCCGGCCGGGCGGCCCGGACTCCCGGCCCGCCCGGTCAAGCCGCGCTCCTCCCTCAGGGGCCGCGCCTTCCAGGGCGCCACCGTGGGCCTGGCGCCGGTCGAGGGCATGTGCCGCGCGGAGAGCTCTGGAGGCGTGAGCACCGTGAGCGCCACCTGGGACGGGAGGAGGAGGAGAGGTGCCGGGGGGTGGTCTCCACAGCCCGCAGTGACCGTCCCCACGCCCTCCCAGGACCACTCGGAGCTCCCCATTGGTGCTGCAGCCACCATGGCCCACGAGATAGGCCACAGCCTCGGCCTCAGCCACGACCCCGACGGCTGCTGCGTGGAGGCAGCGGCGGAGCAGGGCGGCTGCGTGATGGCCGCAGCTACCCGGTACCGGCGCCGGGGCGGGGGCGGGGCTGCAGGACAGGCTTCGCGGGACCCGGGCCTTCCTCAGCTGCATTTCTTTGGGCGAAACGGTTATCCCTCAGTTTCTTCTTCTGTGAAATGGGGATGATGATAATAGTGCCTGCCCTGAGGGTTGTTTATGAGGCTGAAGTGTAGGGAACGCAGGCAAAGTGGATTCTCATGATATGATAAATTATTTTCGGACAAACTTGCGAGGTGACTCCAACGCCGGGAGGAGAGGCGCTGGGTTGGGATTCGACCTTGGGTCCTGGGCTGCTCGCTCTTGGCGTCACACGCTCCCGCCTCGCGCTCGCCGTGTGACTTTGCGAGAGTTACTTACCCTCTCTGGGCTCTGCCTCTAGAGAATTCTAGCCGCCAGTTGCTCAGGCGGTGTTCGCGCATCCGGCGGCTGCGTAGCCAAGCACCTGTGTGCCGGGGGGAGGGGACTGGAGCCCAGCAGGGGTTGGCAGGGGGTGGTCCCCGTATGCCCGACGCCCTCCCCCGCCCGTAGGCACCCGTTCCCGCGAGTGTTTAGCGCCTGCAGCCGCCGCCAGCTGCGCGCCTTCTTCAGCAAGGGAGGGGGCGCGTGCCTCTCCAACGCGCCGGACTCCGGGCTCCTAGTGCCCCGGGCGCACTGCGGGAATGGCTTCGTGGAAGAGGGCGAGGAGTGCGACTGCGGCGCCGGCCAGGTCAGGTCCGCACGACCAGCCCCGGGGGACCAAGCTGGTCCCCGCCTGCCCCCTCCCCGGAGGTCTGGGCGCTGCACCCTCACCTGGTCCCTCCTCGCCTTTCCGGCTCCAGGAGTGCCCGGACTCCTGCTGCCATGCCCACAACTGCTCGCTGCGTGCGGGGGCCCAGTGCACCCACGGGGACTGCTGCGCACACTGCTTGGTGAGGGTATGGGAGGCTCGGGGGTGAGGGTTGGGGGCACTTGGGAGCCAGCCTGTTGGTCTTGGCTAATCGGCGCCCTCCGGTCCCCCTTGCGGGTGCTGGCTCTGCTCTGTGCGTGGGTTCGCCTGGACCTCCCCACAGGGCTCTCTCATGTCCGATTGGCGCTCTCGAAGTGGATCTCTAACTGTTCGTTTTCTCTCTATGCCTCGCCGCCTTCCCTCCACGCGGGTCACCTGCGTAGCTGAAGCCGGCGGGTGCGCCTTGCCGCCGGTCAGCGGGCGACTGTGACCTCCCTGAATTCTGCACGGGCGTCTCCCCCTATTGCCCCCCCGACATTTACCTACTGGATGGCTCGCCCTGCGCCAGAGGCCGCGGCTACTGCCGGGACGGCGCGTGTCCCACGCTGGAGCATCAGTGCCAGCAGCTCTGGGGGCCTGGTGAGACCAAGGGCGCGCCCTCCGCCCGCATCCTCGGGCCTGCTCAGTTTAATGCTCTAGGGGGAGGTGGGCGGGGGAAAACTGAGGCAGAATGGGAGTGGTTCAGGTCTGGGCTGCCGCCCCTAGTCCCGCCCATGCTTCCTCAGGCTCCCGCCCAGCCCCGGAGGTTTGTTTCCAGGTTGTGAACTCTGCGGGAGACGCCCATGGGAACTGCGGCCAGCAAAGCGACAGCAGCTTCGTGCCCTGTGCGCAGAGGTGGGGAGCAGAGGGAGGGGAAGCTGGGGAAGAGGGTATGGAGAAACTCCACGCTGTTTGACTACCCTGCACTTCGTCCCTAGCGATGCGCAGTGTGGGAAACTGCAGTGCCAGGGCGGGGAGCAGAGTGCACTGGCGCCACACATGGTGCCGGTGGACTCCACCGTACCCCTAGGCAGCCGCCAGGTGACCTGCAAGGGAGCCCTCGTGCTGCCCGGCACCCAGCTGGACCTGCCTGATTTGGGCCTGGTAGAGTCAGGCACCCAGTGTGGACCTAGAATGGTGAGCCCTGCCCACCCGACCCCTCCCTGCCACTTGAGTCCTGCAGGCCAAAGCATCACTCCCCCTCACTGCCCAGTGCACACACTGCCCATAGGTGTGCCAGGAAAGGCGCTGCCGGAACACTACCTTCCGAGAGCTGGAGCTCTGCCTGACCGCCTGCCATGGTCGCGGGGTGAGTGGCCTGAAAGGTGTGTGGGGGGTGACCTTGGAAGTCCCTGATCTCGTGGGACCCTCCGTTTCTCTTTTCCACTGCAGGTTTGCAATAGTAACCGTAATTGCCACTGTGCTCTGGGCTGGGCTCCGCCTTTCTGTGACAAGCCAGGGTTTGGTGGTAGTGTGGACAGCGGTCCTATGCAGCCTGAAAGTGCGTCCATGGGGGGCAAGTGGGGAGGGCCCCTGTGATGCACCTCAGGACTCAGCCATGCCCTGTCCTCCACAGACCAGGACACCTTCACGCTGGCGGTGATCCTTAGTTTTCTGCTGCCTCTGCTCCCTGGGGCCGGCCTGGCCTGGTGCTGCTGCCGGCACCCGGAACTCCGTCTCCAACAATGCCTTTGGGGCTCAAGGAGGGACCCCACGTGCAGTGGGTAGGCATTGAGGGCTAAGGTTCCTGCTCCTCAGAGCTCTGCTGGACCTGGGGCAGCTGGGGTGGGGTCCTCAGGCCTTGCCCCCAGGTGCACAGAGGCAGGCAAAGGCAATGGAAAGAAGCATTGAGCAGAAGGCCCCAGTGGCCTTCCAGTGAAGCCAAAGGCGTGGATCCATGCAGGGCCCTCTACCCTGGTCCCCACTGCTGGGATTCAGTACCTCTTGTCCATATCTTTTCTCCCACCAAGAGGCTGCCTCATCCTTGACTTTGCCCTGTTTTTTCACCAGCTTATAATGCAATTCCTGCTCCAATGTACCCTTCAAGGCCTCTCCAGCTTCTCTCTCATGAGCTTTCAGCCTTCTGGCATTTCCTCTTCCTAAATCTCTGCTGTTACCCCTTCAAGTTCCCAAATGCAGGGCCCAGCACATCTTTCCTTTCGCTACCACTGGGCAGCTATGGTGCTGGCTGCCCTTGTGCCAAGGGCCTGCCCCTAACCCAGTTCTCCACGACCTGGGATGAGGGTCACATGATACCAAGCATGGTCAGTCTAGGGCTGCCCCTTCACTGGGCGCTGGGCAAGGCATGAGCCCTATGACCACATCTGACACAGCCTAGCCTTGGGAGCGTTCTGGGCAAGCTGAGGGAGAGGGCAAAGTTTGGGCTGGAGATGGAGGAAGAGGGCATCCCAAACAGGGGCAGGGCACCAGCTGAGAGGGCCTTGACACAATTAGTGTTGATTGTGGGTCTGTGAGCAGAGGATCAAGGTGGTCAGAGCTTGGTGTGTCATCACTGGGGGCTTACAGGGGGGGGCAGCAAACACATGTCATCAGCCAGGTGAAGTATTGAGGAGACTGTTTCCAAGAGACATCAAAGGAAGTGGTAAGGCCCTGGGAGATGGGATGTGAGCAGCTGAGCATAGCTTGGAGTCATCAAGGGCAGCAGGGCCACCCAATGACAAGGAGCACAAATACAGGTACCACTGGGGAAGGAAGTCCGCCCCTCTTTGGGACCTGAGTGATGCCAACATCTGGAGGATGCTGGGGTGGTTCCAGAGCTTAGGAGAAATATCAGGGCTGGAGAGAGGAAGTGTCAGAGGCCCTGGGAAAGCATGAGTCTCAACTGGAGCCTGGACCCCAAGGGCTCCTCTCAGGAGGGAGCAGGAAGTGAGCTGGACAGAACAAACTGGGTGCAAGCCTCTGGCTGCAGGGAAGAAGCCCCAGGGTCCCTACTAACGGTCACTGTCTCAATCTCCTGGCCTCTCATCCACTGCTCAGACCCAAAGATGGCCCATGCAGGGGCCACCTCTAGGCAGTGTTCACCCAATGGAGTTGGGCCTGACAGCCACTGCAGAGCCCCAGGCCCTGGGTGCATGAGGCACAGTGGGAGATGGGGAGGGAAGGAAAGGGACACGCTCTTGTCTTCTGCCTCCTTCCAGATGGGCCCCCTCCTCTCCACTTAGCACCCAGCCACCTTGAGCCCCTGTGCCCCACCCTGCATCAGGGACTCCTGCCACCTATGTTCACAGCACTCTTCCCCCACCTATTGCTCCGCAGACCTTGAGAACTCTGTCAGAGCCCAACAGCCACCTTGAGAAGCCTGTGACCCACGGCCCTGCTTGTACCCCCAAGGTAGGTGGGGCCCTCCACTTCCCATTGCTCACCCATCCACCTCTTGCCCCTCATCTCACAGTCCCTTACTCTGAGTTTTTTTTAATATTTATTTGGCTGCGTTGGGTCTTAGTTGCGACATGCAGGATCTTTGTTGTGGCACGTGGGATCTTTATTTGCAGCATGTGAACTCTTAGTTGCGGCTTGTGGGATCTAGTTCCCCGACCAGGGAGCGAACCAGGGCCCCCTGCAATGGGAGTGCAAAGTCTTAGCCACTGGACCACCAGGGAAGTCCCACTCTGAGGTTTTTGAGCTTATAGTATGGAAATGAGACAGGCCACGTGGAGAAGCTGTTGTCTGGGGCCAGATGCTGGAGGCCCCTGGGGCAGGGGAGGAAGTTCTGGCTCTTCCTGGGTCACTGGTTTTCCCTGAGGGAGGACAGGGGGTCCCTGACGCATGACTTGCAGTCTGGGGTCCCAGCCCTCAGGGGATGATGCCCCCCCCACCCCATGCCATTCTCAGCAGGTAGAGTCCAAAAGCCAAGATCCTGTCTCTGGTGAAAAGTGACTCCTGAGATGAGAAGACTTAAGGACAGGTGGCTACTGACAGCCACACCAGGAACTTGGACCCCGCCCCCCAGGGGCGGAGCCAGCGAGTCAGCAGACCTCTTGCACCTTTGGGCAGCTTCGAAATTTCTTCCCTGAGTTACCGCCACACCACCTACTCCAGGACCCTGGAGCCTCATCAAAATTTGCGCAGTGCTGTCCCCATTCCTTAGGGCTGCGGGATCCTGCTAGGGTACACCCTCCAGCTCAAGCGAGAATCCATCAGTCCCAGGAGGGAAGGTCATGTAGTCACTGACCTCCTGTCACTAGGGGGCGCTGGGTCATGCTGGGCACCCAGAGAGGCCTGTGTCCTGGCAGCCTAGGTGTGTCTGCTACACTCACTTTATTCGGACCTAGCTCTTTGGAGGGCAGTGACTGCTGGGACAGAAGCCTGGACTCCAGGGGTCCTACATTTCAGACTGAGTCCACTTCCCTGGAGCCTGGCCCCTGCAAAACAAACAAACAAAATCCTTGGGACCTTCCTTCCTGCCATCTCCTACCCTCTCTTTTCCCTCAGATGCTTCCTCAGCCCCACCCCACTCCTAGTCCTTAGGTGAGGTTTCAGAGAAGCATGGGGCCTGCTGCAGTCCCCTTACTTTGGACATTAATCAGCCTCTCCTCCATTCCATGGGAGGGGACAAAGGAAGCCATTTTCGAAAGGACACCTAAGTAGAAGTCAGAAGAGAGACATGTTGCCCTGGGACTTCTGTCTTTTCTGTCTGTAAATTCAACACCATGGCGCTCCCTGAGGGTGACAAAGGGTGGTGGCTGGTGGGTGGAGCCTCAGATGACAGCCAGGCCCCGTATGTATGGGGCATAGGATGGTGTTGCCTAACTTGAATGTTCCCTTTGCTCCACCTCTCCTGCCTCCCCTGGACACCCTGAACAGCCATTTACTCTCTCCCCTTGCTTCATGCAAAAGTTGCTGAGTGACCTTCTTTATCAGCTGTTGCTACATAACAAAACCACCCCAAAACTTAGTAGCTTAAAACAATAACCAATTCTGTGAATTGGCAAGTCAGCTGGTGGTTCGATTGGTCTCAGCTCAGCTCACTTATACATTTGCAGTCAACTGCTGGTCGCTGCTTCTGGGGTTGGCTGGCTGTTGGCTAGGGTGATGGGGATGAGCGGGCTAGCCCAGGCCTGTTCACATAACAGCTGGGGAGGGTTCTAAGCGAGCAGGACCAGGATTAGAGTGAGACAAGGGAGGCATTCACCGTGGGCACAAAAAGTAATCAAGATAAGAAATATTTTAATGTAATATTTTTAAAGATCAAAATTAATACAAAAGTCCACGATGAACAAAATATCAAAAATTTAACTAAAGACAGGATCAGTTACCATACCAAGGCATTTCTGGAGCCTGAGGCAAAAAGAAAAATCAGTAGTTGTGATCCTGAGGCAAGTACCTCACTCATCTCCTCTTGCAGAAGAGTATGTGGAAGCTTGTCAGGCTTCTTGAGAGCCCATGACTGGCACATTTACTTCCATAACATTCTGTTGGCCCAAGCAAGTCACAGGGCCAGCCCAGGTTCTAAGGGATTGGGAGGCAAACCCCACCTCCCCTCCAGGGAGGAGAAGCAAAATCATATTTCATAGGGTGTGAAGAATTGGGGAATTTTTGCAATCACCCACTGGCAGCAGAGAAGTAGCCCCAAGGCTCAGGCCTTGCTTTCACTCTACCAGCTGAAGGCACTGAATGAGACTGTTTGCTAACGCCCACTCCTGTGTTCGCTGTGGGATTCTGATTTATAGAGACGACACAGCAATGAGACAGAGAAGTTAATGCCACTGAAAGAAGTTTTTATGGCTTGCATTTCCCTCGAGAAGGGGGACTGCCCACCGTGCAGGGCCACATAGGGAAGCACCCAGTTTGTAAGGAAAGACTGAGGAACTACCACAGATTGGAAGAAACTAAGGTGACATGACAACTAAGTGCAATGTGGGATGCTGGATGAGATCCTGGAACAGAAAAAGGACATTAGTGGAAAGACTGGGGAAATTCAAAGTGGTCTATAGTTAAGTGTCTTGTACCAACATGAATTTCCTAGTTTTAATAATTGTACTATGGTCAGGTAAGATGTTGATGTTAGGGGAAACTGGGTGAGGGATATAAAGGGAACGCTAGCATTTTTGCAATGCTCTAACTTTTTTGCAAGTCTAAAATTAGCTAACAAAAAGTTAACAATAAAACTATAAGAGACGGAAAAGAACAGTGTTGTTTCATAGAGTTAATGGTTTAGCGTGGGAGAGACAAGGTCTCCTTGGGTTGTTGTGTGGGCGTTGCTGTGTGTGTGTTGGGGGGGTGTGGTGGGATCCATCTAGGCACATTCTGGCACTGGATTCAGTGGCTCCCAGATCTGCGTGAAGGCGCAGCCTGGGTGGGGACTCATTGGGGGCGGGGAGTCATTCCTGATGCAAAGGCTCCTCCCCCCCAGAAGAGCACGTCAGCACAGACACTTGGGTTTCCATCTCGTTATGGCTCAGGGGAGCTGGGAAGGAGGCACCTGTCTGACTGGGGCTCTGCCTCTCGTCGTCCTCTCCTCTGTTTGCTGCCCAGCATGGCCAGCTGCTTGGCACCCCCGTTGCTGCTGCTACTGCTTCTAGGTGAGTGCCTGCCTCCTTCCCGAGACCTCTGAACCTCGGCTTCTCTGTCCCTGATCCTCTTCCCTCCTCAAGCAGAAGGCAAGAAGGTGATTCTAGGAAAAGCTGAAATGCAGGAAGGGGCACCAATGAGACACCTGTGCTCGAGGTGTGGGGACACAGCACCCCGCCTCCAGCTTTTGGGTCCCACAGAGCCACGGCCTCCTAAGTCTCCCAAGTCTCACCTTGGTAGCTCTGCCCCAGAAACTTTCTTTTTCCTATTGCCTGCTCTCCAGGCTCTATTACCCTTCCCCCAGCCCCAGCCCTCCACCTTCAGTCTTGCAGCTTCACATTGATTCCTTGCCCTGCATCTTCAGTGTCTCCATGCCATGCATCTGCTGTTCCACCTGCTTGGACTACCCCTTCCTCACCTGGGTCATCATGGAGGGAGGGGTCACTTTACCAGGTGGTGTAGGTTGAAGAGAAAGGAATCTGGCAAACGTTCAAGGCAGAGGAGATTTTGGAGCTGAGATGTGCTGTTTTGAGGGTGAACATGAAGTAAGGGTGCTCCTGGTGGAGGGAAACAGGTAAGCAAAGGAACAGAAGTGGAACCAAGATCTCAGGAGACACTAGGTGCTGCTGTGTGTGGCTGCGGCCTGGGGATGGGAGGGCTTGGCTGAGAGAGAAGGGCAAAGTTTGCCTGCTGCTCTGGAGTCCTGGAAGGGAGGGAAGGAGACTGGAGGGGAGGAAAGGAGAGAGAAAGGAAAGGCTTCCCCCTCTCCTGTCCATCCCGTCCACTTACAGACCTATTCCAAGCCCTCAGTGTCTATTCTACCTTCCTCCACAGCCACCCAAAAGAGACGGCCAGTGCCAGACACACACACACACACACACACACACACACACACACACACACACACACACACACAGAGCGAGATGGGTGTTGAACCAGGTTGCGAAACTTCCCTCAAACTTTGGTGCCAGAGGCTTCTCACCTGAGCAAGGTTCCTGGAGGCTGAGAGCACCGAGGGGCGGGGGTAGCCTCGTTTTGTGACTGAGGTCCTAGGAAGGGGCTGCCAAGTTCTGACCTCCAAAGACCCTAGCTTGGCTGGATTTAGATGTGGCCCATAGCACTTCTGGATAAAGCTCACCCTCTGCCCAACAGACCCCTGGTGTGTGACTGGGCTGTGCCAGGCACACTCTCTGCCCCCAGTGGAGTGCCCTGTGGCTAAGGACAGAGCCCTGTGGCCTGCCATCTGGGACTTCTCTTGAATCCACACCCTGGCAGCCAGGCCTAAATTGCTCCAGTGCCCAGAGCCCTAGTGGGGAATCTTTTTATCTGGCTAGTGGAGAGTGGAGAGCCCAGGAGGAAACCAGAGTCCATCCAGATGGGGCAGCAACAGTTAGATCGGTGAGGAGGGAGCACCAGAAGAGGATGGAGGGGGAAGACGCAGAGGCAGGGGGCAGGAGGAGGCACAAGAGAAGGTCAAGAAGAAAGGAGAACCTGAAACCTACAGGCCACTCAAAGGGTCTCCAAGGGGGAGGGGGAAGGAGAGGAAAGGAAGAAAGGTCAGGCGTCCCGGCATGTCAGAGCAGAAGAGGAGCGGCCACTGTCCTCAGCACCATTTCTGATAAGTCTCCATGAGTCAGGTCCCAGAAGCCTTGCTGTTTTCCGTGTCAGATGGGGCCCAGGAGAATGAGAGGAATCTCATGGACCCCTCTTTGGATGGGCGAGGGGTGGTGCCTGCGGAGGGTGGGCCTCAGCTTCTGCGGGAGGCCAGGCCCAGCCTCGACGCGCCCCATCCACCCCAGACGTGCTGCAGGAAATCCCTGACCCCGCCACTGCCCAGCTCCACAACGGAAGGTCAGTCAGTACCAGTCGCTCACGCATTCGGGTCACATTCTGCCCACCTCGAGTTTTGAGCATCTTCGGAGGCCCTGACTGGGAGGCGGAGGTGAAGTGTGTGTGTGTAAGGAACGTCAACAACCACAGCCTGCCCGCCGCTCCACCAGGGTCACCGAGCGCTGTCGCACCGAACCGATGCGTGGACGCGGCCGACGCGTGCACCGCGGATGCGCGATGCCAGCGGTTGCGCACCGCATACGTGGTGCAGTGCCTGGGTCGGGCCGCGCCGGGGAGCTGCCCCCGCGCCCGCTGCCGCCGCGCCCTGCGCCGCTTCTTCGCCCGCGGGCCGCCCGAGCTTACCCACGCGCTGCTCTTCTGCCCGTGCGGCGGCCCCGCATGTGCCGAGCGCCGGCGCCAGACCTTCGTGCCCTCCTGCGCCTTCTCGGGTCCTGAACCGGCCCCGCCCTCCTGCCTCGCGCCCTTAGACGCCTGCGAGCACAGCCGGGTCTGCAGGTGCTGGAGGAGGTGGAGTAGAGGGAGGGGGCGGGGCTGGCGGGTGGGGGGCGGGTCCCACTTACCTCCCACTCACCGCCTTCGGACCGCCCCGCGCAGGCCCCGCCTCTTGGCCTTCCAGGCTTCCTGCGCGCCTGCCCCCAGCAACCTGGACGGCTGCCTTCGAGACCAGATCCCCAGCTGCCTGCGCGCCTACGCCGGCCTCGTGGGTATGCACCGCCCAGATCCCTGCTGGGGCGGGGGCTCTCCTGGGAATGCCTCTATCCGGGTGGGCCGATTATCCTGCTTTCGGGGTCTCGGCAGGCACCGCCGTCACCCCCAACTACGTGGACAACGCTAGCGCGCGCGTGGCACCCTGGTGCGACTGCGGAGCTAGCGGAAACCGGCGCGAGGAGTGCGAAGTCTTCCGGGGGCTCTTCACAAGGAACCGCTGCTTGGGTGAGGGGCCCGGGCGGGGCGGGAAGGGAGTCCAGTCGGGGCTTTCTGCCCCCTCCCAAGCTGCCTAGCTGGCGCTGAGGAAACTGAGGCCCCCAGAGGCAGCCTTGTAGGCCCACTTACCCCCTCTGCTGTCGTCTTGCCCCTTGGGCAATCTGCGCCCAGCTGGTTCCGAAGACCAAGTCACAGACCAAAGTAGAATCCTAGGGTAGTCTAGGCTGGTGCCCCTGCGGGCAGGAAGTGGGGGCGGTTAAAACAAGTTTCCGAGGCCCTGGAATGGAACAAGGCGAGATTCCTGCTTCCGCCACGCATAGCCAACTCCCCCCATTAAAGATCTTGCCTTTCGGGTCTGAGTAGCTGGGTGGTTCGCTGACCACTTTGGGAGTTAGAGGGCCTGGGTTTGAAGGCTGACTCTGCCACTTACTTAGCTGAGAGTTAAATTCCTCTAAGCCTTTTTGTGTCCATCTGTAAAATGGGGATGATAATTGTCAGGCTCCTGTGAGGATAGAAGACTACAGTATGTAAGGCACTCTTAACACAATTGTTTTTATTTTGTTATTCCTCGCCCAGCACATTCCATTCCAAAAGCCTTGCGGACGTCCTATCTTCCCATTTCTATCTGGGGAGGGCCCACGCAGGATGCCAAGGGTCTCAGTTTGTCCTTCAGGAGCTGGGCCCTGTGCTAGGGTTTCTCAGCCAAGCCCATCCTGCACCCCTCCCTCCATAGATAGAGCCATACAGGCCTTTGACGGTGGGTGGCCCTCAGTCCTACACGACCAGCTGGACCCCCACCAGGACCCTGAGCACAGCCTCCTACAGGTAGGTTCAGGGAGGGGATGGTGAGGTGGCAGCTCCTGCACTGCCTCTTTCCACCCTTCCATGCCAGTTGGGCCTAGATGGAGGCGTGAATGGCCTGGGATAGTGGGGGTGGCAGAGAGCAGAGCCAGGCTTTTGCCCAAGTTCATACTCTGCTCTCATCTGCCAAGGTGTCCTCTGCAGATGCGTCCCTGGAGGGGAGCTCCATGCTCTCCGTGCTCCCTGTTCTGGTTCTCCAGCCCCTGCTCTGATGAGAACAGCAGACCTTGGACAACAGCCAACTGTCCCACCCTGCCTGGGATACTGGGCCTCATTGGTGACCTACTGCCCCACTGAAAAGGGACTGGCTTACCTCCCAAGCTGGCCCCAGTGCTCTTGCCTTACTGCCCTTTGCAGGTCTGGACACTTTTATCATGCTTTAAGGGTAGACTTAAACAGACTTGTAGGCAAAACTCCCTCTGAACAGACTTGTAGGCAAAACTCCCTTTACTACTCCAGCCGTCATGGCATCCTCCCAGTTAGGCACCACCCATCATGATAGCCACCTGCACCCCATAACTAACGTTGTCAGAGTGTTTCCTGTCCACGATATGCTGCTTGTGGGACACCACCTAGAGTGAGAATCCAGTTCCCTACATTGCACTGGTCATATGGCCATCTTCCCAGTGGTTCAACCTGGCACTAGGAATGGCATCCATAACTCAATAAATCCATGTGCACTGAGACTGGCCTTGCTTTCATGTGATCTGTGTCCTGGGAGGCTGGAGACCAAGGTCAGCCACAGGGTGTGCCTCTGCTGGCCTCCAAGAACTTGGGTGGCCTCAGAACCTCTCCAGGCATCATCTTCTCACCTGTGGATGCTGAACTGAATCACCTCTCAGGTCCTAGTGGCAGGGACTTTGGTTGCTTTTGTTTATTCTTTCATTCTCTGCTAGTAATCAGATAAACACAGTACATGTCCCAGCCTCCCTTGCAGTTAGGGGGTGTTCATGTGACACATTTCTGGCCACTGAGTGAAATTCACAGACAAGCCTTCCCGGAGAGCTCTTTAAAAAGGAGTAGACTTGCTGACTGGGCCCTTTAGCCTCTGGCCTCAACCCTCCCCTTTTTTTGCCCAAAACTTGGAGGCAATGCCTGGGAGCATGGGCACCATCTTGAAAGTGGAACCATATGACATTGTGGCTCACCAGCCCGTCTACCTTCCTCTGGACTTTATTATGTGAGAAAAATTATACCCCTAATTTGTTTAAGCCAGTTTCTCCCCAGGTGTCTGTTATTTGCAGCCAAACATAGGCCCTGATTGACACACTTCCACTTATGGTGTTCCTGGGAGCCCCGGGATCACGTGCTGTTCTCACTTAGGGAAGCCCTACCTCCGTGCACACAGAGCCTCGCCCTGATAGACACTTGAAAGATGGTGGTTTTGTTTTTTGATTTCTGCATAATTTATGTTTCTGTCCACTTGGAGCGTCAAATTCTTTCCTTGAGCTGAGGGAAATTTATCATAAAGCTTTTTATAAACACTGTGGCCAGTGTGGACCCAGAGAATACCAAGGGCATCGTGTTAAATTGCAGTTCTGTGGAGGAGTTTTGGGCGGAGAGGGCAGAACAATGGGGGCAAGGTACTAAGCCTTCCTCAAAAGCTTGGGGACTCCTGATGAGTTAACGTGTCTCTGGACTGCTTCTTCTCAAACTTGGTTGAGATTTGGCAGGGACTGTTGCCAAACCTTGTCTCCCTATGCACCGATGCTGAATAGAAATATGGAGACAGAGATTTGGAAGATAAGAAATAGAGAGGCTTTTTTCTTTGCCAGGCAAAGGGAAGATACAGTAGGCTAGCGCCTCAAGAACTGTGCCCCACCTTCCTTGGGGAATTACAGGGATTCTTATAGGGGGAGTTCACAGTCCTGAAGTGAGTGATAAGTATCAAAATACTGAAGTTCTTGCATTCTTCTTCTTGCACTATTTCAAAACAGCCACTGCTGGCGTCAGGCAACCCAGTAATTGGGTCTATTAGTCTCTGGGTTATCAGCCTGCGACCTCCTTTCTGAAATGCAGACAGCTACAAGGGGTGATTTGCTACAAGGGAGTGCAGGATGTAATTCACATAGTGTTAAAGAGTGATAGGTTAGGACTTTCCTGGTGGTGCAGTGGCTAAGAATCTGCCTGCCAATGCAGGGGACACGGGTTCGAGCCCTGGTCCAGGAAGATCCCACATGCTGTGGAACAACTAAGCCTGTGCACCACAACTACTGAGTCTGTACTCTAGAGCCTGCGAGCCACAGCTACTGAGCCCGTGTGCCACAACTACTGACCTCGTATGCCACAACTACTGAAGCCCGTGCGCCTAGAGCCCGTGCTCCGCAACAAGAGAAGCCACCACAGTGCGAAGCCCGCACATGGCAACGAAGAGCAACCCCTGCTCGCAGCAACGAAGACCCAACACAGCCAAAAAAAAAAAAAATAGATAGGTTAGCTTTGTGAAGTACAAATCTAGTTACGCACTACAGATTAGTAACAGTTAAAATAAAACTAGGAGTGATTAACTCTTTCAGGCCAGGTTATGTTTCTTCTCTAGCCTCTTCACTGTTCCCTTTATTTTCCTTGTTCTTAGGAGAGGGAAAACATTTTTAATTTTGCTGTAACAGGATCACAAGACAGGTTGAAGTGGAGGCTTTTGGTGCCTTGCTCAGAACTCTCTGGGCCAGTGCAACCCATCCACAAGCTGCTGGGGATGTTGGCTGCTAACACAGCTCACAGCTGACCCCTTTTCTAGAAGAAGTGCCTATAAGGTTACACTCTGCTCCCAGAGGTGGCCAGTGACTGACTGAGGCAGGAGTTCAGAGGCTTGGCCTGCGTGCCTCGGGGGATAGTTATGTGTGCCAGTCATGCTTCAGAGTTCCCTCTGGGATCAGGCTGAGGCTGGATCCCAGCTGAGACCACATCCTACTTCAGCTCCTTCCCCTGCCCACTCCTGCTTTCCTCACTTACAGGTTCCCCTGAGGGCACTCCCTCCAATAAATCATGGTCTGAGAATCCCTGTCTTGGGCTTCACTTCTGGAGAACCCGACCTAAGCCACAGGGGTTAGGTACAGACCACGCCGAAGCCCAGGCCTGGGGCTGCCCTGACCAGAAAAAGAGCCACTGGCTCTGAGACTGTAGTTAACAACTCATACCAAACCCACAGACACTGCACGGGGCAGCTGTCAACCAGCCTCCAGGTTCAGCCAGTACTCTCCTGATTGGAACCAAACAGATCAAACTGGCTTGGGCATCTGAGCAATTTGGGCTTCAGGTACAGCTGTCTCCAGGGGTTCAAATGATGTTACCCCTGCTGGTCTGTGTTCCCCTCTGAGGCCAGATAGGCTCTCACCACAGGGTAGGCAAGGATGCTACCAGCAGCCCCATATCTACAGTCTCTCCTTTAGCACTCTGCAGCAGAGAAAGGCGCTTCTCTTTCCAAGGATTTGTGGCCTGGAGAGTGATGTCAGCCCACCAAGATCACATGGAATGGGAAGGACAGTTTTCCAGTGGAAAAAGGAGGGGTGTTGGACAGAGCGAAGCTCAGAGTCTAACCTGTTCCCATTTCACAAAGGAGGAATGTTCTCAGCCACCTACACCTGTGTGGGAATGGACACCTGGAGCAGAGTGGGGGGGGCAGGGGTGTGTGGTCAAGTGAAAGCTTTGCCTTACCCTGTTTACCACCACTGTGTGGTAGCCCAAGCACACAATGCTAAGTTATGTGCTTTATGTGAGAGTGTGTTAAACTCTACTACTTCCATTTCTTACTCAGATAGAGTGAAATATAGGCATATGCCTTTCAAAAGACTGGGAAGATAAAAGTGAGTGGAACGTAATGGAAAATAGCAAAGTTGTTCCATAGCAGCTGGCTGTCTTCCTTCAGTACTTCTCTCCAGCTCAGGCATGGGGTTTAATCAAATGGAGCCTCTAACATCAGACAACGTGCAAGGAAAATAGGCTTCCTTGTTGGGTGCAGGGGGAAAATGAAAGGTCACAGGGCCCCCGTGTCAGCCTGGCTTTCTGGTTTTTTTCCCCAGAGTGAACATTTCCTGTGGGAGGCTTGAGGCTGTCTGGGGCATGGACCTAGCCAACTCTGGAGATAGAAGCCAAAAGAAGGGACAAGGCCCTGTGACATGCAGAGGCCATCGTCTTGCCACCTCTGGGACAGTTGACTTTTGTAGGGTTTTGTTGCTGTAATGGGCTGAATGGTGGCTCCAAAGATTTGTCCTTACCCTAATCCCTGGAACCTGTGGATGTTACCTTATTTGTAGGCAAAAGAGTGAATATTACCTTCTATGGCAAAAGATGTGATTGAATTAAGGATCTTGAGAGGAGGCACTTATCTTGGATTATCAGAGGGAGCTGTAAATGCAGTCTTGTGCATCTTTGTTAAAGAGAGGCAGGGGGAGATTAGATAGACATACAGAAGAGAGGGTGCTGTGAAGACACAGGCAGAGACAGGAGTGATGTGGTCACAAGCCAAGGAATGTGGGCAGCCACCGAAGCTAGAAGAGGCCAGGAATGGATTCTCACCTAGAGCTTCTGCTCTGGGAGGAGCGCAGCTCTGCTTACACCATGATTTTGGACTTTTGGCCTTTAGAGCTGTGAGAATAAATTTCCGTCATTTAAAGCCACCAAGGTTGGGTAATTTGTCACAGCAGCCTCGAGAAACTAATGGAGTTGTCTAAGGTGGTCTGAGTTTGGTTTCTGTTGCTTCCATGTAAAACGGTCCTGACTCGTAACGTGTAGAGTCTGGCCAAACACCTCAAAGCTGAGTCCAGTGGCCCCCACAACCATGAAAGGGTCCTGCCTTGCTCCACATCTGAGTATTGGCCTCTGTGTCCTGCCAGGTAGCCTGCTTGCTATCACTCTTTCACATGCATTCTGGGAAACTGTAGTTCTGGCCCTGGCCTCATCCCCGTGGCTGGGTCTCTGTTAGCTGTTGTCAACACTGAGCCTCTAGCTGGCAGGTGGCTAGGGATGGGACAGGCAGAAGGGCAGGTGCTGGAAGCATCCATGGATTTATGAGTGGAAACTTCATGGTTCATGAATGCCGGCTCTGGCTTGGAGCCTGTTGTCTAAGGTGCAAGGTTGGTACGAAGCACTGCCCCCCTCCTCTCTCCACCCACCCCAACTGAGTCAGGTGCGGCCAAACTCACAGAACTGGCTTATCTTTACAGGAATTGTGGACACTGGTGGGTGAAATTTCCAGAGAGGCAGGAGGGAAGGGGCTATGCAGGGCTTCAGGAGAGGTCCCCAGCTGGATGGCAACTTGCCAGTAAGCTTGGCTTGCATGTGAAAGGAGGCAGATATGTGGCCCTGCCTTGTTGGGTTGCAGGCCTGGGAAGGCCTGGGTTGAAGGATGTCTTGGGAAGCTGTCCTGCCGGGGACATGTCACCCCACACCCAAAGGAGCCTCCAGTCCAAGGCAGAAGATACAGAGGAAAATCAAGATGAGTATATGCACAAGAAGATAAAACATGTACAAAACCTCAGAACCTGAGCCCTCCAGGGACTAGGATTACACAAATGAGGAGGAAAGACCTACAGCATATGGAAACGGGCCCCAGCAGCCAGGGTGGATCCCCAGCTCCCTGTGCAACATGCTTCATACAGTCATCAGCATCATCTAGTCTAGTCCCTTCCTCAGGTTGGGGACACAGGATGCAAGAGAATCCTTGCCAGGCATGTCACACAGCTAGTAATACAGGGCTGCAAGGTGTATGTCTGTTCAGATGCAACCCACAGAGATGTGTGGGGTTGGGGACTCAGATACTAGGAGTGACATTGCAGTTGGTGACAGAATTTTTCAGGCCCACCAACTAAATCATAGTGGTGCCCCTCTGAATGCAATAATCAAATTGCCCCTCGTCTTTCCAAGATGTCCCCTAGGGGAAGCTCTGTACCGCTGAGAACTACTTTCCTGCAGGACCTGGCTGGCCCCAACTCCTACCACTGCTCTTGGACCCATTTTGCCCCCACAGCCCCCATGCCTTGCTGCTGCGCACACCCAGCAGGCACGCTGCCTCTTCAGGGCCTCTGTACCTGCTGCTCCCTCTACTTGGAGTACTCTTGTCCCAGGTGTCCATGTGCCAGCTCCCTCCTTCAGTGAGCTCTACCCCACTGTCACCTTACCACAAGAGCCTTCCCCAGCCCCCCCAGCACACCCCCCAGCACTGTCTACCCCAACCCCTACCCCATCCTTGATTCACAGAAATTATTACCTGGCCTTGTCTTTATTTTTGTCTCTCCTACTAGATTGTAGACTGCACCAGGACAGGGATTTGGTCCGCATTGTTCACTGTTAAGTCCCTGGACTCCAAACAGTGCCTGGCCGACACACAGCGGCCGGATGGGCAGGAGGAGGATGGCCGACACACTGCAATCACTGGCCTACAGGGACTTTGAAATCCTGCCTCGAGGTGGGGGAGGTTCCCGACCAGGCCCAAATCTGCTCTCTGGCCACATCTGAGGTGGCACTGGGTGGTGGGCCTGCCTTGCACAGCTTTCACAACCATCTCCCGCCTGTGGGTGGTTCTAATTAAGACTCTCGATAGTCACAGGGTTGGCTGTTCTCATTTTTTTATGGTCAAGCTAATGGTTTTCTTGGCAACATAATTCCCTCAGAAACCTACGCTTTTTATTTATTTACCAGGCAGGCCCAGGGTCAATGACAGCATTCCTGGTTCTTTCCTGGGCACAGTTCTCAGGTTCGCTTTATTTCTCTGCTTATCCACATGACTCCCCCTCAAGATGATGGCCTTAAGGTTATGAGGCTCAAGCAGGAAGACCACACCCTCTATGTGATTCTTACTC
The DNA here is from genome assembly GCF_964270905.1 of Leucopleurus acutus. Classification (NCBI taxonomy): domain Eukaryota; kingdom Metazoa; phylum Chordata; class Mammalia; order Artiodactyla; family Delphinidae; genus Leucopleurus; species Leucopleurus acutus. The sequence goes on from NC_139158.1 coordinate 57,669,446, forward strand.
GGAGGCCAAGTCACTGTCTCCCTGGGCCTTTTTTTGCTCATAAGCATGTCTTACTGTTTGGAGACTGGAAGCAAGACTACTTGGCTTTTCCAACACTTCACAACTCTGGATTTCAGGATTCTCCACCCCCTTCACTTCTGCTTGTAAACTGGCTAATTTTTTTCTGGAACTCAACTCTGTCTTGCCAAGTAACAATCAACATATACCACATTCTGTTTTTCTTCCAGCTTCTTCCCCTTGAACAAAAAAACTCAGTAAACACAGCAAAAAAGTAGTTTGCTTTAACAAGCTATCCACACCATAGCCATACCAGATGTTTTGCCACCACCTGACAGGGATCCCCAGCTGTTCTGCCTGCTGTGTCTGTTTTCTCATTGCTGCCGCCTCACCACTAACTAAGCCAACGCCACATACCTTAGGCTTTGGTTATAGTTGCCTTGTACTTCAAGGTGCCAGTTTGTGTATTAATAAGAGTAAGAAAAGCTGCCAAAATGCCAAATCTCAGTGGGTCGGTAAAGTTTGCTTTTCAGACGCACAGGCCAGCACACAGCTCTTGCTGGTCAGGTGGTTTGCCTTTAAGTGGTGACTTGAACCCTTATTATCTCCAGTGTCTTTAACACGTGACCTCCAGGGAGTCCCATGTGGGAGCATGGTGTTTGTGCAAAGTTTGGAACTTGAATATATCACTTCTTCCAACATTTCTTGGCTAAAGCCCAGTTTATGGCCCCAACCTAACTGCAAGGGGGCTGGGCGATGCTGTTGATGCTGCTGTAGCAAACTGCCCCAGTATCACTCAATCACAGGTTTCTAGCCAGAGACACTTGATGGCTCCCACAACCCTCCCCGGAACAGTTTCAAGGTCCTCCCCAACCTGGCAGTGGCCTCTAGTTCAGTTCTTTCCCACCCTGGCCGAGGCCCAAGCTCTGGTAGGCAGGCCTCCTCCAGCCTCCTGGGCTGGACCTGGTGCCTCACCCACCCTCCCCTGTATGAACCACAGCCCTTCCTTGTGCTTCTTCTGGACTTTCTCAACTTACTTTATGCCGATCTTATCCTTCTAGACCTTTTGCACTCTGTACCAGGGCGCTGAAATGCACTGTTCTGACCCTGTTCTGAGGGCAGGAGCCGCATAACGTGGGGCTGGGCACGCAGAAGGCCTACAGACAAGACTCTGTGAATGGACATATAACTTCATCAAAATTCAAGACCAAGGACAACGCTGTGGCCATGGAGGACTAAACCTATCAGCATACCTGAGGTTTAGCAGGAGCCCATGAGAGTACGAGTAGCTGAATGACCAAGGGCAGCTGGCGAGGCACTGGCATGGGCGTGATGGTGCCTGGGCAGAGCTGTCCCACACATGAGTCTCTGTCCCCAGCACTGGTGTGTTGAGGGCAATGTAGGCCACAGTGGGGATGTTGGGGAGTCTGCTCACAAGCTGCTCAGGGCTCCTCCCACACCCCAGGGCTCAGTTATGCGCAGAGGTGTCTGAGGTGCCCACCCTGTTGGTTTACACCTCAATCATGGACTGCCAAGTGCTTCCTCTGAGGCAGTCTGAAAACTGGTAAACTTTTTAAAACATGTTTTTCCCCTTTTCTTAAGGTTCTAATGACCAAATTGTAAAAATAATTGAAACAAAATCAAACTCTTAGAACAAAACCCACATTTTTATCAGATCTACTTTTATTTCAGAAGGAAGTTTGTATTATAGTATTTACTTTTGTTTATATACAGGTTCTTCACATTTGTGTTTAAAATGCACAGACCTCCCTTAATTCTCTTGTTCTGGCTTAAATTAGCTGTTATTTTACAATACAAAAAATACCAAAAAATTGCAGTCCTAAATGTATGTATAACATCCACAATCCCCAGCAATGAAATAGTTTACAATACTTACTCCATATTTACATGAGTGCAAGAGATGCTAAATTATACATATTAACAAACTAAACTTGAATCCAAACCAAAAACCCCCGAAACAAAACCGTAAATAACTATAAAACATTTCCAGAGCCAAAATTAGTTCAACAAAACAGGCTTCACTAGTGTTTAGAATGTTTTGTGCACAAATTCAGTTATTGAAAGTCGATTCCATTATTGCCTTTAAAAGAGAAGGTGCCAGTTTTCCTCTGCACTCCCAAATCGTCTCCCTGCAGGCGAGGGTGTTTATAAATTTGGACAACTCAGGGGAAATGTCTCTTGGTGGGCTTCGCTATTTACAAACCATCACGGTGATTTTTATGGTTTGAGCCATTTGGTAAATTTGGTAAACATTTCAGGCTGAGAGCCGGTACATGGCCTGAGGCCAGACCCTCTGCCTTCCTGGGTCTATCCTCAGGTGGCCAATTCTCACAGAAACCACGAGGAAAGTTCTCCTGGGATGACAGGTTTGAGGAGCTGGATTCTGTTGTAATTCTGAAGAGCAGCTTTTCCATCTCAGTCACTGCTCTAGTGTTAGCTTAGGTTGTTAGTAAGTAGTGAATATTTGTTGAATGAATGGATGAATGAACGAAATGTAAGGATCAAAGGTGTTAATGAAAAGGATACCACCACCCAAGGAAGTGAATCACTCCCATCCCATCTCTGAATATACTCTATTAAATTGAAGGAGCAAGATTTGCACTGAAAGATAAAATGTATTTTTCTACAGATAGTGCTCTGGTCTTTCCATTTGCCCCAGATTTCCCGGTGCATCTCCAATCTTGCACATCAGGCCTTTTGCTAACAGTCTCTGTCCAGGGCTGCTTTTCTTCCAGGTTAGCTCAGGGAGTATGTGGTTGCCTTCTCTGCACACCTCCTCCCACACTTAGAGGTGATCCTCACAGGGAAGCACAGACCTCTCCCCAAACAGTGTAGGAAGGGGGCAGGAGGTGGACAGGAGGCCAGGGTGAGGTTCTCCATGGGGAAACAGGAGCTATTTATCAACAAAGCAGCCACGCCCAATCCCACTCCCAGTTTTCAGTATAGTAAACTATGGTCCTGGGAAATGGTCATTAATAACTTAGACAAAACCACAACAAAATGCAGCCCGGAAAAGCCCTTTTTGGAAAATCTGACTAGATCTACAGGTATAGTCTTGGAGTCTAAAGACTAAGAGGAGCATTTCTCAGGACAAGATTGGTCTTCCCTGGGCACCCACTGCTCCGAGAAGCTGACAGGAGAGTTACAATGCACTCCCAGAGCCAATGACAGGGGCAGAGACATCCCGGCTGCCTTTGAGTCTCTTCACACACTGCCCGCATTTTCATATGTGCACTGACAGATGATTCCTACTTTAGAAGCTATCCAATCAGTCCCATTTGAACACTTGGGCACAATGGGGATGCCTTTCGTGGCTTTGTTATCGTATCAGGGCATAACGAGAGGACTTCTCTGAACCTGGATATCCAATATATGGCACAAAAACATATTAGGTCAAACTCAGACATCATTATGTTTAATAAAAATACATTAAGATATTTTTCTGTTTTATGTACACTCCAAATGTCTGAACATTCAGACACTACTGTATAGTTATGTACAAGTGCAATATCGATGTTTTCATAACTATTTTAATTTATATACAGGCTCTGAAGTTCCACATGACTTCCTCTTGATAACTGACTCTAAGCTGAGTGCCTCCTTCTCCTGCCACCCCCTTCCTCTGGCCCAAGCCTGAAGGAAGCTGTTTGCTACTGGCTGCAAAGAAGAAGCAGGTGGATTCAGTTGTTTCTCCACTGTTGGAGCAGAATTAAACTTCACTTGCTCTTTCCTTCCTTTTAAAAAATAAACATTATCTTTTAGAAAAAAGAAAATAACCAGGTGGCTATGGGACATGGTGCTTATTATTTCAAGGCATGGGACTACCATGGGGAGGAGGCTTCTTTGCCAAGGAAACACCAGTCCTTTGAACAAACAAGGACTTCCCTTGTGGGAGGGTCCTCTCCAGTGGCCTTTTGGTAATCACAGGGGTGAAGGGCCAGTCCCCAGCAGGCTCTCTGCGGGTACTGTGATCTGGGGCAGGGACATGGGGAGCTTGTAAGAGGAGGGGTCTTTTCTAGAACCATCTGCTCTTTAACAATAATGTGAAAAAGCAGCATTTTGAGAGGCAAGTCTCAAAGTAGAGGTGTTTTGTGCATCAGTGTTTTATGGTTCAACATCCTTGAAAACATCTTTCCAGGCAATTCTTCATGGGAGTGGGGTTAATGTTGGGGAAGAGGTCATACTCCCTCTCTAGGCACTGCATATAAAGGTGAAATGCCACAGTTTTTGCTCTTTTGAGTATTGATTTCTCCGAATTCACAAACTTGAGCATTGTTGTCTAAAGGTCTACGCCCCCAGGGTAATGCCATAGAACACTGGGTTTTGAAGCATAAGAGAGATCTTGGGAGGCTGCTGCATAATGCCAGAATACAGAGCACCATGGACGGGGACAACACACCATCCAGGCAGTGCCCTGGGGAGAAGAGCAGGGACTGGCCTGCTCCACTTCAATTTGGTCACTACTTCAATTTGGTCACTTTTCATTTGGCATAGTTTTCTCCCCTTGTCCATTTTTCCCATGTGCTTTTCATCCTTATCGTTCACTGCCCTCCCCACAGCTACCCGTTGGGTCTGGGAGGGAGCATGGGAGGCCTAAGCCCCTCCTAGGGAGGAGGAGAAAGACGGCAAACAGCTTCAGGTTCTCCTCCAGGCTTTGGGCAGGTTCTGCCCGACAACAGGAGACCGACCCTCTCCTGGCACTCCACCTGAGCCTGAGAATGAAGAATGACCCACCAGCTCAAGCAGACTACAGGAACAAAGAGTTGCCCTTTGATTAAGGGGTCCCAAGTGCTGTCATGCTCTTTTCGGCTCAAGGGAGACATGTAACATGAGTGAGCCCCTCCCTCTGTGATGCCTTGGCAGGAGCACCCAGAAGGGCTGAAGCAAACATCAGGCCTAGAGTGACCTGGGGCAAGGAGGCACGTGGGAACATGCCTTATTTAGTGTCCTTTTTGACAACAAAAACAGGAGCTTTGACAGTTAGGTCATTTCTGTTTTCCTCTCAATCCCTGCTGCTACGTTAAATGTTTCTCGGGGTGAGAAAACTGTTTTCTGGCGGCAAATTAGGTTTTAGAAAAAGAGCAGATTGCCAATGATAGCTATTTAAGTTTTATAAGAATGTAGGAATGCAATTATGTAAAAACTTATGCTTACTAACTTTCCAATTGCTAGATCTATTTAAAGTCTAGGCACTTAGTGTGTGTGTGTGTGTGTGTGTGTGTGTGTGTGTGTGTATGAGTGTGAGAAAGAGAGACAAAGACAGAGACAGAGAGAGATAAAGAGGAAGTGAAGGAGAGAGAGGGAGGGAATGAAAGAGGAGAGAGAGAGAGAACTTCAAATGGATTCAGACTAAATTAATCAAGTTGCTACAGAAAACTACCCATTATATCAGTTGGCATTCCAAGTAACACTGCTGACCTTGACATTTAAAATAGCCTCTTCTATCTTATGATTCAAAAGAGAGGGACCATTATTAATTCTCAACTAGAAAAAAAGTTACTCCCTGAAAGAGAGATATTTGCCTAAATTGTGCAAGAATAAATAGCACATCTTTTAAAAAAGATAGCAGGCTTCAGATGAAAACAAGTTAATTCATCTGACTAGTTTTTAAAAGACCATGTTCAAGAATGACTGATGACAAATGTCTACTTGTAAACACTACATCTTTGTTTTTTGCACTGTTGAGACAGTCCCAAGAACAGTTTTCCACACGTGAACCTGAGTGTCATTCCTAGCTCTCTCACTCGCTCTACACCGGCCTCCTCCGTCAACAACTGGATCATCCCTGGACCTGTAACTAAATCAATTATTTCCTATATGAAAGTAAAAGGTTAGATGCTGGAGCACAGTTGGGAGAAACTGTCAAAGAAAGCTTGTGAACATGCGGATGAGGTGGATGTTTCGAGAGTTTCCAGTCTTCTGCCCTGCACAGTGTCTCCCTGCCTGCTCCCTCTTTGCAGACGGCTCTGGCACGCCACTCCTTGCTCACAGGGAGTCCTGGCCCCAGCATCAGATGCAGGTCCCAGGCTGTGCAGGGGGCTGCTGTTTCCGGTTTCTCACTGCTCCTGACTTCTCTTTGTATACTATTGGCATCTGCTGAGAAATGTCCACCAGGGCGCTGGCCACTGCGAGACCTTGGGAGAACCCACAGAGGGAACACATGTTAAGGGGCAGCTCGCTTTTATTAAAAAATAATTTTAAAAATTTCTTCTTACATTCACATGGTGCAATAAATAAATAAAGTACATACATGGGAAAAATCTTACCTCTAACCTGTGTCTCCCTCCATACTCCCCACTTCCATCAGAGTAACTTCTTTAGTTTGTATATATTCTTTCAGGGTTTATTTGTATAAATACAAATACATATTCTCCTCCTCCCCCATTTTTACACAAAAGGAGTACCTTACTTTTCAGCAGATCTACCAAGCAAAGTGCCCTGCCTCGTGGTGGGAGCATCTAAATAAGATTGCAGACATGCTTTAAGCACTAAGTTTCTCCTGTCTTTTTCTCCAAGAAAAAGCTTCACTCTTTATGATGAAATTCAGATTCATTCCACACTGCCCAGATAGCACTAGTTATTTTGATATCTACACCATGATAAGGGTTAGGATAGACTCTGGGGCCAGACTTTGGAATAAGCAAGGTTCTTTAACTTCCCTGTGCCTCAGTTTCCTCTTCTGTAAATGGGGAACAGCACAGGGCTTGTGTGAGAAGTCAATGAGTGAACTGATGTAAAGTCTTAGAATGGTACCTGGCTTATCACCCCACCACCCCCGCTACCACCTTTGCTTTGGGGACTGGTGGGTCCATTCTCCTTTTTGTACTGGTAATTGATTAACTTGATGTTCATTAGGGAAGGCACAGTCCTGGGGGAACTGGATTCCTATGCATGGGAAAAGGCCGGACAGGCTCAGAGCCCTGCTGAGGCCCCCAGGAGCCATGTTAGAGGAGCTTCTTACTCCACCTCACTGAGCCTATAAAATGGGGGAGGGGGGTAGCTTTTAAGTGCCAGGTTTAGTACCTGGCATGGAGTGGGGAATCCACACCAGTGACCACTGTAATAGCAAAGACAGAGCCAGGCGCTTCGGGAGTCCAGAGAAGGGCACCATTTAAAACGGGGGGTAGATCCTAGTCACAGCAATCAGATGAGAAAAGGAAAGAAAAGGCATCCAAATTGGAAGGGAAGAAGTCAAACTGTTACTATTTGCACATGCCATGATACTATATATAGAAAACCCTAAAGTCTCCACCAAAAAACTATTAGAACTAATAAATGAATTCAGTAAAGTTGCAGGAGACAAGATTAATACACAGAAATCTGTTGCTTTTCTATACACTAATAATGAACTGTCAGAAAGAGAAAGCAAGAAAATAATTCCGTTTAAAATCACATCAAAAAGATGGGCTTCCCTGGTGGCGCAGTGGTTGAGAGTCCGCTTGCTGATGCAGGGGACACGGGTTCGTGCCCCGGTCTGGGAAGATCCCACATGCCGTGGAGAGGCTGGGCCCGTGAGCCATGCCTGCTGAGCCTGCGCATCCGGAGCCTGTGCTCCTCAACGGGAGAGGCCACAACAGTGAGAGGCCCGCGTATCGCCAAAAAAAAAAAAAAAAGAATAAAATACCTAGGAATAAACTTAACCAAAGAGGTAAAAGGGGCTTCCCTGGTGGTGCAGTGGTTAAGAATCTGCCTGCCAATGCAGGGGACATAGATTCGAGCCCTGGTCTGGGAAGATCCCACATGCCGTGGAGCAACTAAGCCCATGCGCCACAACTACTGAGCCTGTACTCTAGAGCCCGTGAGCCACAACTACTGAGCTCACACGCCACAACTACTGAAGCCTGTGTGCCTAGAGCCCATGCTCTGCAACAAGAGAAGACACCGCAATGAGAAGCCCACGCATTGTAATGAAGAGTAGCTCCAGCTCGCTGCAACTAGAGAAAGCCTGCGCGCAGCAACGAAGACCCAATACAGCCAAAAATAAATAAAAATTAAAAAAAAATTTAAAAAGAGGTGAAAGACTTATAATCTGATTAACTACAAAACATTTATGAAGGAATTTGAAAATGATACAAAGAAATGGAAAGATATCCTGTGTTCTTGAATTGGAAGAACATTGTTAAAATGTCCATACTACCCAAAGCAATCTACAGAGTTAAGGCAATCCCTATCAAAATAACCATGACATTTCCCACAGAACTAGAACAAATAATACTAAAATTTATATGGAACCACAAAAGACCCTGAATGGCCAAAGCAATCTCGAGAAAAAAGAATGAAGCTGGAGATATCATGCTCCGTGACTTCAGACTATACTAAAAAGCTACTACAGTAATCAAAACGTCATGGTTTTCCCACAAATACAGACACACAGATCAGTGGAACAGAATAGAGAGACATGAAATAAACTCATGCACTTATGGTCAATTAATCTATGACAAAGGAGGCAAGAATATACAATGGAGAAAAGTCTCTTCAATAAGTGGTTCTGGGAAAACTGGACAGCTACATGCAAAAGAATGAGATTAGAACATTTCCTCACACCATATACATAAAGACCTAAACCTAAGACCTGAAACCATAAAAATCCCAGAAGAGAACATAGGCAGAACACTCTTTGACATAAATCATAGCAAATATTCTTTTGGATCTGTCTCTTAAGGCAAAAGAAATAAAAGCAAAAATAAACAAATGTGACCTAACCAAACTTAAAAGTTTTTGCACAGCAAAGGAAACCCTGACAAAATGAAAAGACAACCTACTGAATGGGAGAAAATATTTGGAAATGATATGACCAATAAGGGGTTAATATATAATATATAAATAGCTCATAAATTGAATATCAAAAAACCAAACAACCCTATTAAAAAATAGAAGACCTGAATAGACATTTTCCCAAAGAAGACATACAGGCACCATACAGATGGCCAACAGGCACATGAAAAGTTGCTGAACATCACTAATCATAAGGAAAATGCAAATCAAAACTACAAGGAGGTATCATCTCACACCTGTCAGAATGGCTATCATCAAAAAGACCACAAATAACAAATGTCAGTGAGGATGTGGAGAAAGGGGAACCCTTGTATACTGTTGGTGGGAATGTAAATTGGTGAAGCCACTGTGGAAAACAGTATGAAGGTTCCTCAAAAAAATAAAAGTAGAACTACCATATTGCACTCCTGAGTATACTTCCAAAGAAAACAAAAATACTGATTTAAAAAGATACATGCACCCACAATGTTCATAGCAACATTCACAGCATCATTTATAATAGCCAAGATATAGAAGCAACCTAAGTGTCCATTAACAGATGAATGGATAATGAAGATTTTTTTTACACACACACACACACACACACACACACACACACACACACACACACTGGAATACTACTCAATCATAAAAAATAATGACATTCTGCCATTTGCAACAATATGAATGAACCTAGAGATTATTACGCTTAGTGAATAAGTCAGACAGAGAAAGATAAATACTCCATGTTATCACTTATACGTGGAATCTGAAAAAAGAGAAGAAACGAATGCATATAATGAAACAGACTCACAGATATAGAGAACAAAGTGTTGGTTACCAGTGGTGAAAGAGAAGGCAGGAGGGGCAAGACAGGGGTATGGGATTAAGAGATACAAATTACTATGTATAAAATAAATAAGCAACAAGGATATATTGTATAGCACAGGGAAATATAACCATCATTTACTTATTTATTTAAAGAATGATTTTAACTGCAGGCGAATGGCTGGATGGAGGTGTGGGAGGGGGTTGGGGCTGTGATTTTAGAGGTCAAGGGTAGAAGAAGCAGACTACAGGGGAGAGATGGCAGCTGAGGTTAGATGAGAGACGTGGTAGAGTAAATGAAACAACGTGGAAGAATGAGACTCCAGATGTAGGACCAGCAGAACTCGCCCGTGAATTATACATAGAGAGGTGAGGACTGCCTAGGATGACTCTTGAGTTTCTGGCTTGAGCAACTGGCTGAATAATGAATTCCTTTACTGAGATGGAGATCAAAGGACCAACTGGTTAGAAGGAGGGCAAGCTCCATTTTGGACATTTTAGGCTTGATAAGACCTTGAGGTATCCAAGTGGACATTTCAAGTAGGCAATCGAATAATTGGGTGTGAAGCTTGGCAAGGAGGACAAGAATTAGAGATATTAACCTGGGAAAGACAGTGATTACTTTATTTTTGGGAATAATAAGCTCACAATGAAAAAGAAAAAAGCCCAGCGTTTAGCAGGAGAAACCTTAAGGTGTAGAGACTGGAAAGGAGATTAGCCATTATTTTGTAATAACTTTAAAGGCAGTACCATCTATTAAAAATATTGAATCACTATGTTGTGCACCTGAACCTAATATAGTACTGTAAATCAACTATACTTCAATAAAAATGAATGAATGAATGAATGAAATGGGGGATACAGAAGGGGTGGCAGGGATGGCCCCACCCTTGGGGTAGCTCTCAAGTAGTGAGCAGGTCTTCGTCAGGAGTCCAGGGGGTTGGGGCACATCAGGCAAAGTCTGGCGCAGGAAAGGCCACAGTGTTGCAAGCCTGTCACCGCTCCCCTCCCAGCCCCAGCCAGTACCTTGCCCTCAGGGAGCACCAGTCAATGTCTGCTGAGCTGGGCAGGAGATACTGCTCCAGAGTGTCAGGTTAATGGGTCATTCTGCCCTCAACATGGACAAGGCCAAGTTAGGGGCTGAACTCACAGGAATCCCTAGATGAGGGCAAATCAAGCCATTCGCTTATGAAATGAAGACAATAAATCCTGACCTGGCCACGCCTAATATCCTCCCTCATAAGAACACCACGGACACAGACCTTCTGAAAGCTGAGTCGAGTGGAGGCCTGCAGAATCATCTCAACTGAAAGTTGTCTAAAACATGTCTGAGGCATCCCTCCAAAGTACTCCATGATTAATCAAAATACTTCCAAAACTATATTCCATATTTCCTTCATGTTCAACAGTAAAAGAATGTTTATCTAAATTATGATTCAAGTATTTCATGGAGTAGTGTAAAAGATGGATAAAACACTATATAGTAAGTTGTAAAAATGTTTATGATAGTTACATGAAAAAAGAAGAATAAAAATTAGTTATACAATCATTGCAACTAAATTGCTGATAAGGGCTGGAAAGGAAACAGAACGGTGAAAATTGGTGGGTGTTGGATGGTAGAATTGTGAATAAATTTTCAAAAACTTCCTTTAGGATGTTATAATTGTTGTTTGTGCCTTATACTTAGAGTGAAAAAGAAAAAGAAATACATAAATACAGAAAAAGAAATAGTGTTAGAAATACCAATTTGAGAGCCACTAGCTTGAGGGAGCTAGCTGGAAGCCATGAGAGTAAGTAAGATGATTGAGGAAGAGCATATGGAGTGAAGAGGGAGAAAGCCTACATTTAGAGGCAGAGCAAGGAAAAAGATAGTAAAGGAGCAACACAGACGCGGGGGACTGGAAACACTGGCGGCAAAGAAGGTTTGGCCAGAAGCATCAATACCACTGGCAGGCTGAGAAGGCTGGGGCAGTGAGGAGATCCAGATTTTTCCCAGGAAGGAATGGTGACCTCAGGAAAGATAGGTTAGGAATACAGTGGCAATGGGATCATCTCTCCAAATCCTCACAACGACAGGAGGCAGGGCCTACAGGTATACCCCACTTTACTGTGCCTCACAGATACTGTGTTGTCATTGTTGTTTAACAAATTGAAGGTTTATGGCAACCCTGCATTGTCAGATAATAGTTAGCATTTTTAGCAATAAAGCATTTTTAAATTAAGGATGTACCTTGTCTTTTTAGACATAATGCTATTGCACCATAACAGGCTACAGTATAATGTAGACATAACTTATATGCACTGGGAAACCAAAAAATTCATGTGACTCGCTTTATTGTGATATTTGCTTTATTGACGTTTTCTGGAACCAAACCTGCAATATCTCCGAGGTCTGCCTGAATGCAATATCGCTTTTATAACCAAGTTCTCTACAAAAGGGAAGGAGCCTTCACACATCTAAAACATAAACCTCATTTGTCAATGACCCTCATCTACTCACCCGACTGCCCAGGAGGAGGGATTCCACCGAGGCCTCGAGGGAGCCTCACAAACACAGAGAGGACAGCAGCTTTGTTGCCAAAACATGGCTCCAGGGCAATGGGCTTGGGAACAGTCTGGTGGAAAAAAACAAAGAATTACCTAAAGCAGCGTTTCTGAAGAAACACCTTCACCAGCCTTTAGATGTGATTTTTTTTTTTCTTTGCGGTATGCGGGCCTCTCACTGCTGTGGCCTCTCCTGTTGCGGAGCACAGGCTCCGGACGCGCAGGCTCAGCAGCCGTGGCTCACAGGCCCAGCCGCTCTGCGGCATGTGGGATCCTCCCGGACCGGGGCACGAACCCGTGTCCCCTGCATCAGCAGGCGGACTCTCAACCACTGCGCCACCAGGGAAGCCCTAGATGTGATTTTTAAAGATGCCCCTATATTAGTTTCTATTGCTATGAAACAAATCACAAACTTCGGTGCTTAAAGCAGCACCTATTTATTATCTCAATTTTGTAGGTCAGAAGTCCAGGCAAGAGCTCTGTAGGGCTCTCTGCTTAGGGATATAGGTCCTATTCATGTCTTCTATGAGTTCTGGAAAAATTCTCAGCTCTATCTCACAAAAGTCTCAAGGGTCTCAGCTCTTGTCTTCAGAAGGTGGAAGTCAAGTTATCAGCTGCATTCCACTTTTACCAGGAGGCACTGGGGAAGAACCTGCTTCAAAACTCATTAAAGTTGGCAGAATCCAGTTCCTTCCATCTCTAGGTCTAAGGTCCCCATTTCCTTGCTAGCGATCAGCCAGGGGCCACTCTTCTCTTGGAGGCCACTCACATTCCCCCCTACCTGGTCCCTCCAGCTTGAAACCACTAATGGTGCTCAAGTTCTTGTCATGCTTCCTCTTCTGCCACCAGCCAGAGAAAGCTCTCCTTATATCTTAATATCAACTACCCTCAGACTTTAATTACTTCTGCAAAATCTCTTCATAGCAGAACCTGGAGTAGTGTTTGATTGAATATCCATAAGACAGGAATCTTGGGAGCCATCTTTAGAATTGTGCCATCAATTTCTTCAAATTGAAGAAAATCATTTCCAGAACCACTGTGACTACAGCACAGGGAAATGAATAGATGAGTGAAATGGCAGAAGTGGGGAAACCAGTTATGAAGCAACTGCAAAAACCTAGGTGGAAGAGGATAATGGCCTAGATCAAGGTGATAGGTAACAGTGGTGGAGGTGGTACACAGTGGTCAGGAAATATTTTTGAAGATAAAGTCAAAAAGATTTGCTGATGGACTGGCTATCCAATGAGGATGAGAGCAAGGACGAGTCAAGGACAATTTTGGCCTGAGCAACTAGGATGATGAGTTGGGGAAGTTACGCCAGAGGAGCAGGTGTGGGGAACAGTATTTAGAACTCAGTTTTGAACATGTTAAATTTGTTAAGATGCTTATTAAGACATCCAAGTGGGAACACTGAGCAAGCAATTTGATATATGAGTTGGATACTCACAGGAGAGGTTTGAGTGGAGAGGTTTAAATATCATGGTGTTTAAATACATGATGGATAAGATCACTGCTATGGTCTGAATATTTGTGTACTCCCAAAATTCATATGCTAAATTTTTTTGGGGGGCTGCGCTGGGTCTTCGTTGCTGTGCGTGGGCTTTCTCTAGTTGCGACGAACCGGGGCTACTCTTCATTGTGGTGCGTGGGCTTCTCATTATGGTGGCTTCTCTTGTTGTGGAGAATGGGCTCTAGGCGCAGGGGCTTCAGTAGTTGCAGCATGTGGGCTCAGTAGGTGCGGCACGCAGGCCCGAAAGCAGGCGGGTTTCAGTAGTTGCAGTACGTGGGCTCCACAGTTGTGGTGCATGGGCTTAGCTGCTCCGCAGTATGTGGGACCTTCCCAGGCCAGGGATCAAACCTGTGTCCCCTGTACTGGCAGGTGGATTCTTAACCACTGAGCCACCAGGGAAGTCCCATATGTTAAATTATAATACCCAATGTGATAATATTTGGAAGTAGGGCCTTTGGGAGATGATTAGGTCATGAGGGCACAGCCCTCATGAATGGCATTAGTGCCCTTAGAAAAGAGACCCTGAGAGCTCCCTCACCCCTCCTACAACGTAAAATTACAGCTAGAGGGAATTCCCTGGTGGTCCAGTGGTTAGGACTCTGCACTTTCACTGTCAAGGACCCAGGTTCAATCCCTGATCGGGGAACTAAGATCCCATGGTGCAAGCTGTATGGTGTGGCCAAAAAAAAAAAAAAAGATTACAGCTAGAAGTCACTATCTATGAACCAGAAAGCAAGCCTTCCCCAGACACCTAATCTGCCAGCACCTTGATCTTGGGTTTCCCAGCCTCCAGAACTGTGAGAAATTAATTTCCATTACTTATAAGCCACCCAGTCTCTGATACTTTTTATAGCAGCCTGAACAGACTAAGACAATCACCAATGGTGTAGGTGTAAAAGATGTGAGAAGAGGCGCAAAGACTGAGCCTGAGATGGCTACGACTGTTAAAAGATGTTGGGAGATGAAGAGGGTTGAACGAAGAATACAGAGCACAGAACAGCCAGAAGGTGTGTGGTGTCCTGACAGGAAAGTCAAGACAGCATTTTAAAGAGCAGCCGGCTGTGCCGTATGTGTGACACGGGGTGTCACTCAGGCTTGTCTATTCTTCTCAATCCCACAAATTATCACTATTTTATCAGGACAACGTTTGCTTAGATTTAGGCACATGTTTACCATCTGATTTACTCACTATTCCCTCTTATTCCACCCTCCTGGGGTAATTTCCCTCCTCTCTAGCACATCCTTTAGACATTTCTTTTATACACGCCTGTTGGTGGCAAGTGCTCGGTATTTCCCATAATCTGAGGATATCTTTATTTTATCCTTGTTCTTGGAAGGTAGTTACTGGGTACACTAACCTAGGTTGGCAGTTCTTCTCTTTCAATACTTTGAAGACATTCTTCTCTCTTGTAGCTCCTGAGAAGTCAGTCAGCTGTCACTCTGTCATTCCTTTGTAGGTGATCTGTCTTTTTTTCCCCAGTTATTTTTTAATGTGGTAAAATGCACATAACAAAATTTACTATCTTAACCATTTTTAGGTATACAGTTCAGTGGTATTAAGTACATTTATATTGTTGTGCAACCATCACCACCATCCATCTCCAAAACTCCTTCATCTTGGAAAACTGAAACTCTATACCCATTAAACGGCAACTCCCCATTCCTTCCTCTCCCAAGACCCTGGCAACTACCATTCTATTTTCTGTCTCTATGAAGTTGACTACTCAAGGTACCTTATATAAGTGAAATCATACAGTGTTTGTCTTTTTGTGACTGGCTTTCACTTAGCATAATGTCTTCAAGGTTCACCTATGTTCATCTATGTAGCATTGGTCAGACTTTCTTTCCTTTTTAAGGCTGAGTAATATTCCATTGTATATATATACCACATTCTGTTTATCCATTCATACCTCAATGGACACATAGGTTGGTTCCAACTTCTAGCTACTGTGAATAAAGCTGCTATGCACACGGTGTGCAAATATATCTTCAAGACCCTGCTTTCAATTCTTTTGGATATATACCCAGAAATAGAATTGCTAGATCATATAATAAATAATTCTATTTTTATTTTTATTTTATTTGGTACACGGGCCTCTCACTGTTGTGGCCTTTCCCATTGCAGAGCACAGGCTCTGGACGCGCAGGCTGAGCGGCCACGGCTCACGGGCCCAGCCGCTCCGCGGCATGTGGGATCCTCCTGGACTGGGGCACGAACCTGTGTCCCCTGCATCTGCAGGCAGACTCTCAACCACTGCGCCACCAGGGAAGCCATATTTTTATTTTTTTGAGGAAGAGAAGTACTGTTTTCCACAGCAGCTGCATCATTTTCATTCCCACTAACAGTACACAAGGGTTCCAATTTCTCCACGTTGTAGTGATCTTTTTTTGTTCTGGCTAATTTTAAGACATTCTCTTTGTCTTTGGAGTTCTACAGTTTCACTATGATAAACCCAACTGTAGTTTTCTTTCACCCCTGCCTTCCCTCTGCTTTCTTTCCTTACTCCTGCTTACAATATGTTTTGCTAGAATCTGTATAATCATGTCTTCCATCAGTTCTGGAAAATTCTCAGCTCTTTGAATATTGCCTCTCCTCCATTCATTTGTTCTGGGACTGTGATAATATATATGTTAAGTTTTCTCATTCTATCCTCCATATTCTCATTATCTGTCATATTTTCCATCTCCTTGTCTCTGTTCTGCAGCCTGTGTAGTTTCTTCAGAGTCATCTTCCAGCTCAAAAGCTCTCTCCTTACTTGTGTCTGATGTGCTGTTTAACATGTAAACTGAATTATTTAAAAAATTTCAACTACTGTATTTTCCATTTCTAACAGTTCCATTTGGTTCTTTTTCAGGTGTGATTGGCCATTCTTGACTCTCATGGCTTCCTTATCTTTATGATTCTATCTTTCGTTTCTTTAAACATTTCATACAGAGCTATATTATATTCATTAGGTGCCACTTCTGTTGCTTCTGCTGACTCTTATTCATGGCTTTTCTCTTTTGTCCTTGGTGATCACTGATTCCTTGGTCTTGATCTATGGGAGTCCTACATGGCTGAATTGGGTATGTTTTCCCTCAGACAGGATCTGCATCTACTTCAGCTGTGAGATGTGGGGTGTTACCAGTCTAGAACCACTTTAGACCACACATGGCTCTGGTTTTGGTTCATGGTTTGTTCTTTTTTGGAGGAGGGAAAGGAGAGTGGTCCCTGGAAATCTCACATACTTCCTGTAAGCTCAGTAATGCTTTAATAAGTATGTTAGGACATACAGGTATATATATATATATATATATATATATATATATATATATATATATATATATATATATATATATATAAAATATATACACATACATATACATATGTATATATGTGTGTGTATACATATCTCCACGAACATATAGCTGTTTCCCAAGAGTATCTGAAATATTTCATCATTTTGTTAAAAGAGAAAGTCTTATCATTTTCTTCATCATGGTGGGGGGATCAGAATTATTTATTTTGACTACAGAATTCATAGTCAATCATGATTTTTCCCCTTTTAAAAAATCCCCCAAAATACTTATAAGGAACAATGGTTCAATTTAGCTATTTTCAAGTTTTCAAGTATTACGCCACAGAAAACTTACAAGAATATCAGACAAGTTATTTACATTTTAAAATTCCCTGAATATGAGACTGCTTAACAACATGAATCAAAGATTAGAAAATGAAAGCAAAAGAATACCTGACACTTTCAGTGTGTGGACTTACTGTTAAGAAGAAAGAGGGAGGATAACATAAGAGGCAACAGAATGAGGCTCTTGCTCTCTCTGGTTCCCCAGACTTAGAAGCATGAGTTTTGATAAGTTAAGTCACAGGGACTTTTGAAATACAATCTCACCTTTATACTTCCCCCAATAAGATCAGGAGGCTCTTCATCTGTTTCCAAGGCAACATTTACAGAGGCAAAGGGACGACTGGCCATCTGCTGCATCTCTCGAAGAAGTTGCTGATAAGTAATACAGCAATCATTAATGCAAAGAGTACTGAGGGGATTTTATTAGAGAATACTACATATTAAAAATACCTCATCCTCCCTGATTCAAACAAATCAAGTCCAAAACGATATTTTTGAGACAGCTGGGGAAAACTGGACATGGACCAGGTATTAACATTTTAATTTTGTTGGCTGTGATGACAGTATTGTTATATTAAAGAAAAAGTCCTTATCTGTTAGAGATACATACTAATGTACTGATGGATATAATGCTATGATGCCTGCTTATTAAACACATAAAATAAATTATCCTATCTCCTTACATTTTTATTACTAGATTAAAGCCAGGCTTTCTTTTTTCCTGCTGAAACTTGAACCAAGTATTTACACAGCAACAAAAACTATCCTTTGTTATACAGTAGATAGGAACTGAAAGAGCTCTTTATTCAGAGAGGTGGTATAAGCTAAACACAAAAAACCATGAAGTTTTGCAGAGCAGAGGGACAACTAGGGGCTCTGGATTTAGGGAGGCTTGGATATGAATATCTGCTTCAACACTCTCCAGCTGTGTGACTTTTAAAAAGGTGTTTAAAGTCTCTGGGTTTCAGTTCCCTCCTCTCTGAAATGGGTTTTTAATCCCATAAAAGTATCAGTAGGGTTAAATGAGATGCTTTAACTAGCACAGTGCCTAGTACGTGGTGTGTTGTCAATCATATATCATTAGGGATATCAGAAATCTGGGCATGTCACTGAAGCTCTGAGGTCATGCTGTGGAAGACAATGAGGCCCTACTTCGACCACTTCCTTGGAACTATTGTAGGAGACAGAATCTTGGGCTGGATAGATCATGGCTCTGTTTTAGAAGGGCATTTTTATATTAAACATTGTGTTAACATGTCAATAATCACATTCCTACATCTCACAAAGCTATTGGTCCATTTACTCAACAAATACATATAACAACAACCCTCCTCTGGGTTCTCTGCTATTCTAAGTGTGGAGTCACAGTGAGACAGTTCCCAGTCTAGTTCCTTTATGACAAGGAGATAATGTGAGTAAAGGCACTTAAAATAGGGCCTGGTATGTAGCAATGACTTAAGCAGTACTAGCTGCTATTATTTTTGTTATAAAAAATATCACATCACTTTTCTACAGTTCTGAGAGGGATAAATCATGAATGATATTTTAGAAAAGATAAAATATATTTTGAATGGTCAGGTTCACAGTAACAGAGAAATTTTAAGTCACAAAGGTAAAAGCTTAGTTTATTGGTTGATCAACTGTGTAATAAGCATACTTTTTTTGGGGAAAACCTCTTCTCTGCAAGGTGTTCATCTTATTTTCTTTCATGTACACTGCAAATATTTTCCAGTTGGTTGTTTGTCTTCTATGTTATTCATTTGTTTATTTTTTATATACTTTAGTAATTTTATGCAGGTAAATCTATATGATGTTTTAATCATCTTATATGAAAATAATAATTTTATTCCCTTTCCGAAAGTGACAAAACTTCTTATTTCTATTTCTCTTAGTGCAGAGTCTAGAATACCCAGAACAAAAGTAAGTGACTATGGGGACTACTTTGTGATTAGAAACATGGTCTGTGAAGATAGAAGTCCTAAGTTTAAAGCCCAGTTTGGTGTCTTTATTGTAACTGTGTGGTGATGGGTAAGTTACTTTGCCTCTCTGAGCCTCAGTTCCTCTATCTGTGAAAAAGGACTAGTGTCACTATTTTATAGGGTTGTTGTGAGGATTAAATTAGTTAATCTATATAAAACCTCTTACAACAGTGCCTGCAATTTAGAAATGCTCAAATGTCAGTTCTTAATATGACTAACTTGTCTGGATTTTATTGGATACAAACTCTAGTATTTTTTTATCATGGGTGATGTTGGTTATCTGGTTATTCTTCAGAGTGTTGAGGAGGTATTATTTTTGAGTTTACTAAGAGTTTTGTTTTTAAACTAGGAATGAGTGTTAATATCAATAAATGACTAAATGATTACTTGGCCACAACCGAAAATTTAGGTTTTATTTTTTTACCTACTGATATAACATATCCTAGTAGGTTTTCTGGTGTGAAATGATCCCTTTTCTACACTGGTAAACTAGACTGCTGCACGTACAGTCATTATACAACTGGTCTTTACTTTTTGGTGTTACATTTCTCAGGTTTTGGTTTCAAGGTTTCGAAGCATAAAATGTATCAGGATTCTTTTACACTTCCCATCTTTTCCTTTACCCTGGAACCGTTTATATATTTTGGAAATAATTAATTCTCATAAGCACCCAAGAAGAAATAGACTATTATTATCTCCATAAACTCATCTCAAATTGAAACTCCTTGGGTCTAATACCCTTTGTGGAGAGAGTAATATCTTGACAAGTTTTTGATTCCTTCCTTGGTACTAGTTATGGCTTCTCACTTTTTTATTACACATTTGGATAACATATTTTTTCAGAATACTGTGCTATTTGTTGAGATTTTAAAATATCTTAGTAATAGAGCTATTAAAAAGAAAAAAACCTCTGAATAAGTTATCCACTGAATTTTTAAAATCATAATAAAGAGGGTGTAACGCTACCTCTATGATAACATCACCTTTACATGGGTCAGAAAAGGTGTCACGGCCCCCAGGAAGAGGCTCATATCCTGAAGCCTATCTTAACCCCATTACAGACACTAATGTTCTATGAACAGTGCTGCATGCTTGTGAATTTTGATTTTAGATATTTCTGTTCTCCTCTAAATCTTGTCTATAGATCAAGTTTTATATAGAAAACCAAAGAGCACAAAGTCTAGATCTTAGTGCACTTCTATTTAGCAACAATGCAATAGACATGATGACTAAAAGGCAGAGTAAATACACAAGTGAAAGTTGCAATAAGCAGTTTTTGTGTTGTAATTTTTCATCAAGTTTATTTGATTTGCCAATTATAAATATTTTCTGGACTTATTAATATTACTTTCGGAATGGAGCTCTGGAAATAAATCAACACTCATTAATAAATAGAACTCAAGCAAATACTTAATTAGACACACATTTATCTTTCCTTGAATAATGAGAAACTTTTGATACTTTACTCTCATCCTCATGAAAGGCTCCTGTAAAGGCTGTGCTACTAAGCCTTCAGATCTCCAGCCTGAGTTAAGGAACCAGCTTCTGGTAGGAAGGATAAAAAAACTGACTTCACCTGTAAGTCAATATGATTCTTAGTTTCCTTTTAGAAAGTTAAAACCATGTGGTGCAGAATGAACTATAGCTTACATAGCACTGATTGAAGTCTACTGACCATACATTACTCTCTCTATAGATATATCCATCAATTATCACTAAATAGCAAAACTGACTTGCTTAAGGGAAATATGAAGGAAAAAGTTCTTACAGGGATTCATTAATCTTTAACCACTGAGGCTTACCTCTCTACGTCTGGAAGCCCAACAACTTTGTTTGATCTTCCAAACCACAGCAGCCACCAGGAGCAAAGAGAGGAAACAACTGTGAGAAAGGAAAGGAAAGTACTGAGTTATTATCCCAACCCCCAGAATCAGCACACTGTCATCTACACCCCATGTCAGGCAGGGAAACAATCCCCCAAATACCAACTCCAAGCTCCTTTCTGATGAGTCATCACAACCATGTCCTGGTTCACAGGAAACAAAGTGTGAGAAGACTTTGATAAGCTGGGCTTCCCGACCCAACTAGACAATACTGTCTCCACAAGGTACTCTGAGAGGAGAGCCTTGATTTCCTGCCGGCCTTTATCAGAATGGTCCATCATGGCTTATCCCAAATAATAAAAACAATTCTATGATAATTATGACAAGTAACAAGCATGCTATTTAATCAAATTAGCAAAAATCTACTGGTAAAGTCTAAAAAAGTGAGAAAAGTTAACTATCAAAGTAACAACCAGCTTTTCATAAGGAACAATAAATTTATATGTAGTAATATATATTCAAAGTAAATACCTATTTTTTAAATAAAATAAAACAACTAAATTCAAGCCAACAACTTTCTTAAAAGTATTAGGAGAAGACGAAGTCCCAGTGGTCTTATAACTGCAAATGATTTCAATGTTCTCTCAAGATTCAATGCCTCTTAAACCAGGCACCGAATGGTTTGAAAAGCTACTGTGACAGCAAAGAGAATGACTGACTTCTGATTAAAAGGACTAATGAGCCTAACAAATAAACCTCTTAGTAACCGCTAAATAATTTTAAAATTGGCATTTTCACTCATTAACTTGTAAAAGGGGCTTGTTACAGAGTACTGTTCCAGGGTGTTACAAGCAGACACAAGGCTTTCCGCCCCTGTAGTTGGGTACTCTCTTGCTGAGCTCTGTGTTTGCAGGATGGGGTTGGCTTTACGAGAGGCAGCTTCAATGCACAGATCGCTGAAGACAGGCCTCCACAGCTGGCTGGTAACAGGTCCTCTAAGGTGCTAGGAGGACTGAGCTTCTGCCCTTTCAGAAATAGAAATTAAGCCTCCCTCAGCCCACCACTTCCCTAAGAGGCACAGAGTGCAGACCCCTCCACTGGGTCCCCTGACAAAAGAGAAGCTCCCCAGGTTATCACTCAGTGGAGAGTCTTCAGTTCCTATCTTGCTGGTCCTCCCGGCTGTCCTGACACTGATGATCCTTCCTCCTTTCTGACAGTTTCTATTTTTCTTTTTATCAGTACTTTATTGAGGCAGGTCCTGTTCTAGGCTCATGGAATACACCAGTGAACAGAACAAAAGACCACTTTTCCCATGGAGTTTACATTTCAGCAGATGGAGGTAAACAGTAAACAAAATAAGTGAGTAAATTATAGAGCATGTCAGAAGGGAGTAAATACTACACAGATAAAAAGATGTTAAGGGTAAAGAGGTTCAGGAGTGACAGTGGCACTCTAAAGCAGAATGGTCAGAGTGGGTGGGCCTTAATTCTTGAGAAGGTGACATCTGAGCTAAGACATAGAGGATGTGTGGGAGGTGGCTTGTGAAGGTCTGCAGAAATGCACCTGGGCAACCAGGGTCAGCCAGTGCAAAGCCTGAGGCAAGGATGTGCCTGGGATTTCTTGAGGCACCTCAGGAGGCCAGTGTTACTGGAGTGGGGGAGGGAAGTTAGGCCAGGGATTAAGACACAGAGGTAAGAAGAGGGCAGATCACGAGGGCCCGAAAGGCATTATAATGGTGTTGGATTTTACTGAGTGAGATGAGCCAGTGCAGGTTTTTGAGCAGAGAAGTGTCATGATTTAATTTATGCTAAGGAGACCATTAAGGTAGCAACGCAGAAATAGAAAGAACAGGAGTCTAGGTGAGAAATGAGGGTGGCTCAAACCAGGATGGTGGTAGCAGGGGTGTGAAAAGCACTTTGGAATCTGGACATGACTTGAAGGTCAAGGCAATAAATAGGATTTCCTGATGGGCTGGATGTAGGGTATAAAAGAGAGAAGTCAGGGTCTGAGGAACTTGCCATCAAACCTGGACAGGGAAGACTCTGAGGGGAGCAGGTGCGAGACAGCAGAGAGTTTAGTTTTAGACATGTTGAGTTCTGAGACATCTACCTGAAAGCTACTGTGGGCTGGTTACCAGGTCTGGGCTGGAGACAGCATTTGAGAGTCATCAGCATATACATGGTATTTGAAGTAATGAATCTGGATGAGGTCATCAAGGGGATGAATACAAATAGAGAAGAGTGTCTTAGGGGCACCCCAACACTGAGAAGTTGGGGAGAATAGGAAGAAGCAGTAAGGGAGTCTGAGAAGAGTAACCTTCTTTAGTCTTTCATGGTTTCCATGCATAATCCTGCTTTTTCCCCCCCATCAGCTTGCTTTCTGGTACTTTTATTCTAATAGATAGATAAACACATGGTGGCAGCAAATCCACATGGAAGAACATGAAACACATGAGTTGGTCAGGATGCTGCTGATGCAGCTGAATACAGGGCTGGCCTCAGAGGCAAGGAGTCTGGTGTCACTCAGGGGCCTCTCTTGGACTACCCTCAACACAGAACTGTGAAACAGTGCAGCTCAGAAGGTCTGTGCCCCTTATCCTTGAGGGGCTTCTGTCTTCAACGCAGACCTGTTAGAAACACCAACAACCCAGTTTCTTCCGCCTGTTCCAGTTTTTCTGAGAGACATAAACAGCATACCGACACACAATGATTGTTCCTCAAAGCTGACATGTGCATGATTTCTCCAAGGGTAACACAACAATGAAGAATTTACTAGTTATTTCAAAAAAGGTGGCACTTGCTGATACCCCTCCCTTCTTTTTTTTCCTACCACTAATCTGGGGACAGGTGGGGCTGTGACTCTGTTCATCTTACTGCAGTTCCTCTTATCAATTGTTTTCTATAGTTTTTAATACAAATGTAATTTTTTAAAAAATCATGGAAATTTTCAAACATACACAAAAGAAGAGAGACTGATCCAGTGAATCTCTATGTGTTCATTACTCAGCCTTGCAATTATTAACATTTTCCTATGGCATTCAAAGATCATTCTTAAAGAAGTGTATTTCTCTCTTTCAACACAGGGACACTGGCCCCAGGCTAAGGGTCTTTCACTTCTTTTCAGCTCTGTACCTAGGAAAAAACAAGAATCCTTTGTCCTTTTTTGTCCTAAACCTGTCCCTGCTTATCAGAGGCTTACACTTTCCTGAGACTATGCTCAGAAATCCATGTCTTGACTCTAGGTCTTTCTTTCCATCTTTTGTATCAATATATATCTTTGAAAACTCACAATATTTTCTGAGAGCTCTGTGTTTGGGGATGTTTTTCACCAGCTTAACTGTAATTGTGTAAGTAGAATGATACTTTTGAGAGTGTACTGAACTTTGCTTTTCCTGTCCTTGCAAGTCTAGCCTTTCTAAAACTACACATTCGGGACTTCCCTGGTGGCCCAGTGGTTAAGAATCTGCCTTCCAAGGCGGGGAACGTGGGTCCGATCCCTGGTCGGGGAACTAAGATCCCACATGTCGCGAGGCAACTAAGCCCACGCACTGCAACAACTGAGCCCGTGCCACAACTAGAGAGCTCGCATACTGCAACTAAGACCCAACTAAGCCAAAAATAAAAATAAATAAAATAAAAACAAAAAAACTACATATTCACTTCTTGGCCTGGCCTTGACCTCCCAACCAATCTAAAACAGAGACACTGCTGCTTCTTCCCAAGTTCCTGTGATGTGCACTTCACCATTCTGGTTTGAATTAGATCCAGAGTGGTAGTACCCCATATCACTTCCATCTTCTGGAAAATGAAATGATCAACAAGACATGGATGTGTCAAAATGTCTGCTGTCAATCTGGCAAGGACCTAAGCAGAAGTTCAGATAATTAAAAGTTTTACAAAAACATACCTTGCCAATATCAGGAATTCCCATTACAGTCCCTCCTATTGGTCAGTGCCTCCTATTGGACATCCCTTGCTTCTCCTTTTTATTCTCACCCAAATGCTATCTTCTAAGGCACCTCTAACTCCAGTGACACAGATGTTCAGAGTGTTAGTCTGTCTCTCCCTCTTCTACTAATAATCATTATCCTGACCACACTACCACATCACTTTCAGATACAAAGCTCTTTCACACGCATCACCTCATTTGATTTTCAGAGAAAGCAAGCAAATGGGTCTTATTATTTCCCCCTTTATACACACAAGGCTCCTACTGGAGTCTGGGAGAGCATCTCAATTAAGACACAAAGAGGGCTTAATGGATTTATCTGGATCTAGAGATTACTCTTCACTGTGCCCAAGTCTGGGAGTCCTTTTCTAACTTATCTCACACTGATATTTTCTCATTTGAATCACTGAGCTATCCCCTTCTACCCCCACCCCAACTCTAATTCTCTCTTCTGTATTCTATGAGCTATTCTTCAGAGTGCTTAGAATTATCTGTATACCTTTCCTTCTCTCATGTTTCATGTATATCCTTTTGGACCTGGTTAACTTGCTCTGGGAAAATATTTTCTTCCTCATGCTCATGAAAAGGACTCCATTCTCAGCTAAAAGCTCATCATTTCTACTTCCCAAACAAAATCCAGAAAAACCAAAGTTCTGCAGTCTTTTTTTTTTTTTAATATTTAGCAAAAGTCCTTTATTTTATTGTCTTTGAATTCAATGGAAGCTTAGTGGAAATTAAATTAAGTTTAATTTTTTAAAATTAATTTTTATTGGAGTTTAGTTGCTTTACAATGTTGTGTTAGTTTCTATTGTACAGCAAAGTGAATCAGCTATGCGTATACATATATCCCCTCTTTTTTGTATTTCCTTCCCATTTAGATCACCACAGAGCACTGAGTAGAGTTCCCTGAGCTATACAGTAGGTTCTCATTAGATACCAAAGTTCTGCATTCTTTTCCAAAGGTTCCCACATTCAAAAAAAGGGAGAAGTGATGAGAACACCATCTGTCCTTGTTTTCTACACAAGATTCTGTGGTCCCTGATCGATTCTGATGGTGTCATTCAGTCTTCCACCAATCAGCTGAGGTGACTAATCCTCACTGGGTTGGTACTTGGCAGCTGAGTCACCTCAGTCTGTACACATGGTCCAAGAACATAACACACCTGCTAATCGGAGCTACTGAGTTAGCATACGGCCTCCGCATTCCTATCAGCAGCACCACGAGCTTTTTTCCCCTCAGAGAGGTTGGTGTCTATGGTCCCTCATGGCTCTGCGCTTCTCCTGAAGGTCTGCTTTACTTTTCACATATATTGGAGCATGACTCTGTGCTAGATGCTGAAAGTGTGTGTGTATACAGGGGTGAACAAAAGAGACACTGTACCTGCTCTCCCAAAGCTTAGAGTCTCACTGTGGAAACATAGTACGCAAGTACAGAACTGTGATAAGTACCGTGATGAAAAATAATACAGTTCCCTGGGAGGGTAGAACAAAGGGAGAGAATTTAGTTTGGGGGTTCATTGATGGAATCTTGGAGGAAGTGACACTGTGCCGAAATTTGAAGGATGAGTGTGGTATAGTAAGAAATATACATATGGTCTTTGTCCCAAGTTCCTGGCACAGGGCTCCTAAAACCCTTGAAATCTCCTATGTGATAGGAGCATCCTCTCCCCTCTTTTTTACACAACTGTTCATAATGGCTTTATTTGTAACAGTCAAAAACTGGAAATAACCTAAATGTCTATCAGGAGGTGAGCAGATAAATTGTGGTTTATCTTTACAGAGAATATTACTCAGCCTTAAAAAGGAAGAAACTATCTTTTAATTTTGATTTAAAAAATCTTTAAAATGTATCTTTACCAGTTTTCTACACAATGTAATTTATATAATACAGAAGGGTATAAAAAAACGACAGTGGCTTTGAGTCTGAATTAACTTTTTTTTTTGTTTTTTTTTTTTTGCAGTACGCGGGCCTCTCACTGTTGCGGCCTCTCCCGTTGTGGAGCACAGGCTCCGGACGCGCAGGCTCAGCGGCCGTGGCTCACGGGCCCAGCCGCTCCACAGCATGTGGGATCTTCCCGGGACCGGGGCACGAACCCACGTCCCCTGCATCGGCAGGCGGACTCTCAACCACTGTGCCACCAGGGAAGCCCTGAATTAACTATTTTTTATAACACGTTTATGGAGATGTAATTCAGGAGTGTCTTTTCTCCCCTCATGGGAGGGAAGGACCTAAATAGCTTCTGGACGGGGCTGACCACCAGAAAAACGAATTATGTGATTAAAGGGTTAGACCATTCAGCCCCCCAGCACACCTCCCCTCCACAGGAGGGTAGAGGGACTGGAGATTGAGTTCAATCACCAATGACCAGTGATTTCACCAATCATGCCTACTCAATGAAACCTTGATAAAATGTGGAATGATGAGGTTTGGGGGGCTTTCAGGGTTGGTGAACACATCGATGTGCTGGGAGTGTGTCATGCCCAGAAAGAGCATAGAAGCTCTGTGCTCTCCCTCTTGCCTTCATACCTTGCCCAATGCAACTCTGGGTTGTTGAACAACCACTGGGTTGCTCCTGAGTTGTATTCTTTATAATAAACCTGCAATTTTAAGTATGGTGTTTTCCTGAGTTCTGTGAGGCAACAGCAAACTGTTGAATCTGAGAGGGGTCACAGGAACAACCCAAACTTGTATTTGGCCAGGCAGAAGTATGGGTAGCCTTGGGACCCATTTGTGGTTGACGTCTGAAGTAGGAGCAGTCATGTTGGACTGAGCCCTTAACCTGTGGGGTGTGCACTGATTTCACGTGTTTAGTGTCAGAACTGAATCGTAGGACAGTCAGTTGATGTCAGAGAATTGGTTTTTGTTTGGAAAAACAAAGCAATGGGTAAAAGTATACAGGTAAAGGGTAAGGAGAAGAACGTTCCAGAAAGAAGGAAAAGTATGTGCAAATGCCATGAGGTGGGAAGGAGCTTGGTGCTTTCTAAGAAACAGAAGGAGGCTCATGTAATGGGAATGCAGAACAGAGTAGCGTAAGGTGAAGGTGGAGAGGTGAACAGAGGCCAGTTCATGCAGGACCCTGGTTTTTATTTTAGATACAATGCAGAGCCACTAGATATGAGATAAGTGGTTAGATACAAACTAATTCATGGTTTTAAAGGTCTCCTCTGGACTTTTTGTGGGTTGTAAAGGAGCTAAAATCAACTGAAATAGTACTAGCGAGATTGTGATGGTTAGGGCTAGGGTGGGGAGTAGAGGTAGGGCAGGTTGCTAACCGTAACTGCTGGGATGTGGCGACGGAATGCCTTTTGGGTGTGAAAGGGAAAGAAGTGACTTGGAATCAGCAGCATGATTTGCCAATTAGTGATGTGGGGAAGACTGGTGAGGAAGGATCAAAAAGTTCATTTCTGGGCATGTTATGCTACAGATGGGGATGGCAGACTTCAACCTGAGAACACACAGTAAGGAGATGGCCAGGGTCAAGCTCTGGAAGAATAGCAACAATTATTAGTTGAATAGAAAAGATAGTTCAGCAAGGGAGGCCAAGAAAGAGCAGCTTCAGGGCAGTATGGACTCACAAAAGGCAAGAAGAGTCTCACTGATGGGGTGATCAGTTGACTGATACTGTTGCAAAGCCAAAAAGATAAGAACTAAAGACTAACTTTTGGATTTAGCAATAGAGATGTGCTAGCTGCCCTCAACAACAAAAAAATTAGATGCGGTGTTGGGATGGAAGCCAGATTAGAGAGAGCTAAAAAGTAAAAAAGGGGCTCCATTTTTAGGGTAGTAAAAATACTCTGATATTATGAAAATGGATATGACATTACACATTTGTCCAAACCCCACAGATGTACAACACCACCAAGTGTGAACCCTAAGGTAAACTATGAACTTTGGATGATTGTGATGTATCAGTGTAGGTTCATCTTTAGTAAAAAATGTTTAATTCTGGCAAGTGATGTTGATAATGGGGGAGGCTATGCATGTGTGGAGGCAGGGGGTATATGGGAAATCTCTGTACCTTCCTCTCAATTTTGCTGTAAACCTAAAATTGCTTTAAACAAATAAAGCCTCTTAAAATTAAAAGAAAGGAAGGAAGAAAGGAGGGAAGGAGGGAGGGGGAGAAAGAGAAAGAGAGAGTGAGCGTATGAGAGAGGGAAAGGAAAGGGGGGAAGGGAGGGAGGGACGGAGGGAGGAAGGGAGAAGGAAGGAAGAAGTCAGTCAGTCAGTCTAGAGTATACGGATACAAGGAGGGAGGGGGTTCTGGAGAACTGCCAGAGTGCTGGGGGGGAGCTGTATTCAGTGTGGCCACACCAGATGGTTTTTTCCCTTCTCCCTGCTTGTGCTGAGCAATGGAAGAGAGCAACTAAGGCAGTGAGCTCTGGTCCTGGGGCTAGAGAGGCCAGGCAGGATGGATACTCTCTTATACATAAGACAGACTAACAATATACCTGACCCAGCAGCACACTCTGCCTCCATACTCCATACTCACTGGAGGCTGTGACAGACGGAAATGGCAACCATACAAAGGTAAACACAGAATCTTCAACATAATCAAAAATCAGACATTTTGAGGAAAACCAGCATTGTGAAAGAGAGGTACCAAACAACAACAAACAGCATCTGAGGAGACAATTATTAATAACACAAAATAAGACTTCAAAATAAAATAATAACATTTATTAATCTCACAAAGGAATATGAAAGTAAATTGCATTCATAAAATTGAAACAGGCTACAAGGAACATATATTAGAAATAAAATGCAAATGTTAAAATAAAAAAAACCTAATCAGATGACTCAGTAAAAGAAATGGACCCAACACTAGACTAAATTAATGAGTTGAGGAGCTCACCAAGAATGTAGTGGAAAGGAAAATGAAAAAGAAATGAGAGTTCAGTTAAGAAATATGGAGGACAGATCCAGAGCTGTACTCATTCATCTACTAGAGAAGTCCAGAATGCAAGCAAATAGAATTAAAGGTGAGGAAACAAAGAAATAGAAGACAATGTTGCAAAACTCAAGACTCCAGTCTTCAGACTTTATAAAAGGTCTTCCCCAAGTATCAAATTCTTTCTCAGGTCTTTTCTGAGAGAATGACTCTAGGATATAGTTCTGCATAACAACAACATCCAACAAAGGACAGGACATGGGACACATTCAATGGTGCAAGAAAAAAACCAGTAGAACTTAAAAAAACTGTTCCTATATTATGTAAAATAATTACAGTCTAGAATTTAAATTCCAGATAACCTCTACCCAGGTGGTGGTCACTGGCTGGTGGTGGGGGAATAATTACAGGGCTCTCTCAGAGCCCTAAAGCCGCCTGCTCTTGCAGGAACGGGAATCACGAAGCTGTCAGCTGAAGCCATGCTCACATCCTCTCAGTACTTAATGATCTTTTCCATCTGACCTTCTATGCTTTAGCTTGCATATTGATGGATGTAATACTGCCCCAGCCCCTGAATCCACACAACTTTCAGCTAACTCAGGGGTTTTTAATGCCAGCTGAACATAAGAATCACTGGAGAGCCTTTAAAATACCATGATGATAAGGTCCCATACCAGACCAATTAAATCAGCATATCTCGGGGCAGGGCCCAGGCTGCTGCTTCTTTTTTAAGCTTCTCAGGTGAATTCTAAAGTATAGTTAGTGCTGAGAGTCATACAAGAACTGTTTCAGGCTCTCAGAACCCAATTTAAAACTTGTAGGAGAGGCCTCTAATTAGCCCTGTTCATCTTCGCATGTCAAATTACAGGTTCATTTGTATATGGGCTGCCCTTAAGTGCCAGACTGTTAAATAACTGCATTAAAGCATGATTATGTGTATAATAAAAACATGGGTAGGGTGGAGTCCAAGAAGAGGTGGACTATGGGGTGAATGTGCCAGAAGAAGACTTCATAGAGCAGACAGGCTGGGTTCTGAAAGAGTAAGAATATGACAGGTCAGTGGGATCAGGTAAGTACCCGTGAGGCAAATGCAGAGGAGAACTATTTAAGTGGGTCACCCTCCCAAGCCCCGATGCTCACATGGCCAAAAAGGAAGGGGATGACAACTATCTTGGAGGGACTTATAATTTGGTGGAAGTCACAGTGCAAAGATTCAAGAAATATTGAATTTGCAAGAATATAGGAGGATTCATTGGTTCCACTCTGGAGGAACTGTGGAAGATGGTTGGTGTCAGTGAGTGAGCATAATAAAAAAATGTTGGGAGGGGTCAGAAAAGATTTTGAGATTTTAATTTTTCTGTGGTTAACATCAGAGAGGGCAATTTCCTTTTGAAACCTATATTTCTGTGGAAAGACGATACCTCCTTGTGAATGGGAGAAAGTGTAATCACATTTCCAGCATTCCATATTGCTGGCATTGCATCATTTAGGACAGAGCTCCAATGAACTAAGATGGGCATACTCTGAAAAATAAAACAGAGAGTGAATTCCTGGCCTAGTGGATGGTGTGGCTTTGGAGTTGAGGTAATTAATACCCTTCTTTCATTCACTGACAAGTTTCTGAAGCCTATCCATATGGAAATATAGTAAAGCTATAATTCAAACAGATTCAAGAGAGATAAAGGAACACCTAAAAATAAAAAAAAAAAAAACAATAGATTAAATGCTCATGAAGAAAATATAGGAAAAAACTGACACATCTGCTTGGTGAAAAATACCATAAATGGGGTTAAAAGATGGTCCTAAACTTCATTAAGAAAAAGGTGAAAAGCCCAGTAGAAATATAAGCAAAGGATACAAACAGATAATTCAAAACAAGAACTATAAGGTATAAGAGATTAGTAAACATCACTTATAAATAAATACAAATTAAAACAAGGTACCAATGACACCTGCCTGATTGGCAAAATTAAAAATAATGAAAAATAGTTAATGGTAGTAAGAGAAAGAGGCAGAAATAGTAAGAGAAATTACATTCCTGTTGTAGAAGTGTAAATTCATGCAACTGTTCTGAGGGGCTATTTGATAGTGTTTTTGCATTTTGATATAGCAATTTTAGGATGAAAATTATCTCAGAGGTATCACAGAAAAATGCAAAGACACTGGCAATAAAAATTAAGGACAATCTGGGCTTCCCTGGTGGCACAGTGGTTAAGAATCCGCCTGCCAATGCAGGAGACATGGATTCGAGCCCTGGTCCGGGAAGATCCCACATGCCTTAAATCTGTGGTTTTTTCGATATTGAGCTGCATGAGCTGTTTGTATATTTTGGAGATTAATTCTTTGTCAGTTGCTTCGCTTGCAAATATTTTCTCCCATTCTGAGGGTTGTCTTTTCGTCTTGTTTATGGTTTCCTTTGCTGTGCAAACCTTTTAAGTTTCATTAGGTCCCGTTTGTTTATTTGTTTTTATTTCCATTTCTCTAGGAGATGGCTCAAAAAGGACACTGGGTACTGGTAATACCCTAGGGGGAAAAAAACTCTTGTCCTGGGTAGTGGTTACATGAGTATGTTCAATTTGTGATAATTCACTGAGCTAGACATTAATGATTTCTAAGTGTTTCTGTAATTTTATATTATACTTCAATATATTTTTTTTAAAGAGAGAAGACAGATCCCATATAAGGAGTGGTTATTATAATGGCACTAACCTTCTCAATATTAATACTAGAAACAAGAAGAAACAGCAAAATGCTTTCTCAATACTTTTTTTTTTGGCCATGGTGCGCAGCATGCGGAACTTCCTCGAACAGGGCTTGAACCCATGCCCCCTGAACTGGAAGAGTGGAATCTTAACCACTGGCCCATCAGGGAAGTCTGCGCCTTCCAAATTTTAATGGAAGATGTTTCTAACCTAGAATTCTGTATTCGAATTTTCAATCAAATGTGAGGGTAAAATTAAAACATTTCCAGACAGGGAAGGTCATAGAAAAGTTACCTCCACACGTACCTTTTCTCAGAAACTTCCTGCAGAATGTGCCCCAATATAAGGAGGAAATAAACAGGGAGACAAAGACATGGGATCGAGGAGACAGAGACTTTAATATAAGAGGAAGACAAAAGAAATTCCCAAGATGACAGCCTGTTGTGTCGCAGGCCTCAAAAACAACTAGTGCACTTGGGAGCAGCAGGCTAGGGTTCTAGGGCAGAAATCTCCAAGAGAAACTAAAACCAGGAGAGTACTTGCTTGTGTTTGACCATACTGAGAGATTGTTCAGTTCTGTCAGAGTACAGGGGTATATCAGGAGTAGCCACATAGAAAACCAAACAATAAAAATCCCCAAATATGGCAAATATTACATTTAGGATAAGCAAAGAGTGATTCCCCATCCAAAAAATGGGGAAGTATAATTATAGTTCAACTCAGCTGCAAACAGGAGTTTTTATGATTATAACAACATAAATAGGGACTCCTGATTTAGCCAAATATTGTGATGTAACTATACTACATGAGTGGGAGGAAGGGGAAGTTGTATGTGTTTATAGTGTGTGGGGGGGTCCTGGCAGAGGTAACATAAGATAATAAATCCTTCTACAGTAGGACATCAAAAGATAACTGAATTGAAAAACCAAGAAAGAGTGTAAGCCACTGACATGGATGCCTCTAAAGGTTGAACATACTCAAAATCCATTAGGCAGAGCAAAACGTTAGGAAATTATGTTAATTAGGGTAAAACCTAGTGGGATTTGTCAGAAGATTGGGCAAAGAGTGGGTAAATTGAATAAGTTTACCCTATCTGTTCCAGCCATGAAAGAAAGTTATATTGTACCCAACTGCATAATTCCTTGTCTAATGTTGAAAATACTTTATGGTAATAATGACTGTGATATTAAGTGGTGAAATAGAAAGGAATGCAATGCTTTAGATTAAAAAAAAATCAGCATTGGATTTTGAAATATATTGAATATCCATTTTTGCATTTATCTAAATTAAATAAGTTTTCTCCTTTGGAAAAAAAAAGTATAAGCATGGAGAAGTAAAAAACAATTAAAATAATTTAAATGTGGACAATGAAGATGGGAAGGTGTGGGGCAGGATGCTGTCACTTTCTCTTTGCACTGTAGCACTTTTTCAATTATGTGTAATAGTATTTTCTTAAAAATAAAATTAAACTGAAAAAAACCCTATAAAAACAAAAGAACCTCAGGGCCTAACAAATCACTTTTAGCTTTAAAACTCTAGATAATGACCTGAAACATCTTGTGAACAAGAAGAAGCATATATGTAGCACACACCAGTAATCATTATTATTTTTTTTGCGGTACGCGGGCCTCTCACTGTTGGGGCCTCTCCCGTTGCGGAGCACAGCCTCCAGACGCGCAGGCTCAGCAGCCATGGCTCACGGGACTAGCCGCTCCGCGGCATGTGGGATCTTCCCGGACTGGGGCATGAACCCGTGTCCCCTGCATCGGCAGGCGGACTCTCAACCACTGTGCCACCAGGGAAGCCCCAGTAATCATTATTAATTACATGTCATTTCAACCCCAAATCCTCCCCATATGAAGAGCTAAACTACCTACATTTAGTATAGGGTACATGAAAAGCTGCCTCAAAAAGCCAGAACATACAAACCAAATGTCTTCATTTTATCAGATTAGATTGAATTCACAGTATTGTAACTGACATGTAACTTTTCAGGAATACATATAAAGTTAGTTTGATCAGTTGTGCAAACATAGGATTATTCATTTATCTTTTATGGGTTGATAATTAATGAAATTAAGTGCCTGAATCAAAAGAACAGATACAGTTTGTATAAGTGAAATTACCTGAAGAAGGTCACGAAGAACTGTACCAGGTCCATAAAATTGCTGTGCTGGGAGAAGGCAATCTGTGACAGAAAAACACGTAGAGTGATTGGGTTATAAGAGAGCACCATTAACTCAGCCTTCTCGTTGAAGCAGAAAGACGTTAACATTTCAAGAAGAGATTAATGAAATTTTTCACTTGAGGAAAAGCACCTTATCCCTTTAGTTTTTCTTGCTTAATTGCCACACAAAAGTGATATTCTGAGACTCAACACAAACCCCTACAGTCCCCCTGCTCTTGACAGCAGATCTCAGTTTTTAATCTGACCTCGAAGACTTCTCAGACTCCTGCTAATGACCCCAATGACAAGCAAGTCAGGTTACTTCCTACCTCCTTGTGCCCTTTTCAAGACAAAATACTCTCCTTGTTTGCTTCAAATTCCAATTCTTGGATCTACCGTCAGGTGGGCAGCTTCCTTTTATGCCGTTCATCCCTTTGTCACTTAATGTACTCACTTCAAGATAACATCCTTTTTAAAAAAAAACCTTATCCCAAGCTTCACTACACTGAATATCATCTGACAATATAACACCAATTTGAACTTAAATAATTTTATACCAAGAATATTATAAAATTCCTAATGTAGTTCATCAAATCTAAGACACCACTAAAACAGGCATTATTTTGTGTACTATTAAGAAAACACTGCCAGTTACACTATGACACATTGCTTTTAAAATCACTGTAAGATGTATCATGATTTCAGAGAGATTAGAGCATGAAAAAATATACACCTTAGAATTTATTAGTAAGTATGATAATTGTGTCCTTACTACCCTATGACACACATGGTGCTAGCCAGATGTTATGGTGTGTTCTCTGCTTATTTTTAAGGGACCACAGCCCTCCTTGGAGAGATAATGGTACTATAAATGAAACAATTATTGAATAAGATGGTAATTATTGAAATGAAGGCAGTAAGTATGACAACAGTCACATAAGTAAATGATTAGCGTCTTCTTTTCCTAATCCCACCCTACCTGCCCCCCCCAACCTACTCCTGTCAACTCCCATCCTACAACAATACAAGGAAAGTGCTACAGCCTAGGCCCCAGCACAGTAACAATCCAGTGCTTTGCACTTCTTTTATAGTCAGACTCAACAGAGGCAGAAGAGAGGAGAAGCTTCCACTGCTTTTCTTTTGAATGCTCTTATTTTCTTTTTGACATTTAAATAAAGGTCCAATATTACCTTTTCAGGCCATAGAATACTATGGGGCATAGAATCTAAAGTTTTTGTATCCTCCCTCTAGCCACCATTTATAATCAGAAATACAAAGATACATAGATTTGATATCATAGACAAGGAGAAACCATATTCTTTGCTTTCCTTCATTTATTACAGTAATCATCCTAAATAAGAAGGCTCCTTGAGAGAAGGAAAACTGCAGAATATAGCTACAGTCCTCTCATAAAGGTTTTTAATAAAACTGGGGAAAATCAATTATATAAACGAGGTTACTCAGTCTTGAGGAAAGAAGAATCCAGGTTACAAGACATAAAGAAGGAGAAGGAAACAGATTTTAGTGCATCCAATTCTGTTTAGATTTTAAACTTTTAAAACATTAGTATGGGAGGAATCGGGAAGATGGCGGAAGAGTAAGACGCGGAGATCACCTTCCTCCCCACAGATACACCAGAAATACATCTACATGTGGAACAACTCCTACAGAACACCTACTGAACGCTGGCAGAAGACCTCAGACCTCCCAAAAGGCAAGAAACTCCCCACGTACCTGGGTAGGGCAAAAGAAAAAAGAATAAACAGAGACAAAAGAATAGGGACGGGACCTGCACCAGTGTGAGGGAGTTGTGAAGGAGGAAAGGTTTTCACACACCAGGAAGCCCCTTCGTGGGCAGAGACTGCGGGTGGTGGAGGGGGAAGCTGCGGAGCCGAGGAGAAGAGCACAGCAACAGGGTTGCGCAAGGCAAAGCGGAGAGATTCCCAAACAGAGGATCGGTGCCGACCGGCACTCACTAGCCCAAGAGGCTTGTCTGCTCACGGCTGGGGCGGGCGGGGACTGGGAGCTGAGGCTCCGGCTTCGGTCGGAGCGCAGGGAGGGACTGGGGTTGGCGGCAGGAACACAGCCTGCAGGGGGTTAGTGCACCACTGGCTAGCCGGGAGGGAGTCGGGAAAAAGTCTGAACCTGCCGAAGAGGCAAGAAACTTTTTCTTCCCTCTTTGTTTCCTAGAGCGTGAGGAGAGGGGATTAAGAGCGCTGCTTAAAGGAGCTCCAGAGACGGGTGCGAGCTGCAGCTAACAGTGCGGACCCCAGAGACGGGTATGAGACGCTAAGGCCGCGGCTGCCGCCACCAAGAAGCCTGTGTGCGAGCACAGGTCACTATCCACACCTCCCTTCCGGGGAGCCTGTGCAGCCCGCCACTGCTAGGGTCCCGGGATTCAGGGACAACTTCCCCGGGAGAACGCACGGCGCGCCTCAGGATGGTGCAACGTCCCGTCGGCCTCTGCCGACACAGGCTCGCCCCGCATCCACACCCCTCCCTCCCCCAGCCTGAGTGAGCCAGAGTCCCCGAATCAGCTGCTCCTTTAATCCCGTCGTGTCTGAGCGAAGAACAGATGCCCTCCGGGGACCTACACGCAGAGGCGGGGCCAAATCCAAAGCTGAGCCCCCGGAGCTGTGCGAACAAAGAAGAGAAAGGGAAATCTCTCCCAGCAGCCTCAGAAAGCAGCGGATTAAACCTCCACAATCAACTTGATGTACCCTGCATTTGTGGAATACATGAATAGACAACGAATCATCCCAAATTGAGGAGGTGGACTTTGAGAGCAAGGTTTATTATTGTTTTCCCCTTTTCCTCTTTTTGTGAGTGTGTATGTGTATGCTTCTGTGGGAGATTTTGTATAGCTTTGCTTTCACCATTTGTCCTAGGGGTCTATCCGTCCGTTTTTTTCTTTTTTAAAAAATTTTTTCTTAATAATTATTTTTTATTTTAATAACTTTTTTATTTTATCTTATTTTATCCTCTTTCTTTTCCCTCCCCCGCCTCCCTCCCTCCCTCCCTTCCTTCCTTCTTTTTCTCCCTTTTATTCTGAGCCGAGTGGATAAAAGGCTCTTGGTGCTGGAGCCAGGAGTCAGTGCTGTGCCTCTGAGGTGGGAGAACTGGTCCACAAGAGACCTCCCAGCTCCACATAATATCAAACGGTGAAAATCTTCCAGAGATCTCCATCTCAACACCAACACCCAGCTTCACTCAAGGAGCAGCAAACTACAGTGCTGGACACCCTATGCCAAACAACTAGCAAGACAGGAATAAAAACCCACCCATTAGCAGAGAGGCTGCCTAAAATCATAATAAGTCCACAGACACCCCCAAAACACACCACCAGACGTGGACCTGCCCACCAGAAAGACAAGATCCAGCCTCATCCACCAGAACACAGGCACTAGTCACCTCCACCAGGAAGCCTACACAACCCACTGAACCAACTTTAGCCACTGGGGACAGACACCAAAAACAACGGGAACTACGAACCTGCAGCCTGCAAAAAGGAGACCCCAAACACAGTAAGATAAGCAAAATGAGAAGGCAAAAAAACACACAGCAGATGAAGGAACAAGAAAAAAACCCACCAGACCTAACAAATGAAGAGGAAATAGGCAGTCTACCTGAAAAAGAATTTAGAATAATGATAGTAAAGATGATCCAAAATCTTGAAATAGAATGGAGAAAATTCAAGAAACATTTAACAAGGACCTAGAAGAACTAAAGATGAAACAAGCAATGATGAACAACACAATAAATGAAATTAAAAATACTCTAGAAGGGATCAATAGCAGAATAACTGAGGCAGAAGAACGGATAAGTGACCTGGAAGATAAAATAGTGGAAATAACTACTGCAGAGCAGAATAAAGAAAAAAGAATGAAAAGAACTGAGGACAGTCTCAGAGACCTCTGGGACAACATTAAATGCACCAACATTCGAATTATAGGGGTTCCCGAAGAAGAGAAAAAGAAAGGGACTGAGAAAATATTTGAAGAGATTATAGTTGAAAACTTCCCTAATATGGGAAAGGAAAAAGTTAATCAAGTCCAGGAAGCACAGAGAGTCCCATACAGGATAAATCCAAGGAGAAACACGCCAAGACACATACTAATCAAACTTGCAAAAATTAAATACAAAGAAAACATATTAAAAGCAGCAAGGGAAAAACAACAAATAACACACAAGGGAATCCCCATAAGGTTAACAGCTGATCTTTCAGCAGAAACTCTGCAAGCCAGAAGGGACTATCAGGACATATTCAAAGAGATGAAGGAGAAAAACCTACAACCAAGATTACTCTACCCAGCAAGGATCTCATTCAGATTTGATGGAGAAATTAAAACCTTTACAGACAAGCAAAAGCTGAGACAGTTCAGCACCACCAAACCAGCTTTACAACAAATGCTAAAGGATCTTCTCTAGGCAAGAAACACAAGAGAAGGGAAAGACCTACAATAACAAACCCAAAATAATTAAGAAAATGGGAATAGGAACATACATATCAATAATTACCTTAAATGTAAATGGATTAAATGCTCCCACCAAAAGACACAGACTGGCTGAATGGATACAAAAACAAGACCCATATATATGCTGTCTACAAGAGACCCACTTCAGACCTAGAGACACATACAGACTGAAAGTGAGGGCATGGAAAAAGATATTCCATGCAAATGGAAACCAAAAGAAAGCTGGAGTAGCAGTTCTCATATCAGAGAAAATAGACTTTAAAATAAAGACTATTACAAGAGACAAAGAAGGCCACTACATAATGATCAAGGGATCGATCCAAGGAGAAGATATAACAATTGTAAATATTTATGCACCCAACACAGGAGCACCTCAATACATAAGGCAAATACTAACAGCCATAAAAGGGGAAATCGACAGTAATACATTCATAGTAGGGGACTTTAACACCCCACTTTCACCAATGGACAGATCATCCAAAATGAAAATAAATAAGGAAACATAAGTTTTAAATGATACATTAAACAAGGTGGACTTAATTGATATTTATAGGGCATTCCATCCAAAAACAACAGAATACACTTTCTTCTCAAGTGCTCATGGAACATTCTCCAGGATAGATCATATCTTGGGTCACAAGTCAAGCCGTGGTAAATTTAAGAAAATTGAAATTGTATCAAGTATCTTTTCCGACTACAACGCTATGAGACTAGATACCAATTACAGGAAAAGATCTGTAAAAAATACAAACATGTGGAGGCTAAACAATACACTACTTAATAACAAAGTGATCACTGAAGAAATCAAAGAGGAAATAAAAAAATACCTAGAAACAAATGACAATGGAGACATGACGACCCAAAACCTA
Organism: Leucopleurus acutus; assembly: GCF_964270905.1. Classification (NCBI taxonomy): domain Eukaryota; kingdom Metazoa; phylum Chordata; class Mammalia; order Artiodactyla; family Delphinidae; genus Leucopleurus; species Leucopleurus acutus. The sequence continues at coordinate 57,709,575 of NC_139158.1, forward strand.
TGGGATGCAGCAAAAGCAGTTCTAAGAGGGAAGTTTATAGCAATACAATCCTACCTTAAGAAACAGGAAACATCTCTAATAAACAAACTAAACTTGCACCTAAAGCAATTAGAGAAAGAAGAAGAAAAACCCCCCAAAGTTAGCAGAAGGAAAGAAATCATAAAGATCAGATCAGAAATAAATGAAGAAGAAATGAAGGAAATGATAGCAAAGATCAATAAAACTAAAAGCTGGTTCTTTGAGAAGATAAACAAAATTGATAAACCATTAGCGAGACTCATCAAGAAAAAAAGGGAGAAGACTCAAATCAATAGAATTAGAAATGAAAAAGGAGAAGTAACAACTGACACTGCAGAAATAAAAAAAGATCATGAGAGATTACTACAAGCAACTCTATGCCAACAAAATGGACAACCTGGAAGAAATGGACAAATTCTTAGAAATGCACAACCTGCCAAGACTGAATTAGGAAGAAATAGAAAATATGAACAGACCAATCACAAGCACTGGAATTGAAACTGTGATTAAAAATCTTCCAACAAACAAAAGCCCAGGACCAGATGGCTTCACAGGCGAATTCTATCAAACATTTAGAGAAGAGCTAACACCTATCCTTCTCAAACTCTTCCAAAATATAGCAGAGGGAGGAACACTCCCAAACTCAGTCTACAAGGCCACCATCACCTTGATACCAAAACCAGACAAGGATGTCACAAAGAAAGAAAACTATAGGCCAATATCACTGATGAACATAGATGCAAAAATCCTCAACAAAATATTAGCAAACAGAATCCAACAGCCCATTAAAAGGATCATACACCATGATCAAGTGGGGTTTATTCCAGGAATGCAAGCATTCTTCAATATACGCAAATCAATCAACACCATATCAACAAATTGAAGGAGAAAAACCATATGATCACCTCAATAGATGCAGAGAACACTTTCGACAAAATTCAACACCCATTTATGATAAAAAACCCTGCAGAAAGTAGGCATAGAGGAACTTTCCTCAATATAATAAAGGCCATATATGACAAACCCACAGCCAACATTGTCCTCAATGGTGAAAAACTGAAAGCATTTCCACTAAGATCAGGAACAAGACAAGGCTGTCCACTCTCACCACTCTTATTCAACATAGTTTTGGAAATTTTAGCCACAGCAATCAGAGAAGAAAAGGAAATAAAAGGAATCCAAATCGGAAAAGAAGAAGTAAACCTGTCACTGTCTGCAGATAACATGATACTATACACAGAGAATCCTAAAGATGCCACTAGAAAACTACTAGAGCTAATCAATGAATTTGGTAAAGTAGCAGGATACAAAATTAATGCACAGAAATCTCTGGCATTCCTATATAGTAATGATGAAAAATCTGAAAGTGAAATCAAGAAAACACTACCATTTACCATTGCAACAAAAAGAATAAAATATCTAGGAATAAACCTACCTAAGGAGACAAAAGACCTGTATGCAGAAAATTATAAGACACTGATGAAAGAAATTAAAGATGATACAAATAGATGGAGAAATATACCATGTTCTTGGATTGGAAGAATCAACATTGTGAAAATGACTCTACTACCCAAAGCAGTCTACAGATTCAATGCAATCCCTTTCGAACTACCAGTGGCATTTTTCACAGAACTAGAACAAAAAATTTCACAATCTGTATGGAAACACAAAAGACCCCGAATAGCCAAAGCAATCTTGAGAACAAAAAACGGAGCTGGAGGAATCAGGCTCCCTGGCTTCAGAGTATACTACAAAGCTACAGTAATCAAGAGAGTATGGTACTGGCACAAAAACAGAAATACAGATCAATGGAACAGGACAGAAAGCCCAGAGATAAACCCACGCACATATGGTCACCTTATCTTTGATAAAGGAGGCAGGAATGTACAGTGGAGAAAGGACAGCCTCTTCAATAAGTGGTGCTGGGAAAACTGGATAGGTACATGTAAAAGTATGAGATTAGATCACTCCCTCACACCATACACAAAAATAAGCTCAAAATGGATTAAAGACCTAAATGTAAGGCCAGAAACTATCAAACTCTTAGAGGAAAATATAGGCAGAACACTCTATGACATAAATCACAGCAAGATCCTTTTTGACCCACCTCCCAGAGAAATGGAAATAAAAACAAAAATAAACAAATGGGACCTAATGAAACTTCAGAGCTTTTGCACAGCAAAGGAAACCATCAACAAGACCAAAAGACAACCCTCAGAATGGAAGAAAATGTTTGCGAATGAAGCAACTGACAAAGGATTAATCTCCGAAACTTACAAGCAGCTCATGCAGCTCAATAACAAAAAAAACAAACAACCCAATCCAAAAATGGGCAGAAGACATTAATCGACATTTCTCCAAAGAAGATATACAGACTGCCAACAAACACATGAAAGAATGCTCAACATCATTAATCACTAGAGAAATGCAAATCAAACATACAATGAGATATCATCTCACACCAGTCAGAATGGCCATCATCAAAATATCTAGAAACAGTAAATGCTGGAGAGGGTGTGGAGAAAAGGGAACCCTCTTGCACTGTTGGTGGGAATGTAAATTGATACAGCCACTGTGGAGAACAGTATGGATGTTTCTTAAAAAACTACAAATAGAACTACCATATGACCCAGCAATCCCACTACTGGGCATATACCCTGAGAAAACCATAATTCAAAAAGAGTCCTGTACCAAAATATTCATTGCACCTCTATTTACAATAGCCAGGAGATGGAAACAACCTAAGTGTCCATCATCAGATGAATGGATAAAAAAGATGTGGCACATATATACAATGTTATATTACTCAGCCATAAAAAGAAACGAAATTGAGTTATTTGTAGTGAGGTGGATGGACCTAGAGTCTGTCATACAGAGTGAAGTAAGTCAGAAAGAGAAAGACAAATACCGTATGCTAACACATATGTATGGAATCTAAGAAAAAAAAATGTCATGAAGAACCTAGGGGTAAGACAGGAATAAAGACACAGACCAACTAGAGAATGGACTTGAGGATATGGGGAGGGGGAAGGGTAAGCTGTGACAAAGTGAGAGAGTGGCATGGACATATATACACTACCAAACGTAAAATAGACAGCTAGTGGGAAGCAGCAGCATAGCACAGGGAGATCAGCTCAGTGCACTGTGACCACCTAGAGGGGTGGGATAGGGAGGGTGGGAGGGAGGGAGATGCAAGAGGGAAGAGATGTGGGAACATATGTATATGTTTAACTGATTCACTTTGTTATAAAGCAGAAACTAGCACACCATTGTAAAGCAATTATACTCCAATAAAGATGTAAAAAAAATAAAAATTAAAAACAAAACATTAGTATGTCTTCAGTGTTTTAACGAAATCCACGAGGTGATTTTATACTGACTGTAGGGTGCCAAAAATTTGGATGCTAATTGCACCTTCTGGAGACCCATCCGGTGTCTGTGTGCCCTGTGCCACATAACACTCCTAAGGGCATATGGGATCCCAACCATTAGCCTGACTTCTTGCTAAAGTAGAGCCACACCACATTCACGTCCAAGTTAAAATCATAAAGAACCTATATAGGGCTTCCCTGGTGTCGCAGTGGTTAAGAATCTGCCTGCCAATGCAGGGGACACGGGTTCAAGCTCTGGTCCAGGAAGATCCCATGTGTCGCGGAGCAGCTAAGCCCATGAGCCACAATTACTGAGCCTGCGCTCTAGAGCCCATGAGCCACAACTACTGAGCCCGTGTTCCACAACTACTGAAGCCTAGAGCCCATGCTCTGCAATGAGAAGCCACCGCAATGAGAAGCTCCCGCTCGCCGCTGCTAGAGAAGGCCCGTGTGCAGCAATGAAGACTCAACGCAGCCAAAAAATAAGATATAAATAAATAAATAAATGTATTAAAAAAGAACCTATATAAACTTGCTGCCAGTGTGGCTGGTCCCCAAGACTCACATTACTCTAAAAGTGTTTTTCTTTTGTTGAATGTTTCTCATGTAAGTCTCCAAAGTTACAAGGTTTCAAAGAGAAGCAAAGGTTCTTTTTTCTTCCTTCAGAAAATGTCTGGAGTTTATATTAGCTATACAATTTTACAGAGCAAGAGCAGTAGTTACAAGCTCTTTTCAAATCAAATCCCTGTCTTGGAGTATTTCTGCCAACATTTCTTTTCTACCCTCCCAGTGGAGAACACCCCTCTGCTACTGTGAAACTCCGACTGACGGTGACAAATGATCACTCAGTACCATTCGATGAAAAGGTGGCCCTGGAATTCTTCTGGTTCCCTGTTTGGTTCTTGCTACCTTACACAGGATGGGAAGCCTTGCCTTACGTCCTGGGCACTGGGGTGGGTGTAATTAGGAAAATATAACTGGGTGTGGGAAAGCCAGGTGTGTTGTTTCCTTTAAATAAAGTTTGCTCCACAGATGGGGCATCTTTGCTTCCTCAAGGCAAAACAGCAGATGAACCCAAAGGGGATCAAAACGATGGACAAGAAGATGCCCAGGAAGGTGAAGGAGTCCTCCAGAACCCCGAGCCTGCAGACAGGGCAGCCTCCAACGACAACGATGGAAGTGGCAGGGTGCCGGGTGACATTCCGACTGTGGATGTTGCAGACCCTGGGGTGGTGGATGGGTAGCCCTGTGAGGAGGTAGGGGTAGGGCGGTGGCTGGGAGGGCGCCGTAGTGGTGTGGGCTATGCACAAAGTAGCCCTGGCCACCCTACAGGTTGTAGGCGGGAGGCTGCTCCTGCAGCAGGGGCTTGTGGTTCATGGCGGGCGGCGCCCACTGCGCCCAGCCTGGTTCCCGCTAGCGCCCCCGCTCCCTTTCGGACTCGGCTCCAGCTCGGACTCACGGGGACTCCCAGACGCCCGGCAGCGGATCTTCCCCAGGGGTGGGTGTGGGGTGAGGAAGTGGGGGTAGAGGAAGATGGCCTGGCCCAAACCTCAAAACCAGGAAATGGAAGGAAATGAAGGAAATGGAGAGGATGTTTTAGAGTTTTGAAAGTACAGAGAAATAAGGAGTAACTGCACGGTAGGCCTTGGTGAGGCTCTGAAGCACCAGCGATTATTCTGCACCCAAGCCTGTCACATATGGGAGTGAGGACAGCTGCCTTCAAACCTCATGGCCATGGGCCAGGGCACCAGGAGTAGCAGTCAGTGAATGAAAATCTCTGGACTCAGAGATTTCTGCATGTCTCTGAGGGAAGGGGACGGGGCTCTGTGGATACAGGCTGAGAATGAATTTCATCAACTATGTTGGGTATAGGCTGAGCCCAAGCTTACTGTAAAAATAAGTGAATATGACACTTATCATGCTCAACTGCCACAAAACAATTTTTTTAACACTGGTGTTTTGCATCTATACGTACAATCCACAAAGCAGTTACAAATGAATGAATGAATGAATAGGGAAAGATCACTGTTTAATATAGAAGGTTTGAAAAAGGAGAACCTCTAATTTGCCTTTATCTTCTCCACCAAGAACTATCTTCACTGTTACAAGCATTTAAGTCAGGGAGAGGATGGGAAAGGATAGCTGGCTGCCCCGTGAGGTGAAGTTTTCTAGCTTCAAGGCAGCACTCGTCAGGCTTTAAGAAAACCCAAGGTCTATATGCACATGGCAGAACCTCTGTGGGCTGCTCCCTTGGCCGCCTGAGGCCAGCAGCTCCACCAGGGCTCAGCTCCACCTGGCCAGGGAGCCCTTCCCGACTATGGCCCATCTGCTCCTCAACTCTCCCCAAGAGGCCAGGCTCTGCAGATGCCGAAGACCTGACATTAGGACCAGAGAGGGCTTATAAGTGGTCATGGCTGCCCTCTGGCTCCTGGCTCCTTGCCAATCTTGCCACGTAACTCTGAACACTGCAAGGCCAGGAGAGGACTGATTCCTCCCATAAGAACTTAGGCCTGTTTACAAACAGCTTTCCAGTCTAGGCCTCAGCTGTGCCAAGGATGGAAGATTTTATGACTACTGGCTGAGCATATCCTAACTTGAGTCTAGTGCTGCTACTGCCGTGAGTTTTGCCGTGACACAAAACCACTTTCTTTTTTTTTTTTTTCTAAACCTAAGTTCTATATGGAACTCTATGTTGAGACCATAGGCCCTGGACTGGATCCCAGTGACCATCACCTAGCCTCACACACCACCCACCTAATGCTGGTTTGTGCAGGCACAGAAACTATATACCCAGGCTCTGGTCAGAGCCTCAAGACTGGGTAACACTACCAACCCGCTCATTCCTGACATGTAAGCTAACACTCACCATCTGTCCACTGTCAACCTCTGGGCTCTCTTCCTCAAATTTCCTTCCAGCCATTCATTTTCACCACTCTCCAGAATCCCTATTTCATTCTATCATGTTCATCAATAATTTAAAAACCATTAAGAACTACATATACCTGGCTGAAATATCAACAATCAATGATTCCTCCCCACCCCCTCCTCTTTTTCTTTCTTTTTTTTTTTGCGGTACGCAGGCCTCTCACTGTTGTGGCCTCTCCCGTTGTGGAGCACAGGCTCCGGATGCGCAGGCCCAGCAGCCATGGCTCACGGGCCCAGCCGCTCCGCAGCATGTGGGATCCTCCCGGACCGGAGCACGAACCCGTGTCCCCTGCATCGGCAGGCGGACTCCCAATCACTGCAACAGCAGGGAAGCCCCTCTTTTTCTTTTTAATTAATTTATTTATGGCTGCGTTGGGTCTTCGTTGCTGCGCACAGGCTTTCTCTAGTTGTGGTGAGTAAGGGCTACTCTTTGTTGCAGTGCGCGAGCTTCTCATTACGGTGGCTTCTCTTATTGCGGGGCATGGGCTCTAGGCGCGCGGGCTTCAATAGTTGTGGCATGTGGGCTCAGTAGTGTGGCTCATGGGCTCTAGAGTGCAGGATCAGTAGTCATGGAGCACGAGCTTAGCTGCTCCACAGCATGTGGGATCTTCCCGGACCAGGGCTCAAACCCGTGTCCCCTGCAGTGGCAGGCAGATTCTTAACTACTGTACCAACAGGGAAGTCTCCCTTCTTCTTCTTAAGGCTTCTCTCCAGAGGCCCTCACCTTTAATTAGATTTCTGTTCAGTTCTTCTGGGGGGTTACCTTTTTATCACTAATAAGTTGGCTTTTGTTTTGTTTCATTTTGTTTTTTGTTACTTCTTGATCTAGTTATTTTAGACATCACTTACTAACTTCCTACTAGATTAGAAGGTGATTTAGGCCATCACCCCCCCACCCCCCAATCCCCCAGTAGAATTATATCACTATTTTTACTGCCTCTGTTATAATTTATAATTTCTATGTTGTTATCCTGAGGGTGATGGTGATGGAAAGATGCCAAAACAGACAGGAACTGGATATAATACCCTTGGATTCAGGGAGAGGATGTGCCTTGCACCCACAAAGGGCTGTAGGAGCAGAAGACAATATAGCTATGCCCACTGGAAAGCAGCTTCCCAAACCTCACAGGCCCATGGGGAGAAGCCCTCAGGCCTCTGATGCACCCTTGCTTGTGAGGTGGGGAGGAGAAGTCAGTAGTTTTCAGGGAAGCTCCCTTTGCCATTTTCACCAGGGTGAAGCATGCTGGGCTGAGGGAGAGGAGGTTTTTCTCCTGCCCTCTGATTGTTCTAAAACTGCCCGACAGGGGCTAATAACTGGTAAAACTCTACTACAGTGCTGTGTGCTTCCTGCAAAGGAGAACAGAATGTCAGTTCTGAGATATGTCCCAGCTGGCCTAGGCTGCAGGCCCAGCTGAGGCATATTCTTGCAGCTAGTTTTGGGAGGTTAAATAATATATTTGGACCTTTATTTCTTGTTCAATCATCTGTATTATCCCTAAAAAATTTTTTTTATTGTGGAAAATATTAAACTTTTTAACAAGTAGAGAGAACAGTATAATGAACCCCATGTGTTTATCACCCAGCTTTAATAATTACAGCTCATGGCCAATCTTATTTTATCCATCCATACTCTACCCATTTCCCCGTGATCATATTATTTTGAAGCAAATCCCAGACTTCCTATCATTTCATTCTTAAGTATTTCAATATAGCCAGTATTCCTTAACTACCCTCTTTGTAAAATTAGGGATGTTTGTGTCCTCATCCTTCCCTTTTCTTCTACTTCTCAACTCTTTTGAGAGTTTGACAAGATTCCAACCTAGAACAATTCAATCTTCTAACACCACACTATGTAGACTGGGACAATAAATTCTTGGTCTCTAACCCCTGCTGGCTCTTCAGCACTGGTCAACAATCATGCTGACAATATCAGAAAAAAGCTGCCATTACCTATATAAATGTTACAAAAGTTGCCAAAAAACCCAAAGTTCTGATACCGAGAATAAAGCTCTCATCTACAACTATGCGTTCATCTAGTGCACATTTATGGAGTGTCTACAGTTGATTAACACTATGCTATGACACAGAGGACACAGAAATATAAAAAAGCTCTTGCCCTTAAGGAAATGTTTGTAGAGTGAAAAACCAGACACGTCTATGACTGCAGAGGCACAGACGAGGAAAAGAAGCTGCTATGGGATATGTCGAAGGGTCATCAGAGGGACCTCTCCCCTGGGTTTCAAAATAAGACTCCCCAACCCAGCCCTGGTCCTTCCAATCCATTTTCGTAACTGCTGCCAGAGGCATCTTTCTAAAACACTGATCTTGGTCACTTCTTGGCTTAAAGCATTTCAATAACTCCCAGTGGTTTTCAGGCTACAGTGTAAATTCCTCAGCTGAAGCCCCAGTCTCTTCATGACAGCTTTGGTCTGCCCTGCTCTCCAGCTCCTTACTCACAGAACAGGCACTTCAGCTCAGCTAAACTCCTAGTAGTTCTGGAAAGTGACTGGACATGCCCCTTCCCCACCCAGAACACTGAACTCATGTTTCTTAGGGCTCAGCTCTGGTGTTGCCCCAGCTCGTGCAGACTCAGGCACCACAGGGCACTCCCTTCTCCTCCCAGGGTGTCCACGAGCACGGGGGCACCTCCCAGTATCTGGCATGGCTCCTGCTGTCCCCTCATGGCTGCCTCTCTGTGTCAGAAAGTCAGCTAAGTGAGTGAATGTTAAAGGAAGTCTAGTGGGTCCTAGCTATGGAGATCACAGGAGAGAGTTCTACTAGAGAAAGATTTGCCCATCCCAGCCATAGGTGGGGTTCATAGATGGTGTGGATGGGACTATCCAGGGAAAAGGGCCCAGAGGAAACCCAAGGGAACAATGGCACTGAACTGAGAAGAAACATCAAAGCCACAGCTGAAAAGTAGAAGAGAGGAGACTTTTCAGAAGATGGAATAATAAATAATGATCATGATGAAAACCATGAGGTTGTACAGGAAATTTAAATGCCATCTGAAACTAAGAGAGATTTATACTTTATTTTAGTTATTTTTTTTTGGCTGCACCGTGAGGCATGCAGGATCTTAGTTCCCCGACCAGGGATCGAACCTGCACCCCCTGTGTTGGGAGCGTAGAGTCTTAACCCCTGGACTGCCAGGGAAGTCCAGATTTATACTTTAAGTTTAGCTCTAAATGTATTTCGTGGCTTTATAATTTTTTAAATCCTTAAGGTACAGACATCTAATACCAGAAGCTATGTGTATACATTACTATCATAAAATAAATATAAACTTTAGAAGTATATCTGACTATTCAGAACAGCTAAAGAGTGAAAACAACCCAAGTATCCATTAACAGATGAATGGATAAACAAAATGTGGTTTATCCATACAATAGACTATTATTCAGTCTTAAAAAGGAATGAAGTACTGAAACATACTACATATGGTTGCACCTTGAAAACACTATGCTAAGTCAAAGAAGCCAGTCACAAAGGACCACCTATTACATGATTCAATTTATATAAAATGCCCCAAATAGGCAAATCCATAGAGAAAGAAAGTAGACTGGTGGTTGCCAGGGGCTAGAGGAAGGAAGAAATGAGAAGGGACTGCATCTGGATATGGGGTTTATTTTGGGGGTGATGAAAACATTCTAAAATATTCTGTGAATATATTAAAAACCACTGAATTGTACACTTTAAATGGGTGAATTGTATGGTATGTGACTTATATCTCAATAAAGCTGTTACTAGAAAAAGTACATCTGAGTGAAAACAAACAAAAGTTTCATACATCCTTTGCTTAGTAATGCAATCCTATTAGCATCCATAAACATAACTCTGACATCTAAATGAATGCCCAGTTCTCAATATAAATTCTGTGTTGCCTTTACTTGTGAACACTAGCCTCTCACATAAACGAGCAAATGAAACACCCAGCATGGAGAGGACTTTAATATTAGCTCTACATTACAATAACCACCTCTGTTGCAGAGCTTGTAACAAGCCAGAATCCCAGCGCCACCACCCATCTTCCCACCTCACACACAATGTCTACCTGTGCATTCTCTATTTTGAATACCTACCCTCCCAAACTATAACCATGGCTGAAGCCAGGTGAGTCCTGCTGACTCGGGGGAACATCTAGAATCACGTTTTGAAAGCAGAGGCTGAGCAAGGGGCACTCACCCACAAGAGCAACCAACCAGAAACCAGGCACAACTGACCCAACACACCCACCACCCTCTGACACACAGGCCTTTTCAGTCTGGGTGGTTTTTTACAATTTTAAACTGAATCTACAAAGATTTTTATAGTTAGTTGCAAACTCCCTCAGTTAGCAGTTGTAGGTTTTGATCTGTTCCTAATTATGGAAAAGAATCCTGGGGTCAGTTCAGAGTGAAAGAACTTGAGTTTACCATTACCATTTTTAAAACACTAATATTTACATGAATTTCTGAGTAGAGAATTAAATTGCCTCAGTTATTTTGCTTTAAAAAATGAGAATCAAAGACAAAAAAGGCTTTTGTCTGCATTGAAAGCCGTACTGAAATTTAACTGCATGACCTACATTGAACCATTTAGACATTTTCCTATTCTCTTCCTTAAATAAGTCTCTACATTTTAACTAAATCTATATGGTCTCTAAGTGTGTATTTAAAAGCTAACTACACCTAGAAAGACTAAGGCTCTGAGGAATATAAAGCAATACAGAAAGGTACAGCCCCCTCTGTTGAGAACATACCCACATCTGCCCAGGAAGATGCAAGCTCAGCCTGCCACACAGCACACACCCAGATACAGTCCCAAGTATAGAGAGAACCAGCATTGATCAGGTTCTTTTGAGAAGACACCAAGAATACATGATGCCAAGGGTCCAGTCACATTGTTCGTGAATACTGCAGCTATTTGTAACAATGAGCAAAATGACATATTTTCAACAGAACTTACCTGTTTTTTCAAGGGAAGCCTGGCAAACTAAATGGTGAGCATGCTATCATTTATTTTCGAAAGTGCTCCTGAATGCAGCTTTCATAAGTGGATCTTATTCAAGTGAGTGATCCAGTCCAGGTAAAGAGGACCAAAAAATCAGGTAGAAAATCATCTCTTTGAGTCTTAAACTTGAAAAAAGTATTTAAAAAAGTAAGTGTGGGGAAGAGATCCCTCCAGAAGGAAATGCCCATTTCAGTGACTTTCAGAGGGTGGGGAGCAACAGGGCAATGGGAGGAAAAAAAAAAACTGGAAGTCAGAATTGGCAACAGCAACGCTATCTCCAGCACAAAAGCCTGTTTATACGCACAGAGCCCTCTTTCCAAATGGGAAAAACACCAGCAATATAAGTCAAGGTTTTCACTAAGAATCTTAAAAATATTAATCAGTTTTCAACTATAAGAAACAAAGCTTGAAGTTCAATCGGATTTGGAATATAATAAGGTATGTCAGTATGAAAACAACCTGAACTTAAAACAAGTCAGTAAATTATATTTACTAGAACCCAAATAAAATATTTTACAATTGTATGTGATCTGTAACTTGGCAGTGTTAGCAGACATTATCAAATTGAAATTGTACTGACTAGAGCCTAGAGCTCAAATTCCCTGGGGTTAGAGAAACAACCTAACCCTGCTAGCCCCACTCCAAATATAGCCAGTGGCAGAGAAAATTCTAATATGGCTCCTAAGATTCCTACTATATTGATGTGCATATCCTGTATAATCCCCTCCCCTTGAGAGTGGGTGAGTCTGACCTAATCTAATGAACCCTTTGAAAAGAGGGTCAAGAAGAAGTCAGAGAAAGTTGAAGCTTCAGTAGGTCTGTATCTATTTTTGGTCTAAAATTTTTATTTTCAAATGTTACATAAATGGAATCGTGCAGCATGTACATTTCTAAGATTTTTTTTCCACTCAGCAAAACTTCCTCAGATGCATCCAAGTTGTATCAATAGTTTGTTTCTTCTTATTGCTGAGCATTACTCCATGATATGTATGTAGCACAGTGTGTTTAACCATTCACCTGTTGAGAAATACTTGGGTTGTTTCCAGTTGGGGCTATTATGAATGAAGCTAAATATTGCTGCTGTACAGGTGCTATAAACATTGGTATACAGGTGTTTGTATGAACATCAGTTTTCATTTCTCTGGGATAAATGCCCAGGAATACAATTGCTGCGTTAAGTATAGTAAGTGCCAAACTATTTTCCAGACTGGCTGTGCCATCTTATCAGCAATGCATGCATGATCCAATTTCTCTGCATTCTCTCTAGCATTTGGTGTTATCACTATTTTAAATTTTAGCCATTTGATAGGTGTGTAGTGATATCTCATTCTCACTGTGGGGTGGTTTTTTTTTGGCTATGCCTCGTGGCTTGTGGGATCTCAGTTCCCTGACCAGGGATTGAACCGGGGCCCTCGGCAGTGGAAGGGTGGAGTCCTACCCACTGGACCACCAAGGAATTCCCTCTGATTGTGGGTTTTGTTTTTTTTTTAATGAAGATGTTTACAATAGTTTATTTTAGGTTATTTCCAATTTTTCACCAGTTTAAAAAATTGACCAACTCAATGAAACCTTGTGAATACAATGTTCTCATTGTGGTTTTCATTTTTTTTAATGGCTTTTAATACTGAACATCTTTCATGTGGTTATCTGCCATACTTATATCCTCTTCGATAAAATGTCTCTTCATATCCTTTGTCCATTTTCTAATTGGATTGTTTATTTTTTTAATGTTGAGTTTTGAGAATTCTTTTTATATTCTAGATGCAAGTCCTCTGTCAGAAATATTTTTCCAAATATTTTCTCCCAGTATATAGCTTATCTTGTTTTTTTCTTTTTTTAAAATTAATTAATTAATTAACTAATTTACGGCTGCACTGGGTCTCTGCTGCTGCACGCGGGCTTTCTCTAGTTCCAGCGAGCAGGAGCTACTCTTGCGGTGTGCGGGCTTCTCATTGTGGTGGCTTCTCTTGTTGTGGAGCACGGGCTCTAGGCACGCAGGCTTCAGTAGCTGTGACACGTGGGCTCAGTAGTTGTGGCTCACAGGCTCTAGAGCGCAGGTTCAGTAGTTGTGGTGCATGGGCTTAGCTGCTCCGCGGCATGCGGGATCTTCCTGGACCAGGGCTCGAACCTGTGTCCCCTGCATTAGCAGGCAGATTCTTAACCAATGCATCACCAGGGAAGCCTTATAGCTTGTTTTTTTTCATCCTCTTACCAGTGTCTTTCACAGAGCAAAAGCTTTTTTTTTTTTTTTTGCAGTACGTGGGCCTCTCACCATTGTGGCCTCTCCCGTTGCGGAGCACAGGCTCCGGACGCGCAGGCTCAGCGGCCATGGCTCACGGGCCTAGCTGCTCCGCAGCATGTGGGACCTTCCCAGACCGGGGCACGAACCCGCGTCCCCTGCATCGGCAGGCGGACTCTCAACCACTGCGCCACCAGGGATGCCCCAAGCTTTTGATTTTGATGTGGGTAATTTATTAATTTTTTTCCATAGGTCATATTTTTGTTGTCAAATCTGAAAATCTTCTGCCTAGCTTGAGGATATGAAGATTTTCTCCTATTTTTTTCCTAAAAGTTTTAGTTTTGCATTTTACATTTAAACCTGTGATCCACATTGAATTAATTTTTGTGTAGGATGTGAGGTTTAGGTCAAAGTTCATTTACTTGCCTATGGTTGTCCAATTGTTATAGCATTATTTGTTGAAAAGGCTATCCTTCTTCCACTGAATTGACTGCATCTCTGTCAAAAAACAGTTGGATGTTTTTATGTGGTTCTATTTCTGGGTTCTTTATTCTGTTCCATTGATCTATGTGTCTATCTCTCCAACAATAACCACAATGTCTTGATTACCATAGCTAAATAGGAAGTATTATTAATATTTCATATAGCAATTCTTCCCACTTTATTCCTCTTTTCAAAACTGTTATAGCTAATCTAGAATCTTTGCTTTTTATATAAATATTAGAATCAGCTTGTCATTGTCTAAAAAGAACCTTGCTTTTTACAAAAAACTTTATTTTTTTATACAGCAGGCTCTTATTAGTCATCAATTTTATACACATCAGTGTATACATGTCAATCCCAATTGCCCAATTCATCACCCCCCCACCCCGCGGCTTTCCCCCCTTGGTGTCCTTACGTTTGTTCTCTACATCTGTGTCTCAATTTCTGCCCTGCAAACCGGTTCATCTGTACCATTTTTCTAGGTTCCACATATATGCATTAATATACGATATTTGTTTTTCTCTTTCTGACTAACTTAGCTCTGTATGACAGTCTCTAGATCCATCCACGTCTCTACAAATGACCCAATTTCATTTTTTTAATGGCTGAGTAATATTCCATTGTATATATGTAACACAACTTCTTTATCCAGTCATCTGTCAATGGGCATTTAGGTTGCTTCCATGACCTGGCTATTGTAAATAGTGCTGCAATGAACATTGGGGTGCATGTGTCTTTTTGAATTGTGGTTTTCTCTGGGTATATGCCCAGTAGTGGGATTGCTGGATCATATGGTAATTCTATTTTTAGTTTTTTAAGGAACCTCCATACTGTTCTCCATAGTGGCTGTATCAGTTTACATTCCCACCAACAGTGCAAGAGGAGGTTCCCTTTTCTGCACACCCTCTCCAGCATTTGTTGTTTGTAGATTTTCGGATGATGCCCATTCTAACTGGTGTGAGGTGATACCTCATGGTAGTTTTGATTTGCATTTCTCTAATAATTAGTGATGCTGAGCAGCTTTTCATGTGCTTCTTGGCCATCTGTATGTCTTCTTTGGAGAAATGTCTATTTAGGTCTTCTGCCCATTTTTGGATTGGGTTGATTGTTTTTTTAATATTGAGCTGCATGAGCTGTTTATATATTTTGGACATTAATCCTTTGTCCGTTGATTCGTTTGCAAATATTTTCTCCCATTCTGAGGGTTGTCTTTTCGTCTTGTTTATGGTTTCCTTTGCTGTACAAAAGCTTTTAAGTTTCATTAGGTCCCATTTGTTTATTTTTGTTTTTATTTCAATTACTCTAGGAGGTGGATCAAAAAAGATCTTGCTGTGATTTATGTCAAAGAGTGTTCTGCATATGTTTTCCTCTAAGAGTTTTATAGTGTCTGGTCTTACATTTAGGTCTCTAATCCATTTTGGTTTTATTTTTGTGTATGGTGTTAGGGAGTGTTCTAATTTCATTCTTTTACATGTAGCTGTCCAGTTTTCCCAGCACCACTTATTGAAGAGACTGTCTTTTCTCCATTGTATATCCTTGCCTCCTTTGTCATAGATTAGTTGACCATAGGTGCATGGGTTTACCTCTGGGCTTTCGATCTTGTTCCATTGATCTATGTTTCTGTTTTTGTGCCAGTACCATATTGTCTTGATTACTGTAGGTTTGTATTATAGTCTGAAGTCAGGGAGTCTGATTCCTCCAGCTCCATTTTTTTCCCTCAAGACTGCTTTGGGTATTCTGGGTCTTTTGTGTCTCCATACAAATTTTAAGATTTTTTGTTCTAGTTCCGTAAAAAATGTCACTGGTAATTTGATAGGGATTGCATTGAATCTGTAGATTGCTTTCAGTAGTATAGTCATTTTCACAATATTGATTCTTCCAATCCAAGAACATGGTATATCTCTCCATCTGTTGGTATCATTTTTAATTTCTTTCATCAGTGTCTTACAGTTTTCTGCATACAGGTCTTTTGTCTCCCTAGGTAGGTTTATTCCTAGGTATTTTATTCTTTTTGTTGCAATGGTAAATGGGAGTGTTTCCTTAATTTCTCTTTCAGATTTTTCTCATTAGTGTATAGGAATGCAAGAGATTTCTGTGCATTAATTTTGTATCCTGCTACTTTACCAAATTCATTGATTACCTCTAGTAGTTTTCTGGTGGCATCTTTAGGATTTTCTATTTACAGTATCATGTCATATGCAAACAGTGACAGTTTTACTTCTTCTTTTCCAATTTAGTATTCCTTTTTCTTCTCTGATTGCCGTGGCTAGGACTTCCAAAACTATGTTGAATAACAGCAGTGAGAGTGGACATCCTTGTCTTGTTCCTGATCTTAGAGGAAATGCTTTCAGTTTTTCACCATTGAGAATGATGTTTGCTGTGGGTTTTTCATATATGGCCTTTACTATGTTGAGGTAGGTTCCCTCTATGCCCACTTTGTGGAGAGTTTTTACCATATATCGGTGTTGAATTTTGTCAAAAGCTTTTTCTGCATCTATTGAGATGATCGTAAGGTTTTTATTCTTCAATTTGTTAATATGGTGTATCACATTGATTGATTTGCATATATTGAAGAATCCTTGCATCCCTGGCATAAATCCCACTTGGTCACGGTGTATGATCCTTTTAATGTGTTGTTGGATTCTGTTTGCTAGTATTTTGTTGAGAATTTTTGCATCTATATTCATCAGTGATATTGGTCTGTAATTTTCTCTTTTTGTAGTATCTTTGTCTGGTTTTGGTATCAGGGTGATGGTGGCCTCATAGAATGAGTTTGGGAGTGTTCCTTCCTCTGCAATTTTTTGGAAGAGTTTGAGAAGGATGGGTTTTAGCTCTTCTCTAAATGTTTGATAGAATTCACCTGTGAAGCCATCCGGTCCTGGACTTCTCTTTGTTGGAAAATTTTTTATCACAGTTTCAATTTCATTACTTGTGATTGGTCTGTTCATATTTTCTATTTCTTCCTGCTTCAGTCTTGGAAGGTTATACCTTTCTAAGAATTTGTCTATTTATTCCAGGTTGTCCATTTTATTGGCATAGAGTTGCTGGCAGTAGTCTCTTAGGATGCTTTGTATTTCTGCGTGTCTGTTGTAACTTCTCCTTTTTCATTTCTAATTTTACTGATCTGAGTCCTCTCCCTCTTTTTCTTGATGAGTCTTGCTAATGGTTTATCAATTTTGTTTATCTTCTCAAAGAACCAGTTTTTAGTTTTACTGATCTTTGCTATTGTTTTCTTTCTTTCTATTTCATTTATTTCTGCTCTGATCTTTATGATTTCTTTCCTTCTGCTAACTTTGGGTTTTGTTTGTTCTTCTTTCTCTAGTTCCTTTAGGTGTAAGGCTAGATTGTTTATTTGAGATTTTTCTTGTTTCTTGAGGTTGGCTTGTATAGCTATAAACTTCCCTCTTAGAACTGCTTTTGCTGCATCCCATAGGTTTTGGATTGTCGTGCTTTCATTGTCATTTGTCTCTAGGTAGTTTTTGACTTCCTGTTTGATTTCTTCAGTGATCTCGTGGTTATTTAGTAACGTAGTGTTTAGCCTCCATGTGTTTGTGTTTTTTACGTTTTTTTCCCCTGTAATTCATTTCTAATCTCATAGTGTTGTGGTCAGAAAAGATGCTTGATATGATTTCAATTTTCTTAAATTTACTGAGGCTTGATTTGTGACCCAAGATATGATCTACCCTGGAGAATGTTCCGTGTGCACTTGAGAAGAAAGTTTAATCTGTTGTTTTTGGATGGAATGTCCTATAAATATCAATTAAATCTATCTGGTCTATTGTGTCATTTAAAGCTTCTGTTTATTTATTTTCATTTTGGATGATCTGTCCATTTGTGTAAGTGAGGTGTTAAAGTCCCCCACTATTATTGCGTTACTGTCCATTTCCTCTTTTACAGCTGTTAGCAGTTGCCTTATGTATTGAGGTGCTCCTATGCTGGGTGCATATATATTTATAATTGTTATATCTTCTTCTTGGATTGATCCCTTGATCATTATGTAGTGTCCTTCCTTGTGTCTTGTAACATTCGTTAAAGTCTATTTTATCTGATATGAGTATTGCTACTCCAGCTTTCTTTTGATTTCCATTGGCATGGAATATCTTTTTCCATCCCCTCACTTTCAGTCTGTATGTGTCCCTAGGTCTGAAGTGGGTCTCTTGTAGACAGCATATATATGGGTCTTACTTTTGTATCCATTCAGCAAGGCTGTGTCTTTTGGTTGGAGCATCTAATCCATTCACGTTTAAGGTAATTATCAATATGTATGTTCCTATTACCATTTTCTTAATTGCGTTGGGTTTGTTTTTGTAGGTCCTTTTCTTCTCTTGTGTTTCCCACTTAGAGAAGTTCCTTTAGCATTTGTTGTAGAGCTCGTTTGGTAGTGCTGAATTCTCTTAGCTTTTGCTTGTCTTTAAAGCTTTTGATTTCTCCATCGAATCTGAATGAGATCCTTGCTGGGTAGAGTAATCTTGGTTGTAGGTTCTTCCCTTTCATCACTTTAAGTATATATGCCACTCTCTTCTGGCTTGTAGAGTTTCTGCTGAGAAATCAGCTGTTAATCTTATGGGAGTTCCCTTGTATGTTATTTGTTGTTTTTCCCTTGCTGCTTTCAATAATTTCTCTTTGTCTTTAATTTTTGTCAATTTGATTACTACGTGTCTCAGTGTGTTTCTCCTTGGGTTTATCCTGTATGGGACTCATTGCGCTTCCTGGACTTGGGTGGCTATTTCCTTTCCCATGTTAAGGAACGTTTCAACTATAATCTCTTCAAATATTTTCTCTGGTCCTTTCTCTCTCTCTTTTCCTTCTGGCACCCCTATAATGTGAATGTTGTTGAGTTTAATGTTGTCCCAGAGGTCTCTTAGGCTGTCTTCATTCCTTTTCATTCTTTTTTCTTTATTTTGTTCTGCAGCAGTGAATTCCACCATTCTGTCTTCCAGGTCACTTATCTGCTCTTCTGCCTCAGTTATTCTGCTATTGATTCCTTCTAGTCTAGTTTTCATTTCAGTTATTGTATTGTTCATCTCTGTTTGTTTGTTCTTTAATTTTTTTAGGTCTTTGTTAAACATTTCTTGCATCTTCTCGATCTTTGCCTCCATTCTTTTTCCGAGGTCCTGGATCATCTTCACTATCATTATTCTGAATTCATTTTCTTGAAGGTTGCCTATCTCCATTTCATTTAGTTGTTTTTCTGGGGTTTTATCTTGTTCCTTCATCTGGTACATAGCCCTCTGCCTTTTCATCTTGTCTATCTTTCTGTGAATGTGGTTTTTGTTCCACAGGCTGCAGGATTGTAGTTCTTCTTGCTTTTGCTGTCTGCCCTCTGGTCTGTTTTTTTAAAGTTTAAAAAATTGGGGCAAATATATATTAAGATAAAATTTACCATTTTAACCATTTTTAAGTATATGATTCAATACACTTAAGCACAGATGCTGCCAAGATAAGAGGACAGTGTGAACAACTTTGTGTCAATGCATTTGAAAACATATGAAATAAATTAACATCTAGAAAAAATTATCTTAAGTAATGCAAACAGAGAGAGAATATCCAAAACATCCCGTAACTATTAAAGAAGTTGAATCAGCAATTAAAAAAGAAAAGAAAACTCCACAAATAAAACACCAGAATCAAATGATTTTACAACAGGGATCTATCAAGTATGCAAGGTTCATATATTCATATAATTCTAATCTTATATAACGTCTTTCAGAAGTGAGAAAGAGAGATAACTCCTCAATTTATAAATAAAGGTTAGTTTAACTTTGATATAAAAACCATAACAAAGACAGGAAAGGAAAATTACCAGACTTTCTCACTCATGAGATAGATACAAAATTCTAACCAATATATTAGAAACTGAGTCCAGCAACAGATAAAGTAAAAAATCATATATCATGCCAAGTCAGGTTTATTCCAGGAATGCAAATAATTTCCAGGGTCCTGGCTTATGCAATAGGACAAATGGTGGTGCCATTCACTAGAAAGGAAGCAGAGGGTTTGGGGCTAAGATCACAAGAATAACTAACTCCCTGAGTACAGGGAGCCTGTGAATGTCCAGGTAGAGATGCCTAGGCAGCAACTAAGAACACTGGTCTGGAGTTCAAGTGTAAGCAGGGCTGAAGACAGAGTACTGAGAATCAAAAGTACAGAAGTAGTACAATAAGTCTTACAAGTGGGATAAAGACAGAGGAGAACCATGGCCTGAATCTCAGACAACCTCAGTGTTTAAGGAAGAAGATTCCTTAAAAAGACAGGCTAGAGAATCAGGGAAAGGACCAGGAAGGCAGGAAAGATGCTGACTCAAATCATGCAATGAGAAGGAGAAGGGGACTAAAGAATTCAGTCACTGGAGTCCACCGTGGCAGTCAGCTTCAGGATGTGGTGAAGGAGGAAGGTAGACTGTTGCGGGCTGATGGGTGAATGGATAAGAGGAAACAAACAGGGAGTGTGGTCAATGCGTACAAGAAGGCTAGCTGGGAAGGGAAGCAGAGAGTGTGCAAGAACAAAGGAAGAAGCAGATTAGAGGATAAACAAATCTGTGGACCATCTAAATAGAAAAAGAGGGTGGTGAGAAAAAAATACAACACAGAGCCTGTCCTCCACATTCCAGAAAGGAAAAGAGTGACTGACTGTTCTTTAGTTACAGTCCCAAGGCATGAACACATACCCACCAGAACAAGATTTCAAGCCCATCCCAAATGATCAGTGGCGACTTGCTTCACTTGATCACACTACTGAAAGTTGGCAAGCAGCCAGAGCCCCAGTCTAGTGACCACGTTTCCACGGCTAAAGGTGAATCAGTCGTTCCTAAGTCCACCCTTAGACACAGATGTAGAGAACAAACGTATGGACACCAAGGGGGGGAAAAGGGTGGTGGTGGTGGTGGGATGAATTGGGAGATTGGGATTGACATATATACACTAATATGTATAAAATAGATAACTAATAAGAACCTGCTGTATAAAAAATAAATTCAATTAAACAAATAAACAAAAGTCCACCCTTCCCGGAACTCCACACCTTTACCCAAAATGAAGGGGGTTAAAGCAGAAAGTACTGAGGCAAGGCCTCAAAGACATAGTGACAGATGATTATAAAGAGCATAAATGGGGCCATGGGTCAAGCCTGGATAAGAGGGAGTGCACTGGTCCCCTGGGAACAGAGAAAAGGGGCAGGTTGATAGCAGCAGTGGCTGCAGCAGGCAACATGAACCCTTAGACCTACCCTTTCAGGTCACATGTACAAAGAATCTGAGTCATGGAGAGCCTACAGGAATTGTACAAGAGCAAGCCAGGGCTCAAACCTGCATCTGTCTGACTATAAGGCCTAAACCCTTAAGGTGACCTTATACTGTCCTCCACTGTGTCCCCATTACCCTCCATCCTATGCTCCTTTAAGACCTGATAGCATTTTGGGGATCTTCTCATATGGCACTTTCCATACGCCAGCTTTCACTGGTTATGTGTGTTTGCTTCATTTATATGCACCTTACTCATTCCAGAATTGAAGCTCTTTGTGTAGCTCTAGAGGCTTTTTAGTGACAAGTCCTTAATGAAGAAATAAATACAGTTGTAATTACCAAATCTGTTATATATCACTTGCTTTCAAAAGTGCTTACAGGGACTTCCCTGGTGGCACAGTGGTTAAGAATCCACCTGCCAATGCAGGGGACACGGGTTCGATCCCTGGTCCAGGAAGATCCCACATGCCGCGGAGCAACAACTACATGCGCCACAACTACTGAGCCTGTGCTCTAGAGCCCACAAGCCACAACTACTGAGTCCACGTGCCACAATTACTGAAGCCCACGCACCTAGACCCTGTGCCCCGGAACGAGAAGCCACTTCAGTGAGAAGCACCGCAACAAAGAGTAGCCCCCGCTCGCTGCAACTAGAGAAAGCCCGTGTGCAGCAACAAATACCCAACTCAGCCAAAAATAAATAAATAAAAATAAATTTATTTAAAAAGTGCTTATAAATTTCCTTCATAAGTGATTTAAGGCAGCCCCACTACAATCTTCTTTTATGGTATGTGCTCAGCACTCCTTTACCACAGATATTACAAAGGCAAAACAATATTAATATTGTACATTTCGTTTACCGCAAGTTACAGATTAGTGAATTTAGTTTCACTACAGACATTTCACCATCTTTGCAAGTATGAGACTAAAAAGCACTTCTTACCTGAATTTTGATGGGCCAGGTGAAATTACTGACATAAACAAAGAAAGTGATATTTGGGTGGTTGCGAAAATCAAACTTCTCATTAGAGAAACTATCTTTGTACTCCTTAATGTTTGTTTTTGAAACAACAGGCATCTCTTCTCCAGCCTGGGTTCCAGCTGTTAGGAAGAAAAGAATGAAATAAAGAGACTTTTTAGGGGACCGAATCTGCCCTCACTAATAATAATGATAATAGCATTTATTAAACACTATGTTCCAGAAACGGCCTTTAAGAGCTCGATCTCATTTAATTGTGACAACTATTATCCTCATTTACACATCAGAAAACTCAGGTTCAGGAAAAATAAGTAACTTGGCTCAGGTCACATAGCCAGGAAGTAGAGTTGGGATTTGAAGCTGGGAGGGCTGATACACAAGCCTATGCCCTTAACCCAGATGACTTTACCAGGATCCCCTACAACTCCTCCCACAGAAACAGGCTACATGTGGCTTTGAAAATCCAGATACCACTAGAATCCTATTAACAAGCAATGGCATTCATTCTGCCCACAACACTTCACTTGCTTTGCACTGCCCCCTTAAAGCTGTTTGGCAGTGCTCTAGATCCCCCATACCAGGGACACGGATTCAGCCCTCACTTTTTAACTAGCAGTGACCGCAAGTCTCAACAGCAGCAGGGAGGAAGGAGCTCTAGGGGTCACTCAGTCCCTTCTGCTACCAGCTACAACTGACTCTAAATCCCTCCAATCTGATATAAACCTATCCTATTCCCAGGCAGTCCTTCAACATTCCACATTGTCCCTCAGCCAGGAATTCTAGTGTTTATAAAGATTCATGAAATAGGCTTTTCCCATGTCTGAGTTAAATCCTGTGACTGAAGCCAGATTGGCTGGTCCTCATTGAGACTGTCATTGTAAATCAATCACATACTCAGGGATGCTACCTTTCTCCAAACAAAGGCTTTGATAATTCAGACTTTTTCTTAAAGACCTCTCCTCACTGCAAGTTTCTGAACCTTTTCTGAATTCTACACAATCTTTTAAGATATGATGAACACAAAGTGATGTGCAAAGTAATGTTTTTATTTTGTTTCAGTCTAACTGATTGTGTTTTGACCAAAAAACAGTATTGTGATAGTAATAATGATGATGAAACATAATTACCATTTGATGAGAATATCCCATGTTTCTAGCACTTACACTGAGTACTTCATTTATTATCTCATTTAATTCTCAGAACATTCTACACGGCTGTTTTTATTATCCCATTTCATACCTGCGGAAACTGGCTCAGAAAACAAGTAACAGGGAGAATTCAAATCTAGGTCTGCTGAGCTACATTCTTAACCACTACATCAGGGCCACCCTTTCTTTCTTTA
Source organism: Leucopleurus acutus (assembly GCF_964270905.1). NCBI lineage: Eukaryota > Metazoa > Chordata > Mammalia > Artiodactyla > Delphinidae > Leucopleurus > Leucopleurus acutus. Next base: position 57,733,164 of record NC_139158.1, read on the forward strand.
GATTTTCTGCTCAGAGGATCTTTAGTAAATCACTGTAAGATAAACAAGACAGCAAAAGCTGTGCTCTTAGAGTTTTATTTAATTCCCAAAGTACATTTTCCCCTGTACCTACTAAAATCTCATTCTATTAAAAATGTTTCCTTTTCTTGAAACTGAGTCAATTGCATTTTTCACTTCTGAAGCATGGATGGAGATGATGATGGCAGCACCACAGCAGAGGCTGCAGCAATGGTATTAATGGTGGTAGTAGGGCAGGGGTCGTGAGCATGTACTGATCTTGATACCATGGCAGGCACTGACAGGTATAGCCAAATTTAATCTACAGTATAAGTATTATTACCTTCTCTTTAAGATGAATAACCCTAAGGGTCTAGAGATAGATTTTAGAAACTTGCTCAAGGTCTTCCAGCTAATAAGTGGCAAAAGTGGGTTTCAAACCCATCTGTCTGTCTCCAGAGCCCCTTTTCTCAACTCTTTCTCAATCAATTATCTCCACTCGGAAGGTCTTCTCTAGGTATGTCTTTACCTGAGAAGCTGGCAGCCCAGGTGATGTTGAGGTTGAAGTTTTTGGAGGCATTGATGAACATGTCCAAATCCCTATTTTGCTAATGAGATGTACAAATAATTAGAAAATGAATTACTGTAACAGTTTCCTGATTTTAAAAGAAAGCAGTAGTTAAATTTTACTACTCTCAACTTTCTTAATTACAAAAAGATACTTTAATGTCTTAAGAGAAACTCATGCTTATAGAACAGCAAAATTTCTAAGCTTAACATAAGCAATATACCCCAAACAAATTTCATTTCCCTCCCATAAAAGTATATGGGATTTAGGGACTTCCCTGGTGGCACACTGGTTAAGACTTTGTGCTCCCAATGCAGGGGCCCCGTGTCTGATCCCTGGTCAGGGAACTAGATCCTACATGCATGCCGCAACTAAGAGTTCTCATGCCACAACTAAGGAGCCCGCCTGCCATAACCAAGACCCAGTGCAACCAAATAAATAAATTAGTTGAATTAAAAAAAAAGTATATGGGATTTAATGCTTTATCAAATGCCTAACTCCATGAAAAAGTATCTTTTAAAAAGACCCTCACCAGAGCACAGTGACCTACATCCCGTGACCTATGTTAGGGAATCAGCCTCTTAAGGATCCTCTGGGCAGCCCTGTCCAAATGTCTGAAGAGTAAAACACTTGGTCAAGTGTCTCAATTTATATTAACTTATAAATCAAACCTATGTACTTCTGAACCCATAGATTATATACAGTGTAAAGTTCTCCAAAATGGAAGTGGTTTTTTTTTTTTTTGTTTGTTTGTTTGTTTGTTTGCAGTACACGGGCCTCTTACTGTTGTGGCCTCTCCCATCATGGAGCACAGGCTCCGGACGCGCAGGCTCAGCGGCCATGGCTCATGGGCCCAGCCGCTCTGCGGCATGTGGGATCTTCCCGGACCGGGGCACAAACCCCTGCATTGGCAGGTGGACTCTCAACCACTGCACCACCAGGGAAGCCCAATGGAAGTGGTTTTTAAGGAATAGCACATAAAGCTGAAATAAACTAAATTTAAAAACTTTAAATTGTCTTCATCCATGATTAAGAACATTTTTCTCTCACTAAAAATATTATTTCAAGAGAAATATGACAGAATATGTCTTATTACCTTTGAAAACTTTGTATACCACTTAGAGATACAGCAGTTTGAAGAGCTAGTTTAATTTATTGTGACTCTCGGTTTTAATGACTGAAAAAGGTATCTCTGAGGAATGTGTTGGGCCAGCTGGAAGAAGAGCACTGTCAGTAGTGTTGGGTAAATCATGATACTAATTTTTAGTTTTCCCTGAAATTTGGCTAATAAATCTCTTTCTTGGGGTCAAAAAATTGTTTTTCCAAATGAGTCAGATGTTGCATTTTATATTTTTGAATCCAATCCTGCTGAAATTCTTCACATTGAAAGATTTTTAAAACAGGTTAGAAAATTAAGATTTTAAAGAGCATTCTTTTGATAGTTTTTACAGCACAAAAATTACAACAATAGAAGCATTTCCAAACAGCTATTTCCAAAACGTGATCTCCAAACCAGAAGTTTCTCTCATAAAGCAGTTACCTTCTCATTTATTGATAAGGCCTCACCATCCTCTTAAAGGGACAGCTCAAGTGTTTATTTATTTATTGAGCTGCATCACGGCACGTGGGATCTTAGTTCCCTGATCAAGGATCGAACCCGTGCCCCCTGCAGTGGAAGCATGGAGTCCTAAACACTGGACCGCCAGGGAATTCCCTATTTTTTAATGTTTGCTGGTAGCACATTACTAGCAATTACTTCTTTCCCTGGAAAGGATTAATAACCTTGAAATCTTGATGCTTTTGTAAAAGACAGGACACATACATTGTGTAACTATTAAATATTCTGTCATAAGAGAAACAAGGCAGTAAATAAATTTCATGTGTGGTACTTTTGCTATAGCCTTATCCTAAAAAATTTAAAAAAAATTCTGGTCAGTACAGCCACTGAAATGATATACCAACACAATTTTTCCACAAAACATTTTCATTGAAAGTCATTTATTATTTTTACTTAAAAAGCTATTCACTCATGAGAATGTATCTTCTCTAGTACATCTCTTCTTAATTTTATCATTGAAGTGGAATACAAAAAACAAATCTTACTTTCATTTAATTGTGAATATCCCACACTGGACTTCATTTTACTACTGATTTATTATTTCTTAAATTTAGCAGTGCTTGTTGATAACATCTGTTATCAAAGGAATGCACTTTGGCTTATTATCATATTGTTTTCCATGTATTATTTGTTACATTTATTGTAATTTTTGTTTTGTTTTGTTTTTTTGCGGTATGCGGGCCTCTCACTGTTGTGGCCTCTCCCGTTGCGGAGCACAGGCTCCGGATGCGCAGGCTCAGCAGCCATGGCTCATAGGCCCAGCCGCTCCGCGGCATGTAGGATCTTCCCAGACCGGGACACGAACCCGTGTCCCCTGCATTGGCAGGCGGACTCTCAACCACTGCGCCATCAGGGAAGCCCCATTCATTGTATTTTTGTAATGGTAAATGGCTTTGTGTATGTTGATGAGAAATAAGAAACCTCCAAGGAGGCCCCTAAATAATTTACCATTAGGTTTAGTAAAATTTCATTATGTACCAGAGTAGGTATTAAATGACTTTATGTTTCACTGAAGAAATCATATAGGTGCGTGTTCATATTCTAGATGCTTTACTTTTAAATGTCATACTGTGTTGGCTCCCTTTTACCTCTAGGTAATACCTTATGGCAGGTTGGGGTTTACCATTAACAACAGTAGATATAAAAATACATTTCAAATAGTTACCTTAGTAATTTCAATTATTTCTGGCTTACTTCTTCACTGTTTTTACCTCCTAATGAGGATAGGAACTCATTCTAGGAGCATAAATGTCACCTCTGTCTTGCATCACTGGTATTAATTTCCATTCTGAGAGAGTAAATCTCGGTTCTGACACTGCCCCCCTAACAGGGAAGTTCCCCTTGCAGTCTCCTTTCCTTTCCTGTATGGGGCTGTGATGGGCTGATGGGCAAACCAAGTATGTGTGGAGTCAGTGTCACTCTGTATATCAGATCATGGTAAATCTTAACAACATGGGGCTTCCCTGGTGGCGCAGTGGTTGAGAGTCCGCCTGCCGATGCAGGGGACACGGGTTTGTGCCCCAGTCCGGGAAGATCCCATATGCCGCGGAGCGGCTAGGCCCGTGAGCCATGGCCGCTGAGCCTGCCCGTCTGGAGCCTGTGCTCTGCAACAGGAGAGGCCATAACAGTGAGAGGCCTGCATACTGCAAAAAAAGAAAAAAAAATCTTAACAACATGGTAAATCTTACCTTTTAAATACAAAGGAGATAAATGTAGATTCTAACATTTCTTTCCTGTACCTCTAAACATCATCCTGTGGACTCCACTTCTGGAGACCGCTGCTAAGGCAGTGCTTCTATCCATAGTGACCAAGAAAAAGTTCCACACAAATTCAAAACAAAGTAAGAAGACTTTTAAATCTTACTTCATCAGGTGTAGCCACAAAATTGATGGCTGTGTAATAGCGGTCATCTTCCTGGGATAGGCTAAAGGTGAACTGATAGTCAATAAGAAGAGTATCTATGGAAAGAAAGAAATGTGTATTTAACAACTGAAACAAAACAAAACAAAATAGGTCTCTAGAGATACAGATTGATTTTCTCATAAACATTCAACAGCCAGGAAAGCACTTTTGGCAAAGTCTGTGGGTAATGTCATTTTGTTTGAGTTAACACCAAAACCTCCTTGTATCATCACCCTGGTTGAGATTTTAGGCTCCAAGCTAACTTACCTAGAAATATTAATTGAGCATCTATTTATGCTTAAGGATACAAAGCTATAAATTAATGGTATAAAAGAAACCAAGACTCCAAGTAAAAATGGTTGATTTCAGGTTTGGGGCAAGGAATATGTGCCTCAGTTATCTTATTCTAGAAAGCAAGAAAGCATTCAAAGACTAATGTAATGTAGCAAAAGAACATAGCTTGAAAAAGAGCCTACTGGCTAAAGATGGTATAATTTAATTCTAAGAAGTACTGTACAATTCAACAACCCGATTTAAAAATGGGCAAAGACTTGAATAGATAGTTCTCCAAAGAAGATATACAAATGGCCAATAAGCACATGAAAAGGTGCTCAACATCAATGATCATTAGGGAAATACAAATCAAAACCACAATGAGATAACACATCACCTGTAGTAGGATGGCTACCACCGAAAAAAGTGTTGGTGAGGATGTGGAGAAATTGGAACCCTTGTGCACTGCTGGTGGGAATGGTGCAGCTGCTGTGAAAAACAGTATGGCAGTTCCTCAAAAAATTAAAATAGAATTACCAAATGATCCAGCAATTCCACTTCTGAGTATATACCAAAAGAACTGAGAGTAGGATCCTGAAGGGCTATTTGTACAACCATGTTCATAGCAGCCAAAGAGATCATAGCCCAATGGTGGAAGCAAACCAAGTGTCCATCAACAGACGAATGGATAAACAAAATATGGTATATACATTCAATGGAGTATCACTCAGTCTTAAAGAGAAAGGAAATTGTGACACATGCTACAACATGAATGAACCTTGAGGACATTATGCTAAATGAAATAAATGAATCACAAAAAGACAAATACTATATATTTCCACTTATATGAAGTACCTAGAATAGTCAAATTCATATAGACAAAGTAGAATGGTGGTTGTTAGAGGGTAGGGGAAGAGGGAAATGGGGAGTTGTTGGTAAGTTTATTTTTAACTGTTCAAAAAACTGCCAAATGATTTTCCAAAGTGGAAAACCATTTTATATTCCCACAAAAAATTTAAAAGGGTTTCACTTTCTCCACATCATTGCTAAAACTTGGTATTGGCTTTTATTTTTCAAGATAGAGAAATATAAGGTACCAGATTACAAAAAATTAATTGATATGGTTTCAGGTTTCACATTATAAACTAACCTTTCTTTTTTTGGCTGTACGTGGGCCTCTCACTGTTGTGGCCTCTCCCGTTGTGGAGCACAGGCTCTGGACGCGCAGGCCCAGCCGCTCCGCGGCATGTGGGATCTTCCCGGACCGGGCCACGAACCCGTGTCCCCTGCATCGGCAGGCGGACTCTCAACCACTGCGCCACCAGGGAAGCCCTAAACTAACCTTTAAGATATGACCAGTTGCCTGGCTTTGATATGGTATCAAAAGATAATACCCAGTTACCTGAAAAGGTTATTAAAACACTCCATCCATTTCTAACTATATGTCTGGTGGGGCCAGGTTTTTTTTGTGTGTACTTTAACCAAAGAGACATAGTGCAACAGATTGAATGCAGAAGCATATATGAGAATCCAGTTGTCTTTTATTAAGCCACTGTATTGGCTTTTGATTCTAGTCATTCTAGGGGTGTATCTCACTGTGTGTTTGGTTTTTTTTTTTGGCTGCGTTGGGTCTTTGTTGCTGCGTGCGGGCTTTCTCTAGTTGTGGCTAGCGGGGGCTACTCTTCGTTGCGGTGCATGGGCTTCTCATTGCAGTGGCTTCTTTTGTTGCAGAGCACGGGCTCTAGGCAGGCGGGCTTCAGTAGCTGTGTTGCGTGAGCTCAGTAGTTGTGGCTCACGGGCTCTAGAGCACAGGCTCAGTAGTTGTGGCACATGGCCTTAGCTGCTCAGCGGCATGTAGGATCTTCCCGGACGAGGGCTCGAACCCGTGTCCCCTGCATTGGCAGGTGGATTCTTAACTGCTGCGCCACCAGGAAAGCCCCCTCATTGTGTGTTTTTTTTTTAATTTATTTAATTTATTTACTTTTGGCTGCATTGGGTCTTCGTTGCTGTGCGTGGGCTCTCTCCAGTTGCAGTGAGCGGGGGCCACTCTCCGTTGCAGTGCACGGGCCTCTCGTTGCGGTGGCCTCTCCCGTTGCAGAGCACGGGCTCCAGGAGCGCGGGCCTCAGTAGTTGTGACACGCGGGCTCAGTAGTTGTGGCTCGTTGGGCTCCAGAGCGCAGGCTCAGCAGTTGTGGCGCATGGGCCTAGTTGCTCCGCGGCATGTGGGATCTTCCTGGACCAGGGCTCGAACCCATGTCCCCTGCGTTGGCAGGCGGACTCTCAACCACTGCGCCACCAGGGAAGCCCCCTCATTGTGGTTTTAATACACATATCCCAAATGTCTAATAATGTTACACATTTCTTCAAGTGCTTATTGGCAATTCGTCTATCTTCTTTGGTGAAATGTCTATTCAAATCTTTGTCTGTTTTTAACTGAAATTGTCCCCTTATCCAGTTGTAAGAGTTCTTCATATATTCTAAATATAAACTCTTAATCAAAGATACGCTTTGTAAACATTTTCCTTAGTCTGTAGCTGGTTGTTTACTTTTTTAAAAATTAATTTATTTATTTAATTTTGGCTGCGTTGGGTCTTCATTGCTGCGCGTGAGCTTTCTCTAGTTGTGGAGTGGGGCCTACTCTTCGTTGCCGTGTGTGGGCTTCTCACTGTGGTGGCTTCTCTTGTTGTGGAGCAAGGGCTCTAGGTGCGTGGGCTTCAGTAGTTGTGGCATGCAGGCTCAGCAGTTGTGGCTCGCGGGCTCTAGAGCACAGGCTCAGTAGTGGCGCATGGGCTTAGTTGCTCCATGGCATGTGGGATCTTCCCAGACCAAGGATTGAACCCGTGTTCCCTGAACTGGCAGGCAGATTCTTAACCACTGCACCACCAGGGAAGTCCCTTGTTTTTTACTTTTTAAACAGTATTTTTTAAAAACACAAGTTTTAAATTTTGATAAGTCCCAATAAATGAGTTTTTCTTTTATGAATTGTGCTTTTCGTATCACAACTAAGAACCTTCCCATATACAAGGTCATGAAGTTTTTCTCTTGTTTTTTACTAGAAAAACACATTTATAGGTTCTAGCTGGACATGAATTTTGAGTGGACATTATTTTACCCAGAAAAGCCAGTATATAATTATAACAGAATGTGAAAACAATAGCTCATTTTCCTTTGGTTCCATAATCTGACCTAGTATGTGGATTCTCCTACAGGAAGAAAATGCATTTACCCATAAGGACCTGGTCACCTTTCCAGATTTACTGTTCACTGTAAGTTAGTCACTAGATATTTTATTTTACATATTAGTTCCTAGAGAGGTGGTTAACACAAATCAGTTTCAGAGGGAATAACTTCAACTATATTTTAAGAATTCTGTTTTTGATCGATCCTAAAATATGACATACAATGACCCCAACCACATAATGGCAAATGAAATAAGGTTTCAAGAGAATATAAATTAGGAAAGCCAGAGACGTATATCTCTGTACTCTTCCCTGATATCTGCTATGGACATACTGATATAAACCATAACCAGAATTAAAGCAGCCTAAAATAGTTTACATATGTATTAAATTTAATAGACTGTAACACATCAAATTAGGCGACACTTCTATGGGTGGTTACTATATTCCTATAGCACTTATCATTCTCAAACCATGTTAAAGAAAATAATGTTTTACTGAACTACTTTGCTTCTAGACAAATGAGAACTGCAAAAACACTTACAGTAACATGTTCCTTTGAGAGGGTTTCCTTGGTATCGATTTTCTACTTCACATCTAGGGGGAAACAAAATGAAGATTATTTTCTGTTGTTACTTAAAACAGAATCAACATTCACTTTAAAATCAAGTAGATCTTTTTATATAAACTACCAGTTTTTGAGTCAGTACAATTACATTCTTCACTGTTACTCAAATCAGATGGACTAACAAGACTTTGCATTCATTTTCAATGCTGACTGCCCAGCAGTTCACACCACCACCAACTGATAAACATTTGCCAAAGCACATGAGATAAATTCAAATAAAATAAAATTTAGATCCTATTATCACGAAAAACACATGTTCACTTTTGTATGGACTAAATATTCTTCTACAAGTGCAGTTAAAACATTTTTCAAATTGACTTACCTGTGGTTAGTTGCTAATAAAGTAATTAAGTTTTTATCCATTTTGGAATGTGTGGGTGTGGATGAGACTGTGGCAAAGGCAAACTGTTTAGAAGAGATTATGCCAAAAGATGTAAATGGTGGCTAAGTGGAAGAATGGCTATCTTACATGTGTTTTTCTCCTAGGGCCATCTAGCTGTCTGTTTTTATTACTGCAATAAAATCAGAGCTGTTACTGAAAAAAAAAAAAAAAACATTTTTCATATATTCATTTTTCACTTTTCCTGGATAAATTGAACCTGTTCTTTAAATACAAGTGAGAGAAGGCTAAAAACCAAGAATCACTTAAAAAATAAAAAACCAAAAACAACCCTTGGACATGGTTCATCAGTCTGGAGAAAAAAATAAGTTCTAGTAAAAAAGAATTATTAATTTCCTCATAAATATCATCTATGAACATCAGTAAAACCCAGGCTCCCACTTTACAAAGTGATTCAGGCAGGCACAATAGCTATGAACTGTGAGGAAAGGAGGGGAAAACTTGGGTCAAGTACTTTTGCCAGATAAATAATACAAGGATGTTGTGTCTTTTTATCTAGAGTGATTATCAGCACTTGTTTATATTTAAAATTTCCTAAAGAGAAAGTCTTTCACTAGACCTACACTTCATTTCTTTGTTGTATACCATTAACTGAAGGCAGGGGTGATTAATTTTGCTCTATTACATTTTTCTATTTAAAGGAACCTAGATTTAAAAATTAAATTTAGAGCTTATTTTATGAGGTTTTCTGGTGAGGGAGAGAGAAACTGGGGAATAATCTCTCTTGTTTCAACTCACCAGGACACTAAAAACAATTACCACTAGCCTCACTATTGATAGATGGGGAAAATGAGGCTTAACACCTCATTTTAAGTGATTTGCCTCAACAGCACCCTACTCAGTGGAGGCACAGCCAGGGCTGAATCCCCACATCTGCCTGATGCTGTTTGCATCCTCATGGATGGGAACTCCAAACTCTTCCCCGAAACATGTTTGACATACTTCACCAAGGAAAATGCTAGAACAGGGAGGGTGTGTTAAAGGCAAGATGACCTCTCTACTATTAGACAACCAAAATGCCAAATAAAATACTGTCCTGGAATACCAGCTCTTCTAACTCTATCTTTTAGGAAAATCTCCTGACATGACAAAAATCAAGTCGTTACTGAAGTTAAAAGACTAATCCAAGTCAGCAAGCAAGGAACTGTCAGTGTCACTCAAACATAAAATTGTGATTTAAAGAGCCATTAAGGAATTACTGCTAAACTGACAAACTTCCCAGTACGAAGGGTGACTAAATTACACCTATCTGAAGTAGAAAGGGCAATTTCAAATCAGTCAACTTGGGGATCCCTCAGAGCCCACGGCAACAAGGCCCAGAGAAAAAAGGGTGGCTCTTGGGGTTCAGGCAGTTTCACAGCCCCTCGGCCCTCCCTGATGAGGTGTGGCCTGTGGCAGGAGTCCCGGGAGTGTGGTACTCACAGCTGGCACTCGTCCCCCTTGACACCCTTGGTGGTGCAGAAGCACTTGCCCGTGTTGGTATTGCACAGCGACGCGTGCCCATTGCACTTGCATGCTGGGGAGAAGGAAAAGGAAAGCAGGTGGTCACAACTGGCTTAAAAGATTACCACTATTAGAGACTTTCCCTAAAACAAATAACATTATCTCAACTGGATTCAACAGGAAAGGCAGGTAAAATAAATGCATTCATTTAAGGGGTACAATTCTTGTTTTTTAGCTAGTGATTTATCTCAAATAATGTCAAGGCAACAGTAAAGAAGCCAAAGTCACAGGCCAGGAGGAAAGAGAAATGTCAGTGTCTGCTGCCAATGAGGTCATCCCTCTGCAATAGACTTTGCAAACATCTTTGCAATAGACTCTGTTTTTCACTATCACCATTCTCTCATTCACTCAATAAACATTTCTGAAGCATCTCCAGTATGGCACACAGACTAAGTCCCCGTCCTCAGAGACCTCTGAGTGATGACTGCCCTCTGGGGGGAGGGTTGGTCTGGCTAAGCTCTGACTTAGCTGAGGAGACTTCTCCACAATGGCCACGCTTCTGAGGCAGGATTCCAATGGCAGGTCAGTGTTTCAGCGGCCCTCTAGGATTCACACCCTTGTCTGCCTTCTTCTTCCTTAACAGCAAATGACTCTTTTCATCTCCCTCATCTAGCCACCAACACATCTCCACCTTCTTTCATCCAACACATAGGTGTGAGCTATGACAAACTTTATACTCCAGGTGAAATAAATGAACCCTTTTGCTCAATACCTTTTCACTCTACAAACTGTTTTTCTGTGAATAAATTAAAAGTATTAGGCTGGAGATAGGTGTACTTTTAAAAGAAATCCGGTGGGGAAAAAAAATCCAAAGAAACCTATGAATAGAATAGTGCAGTGGGGAAGAAAATTTATGCTGGAGTAAGAAACACTAGCGTTCAACTCTGGGCTCTACTGAGGATGGAGAGAGGTGCAGTGTGTTAACAAAAGCAAAGGCCTAAAGTTCAGTTTGCCTGAGTTTGAATTCAGGTCCCTCCACTTAGCTCCCTTTCTAAGTCAGCCTCCTCATCCATGTGACAGGGATAATAACAGTGCCTATCCTGTAGGGTTTTGGGGAGGATTAAATGAGATAACACATGAATAAAACACAGTAAGCATTCAAAAAATCATCGCTGTTATCCATAGCTTAAGGACTATACAATTCTAAGAAGAAAACATTAAAGACTTGGTGTCACTCACAGTATTTTTAAATCATGCTTTCTATTATGGATTGCGACTCTGAAAAATAAAGCTACCTCTGAGTTCTGAACAACTGTACTCGGGCCCCACAGATGCCACAGAGGAGAATGTAATTTTTCTAAGATGAGAGCTGAAGATATGGGGACGATGGTACCCTCACAGTGGCACAACCAGGCCCAACAGCTAAAGTCACACATCCTGGATATGGTTCTCAGCATGGCCAAATCTCAGTGAGACCCTGGGCAGGCTACTTGATCCTGGGGATAATAAAAGCAGCACTGTCTCAGGTAGCTACCAGCACAATGCCTTGTATATACTCACCACTCAATAATGTCAGGTACTCTGATTTCTGTCTAATGGATGAAATCTATTCACAAAGAGTGAAAAAAGTTTTACTTAATACCTTTTAATCTGAGCAAGAAATTTTACTTAAGAGTGGTAAGAAAGGACATCAGAAGAGTAATAATAATTGCTCACATCTACCTGTTATGTCCTGCTGACTGCTTTCATTTCAACAACCACCCTACTATCCCCATTTTACAGATGAAGGAACTAAACCCCAGAGAGGTTCCACTAGGACACTAACTCTCTTCTGGATGCTCTGGGGTCAGATTCTCAAGAACCATGCTAAGGAGTTTGGAGGTGGGATGTGACGAGTAGGTAGAGATTTTCCTTTCTTATTTATTTTCCTACTCAGACCTGATGGGTCTTTCCACTATAAACTAGAACAAACCAAAAAGTAGTTTATTGGTATCACTTGTCATTTTAAAAAATATAATTTGTGTACTAACAATAAAGTGTCCTACTACTTACAGGAATCTATTTGACATGTATGGGGAAACATGGGACTACTTAAATCTTTAAAAATAGTAGAAGTATTGAGGAGTCCAGCTCCTGGTTAAAAACCTACATGTGATTTTTGAGGCCAAACCATAGACAATGACAAAGGCTTTCCCTGGTGGGCCATACCAGGAAAACTGCCCTCCCCACACCAGCCTGGGTGGAAGTCTCTGAGGGGGGCTGAATCAAGGTCTCAGATCACCTGGCCAGCCACTCTCTTTCACATATTTGCATTCCTAGCTCAGGAATCTTCATTCCTAGGTCTCTTTATCTGAAGCCTTGGGCAGAGGTCTTCTTCAGTCACCTCTGCTGAGTTTCCATATGGAGGAGGAGGGGAACCTCAAAGAGGCTTTACCCACTCAGTCCCAGGTACTTTTCCACTCTTAGTCCTTCCCCTTCACCCTCCCTCCCGACCCCAGGGGCCATAAAAGGCTTTTTGCTGGGCCTTTTGGTTCAGGGCTCCCTTAACAACAAGTTTTCCCTGAAGCCTATGCTGATCCACTTGACGCTCAACCAGAGCACCATTCCAGGAGGGATAGCGGAACAAGGGGAGTCAGTGCTTTCTCCAGTGTAAGCCTCTTGCTTATACCATCAGAGTAAGTGATTAAAGGCTTAACTTCCTCATTTTTTTCTTTTTAATATTTATTTATTTGGCTGCGCTGGGTCTTAGTTGTGGCATGCAGGATCTTCGTTGCCTCACAGGGGATCTTTAGTTGTGGCATGCAGGCTCATGTTGCGGCATGTGGGATCTAGTTCCTTAACCAAGGATCAAACCCGGGCCCCCTGCATTGAGCGTGCAATCTTAACCACTGGACCACCAGGGAAGTCCTTCATTTTTGACTAGTTGCTTTAATGGCTACTCTGACACCAGGCAGCTCTGCTCTCTCTCCCCCAACTCAGCTGAGCTCCTGACAAGTATAACTTAAGAAATGCAATATCTGAAACCAAGTGGCTTTTTTCCTCCAAGATATACAAGTCAAACAGATGCATTATGTGCCACCTGGTTTGCAATCAGTAACCCTGAAAAATTTGACTTACGTTGACATTTTCCCCCATTGGTCGGATCACCATAGAAGCCAGATATGCAGGTCTCACAATGCTTGCCCGTGGTCAGGTTTTCACACTTCTCACAGATACTCTGATTAATGCATTTGCTGTGGCCATTGCACTGGCAAGCTGAAAGAAAGAATTTTAAGGGGCTTTTCCTATGGTAGAGCTGGGTGGAGTACGTTCCACAAGATTTATTTGCAACTATCTAAGTTCCTTATTGCTTCTAAATAATCATCAAAACTACTAAAAACTAGTTTGAGAAATAAGATCAAAACATCAAAAAAGAGCTAATTCAGGAAAATCAGAAATATACCAAGCAAGGTGAAAGTCCAGAGCCATTAAAAAAAAAGTTTTTGTTGTTATTAATTGTAAAAATAATATATGCTCATGATAGTAAATTTGAAAAATACAAGGAAAGGGAAAAAAAATCATATACAATTTCACCACCCAGAGATCACTGTCCACATTTGGATCCTTCCTTCCAGTATTTTTTTCTATACAGTTTTACACAGTTGTGTTCATATTAATATTCAATTTTGATTTTTTAAAATGTAGATCACAATTATTTTACCACATTATTTTACCTATCATAAACAAAACTTTAAATGGCAGAATGATTTCTATGAAGCCAGTCACTTAACCATTACATTTTGATATTTAGTTTGCTTTCAATTTTTCATTTTTAGAAAAATAACCATGTTTATATGTAAACATTTCTATAAGTGGAATTACTGATTCCTGATGCATACAGGAGTTTACAACTAGAAAGGCATATGAGGCCTGGACCTCTCAGGGCTGCTCAGGACAGTTGTGCACTGCATACTTCAGGTGGGGCCACTCATGTAGTGCACAACCTGTAAGCAGACCTGTCTTTTTTTCTCCTTAGCTCTATTGAGACATAACTGACATATAACATTGTGTAAATCTAAAGTGCACATTTAAAGTATACAATGTGTTGATTTGATACACTTACTGCAAAATGATGACCACCATAGCTATAGCTAACACCTGCATCATGTCACATAATTACCATTTCTTTTTTGTGGTGAAACATTTAAGATCTGCTCTTTTACAGATCTGTCTTGGTTGGTCAATGTCATACAGTCTCCACCTTGACAACTTTCCATGGCCTTGCACCTGTTCTGTTTACCCACCTGCTTTCTACCCCATCCCTGTAGGTATTTGAGTTGTTTTAAATAGACTGCAACTGAAGAACTTAAAAATGACTACATCAAATATTCCACCAAAATTGCTTAAGATCTGGGGACTATACATGTTTTTCCTGTGAAGATGAGCAACTGTGCACATAGCAAAAGGGCAAAGCACAACACACAAAAAATGTAATACCTAAAATCATTTACCAAAATATCTGTATTCTGGTTCAAGATAAAAAGATTGAACAAATGCTTCTCTCTCTCTTCCCCTTCAAGATCTCACTGAAATTACAGAAGAAACGTAAAAACAAGGGTTAGGGATAAGAGGAAAAGGCGCTATGAGAAGTACTGAGAGATACTTCTGAAGCACTGAATTTCTAGCCAGAACGCCCGAAGTGGGGAGGCACACGGCACAACCATGAACATGCCAAATGCATCCACACACCTGGTCCGTTGCTCCTTCCTTCCTCCACTGTGTAAGGAATGCAGACCATTCAACAACAGCCAGAGCAGACCAGAGCTGGAGAGCCCTGGTACTAGCTAGTCAGCCTCTCCCTTAGGATATCACACCACACCTTCACGACACCCAGTACGCATAAGCCTAGACATTCAGTTATAAATACAAATCAACCTTGAGGAATCACTAGTATGAGAAAATCATCAACCTAAAAGCACCACCTAGATAAACACACAGAACGACTAACTCTGAAGGAAGGATTAATGCAAGAAACTTAAGAGAATGAAAAATACTAATTTTAGCAAATTCAAGGAGGTTTCAGAGATCACTGCATTCATAAAATAAGAAAGCAAGCTCTGGAACAAACCTTCACAATATTTAGAGACCTTGCAAAATGAAAAGGATAAAACAAAATCAGATGCAAAACAAAAACCCTTCAATAGATTAAACAGGAGAACACATATAGCCAAAAAGCTACTTGCCAGAAAATAACAGGAACAGCTGTATGCCAACAAATTTGATCACTTAGATGAAATAGAAAAATTCCTATAAAATACAGGTTACCTAAACTGACTCAAGCAGAAATAGAAAAGCTGCCTGTATTATACTTTACTTACCTATACTAAGAGATTGAATGAATAATCAAAAATCTTCCCACAAAGAAAAATCCAAGCCCAGATAGCTTCACTGGTGAATTCTACCAGTACTTAAAGAAGAATTAATACCAATCCTTTTGCAAACTCTTTCACAGTAAATACAAGAGGAGGGAACACTTCCCTACTCACTCTGAAGCCAGTACTACCCTGGTACCAAAGCCAGACAGTCATAACAAGAAAGAAAATTATAGAACAGACCTATATCTCTCATGAAAATAGACACAAAATACGCACCTAGCAAACTAAATCCAGCAACACAGTAAAAAGGATTATGCATCATAAGCAAATGGGCTTTATCCCAGGAATGAATGACTGGTTTGATATCCTTAAATCAATTAGTATAACGTAATATTAATAAACTAAAGAACAAAACCACATCACCATTGTGATACAGAAAATGCATTTGACAAAATCCAGCACCCAATCATGACAAAAGCCCTCAAAAATCTAGGAATAGAAGTAAAATTTCTCAACCTGATAAAGGACAAGTACGAAAAAACTAAGGCCAACATCATACATAATGGAAAAAGACTGAATTCTTTCCCTCTAAGATCAGGAACAAGAGAATGATGTCCACTCTCACCACTTTTATTCAACATTGTACTGGAATTTCTAGCCAGGCCAATTAGCACCCCCAAAATTTTTTTTTAAAAAGGTATCCAGATAGGAAAGACAGTAAAACTGTCTTTCTTAGTAAACAACACAACCTTGTATATAGAAAACCCTAATCCACTAAAAAACTAGTAGAAATAATGAGTTTAGCAAGGTTGCACAATACAAGATTAACATATTGTATTTCTACATATTAACAATGATCAGAAAACTAAATTAAGATAATTCCATTCACAATACCATGAAGAAGAATAAAATACTTTGTATAGTAAATTTAACAAAATAAGCATAAGATATATACATTGAAAACTTTATAAAACACTGCTGAAAGAAAATAAAAAACTAAAGAAATGAAAGACATTCCAGGTTCATAAACTAAAAGGCTTAATTAATATTGTTAAGATGGTAATATACCCCCAGTTGGTCTACAGATTCAATGCAATCTCTATCAGATGTCAGCTGGCTTTCTGTTGATGTTACTGAAACTGACAAGTTCATCCTAAAATTCATATGGAAATTCAAAGAACCCAGAACAGCCATAACAATCTAGGAAAACAAGAACAAAGTTGGAGGACTCAGACTTCCCAATTTCAAAACTTACTACAAAGCTACAGAAATCAAGAGTGTGATATCAGCATAAGGACAGACATATAGGTCAATGCAATAGAAATGAGAGTCCAGAAATAAGTTCTTACGTTCAACTGATTTTCAACAAATGTGCTCCCAAAATTCAATAGTAAAAAAATAGTCTTTTCAACAAATGGTACAGGGACAACTGATTAACTACATGCAAAAAGATAAATTTGGACCCCTACCTCACACCATACACAAAAATTAACTCAAAATGAATTATGGAACTAAATACAAAGAGATAAACCTATGTAACCTTAAAGAGAAAACACAGGAGTAATTGTGATTTTTGGGTTAGTTAGGCACTGACTTCTTAGATACAATACCAAAAGCACATGGGATAAACGAAATCTTTTGTATTTCAAAAGATACCATCAAGAAAGTATGTAAAGCAATTATACCCCAATAAAGATGTTAAAAAAAAAAAAAAAGAAAGTAAAAAGAGGGCTTCCCTGGTGGTGCAGTGGTTGAGAGTCCGCCTGCTGATGCAGGGGACATGGGTTCGTGCCCTGGTCCGGGAAGATCCCACATGCCGCGGAGCGGCTAGGTCCGTGAGCCATGGCCGCTGAGCCTGGGCATCCGGAGCCTGTGCTCCGCAACGGGAGAGGCCACAACAGTGAGAGGCCCGTGTACTGCACCCACCCCCACCCCCCCCCCCAAAAAAAAGAAAGTAAAAAGAAACCCATGGAATGGGAGAAAATATTTGCAAACTGTATAACCAATAAGGGACTTGTATCTAGATTCATAAAGAACTCTAATACGTCAACAGTAAAAAGATAATGTAATTTAAAACTGGGCAAAGAATTTGAATAGACAGTTCTCCAAACACATATAAATGGCCAATAGGATGCTCAACTTCATTAGTCATTAGGGAAATGCAAGTCAAAACCACAGTGAGATACCATTTCTCATATACTAGAACAGCAACAATCAAACAGACACATGTATTGATAAGGATGTGGAGAAATCTGAACCTTTCTATACTGCTAATGAGAATGAAAAATGGTACAGCTACTTTGGAAAACTTTGTGCCCATTATTCCCCATTTCTTTCCCTGGCCCTAGGCAACCACTAATCTACTTTTTGTCTCTATTTATTTGCCCTTTTTTGGACATTCCATATAAGTGATATCATATAATATATAGCCTTTGTATCTGACTGCTTTTGCACAGCATATTTTCGAGGTTCATTCATGTTGTAGAATATATCAGTACTTTATATTCCTTTTTATTGCCAAATAGTATTCCATTGTATGAATGTACCACATTTTGTTTATCCACTCGCTGGCTGACAGACATCTGGGTTGTTGCCACTTTTGTCTATTATGAATAATACTTCTATGAGCACTCCATACAGGTTTTTTTTTTAATTAATTAATTTATTTATTTTTATTTTTGGCTGTGTTGGGTCTTTCTTGCTGCGTGTGGGCTCTTCTCTAGTTGCGGCGAGTGGGGGCTACTCTTTCTTGCGGTGAGCAGGCTTCTCACTGCAGTGGCTTCTCTTGTTGCGGAGCACGGGCTCTAGGTGCACGGGCTTCAGTAGTTGTGGCTTGCGGGCTCTAAAGCGCAGACTCAGCAGTTGTGGTGCACCGGTTTAGTTGTGCTGCGGCATGTGGGATCTTCCCGGACCAGGGCTTGAACCCGTGTCCCCTGCATTGGCAGGTGGATTCTCAACCACTGCACACCCAGGGAAGCCCCTCAGTACAAGTTTTTGTGTGGACATATATTTTCAATTCTCTTGGGTATATACTGGGCTATATGATGGATCTATGTTTAACTTTTTGAGGAACTGCCAAATTGTTTTCCAAAGTGGCTACAGAATTTTACATTCCTACCAACAATTTATGAGGATTCCAGTTTCCTAAATGATGTTGAGCATATTTTCATGTGCTTATTTGAGTTTAAAGAGTTCTTTATGTATTCTGGACATTAGCTTCTTATCAGACATATAATTTGTAAATATTTTCCTATATCCTGTGTATTTTCATTTTACCTGATATATTCTTGATATTAGTGGAAAAGCACAAATTTAACTATTTCATTAATCAAACCACTAGTAGATTAGAAATACAACTGTAGATCCTCCAAAATCTTAGGAAAAAAGGAACAAAGAGAATTTAATCCAGTTCTGTAGATAAAAAGCTGGTTTCTCATTTTATTTTGCATTTTCCTGCTCTACTTCCTTTTCTGAGAATGACTTTATATACTTTTGATAGGAACAGGATAAAGGGAGAAAGTAGGTGATTAAATAGTTAATCCCACTAGGGGACTGTAAGTGGAAAAAAAAATGAGAGACCCCTGTAAGTTAATGATCACTCAAGAAAGCAGGTTTGCTTAACCACAAAACTAAGCAGGCCTGCTTAGCAACAAAACCATGCAACAGAAGCATGAGACACGCCCCAAAACAATAAAACAATGGTGGCATGAGACCCATATCCTGCCCAGTAAGCTCGTAAGTTAATGACCCCTAAGACATGCTCTCTGCACACATAAAAAACAATAATTTATGGAAGGGTGACATTCAAAGTGAAAGACCCTTATTGTACTGAAACCTAAAATAATTTTTCTATAATGTCATGACAGTCCTGGCTTGACCATGTAGGGACAAGAAAACTCCCCTGCCCAACCTGGAGGAGGAGCTTATGATGGAAGCCTGATGTCTACTCAAGAATGAGGAAGAAGGTGGTCTTTTCCCCCACCCCATTTTTCCTTTGATTATAAATCTGTAGCCCACTAAGTTCTCGGAGTGTGGCACC
Organism: Leucopleurus acutus; assembly: GCF_964270905.1. Classification (NCBI taxonomy): domain Eukaryota; kingdom Metazoa; phylum Chordata; class Mammalia; order Artiodactyla; family Delphinidae; genus Leucopleurus; species Leucopleurus acutus. The sequence goes on from NC_139158.1 coordinate 57,752,566, forward strand.
CTCTTGCCAGCTCACTTGTAAGCCTCGCAAGTGTCCTATTCTAATAAATCCCTTCTTATCTATCACTTAGCACCTAGATGAATTCTTTCTGTGCTGAGACATAAAGGACTGGAGCTCCTTGGAGCGCCACGGTGCTCACCCCCAACCCCCGGGGGAAAAGACACCTAGCAGTTTCACTTTGCCCACTTTTCTGTTGGGTCCACATTCAGCTTTATTTTTCTGGAGGGTAGAGGTTTACATACTCTGGATGATAATCATTTGTTATATACCCTGCAGATATTTTCTTCCAGTCTGCCTGTGGCCCTTTATCTTTGTTTACAGTGGTCTTTCCCTTATAGAAGTCCTCACAAAGAACCCAGTGCTCAGGGGCAATGTCTGGCAGGTTCTTGGAGATATTCTTATCCACTCATCTCTTGGGAGTCTTTGCACCTGCTTAGCATCTCCCAACTGCTCTGGAGGCCCATCAGTACATTCCTGAGATTTACTGAAAGTTTGAATCAAAGGTCAATTTTTCAGGGTTGGTTTCTCAGGACAGCTACCATAGCAGGTCTAGGATCAAGGTTTAGGTCAACTCAAGGTCTGTTCCTTCTGGCATCAACCATTGGAAAGGATAGGAAGGAAGGAGAAGGAGAAGGGAAAGGAGAGAGGGAAGGAGTGGGGAGGGGAGAAGAGGGCAAAGAGAGGGGAGGAGGGAGAGAGGGAGGCAGGCAGGCAGGCTGAATTTTTCCTTTTTTCTTCATGTCAAAGGGAAAGAGATGGTTTTCCTTCTCCCTTTTCTTAGAGCATTTCAGTAAGAAAACCTGTATTAAAAAACCCTTCCTGTTCCTTTGATATGTATATGTATGAAAATTTTTAAACCTAAATAAGCCTCTAGTCAGCACTACAAAGCAGAGATGTTTTTCTTAAGTGCTTAAAAGCCATCTCTTTGAAATGTACACATCAAGGGAGCCAGCCCCCCTCCCCTTGCTGTGGGAATGGGTCCAAACTGTAACCACCTGCTTGCCTTAAAGATACAAGTTTGTTTTCTCCTTTGGGTAAAGGCAATTAACTAACCTAGGTGGCCTCCCCAATTACCAGGTAAATTCAGAATGAACTGTGAAAGAATGTAGAGCAAATAGTGCTGTCAAATCCTCACATGAAGACAAGTTATCTTCATTTTGAGAACATGTATATAATGGATTATATACGCTGGGATATTTAAAAGGGTAGAATTTCCCTCTGTTTTTGCAATCTCATTAGTGGATTGCTGCAATGTGGGCCACAACCTGGTTTAATGCTTATTCAATAATAAAACTGTTTCTTTCTTTTCTACATCTGTGGAGTGGAATTTCTGGGTTGGCAGTAGATTTTATTTTTAATTTTTCCCTACAACTGCCACAATGTATTTTTAAGTAAAAAGCAAACTGTAGAACAATATATCATATGCATAGTGTACAGCATAGTATTTTTATTTTAAAAACTATACATCTAGAGGTATCTATATTATACTGTTAAAAGTTTTTCCTTCTAGAGACGAGAAGAGGAATTCTAGTTTTTATTTTACCTACATCTGTAATAGTCGATTTTTTACAATGAACTCATTTCAATACTTTTGTAATGAAAGTTAGCAAGACAACTCACTTAAAGTCCTTAGTATTTTCATTAATTGACATTAAAAATATTTTTCACATGAAACAAATAGTTTCCTAAACTATCTGTTATTTTTTTCTTAAAGAAATCCATATAAATAATGTAGCTTTCAAGGCTTTATTCTTTGTAAATAGGTAGTGAAACACTTGATTTTGGATACACAAGACATCTTACCTGGACAATGAATGAAAGACCAGTTGTATCTGCTGTCCTCCAGACACATGCTGGAATTGAGAAGGGGCTGTGGATAGGAATTTCCTGTAGGGGCCTGAGAAGGCATTTTCACTGGTCCTTTATAGGAGCCCTCTGTGCATTTCCCTTTGCCAGTATTGCTGGGATCAGTACACCAGCCACAGCCTGGTTGCTCCAAGCAGTGACTACAGGTACAGTAGCCTGAACAATTTTCAGCTGTAAAAAAACATACGTTACAATTCACTATCATATGTAGTCTTAAATTCATTGTATTTAAATTACCTTTTTCTTTAACAGACTATTCAACTTCTGTGAGTCAAAATTCCTATTCTATTGTGATTGTTTAAATGACATAATAAAACTTTAAAAAGCCCAATATCTTGTCCAACATATAATAGAGACTCCTCCCCTCCTGTCTCAATCTCAGGATGTTTAGAGATCATCTCCTGGAAATCACTTCTTTATGAATTAGGAGATTAAGATGTCGAGATATTACATGGCTTGAGCAATACTGAGGCTGGGCAAATTATTTCTGTACTCTGTGATCCATCCTACAGTTGTTTACTTGTGTCATTGTTCTTGGTTCTGTATGCGGGTTCACATCAGGCAGTCTCTGGACAGTCCTGAGCAGGAGGTCAAGTCTGGTCTCATCCCTAGAATTTTCAGAGGCTGACAGCACTGCCCTACACACAGGAGTTGTCACCCATACTGCCTAGAGCTCACTTTTCACTCACGGGGGCAGCTGCTCATGGTATACCACTCCATACACTGGCCAAAAGGGAAGGAGGCCACGTAGGCATTGGAGTCCACGCACTGCTTCATGTTGCTGCACCACATGCACTCGGAGCTGCCGCTGGTACACTCCCCACATGCCGTCCGCAAGGCACACGGTGTCCGGCACTGCTTGGCACTGTGGTTCGCTGGGAAGTAAACCGAAGAGAGACACTTAGAGCTCCCACTATGTCAGCTAAGGTCAAAGGTTTTTCAATGTGGGTTGTGACCCACTAGTGTGTCATGAAATCAATTCAGTGGGTTACACTAAATGCAGAAGAAAATAGAAAGTCTTAGGTCATCAAGTACTATTTAGTCAAGTATATTTATATACTTGGGGGAAAAACAGTTTTTCTTTTCCAAGAGCATTAAGGACAGACATGAGGGAACAAGCTAATCTTTCCATATGAGTAGAGGTTCTAAAGCTCCTTATAATATAGGAGACCCAGGATGAACTTCAGGGGTTTTACAACCCACCTGAATATACAAAATTGCATCTTTGTATATTCTGGGGGAAAAAGAACCACAGCATTCATTAAATTCACCAAAGCACTCAGGATCCAAAATGGCTGAAAAGTTTCCCTAGATATTACACTTTAAGGTGACCCCTACAGTGCTATGAATTCTCTTCCACACCTCTGTATTCCTCAGACAAATGACAGTACCTTCCTAAAATAAGACATGATGTCAATGGAGTCCAGTCTCCCAAAAGCAGCCACAGAATTCCAACTACTGCTTGTAAGTACCTCTGCAGGAGGAGGACACTGGTCTAGGGCTGCAAATGCCACCCCTGTGCCTGCCTTTAGGAAGCCTAAATGTGCCCAGAGAGCTTCAAGCCTGTGAAGCTACTCCAAGTGTCCGGTCCTTCAGCACCCTCCTGCAGCTTTATAATGCTGAAGGTTTGCTTCTGCTTCCTGACACAGAGCTACTCCCATCATTTTTCTCCCCACTGACACTATCTTTCTGCCCATTGTCCCTGCAGTGATCTGCTTGCTTTTCTGATCTTTTCTTTGGATTTTTTGTTCTTTCTTCCACAATATTTCCCTGCCAACACCAAGAAATTTGCCTTTCAGAGAAATTATCAATACTTTTTGTGGTCAACAAACCAATCAATCTCATGGTTAATCAGAATATTAGTGTTAGTTGTTTTTGGTTTTGTTCATGGCTCACACTATTCAGAGTCAAACACTATTTCCTTCTGCTTTAAAAATTCTGTGTTACACTCTGCTTCATATGCTTGAAATCAATACTCCATCGGTTTTTCATGAAAATTTCATAATACTTAACTATGCCTTCTACAGTTTCTCTTTCGACGAACTTCCAGTAACGCATAATTCACCCATATACTTACCAGGTCTTTCACAGACACTACCATTGAGTGGGTTGATGCAGGTTGCAGCTTTTAAGCCCGAAGTACTGGGTTCGGACAAAATTCCACAGAATCCAGCATCACTGGGCTCAGATGGCATCCACTGTAGCAAACTATTTGTGAATGGGGACATATCTTCCCAGCACCAGTAGGACACATTGATCTTCCGAAGGCCAACCCACGGGGTTAAGGTGAGCTTGGACTGTAGGCAAAACAGGCACAGCTATGAATATAATCAATGTCTTGACCAAAACTGGATTCTAGACAAAAACCATTAAGTTACATACATCCAAAAGATAAAGGAAAACCTCCCTATCCCGATTCAGCCATGGTAGATTACTGCAGACCATCATTTTTCTGTTACATATCATGCCTGGCACTTTAATATGGCCATTTTACAAAGGACAGAAATATAGTTCGGAGAAGACATCAATATCAAAGTAATAATCAAGTTCCTAAATTTCTACATGCTATGACAAATGCTATGAAGGAATGACCAAACCCAACTTGGTTTAAATGTCTATTTATACGTGAAATCATTGTATCGATATTTATGAAATACCGGTTATATGCCTATCATTATCTAAGCCTGTTTTGGAAGCTCTGGCTAGTTCAGGCTTAGATAAATGATGATTAAAGATTCCCACCTTCAGCTGGGGAGGTGGGGGGTATTGGCTGTCACCGAATTTATAGAGAAAATAGGAGAATGAATTCCTGGGAAAGTCTGTCTCAGATGCCACATGTAGCCAAAACCCAGACCCCACTTCCTATGTCCTTCCCAAGGAAGTGCTTCCCATTCCTCCTACCTGCTTGACATTTCCCCCTAACTGTTCTATACCAAAGACAATGTTGTTGAAAGAGCCGTTGTCTTGTATCTACTTGACTGAGGGTAGGACCACAGTTCTAGGGCTCTGGACTAAAAAAGACAAAATGTGACTGTGGAATATCAACTACAAGCTGCCTGAGAGTACTGGGTGGACAGGAGGAGAACTTGGGGACTTTCTGTGCTCAGAAACTCCTGATAAGAAGATGCCCTCTCCTTTTGGCTTGGTCAGACCTAAGAAAGACCCAAATGGATGTCTATTTCTTAGGATGATTAGCATTAAATCATATTACACACTGTAATAATACCTGAAATCTGAGAGACTCAGGTGGCTTAATTCAGCTCAGCTAATTAGTAATGGCATTCCCCTCCCCCACCCCAACAGAACCTAGGGATAAAACAGATATGAAATCATCTACTGATGTCACAGGATATGTGCATATGTAAACATGCTACTGTTCAATACACATGTAATTATTGATATATCTTATAATTTAATGAAATATGACTAATAAAAATAAGGTGTTGGAAATTTAAAGATAAGAAAGAATTTATTAAAAGAAGAGAATTTGACAGTGCAGTTCCATAGTGTATTACACTGCACCTACTAGCATTCCTCCTGCTGCCAAGCACATCACAGGTAAGCTGTAGTCATGCTGTCAGTAGAAGGATGGATACTAGAAACTTAATTTCCAAAGATTTTAACTCACCATGCTCTGCGATGACTGCATGATTCGCAGCTGCTTAAGGACAAATTCCACCTTCTTCTGGGTTGTAAGAGAAGCCAAAAAGGCATTGTGGTTCCTACAGGACAATTTTGCATTGTCATAATTCTCTTTGGCAGTAGTAATTTTCAGACATGAGTTTCCAACCAAATGCCAGCCAATGCCACAGATATTTTCTTTATTAAAGAGGGGAGAGAAAAACAAAGAGTTTTAGAAATCACACAAAACTACGTATATTAGCAGCTTGAACTGCTGAAAACCTAAAGGGCTTTTGTGAGCTGAATTCTAGATACTTCATTCAGATGTGGTGAGTGCATCAGACACATTACTAAGAACCAAATACAGAATACACACAAGAATTTTTTAAATGTTTATCAGTCATATTTCCTGGATCTCAAGATGCATATTCTGAGGTCAACCCTCCTATGTTTTAGAGGAAAACATTTGTTTGATGTCACTGTTAAACTTATAAACCTCCTTTTGAAGAAAAATCAGAAACAAGGCTAAAATCCTAAGAGCAGAAAAATGAATATGCATTATTGGAAAGATGGGGTGGAAAACTGCAAGAACAGAAATGAGTTGGTGAGTGAGCAAGCTGCACTGTTTTCACATCAAGTGAAACAAAACATCCAAAAAGTGAGGTGGAAAGAGGATTTTTGGGAAATAAACCGAAGTGCTACAGTACACCAGGTAAGTTTGTAATCTGCTACTGTGACCTCCCTGTACCCACCCAAGGAACTGCAGAAGCTATACATGCTTCCTGGAAGACAGTGCACAAGCAAAGCAACTTCACTGGAACCAAAGTACCCTGGAGATGCCCTCAACAATGTTCATCAACAGCCAGTGAGATAAACGGAAGGTGCCACAGAAAAGGGATCATTTCAGAGCAGATAAAGACTTGTTCCTCAAAGTGTGGCATCAGTGTCATTGCTCGCTGAAATGCAGATTCTAGGGCCCCACCACAAATCTGTGCCAGAATCTGGCTTCTAGCAAGACCCCCAGGTACTCTGCTATGCCCTAAAGTTTGAGATGCAATGAGGTAAAAGAACAAGAACCCCACTCTAGCAAGCTGAATCAAGTACTTCCGAAGGATTTCAAGAGGGGCCCCAGTAGACTCCAGCTACCCTGTACTTGTGTTGCACAGAGCCAAAGAAGTCCCCTTCCTGGGCTTCCTGGTTGAGCAAATATATCATACAGTTTCAGCCATGGCTGGCTGGCTTCAGGCCCCCAACTCATCATCCTGAACCTCAGAAGTGCTATAAATTGAGGTATCTGGGGCTGGGGTCATCCCAGGAGGTGCTGCTGACAGAGACATCTCTCCTTTCCTTCTTATCAGAAGGTGCTGAAAACCTGATCCCAGTGGTCAGTAAGAAGTACTCTTCATAAAGTGTACAGCAGGGGCTTCCCTGGTGGCGCAGTGGTTGAGTGTCTGTCTGCCGATGCAGGGGACACGGGTTCGTGCCCCGGTCCGGGAAGATCCCACATGCTGTGGAGTGGCTAGGCCCATGAGCCATGGCCGTTGAGCCTGCATGTCCGGAGCCTGTGCTCTGCAATGGCAGAGGCCACGGCGGCGGGAGGCCCGCATACCGCAAAAAAAAAATAAAAATAAAAAAATGAAGTGCCCAGCAGACTGGCTGCTGAGACTGCTGCTTTCTACTCCCAGGTTACCGTAGAGTGGGGTAGGGACAATGGAGAGTGGGGTTGGGACAAGAGAGCAGGCTCAATGACACAGAGTCAAGCTGTCCTTGATTCTCCACAGCAGCAGATGACGCTTCACTTTCTTTCAAAGGATGGTAGAAGTAAATACTTAAGAACTGTATTTCTGCTTTAAAATATAACAAACCACAATAGTGGTGACGGGGAATGAATGGATAAAATGAGTTCGCCCCTTTTGCAGGGTTCAATCTAGGCTGCACAGTACTGAGGGTGTGTGCGTGTGAAGTCTTTGGACCCACACACATCAAGATGCCCCTGGCAAGGCCTACCAGGCAGGGCAATGCACTCCTGATTCCGAGGCTCCCACTGGCAGTTCTGGTCCAGGGCACAGCTCCTGCAGCTGGTCTTCTTGTTACAGTAGTACATGGGGTTATCCTTGGGGCAATGATCGTACCTGGAAATGGAGATCTAGAATACAATGGACAAAAGCTTTTCTCTTATATCCACAGAGAGAACTCATGGCAAGAACAAATAGGATACTAAAAACAACAGTCTAACTGAGGAAGCAAACTACAAATACATACATACATAAATAAATAAATAAGATGTAGATGAAGCAGCACTGCAGTGGAAACACTATAGTGAAATGTTCTGTTCAAGGACATGCCTTTACCTGGCAAGGAAGCAGTGCATTCTTTTAAGCACCATGCTTCAACTTGCTTATCTGCAGAATGGGAATGTTGAACTTGCTGCTTTTTAAATGTCTCCCAAACATTCTAAAAGTTTTTAATTTTATGAGCTGCTTTACAGACTGACAAATAATGTCTTATAAACAGTCAAAAATTATAAACGTTGAGTCATCATATCTTTTTTCCCTTATAACCTAAATAAAAAATCATAAATGGTAAGCATAAATTATGTTGAGCCAAGATATAACATAAGACAAGGAGATTTTGCAAAGTCTATTATTTCCACAATTCAGTTTGGCTGCTGCTACACACCTGTCTCACTTTCACTCTCAAGTCCTAAATTGCTCCCCAAACCCTGCATATGTAGAGGGAGCACACCATTACAAACTTCATGCCAAGAATCTAGTACTTAGCCATAGCCATGCATAGGGACTGGGGTGTACTCAGAATAATAATCTTGCCTTCTTCTAAAACACCACACATCAATCCTCGTGGCTAACAGAACCTTTGGAATTAGGACATACAGAGCATCCCTTACTAAAAGAAACTTGAGCAATAATAAAATCCAAATCTACACTGAAGGTTTCAAAGATAACTCTGGGCTATACCATACGCTCTAAAATATACATCTAATCCCACTCAGGATTTTTCTATCCTCTGAAATCCTTTAGAAACAGCCTCTGACCTGGCCTTCTGTGCAGCTGTGGTTCATAGGGACACAATGGTCATGGCACCAGTGGCAGTCATTTGTGTTGGCCGTGCAGCTGTAACAATCCGTGTGCTGGTCACATCTGTCATGGTCAAGAGCTGTGAAGAGAAGAAAAATTCATCAACTGTGACAGCTTCTCCTCAGAAATGTCACAGGCCATTACAACTGCTGTTGAGCAAGATATGACACTGAGGCAAAAAAAAAAAAAAATAAAATAAAATAACAAGCCTTGGGAAGTAAAATGAGGAGTGAAACTGGCAGGAAAATATATTGGTGTGTTCAGGTCAAAACAGTAAATAAGTAAACAATCTGAAGAAAAGTAAATAAGTAAACAATCTGAAGAAATGCCATTTTGTACTCCACCCTCCTAACAAAAGTACACAGAAAGTGAAAAACAAAGATAGAATAATTCAATGATGTGATATAAAGGAAATAGGTCTGGTTCTTCCAATATTTTTCTTTTCAAGAAAGAAATCAACTAGCAGTTGAATGAACACCAAGAGCAGCCCAGGGGCTAAACAAAGAAATGTAGGAGACCAAGCCATTCCTCCAGCTATAAATGCAAGGCTGCTCTGGGCACAGGAAGCAGGCAGCACCACAGAACCCCAAAGAAGGCAATACACATATATGTAAGTCCAAGAAATTCTGGGCTACTAGAGACCTGTTGATCTCCTACTGACCCTAGACAGGTCAAGGTCAGCAATGAAAGACAAGCCACACAACAGTGCTGCCTCATCTATTGAACCATTCATGGACATGGCACATGGTAGAATCCATGGACAAGAAAAGGCAGGGCCACCCTCACGAAGACCCCAACAACCTGCTCCTTAGGCTGTTCTTCCTGCCCTGGTCATCACCCCATGGACTGGGCCCACAGAGAAAGCAGAGTGAACCAAGGAAGGTGACATCTGAGATGAGTTCGTAGCAAATGGGTTCATAATGAACCACCTAAGGTAATTAAATATTATTTCCTATAAACTTGCACATTTAATTTGAACTTTTTAAATATGGTTAAAAAATAACTATTTCACTGATCGTATCCCTTTTAGGAGACAGTGACTAACCCTACCAAGTTCTGGTCATGTTAGTTCTCCAGCACTCACCAGCCCACCAATGAACCTGTAAAGCTGCCTGGGTGTTCTTACTGAGGATTTATGTTCAGCTTAATTTGGAGCATTCCAGGAGAGTGAAAGCTGCCTCTATCCATCATAACTCTCAAGGTAACTGCTACACCAACCCTAATAGTTAAGAGATTCAGTCAACATAGTTTAAATTAATTGAAGTGAAACAATATTTTTCAGAGACATTTTTCTTACTTTTAAAGGACTTTCTCACATATGACTTCATTGTATTGCACTGTGCTATTATGTCAGAGCAAAAGGGTAAAAGGAGCTGAGTAGGTAAGATGAAGAAAGCTTGGACAATATAAGGGGTGATTCTAGAAGGAGGGATCACTGTTCATCCTCAGCAACTGTCTGCCTTGCTATCACTGCTGCGCCCAACTAGAGAAGCTAGAAAAGAATAATACCTCTATCCACTAGAACAATCTACTCCAACATAGCTTTTCTGGATTGGCCCTCTTAATCTCATCCTTAATGTTAGAACTGCATAATCCAATATGGTAGCCACTAACCACATGTAGTTTTTATTTATTTATTTTTTGGCCATGGTGCGTGACATGTGGGATCTTAGTTCCCCAACCAGGGTGGAACCCATGCCCTCTGCAGTGGAAACGTAAAGTCTTAACCACGGGACCGCTGGGGAAGTCCCCACATGTAGTTTTTAATTTAAATTAATTAAAATTTTAAAATTCAGTTCTTCAGTCACACCAGTCTCATTCCAAGTGTTTGATAGCCACATATGGCTAGTAGCTAACATATTGGGACAGCGCAGATATAAAAAGTCCTACCAGATTGCAGTGCCTCAAAACAGCTGAAACTAGGTTCTGGAGTTGGTATACAAAGGCTATACAATGCTAAAAGGTTTTGTCTTCATCATTAGCAAACAGCATACGTGGCACGTTCCTATCCATTATAAAGATGTTTACAATCCAATTTTCAAACACCCATAAAGCATTTGCCCAAGTTATTACTGAATAATTTTGGATAATAAAATGAACATTAAAAGTACACATTGGATGGGCTTCCCTGGTGGCGCAGTGGTTGAGAGTCTGCCTGCCGATGCAGGGGATACGGGTTCATGCCCCGGTCCGGGAAGATCCCACATGCCGTGGAGCGGCTGGGCCCGTGAGCCATGACCGCTGGGGCTGCGCGTCTGGAGCCTGTGCTCCGCAATGGGAGAAGCCACAGCAGTGAGAGGCCCGCGTACCGCCAAAAAAAAAAAAAAAAAAAAAAAAAAAAAAAAAAGCACACATTGGATAAGAGACTTCACAATTCAGATAAAATGAGATCTCAAAGTAATTAAATTTTAAGAAGAGATAAAAACATACTTCCTTTCGAAAAACACTCTGATTTTAACTTTTCTTCTTGTGCTTCAGTCGCCAACTCCCAGGAGACACACTGAGATGACCCTGTGTCCCACACACACCGGATGCCAGGTCCTGCTGCTAGACAAGCAGCTTCACTCTGGTGTGCTTCACACTGTTCTGAAGTAAATACCAGGATGTCACTGAGGAGGAGACTATTGAAACCACCAAATACATACATGGTGCTAAAAGAAAAAAAAGAGAGAGAAAGAGTTCACTGGAAACTTACATAAACAAATGCATGATATACTTCTTATAATCTTTAAACGAATCTCACATATCAAAAGTCCTGTAAAAAAGTTATTTTCAAGACCTCAAAAAACATTCTTATACCTTTACTTCCCAAATTCCAACCTTTCACAATGGCCTGTGACTACCCAGAATAGTTCCAATAATCTACCTCCTCTTTACAGCTACTATATTAAAAAGTTCTCATGATAAGTGAGTGACTTTTAACCAGGATTCTTCAAAATATTTTAGTGACAGGGCAAGCTAGCATATTTTAAAATTATACACATAATCCTATATCTACATGTTTTTAAATATTAAAAATAAGTATGTACAATTTAAGAAGTATAGATAAAGGCTCTCTAATCAAAACTGTGTAATGAAAACACAGACCAATAAGAAAGAGATAAAAGTGCATATGAAAATTTAGTACACAGTACAAGTCACATTTTAATTAGTGGAACAGATGATTTCAAGCATTTCTTTCAACTCTGAGATCCTATAATCCACCAGGAAGTTTAGTACTAACCCACAATGAGGTATCAAATAATTCACTCTCACTGTGCCTCAATTTTCCTCAATCGACAGAGGATAACTAAAGCATAAATATTCTGTGGTTGTATTTTTACTATATCTGAAAACTGACATATTTCAGTAACCAAAAATGAACACCAGGTTTAATTTTTAACTTCATATTGGTTTACTTAGTATCACATTATATAGTCTGGTTTCAGCTAGTCAATTTATTGCTTAAACCAAATAAGCTCCATCGGCCTCTCAGTACAGCTGGTGTTCTTAGCAATTCTGAATTCATCTGGTCACATCGGCTATGTGAGGGTAGGCAAAGTCCTTCAAAGAGGCTTGGAGCAGGGAACTGAAAAGAACAGCTGCATCTGCAGCAGTCTCAATGCCTCACAGCCCACTCTTCTTCCTGCCTCCCTCAAAAACCACAAGAACAACGACTAAGTGAAGCACAGCTGGCCCAATGCAGATGCTCGATTAAGGGAACCATCATTCAAAATGTAGAAATCACATGAATCAAAGTTTCTCTTTAGGTAAGTTACTTCACAAAATTAAACTAACCATTACAGCAGAAATTAACACAACACTGTAAATCAACTATACTTCAATTTTAAAAAATTGAAAAAAAAATTAAACTAACCATGGTTTTTTACTACATGACCTCCCTTGTCATGCCCTGTCCCCCTCCAACCCTGGCCCATTCATACATATACTCACATATAGGCTCAAATACTCCACTGGAATTATACAAAAAGAAGCAGATTATTATAACGCAGGCAAGCCATTCCCAATTTTGATTCATGGTTAAATTACATCTTACGGTAAACTTCTGTCAACTTCTCTGACTTTATATAAAACCTCCGAAATGTTTTGATAGAAAATCCATTTATTTGCTAATTATCATTATGGTACTAACAGCTGCCATTTAGCAAATGCCTATTATGTGCCAAATCTTATGCTAGGAGAACACCATGAATATAAAGATGAACACAGCTGAGGCCAGGCACTCACAGGCAAGATGATGACAAAATGGACCCACTGTTTTTCAGATGAAGAACATCAAGAGGCACTTACTAGAAAACTTTAAGCCTTTTCCTTACTGAGGAAATATCAAATTACAATTTAAGATAAGACTTCAGGGACTTCTCTGGTGGTCCAGTGGTTAAGAATACGCCTTCCAATGCAGGGGACACAGGTTCGATCCCAGGTCTGGGAACTAATATCCCACATGCCATGGGGCAACTAAGCCCACATGCTGCAACTACTGAGCACGTGAGCCGCAACCAGAGAGCCCACGTGCCACAACAAAAAAAAGATCCCGCACGCTGCAATGAAGATCCCACGTGCCACAACTAAGAACCAACGCAGGCAAATAAATAAATAAATAAATATTTTTAAAAAAGATAACACTTCAAATTAGTAGTCAAAAATTCTTCCATTTAAATCTATACCTATCAAATATTCCCACAGTAAAACCGTATTTATTGTTAAATTTCAGCTGTTTACTTTGTGAAAGATGTCCCTTTTTCCAGTATCTAAGTGTTTGAATTCTGTCAATTCTTCCTTCACATCTCCACGATAGGTTGCTTTCTTATCTTTCTTAATCCAAGGTGAATTACCTCATCTAACTTTCATTATCACAACAGAAATTTTGAAAATGAAGGGAATCCTAACATAATATACATAGGCATTATGGCATTTAAATAGTTTCAGGATTGATAAGGCCTAGAATTTTAAAAGGTGAAGTAAACAGTAATCAGAGAAGAAACAAAATGAGAAAAAATTAACAACATGATTAGACTATTTTAACAAATGAAAAAATCGGTAAAGCACACTATAAGGTATAGGTCACATGGCCACTCTGGAGCTCCCTTATATGAAAGATGCTTCTCCAGGGGCAGATTTGTGAAGAGCTCTATTAGTTTGGGCCAGGCACTTCTGAATGATGCAATGAAATGCAGTGCAGACTTCAGATTATCCAAAGACTTGATATATATGAAGCACCACAGACTTGACCTATATGAAGCATCAGAATCTCCACCTCTGTTCCCATATCTTATCCCTTACCTAAAGTGCCCTCTCTCCTTTTTTTCAAATCTTTCTTCACCACTCAGACAAAAGCACCACAAACAATAGCAAATAGCAGAGGGCCTAAGACAGTAACTGCACACAACTTTTGTTGTCCCATGCACTCAGACAACACCAAACATAGCTTACTCCGGCATGCTAACAAAACTACATCAACAAATATGGCATTAGAAGTAATTCAAATCCACATCAAATATTTTAAATATAGATCAGGAAATTCATACCTAACATAATGCTATGAAAAAACAATGGGATAAGGTAATCCTATGAATAATATGTAAGTCCAATATCACTTCATATTTTACTTCATTTTCATTTTAAACACAAGAGAAAAGGAACAAGCACTTCTTCTTCAATTACCTGTTGTATAAGACTGCTGAATGGCCAAATCTGTTGACATCATGGTGGAGATCAGGTCTGGGAAGCACTGACCATCGGTCACAAGCTAGGAGCAAGAAAAACACATTTCAGAAGGGACTGTCACTCATAATCAATAGGGACTGGCATTTTCTTTGGGAAAGAAGACTGTAATAAACACAAATATATCTCTCAGTTTTTCTTAGTCACACCATTATTTCTGAAGTAAAATGCAGCAGCAACAGAACAGAAGGGCAAGGAAGAACGGTAGGACTCTATAGCAATTCTAATTAGTGAATGCACATTCACATCACTCACTCTGTTGCCTATCAATATTACCCACTAGAATGTTTTTTTTTTTTTTTGCCATACGCGGGCCTCTCACCGCTGCAGCCTCTCCCGCTGCGGAGCACAGGCTCTGGACGCGCAGGCTCAACGGCCATGTCTCATGGGCCCAGCCGCTCCGCGGCATGTGGGATCTTCCTGGACTGGGGCACGAACCCGCATCCCCTGCATCGGCAGGCGGACTCTCAACCACTGCGCCACCAAGGAAGCCCTAGAATGTTTTTTAACTTAAGCAAATTTTACATTTTTCAAAGCTTACATAAGTAAAACATGTGAATTCCATAATTATTTTTCATTCTATATTGCTTTGCCCAAACTCAGTAACTAAAATAGAAATGTACAGGTGGAAAATTAAAACTAAAAAAAAAAAAAAAACCAAACTTTATCTACTTTTTAAAAGGTCCTTTCCTAGACCCCCTAGATCTACTAATTTCCCTTTGTTCTGATTCACGCTAGCAACTTCTCTTCTGGACCTCAATACCAACAGGTGCTGCTGAACCATACCAACCTCTGACTCACTGTCTTCTGTTCCCAGACACACAGACTTTCACACTCACTAAACAAAGGTTCTTCCACTCAATCTGGACATTTATTCAACCCTGACAACAAAAGCTTTCACTTTCTTCTCCTACCCAGCCTAAACTCTGTGGTCTTCCTCACATGCAGAACAGAGGCCATCAACTCCCACAGCTTCCTGACCACCCACCTTGCTTCCTTCCCTAAAACCAGTGTGGCAGGAGCCCTTCCTCTTATCCCACCTGACTTTTACCATAGTATTTAAATATGCCCAAGGAGGCACTCAACTTACCCCTTTTCTTCCCTTCACAGACAAGGGTTTTTTTTTTTAATTAAAACGGTCAACATTCACTGTGTACATCTCACCATATATTACTTCTCAGCCTCCTGTAATCTGGATCATTCCTCCATGTCCAGAGGGTAGTAACTGATCTCTTTGTTGCTAAATGTGAAATACTCTCCAGTCCTTATTTTACTTAATCCCTCTGTAGCCACTGTTAACTGCTACCTCTCAGGTCCCCAGTTTTGCCTCACTTTCCTCCTATTCTCTGACATGCTTCTGCAATCTCCATTCTCTTTAAGACTTCTTTATGTATCTATTCCCTGGCTCTTTGCTTGTCCCTGATGACACATGCTCCCTACAGAAGTTCACCCCCTCCTACAGCTCCCCACTGATCTCTGTACTGCTCTGTCCCACAGTCATCTCCAGCTGAACATGCCCCCAAATCCAATTTACTCACTTCCTCCCAGACCCTGTCCCTCTACTTCTATTTCCAGCCTTGGTAAAAAACACCATCTACTGTGGCCCACACCAGATACCAGATAAGGATGCTGTCACAGCTCTCAAAACACACTCGGGACAATCCTCGGGTTCCCAGTAATTCTCAAACACATATGTCTCTTTATCCTCATTGCCACTTCCACAGTCTTTGCTCAAACCCTCCTCAGGACTTCATCAACAGCCTCCTAACTCCCATCTAGCCCCTTCCCAACTACTCATCACAATGCCACAAAAAGATCTTCCTAAGACACAAATACAATTCTATCACCTCTTCTGTAAGATTCTTCAAAAAGCCCAAACCCCTCAGCATGACATAACAGGTCCCTCAAGATCTGACCAGACAACTGCTTGCTTCTAGTTCCACTTAGAGCCACTCTTCGCTGATGTGCTACTAGAATACAGCCAAAACTAAATACTCATAGGCCCAAAGTATGTGGCATGGTCTCTTTCCACCTCTGTGTCTCTAAACATGGGCTTCCTTTGCCTGATAAGTCCTGCCTAACTTGGCCCAGCCAACTTCCCAGTGCTAGGACCCAGCCTGGATGGCCTCCTCAAAAAGGCTTTCCCTGACTGTACCCTTTAGCCCTCATGAACTAAGGGATGCTCACAGGTGCTCTCATATGTTCTTCTCAGAGCAAGTAACACCCTGAATGCAATTATATTGTCTGCTCAGTTCTCTGCCTCCCCCACCATGAGGCCAAGGACTGTAACTTATTCCTCTTATGATCCCCAATGTATAAGTTCAGTGGCTGGCACATAAATGTCTGTTAAAAAAGAACATCTGATGATATTTATATTTATATCATATGATATATGATATTAAAGAATTTCTAATATCTGTTTTGCATGAATCAATATTGCCCTCTTCTGGTCAGTACATTACCACACCAAATTCTTAAAAAATCGCTGTCCAAGTATTACATCAAGAATGTGTGAAACCAGTTTCAAGGGAATAAGATAAACTTAAACCAACTTAACACAATGCTGGTGGTCACAACTACGTAACACATATTACTATGTAAGGCTTTTATCTGTGACACAGGAGAGCCCAATCACCCCAACTCATCAAAGGAGGGACTTCAAAAAGAATTTAATATAGAAGTAATGCTTTTTAACAGATTACAATATCAGTCAAATTAACATAAAAAATTCCATTTGGACCTCTTTCAAATAGCTTGACCATTTTTAACTAGAAATATTTTGTTTCTTTTAAAACGTTGCTTACAGACAAAAAAGATTCTTAATGCTAAAATGGCTTTGGGAAACATACCAATGTCGTAAGCCATGAAATCTGAAGAGAAGCATTTGGCTCCATGGCTCATGGATGTGTCATTGTGTGTGTTTCCTCCAAACACCAGCATGGTTCCACTCACTATCACAGCTGTGTGCAAGTAACGGAAAAATCGGCTGTCCTTAAGAATAGTCCTTTTAAGTTTATTTAAAAATAATAAATACAAGGTTAGTTCTTTAGAATATTTATCATCTATTTGCTAATACAAACATAACCATTTTCTTAACTTCAGATCCAAGTGTGCAAATAATTCTAGATTTTTCTCTGTATATAAGTAACTTTCTCAACAATAAACATGTAAAATTGAAAGACGTATGAGAATTTTGATAAGATATGTTAAGAGCCTTAAAAATGTTCATACTCTATGTTCATACTCTATAATTCCAGTTTCTGAGTAGATATTATGTGAAATATGGATTGAAGCTTACATGTTTTATTAATAAGACAAGAGCTAGAAACCAAAACTTCCAACTGTATGGGCTCAGGATACCCACATGATGGAGTATTACACAGTCACTAAAAATGAAAATTTTAATGACAGACAATGTAAAATGGTGTCCACAGCATGGTCTCAAATATGTAAGGAAATATGAAAAGAAACCATTGCTTTATAATTATATTATTTCATAACTCAAATGTGCTTTACATTTTTTAAGATTAGCATACTTTATATAGACCAGTATATAGTAGAGTGAGGACAGCTCTAATCTTTTAGGTACTGAGACCACCTCTGTTTGATGATTTCATGGAATGATGCCAGTAACTGACCCTAATGATAACACCTTGGTCAACAAGAAAAGGTTAAAAAGTGGATATATTCTACTTAATTACAATAGTGTGCATAAACTCAGCTATGTAGAACAATTTATTCCTTAGGATTCTGAAGAGCTAAAATTTTACAGTGGTACTGAGTGTATGAATATTGAAAAACAGAAAAAAAAACCAACAAAAAAAACCAAGATTCTAATCAACCTACTACAAAATTATAGATACTACTACTTTATTACCTTCTGCTTATTTCACAATTTCTGTTTACAACGATGAAGAGAATTATCTGCAAGGCCTGAAAACAAAAATGTAGCACAATTTTCCCAGCAACTGCCAGAATTCCCACCTTAAAGTGAAAGCTCAAGAAAAAAGCACCCACCACATCTGGGTGTCCACATTGTATCTGTAGAGATCATCTGCAAGCCGGTATTTATTGGCACTGAAAGCCTTGTAGCCTCCATGAATATACAGGGACCTGGTCCTGTGGTCATAGACACTGCTATGGCCATAGCCCCCTTGGACAAGGGCACCCTGGGTATGTAATATACTCCATGTGTTCTTACCTGGAAAGGGCAAACAGTTAAAGGCAAATGTTGCAGGCTCCTCCTAATACTTAAAATTACCAATTAGCTTAAGACAAGAGAAGAGATTTCAGGAGACTTGATACATGTAACTTTCTTTAACCATTTTATTTTTAAAGGAAGGCCATCTAAAACTTGTAACAAATCCAGGTGGCCAAACTTCAACCTGTTAAATGTTCTGATGTTCTAATATGTAGGAAAAGAATTACATTAAATTTAAAAGACTCAGATCCCCCTCAATTGAACACTTAATTCCCCATGACCTTTACGGACCAATTTGCAGATGTACTTTACGGGCCTACTTTCTTAAAATATCATCCACATCCACAAAAACAAATATAATAAAATTTAACCAAAGGAAAGATTATATACTAAGGGGAAATCACACTCCATTAAACCAATCTCTAAAGGGCTTTTCAAATATTTTTTTTTCTTCAGAAGTATTTGTTGTTTCAAACCCTTTTTATTTATTTTATTTTCAACACTCATAGCATTTAGTGCTATTTTTGGCTCCTTGCCAAACTGACAGTAACAAATATATACCACATAGCACCATCAATAATCTAAACTTCACTGGCAATTCATCAATGCTAACTGTATCTCAAGATCAAGTACTGGGTCAATGTTAGGTTGAATTTTGTTAAACAGTCATAATAATAAGAGTAAAATTTTAAATCTGACATTCAAAAACGATTCACTGAAAAAAATATACGTACCCAAGTCATACTCCTGCACATTGCTAATATATCCATAGAGAGGGCAGTGACCAAAGATAATCAGCATGACCACTTGGCCAGTTTTCAATGTGACAATGTGTGCTGAGTGCCCAACCACTGCATACTGCTCCTTTGCTTTAGGGGACAACAATCCCCATGATTCATTATGAATATGAAACACTCTCAACTCATTGGTCACATTCCCTGTTGAATCAATTTTTCCTCCGTACATGTAAATTTTATCCTATGGAAAAAAATGTAAACAAAATTCTAAAAAACATCAAAAGGGTCAAATCTAAACACAGAAAAAGGAACAGTTCAAAACCTCAATATTATTCTTAGCTTAAAAAGTGTTAGTGAAAAGCACCTTTCAGTGAATTATTAGGTAAAGGATGTAGAAAGAACAAAATAAAATAAATCTAACCTATATCCCTAATACTTTGCCACTTTTCTTGGACTTCCTCACACAAGATCTTTTACAATATAAAATGGCTTGGAAAAATAAAGTTGAAATAAACTAAAAAACAGGGAAATGAAAATGATTACTCAGTTACATTGTAAAGTCGCTATCCTTGGCTAAACTTGCTAATGAATGTAAAAGCTAACCTATACTAGATTAATTTTTAACCATTTAGTATCACAATCATAATATCCCAGTTTGAATATGAATCCATTTAAATCTCTCGGGTTAAAGTAGTTTCAACTTTAATTTCCACTTATAACTTAGCCAATTATATACCCCCCACATTAGAAAGTTTTCCCCCAATTAAAAATCAACATGGAAGTCAAAATCAGAGACAGAAAGTAGAATGGTGGTTGCCAGGGGCAGGCAGGAGGAGGGAATGGGGAATTATTGCTGAATGGGCATAGAGTTGCAGTTTTACAAGATCAAAAGAATTACAAAGATGAAAAACAAAGCAAAAAAAAAAAAGAATTACCAAGATGGATGGTGATGATGGCTGCACAACATTATGAGTGAAATTACTATCACTGAATTGTACACTTAAAAATGGCTAAGTATGTTATACATACTCTACCACAATAAAAAAGATTAGAAAAAAAAATCCAACACTAAATAGCTATTTCAATCACATAATATGAGAAAGTGAAGAGTTCAGTTTCTAGCTTAGTACAGAGTGGAGACATTTTACCTTGTATAATGCTAAAGAATGACCATATCTAACAACCACATTGTTCACAGAACGGTTCAGTGCAAGCCACTCCCTAGAAGCAAGGTCATACCTACAAAACAAACAGATCATATTTTCACCCAAATGACAAAACAGAACATCTTGAAGTCTTTATTTGTGATCTAATCCACTTTGGAGATGCTCGTTAAATCTGCAATGGATATAGTGAGGTACCTGGGCAAACAAACCTAACATCTGGGCCTATGGGGCACATGAGAACTCAGGAAGGGGGAGCTGGGTTCCACAGCTCTGGGATGAGAAAGAAAATCTACTGGAATTTTCTAATGCTTCCTGAAAACCTCTTCTACACACTAAATCACTTGCAGGTTTGCATTATACTCAAGGAACTTTTATTACTATAACTTTTCTTTCATTTAACCATGCAAAAGTAAAGACAAATACTGAAAAAGGGATGATAACTAAGTTAAAAAAAATTCTTAGCCTTTCCTTTTATCTAATTTATTTTAAAAAGTAATATTTTCAAAAAAACTAGAATATCATTATAGCATTTCAATTATACTATGAATACACTTAAAGACCTTTAAAATATAAAAATGCCCAGAAGAAAATCATTTATACTCTTACATTGCAGCATTAATCACATTCAATATCTTAGAATATTAGTTTTGTTTTTGAGGAAAACATCATTCTATTGTTTTTATTAAAATTATACATACTCACTATAAAAAGGGTAATCAATGCAAAAAAAACAAAGAGCCAAAAACTTAAAAATGACCCCAGGGCTTCCCTGGTGGCGCAGTGGTTGAGAGTCCGCCTGCCGATGCAGGGGACACGGGTTCGTGCCCTGGTCCGGGAAGATCCCACGTGCCGTGGAGCGGCTGGGCCCCGTGAGCCATGGCCGCTGAGCCTGCACGTCCGTAGCCTGTGCTCCGCAATGGGGGAGGCCACAGCAGTGAGAGGCCCGCGTACCGCAAAAAAATAAATAAATAAAAAATAAAAATGACCCCACATTCTGTCATCTAGAAATGAATATCATTAAGTAAACATCATTCCAGACATTTTCTATGCATACATACAAATAGAAGAATAGACTGATAATATACATTTATACAAAGAGGATCCTAATATAGGTGAATTTTAATAAACAGTGTTAATTTTAATTTTATGTAATTTAATAGAAAAAAGAAACCAAAGGAAAACCAATAATACTGTTATATTTTAAATGTTTTTCTATAAGTTTCCCTGAATACAAGATTTTTAAATTATGAAAAACATTATGTAAACAAGAACATGTAAGAAAGTTTTATCACAACGTAATAGCAAAAAAGGGAAATAAATATCCATCAATAGAAAATGGATTAATAAATTATAGATATCTATATAACATTTATAGAGTGAATATACTCAAGCACTGTATTATTAACACAAATCTTGAAAAAATGTTAAGCTAAAAACGCAAACTGCAGAATACTGTTCCTGTAAAGACTAAAACAAGAAAATTTATTAACTCTAATAATGTTCATATATATTAAAAGTCTAAAGATAAGTATGTGAACAAATGACATCACAATATCAGGATATTGATTATCTCTGGGATTTCAGAGGGGCATGTGGGATCTTAACTATATTAGCAATGTTTTATTTCCTAACCTGGATGATGAATGTATTAGCATTCATTATTTTTCTCTAAACCTTTTCCTTTGTTTTAAATATTTTATACATGATTTGAAGAAAACATAAAATAGTGACATTCATTAAATATGAATAACACTTAAATCAATACCAGCTATTATTTTATGTATTTTTTTGAATATGCTACATTTTTAAAATACATGAAAAGTTATTTAGAGAGTAAACTCCCTTTAGTTTTAAAATTACATGTAATTTAATTTTGGACAGACTCCACTAACTTCCTACTTTGAAAGTTGAAAACATTAGCACCCACATTTCCTCCCATTTCTTCTCCCAATTTTTGTTATATAATTTTTACATTGTCCAGGTTCAAAACATGCACATCCCATTCTATAATTTCATAGTTATTTAGTACTGGATCTGTATTTTAGTTGAATCAGTCTCCTCACAGTCCTCTTACCACAACTTCTCCTTCTTGAGTCTTTAATTCTTAATTGGCTAGACTGCACTGTCAAGTGGTTATTCCTAGTGGAGATTATACGTGCTCCTCCCCGTAAATTCTTTCATGTTGAAGAATATCTGCTTGCTAGCTTTAGAGGTGAATGACATCTTGGCTGCATATAATACTCATGGGCCATCCTTTCTTTCCCGCACAACTTTGCTGACGCTGCTCCCTTGAATGTTGCTGGTATTGAATGCTGCCAGTGGAGGTCTGAGGCCAATCTGATTTTTTTCCACTTTTGTGTGGTTTGCTTTTCTGCTTGGAAGTCAGAAGTCTCAACCATTCTCATTCTCTCTCCCCCTCCTTTCTTCCCTCCCTCTCTCTAAATAAATAAATATACATAAATATATATATGTATTATATATAAATATATATGTATTTCTCTCACTGTTTTTTAAAGACACAATATTGTACTTTACTTATGGTAGAAATAACTTAAATCCATCCAGGTAAATGTTTTAACAAAATGGACTGCATACTACTGCAACTTTTATGGCATTCTGGAAAGTGTTTCCTAAGAAGAACTAGCATGGCTTCTGAAAAACACATATATACCATATGTTCCATATGTTCAAGCCAAAGGCCTGTTTCTTTAATCTTGAAAGAAAGGAAAGAAACAGAGGGAGCACAGAAACAAGTCTCCACGTGACCCAATCCATATCTCTTTCAAGTAACATGGAAGGTGCTCAATCTGTATCTTAATGCATTTTACTCTTCCTCAATCAATAACGTGTCAGCCCAAGAGCTGGTCAGAGACACTAAGGTGCCGGCAGGTGCTCAAATCTGGTTAAGATGAACTGCCAAAAGACACTTACATAACAGGTTGTCACTCTTTTCACAATACAGAGAAGCAAACACAAGACAAGAACAATGTTGAGGCAATAAACTGTAAGAAATGCCACGTGCCAAATAAACGCTCCTTCTTCTGGGAGCTGAGTCCAAGATAAAGGAATATTGAACAATTAGTTCTAAGATCTGGACATGCAGTTAAGCAAAGACAAACCTCAGGAATTCAGAAGTAGGTGTCTTCCATAAAGGTGCAGCCACCTCTCTCACAAACTCCTCCCTGATGGCTGGTAACACAATGTCCATCATGCCACAGGGCACATCCTCTGCCCCTCGCAGTGGCCTGGTATTCCAATTACAGTGTCTGGCCATCCAAAGACCACAGGAAAGGCTCTACAGAAATTGAACTTGACCCCAGCCAGCAGGAGTCAAGAACTACCTGAGGCTTCCCACCCAATAATTTGCCGTTTATCCTACAAGTTCAATAATTTGATCAAATCAGGTTTTGTCATTGAACAACTATAATATTTTTCCTGAAACATCTTGTACTATTTCAATCCACTTGTTCTATTTGTTAGGTTCTTTTCTTCAGTGACAGCAATTATCTGTATTATATTGGACCTTCTGTCTCCCATGTCTTTGCTTTTTCAAACTATTTAACTTTTTCATCTGTATTCATTGGAATCATGTCTACCAAGCTGGCAGCAGTTCGATTTTCATTGTAGTTTTTGCTGTGTGTAACTTATTTATATTTCTTTACATGTGTACTCTCCCATTTCATCTCATTGTTATTATCTTCTTGCTTTTCAGCTTGTTTTTCTGAATTCAAATTCTCATTATATTGATCCATAGCACAAAGCAGTTGGAAGGAATACTTTTCCTCTATGATCAGTTGTTGTCAGTTTTACAGGCTGTGTTCTTTCCTCTTTACCTTTTCACCATAGATATTTGCATTTGCTACAATGTCACTTCTTTTGTCTTGCTTGTGGTTAGACATTGCTATCCAGACATTACATTTGCAAACTGTGGGTGATTTCTTAATTCCTTTTCTACTGTATCTAAGACAAGTTTATCTTTGCATCCTAGCTTTAGTGTGAGAGTTGGCATTTTATGTTATGTCCACTTTTCTGAAGTCTGAAGAAATGCTGGGGCTCAGGTGGGGGTGGGGGTGTGCAGTCTATTTGAATAAAATATCCAGAGTCTATTCGCCTCTGAGATTTTGTTTAAGTGTCCTATCCCAGGGTTCAAATTTTGGGATAGCCAAATTACATAGGGGCCCTGACTTCTGGGCAGACTCAGCCACTTGATCAATTTCCCCCTTTTTCACTTGATCCTCCTTAGCAACTATTTCTTACACTACTCAGTTAAAAGGGCAAGAAAACAATGATATCCACTCAGTTTGCTTCTCTCTAGATTTGGGGCTATTAGTGAGAACTCTCAGAATTTCACTCATATGGTTTCTGTGGGGGCTTGCTGTTTCTGTGTGTCTGTTTTAAGTTTATCAGATTAGGTGATACTCCTTACCTTGTGTGGTTACCTGTTGCTCAAATTTCTTACTATTATTTTTTTAGCTTAAAAAAACCCTATTTTTTTGCTCAAGGGAAGGAAATTCAGTGACATTTCAATTGGAAATCTTAACCAGATGACCAAGATAATTTGTTTTGCAAGAGGACCCTTGGGTGACATAAAATGGGAAATGCTTTTTAATGCAACTTAAAAGTTTTGGGTTAACAGGGTTGTGGAGAAAATAGAGAGGGCAATTCCTGCAATATGCTTATATAAGAGTATAGACAATGATAAAATTTATGATCTAAGTTCCAGAAATACTCCCTCTAAAAGGAGTCACTATATTCACTTTTCATGAGTTAGTAAAAATTTATTTGAAACTATATTAGTATTTACACAAAATACATAAAGCTGTAAAAATCATGTTTTGATCAAGTACAAGAAGAGAAATGTTAAAACCTAAAAAATAAACGTGGAGATACATTCGTTAGATTACTCCTTTCTGCACGTGGACGCCGCCGAGTAAGCATCATTGACATCTTCCCTCTCCACTGCCGTCATGTCTAAGTCAGAGTCTCCCAAAGAGGCCAAACAACTGCAGAAGCTCTTCATCGGAGGTTTGAGCTTTGAAACAACTGATGCGAGTCTGAGGAGCCATTCTCAGCAATGGGGAGCGCGCACAGACTGTGTGGTGATGAGGGATCCAAACACCAATCGCTCCAGAGGCTTCGGGGTTGTCATGTATGCCACTGTGGAGGAGGTGGGTGCAGCCATGAAGGCAAGGCCACACAAGGTGGATGGAAGAGTTGTGGAACCAAAGAGGGCCGTCTCAAGAGAAGATTCTCAAAGACCTGGTGCCCACTTAACTATGAAAAAGATTTTTGTTAGTGGCATTAAAGAAGACACTGAAGAACATTATCTAAGAGATTATTTTGAACAGTACTGGAAAACTGAAGTGACTGAAATCATGACTGACTGAGGCAGTGGCAAAAAGAGAGGCATTGCTTTCGTAACCTTTGATGACCATGACTCCGTAGACAAGACTGTCATTCAGAAATATCACACAGTGAACGGCCACAACTGTGAAGTAAAGAAAGTCCTATCTAAGCAAGAGAAGGCTAGCGCTTCATCCAGCCAAAGTCGTCGAAGTGGTTCTGGAAGCTTTGGTGGTGGTCGTGGAGGGCGTTTTGGTGGGAATGACAGCTTTGGTCGTGGAGGAAACTTCAGTGGTTGAGGTGGCTTTGGTGGCAGCCACGGGGGTGGTGGCTATGGTGGCAGTGGGGATGACTATAATGGATTTGGTAATGATGGAAGCAATTCTGGAGGTGGTCGAAGCTACAGTGATTTTGGCAATTACAACGATCAATCTTCAAATTTTGGACCCATGAAAGGAGGAAACTTTGGAGGCAGAAGTTCTGGCCCTTATGGTGGTGGAGGCCAGTACTTTGCCAAACCACAAAACCAAGGTGGCTATGGCGGTTCCAGCAGCAGCAGTAGCTATGGCACTGGCAGAAGGTTTTAATTACTGCCAGGAAACAAAGCTTCGCAGGAGAGGAGAGCCAGATAAGTGACAGGGAAGCTACAGGTTACAACAGATTTGTGAACTCAGCCAAGCACAGTGCTGGCAGGGCCTAGCTGCTTCAAAGAAGACATGTTTTAGACAATACTCCTGTGTATGGGCAAAAAACCCTCGAGGACTGTATTCGCAACTAACTGTATAACAGGTTATTTTAGTTTCTATTCTGTGGAAAGTGTAAAGCATTCCAACAAAGGGTTTTAATGTAATTTTTTTTTGCACCCATGCTGTTGATTGCTAAATATAATCGTCTGATCATGACGCTGAATTAATGCGCCTTTTTTAAAAACGTGCTCTGTAAAGTTAGTCTACTCTGAAGACATTTTGGTAAACGACTGCAACAGTGTGAGGTCAGAATTTCTTCAGGGTGATGCCAGGTTCCATTTGAAATTTATTCACAACCTGCTTGTGAATAAAGCCAGCATCTTCAGAAACTTGGTGTAGTTGAACTGACAGTTACTGTGTTGTGACCTGGAGTTCACCGTTAAAAGGGTCACCCAAACAAAGTCATGAAGTTTTTTGGTTATTAATATGATTGTTGGCACATCCTATGTAATATATCTAAATAGAATTATTATGGTACAAGATAAAGTTATAGATGGGAATGAAGCTTGTTTATCACCCATTATCATGGGTAATCAATAAACTATTTAATACCCTCTTAAAAATAAATAAAATTAAAAAAAATAAACATGGCTTACAAGGTACACCTGTCAAAAGTAGTAGGTAACATCTATATTTCTAAGAACAAATATTTGTGAAAGAAATAAGATAATTCATTTACTCTCTTATTCATTTGATAAATACTTATTTGAGCACATTCTATGAGCTAAGCCGAATTGAGTAAACAAGGTCTCTAACCTTGGAGAACATATAGTGGAAAAGGCAGAAAATGAGCAAGCACAGCAATGGGCACAAGTAGAATAAAAATTATGAACACTGCTCTAAAGGAAATGAGAACTATGAAAAAAACCAGGGAGCACCTGTCTGAACTAGCTGATCGGGGAGGATCTCACTATGGGACATTTAACTGACAGGATACGTAAAGGAAGAAACCAGCCCTGAGGTACAATGGCAGGAACAGTCTAGATAAAGGGAAGAGCAAGCATAAGGAGTTTTAGGTAAGGAAAGAGGGCTGATGGGGCAGGAGGGGAGCAAGTTGAGTATGGGAAGGTAAGCAGCAGTCACATCAGGTAGGATCATTAAGTCCCATGGGAAGTCACTGAAGGGTTTTAAGAAGGTAGTAAATGATAAAATGTATACCCTAAAAAATCACCCCAGTTGATATTTAGAAAATGGATTAAGCAGAATGAATGGAAACAGACAGACTTTATAGGAACCTACTGCTGAATCCTAGATGAGAGATATTGGCAAGCTGGTCTTAAGAGAGAAAAGAATGAATATGACATGTATTTGGTGACAGAGTTGATGGGCTTGACATGAGATTATGCTATGAGGAGGTAAAGGAGAGGAAGTATCAAAATGACTCCCAGATTTCTTACTTCAAGGGAGGATGATGCCAGGAAGAAGTACAAAAATCACATAAATGGTAGAATATATGACTCATAGTATCTAGTATAACAGTGGAAGGGACAATCACCTTTACACCTTTAATTTTACCTTTACTTCTCAGGGTGGCAACACTAGAAGTAGTGAGAAGTGGTTAGATTAGGGATAGATTTTTTTTTTTTTTTTTGGCAGTACACGGGCCTCCCACCGCCGTGGCCTCTCCCGTTGCGGAGCACAGGCTCCGGACGCGCAGGCTCAGCAGCCACAGCTCACGGGCCCAGCCGCTCCGCAGCACGCGGGATCCTCCCAGACTGGGGTACGAACCCGCATCCCCTGCATCGGCAGGCGGACTCCCAACCACTGCACCACCAGGGAAGCCCTAGGGATAGATTTTAAAAGAAGAGCTAACAAGATCTGCTGACATATTGTGGCAGACAGACACTAGGGTGGTCTTCATGATCCCTGCCTCCTGGTGTTCATACCCATGTATATAATATCCTCCCCTCGAGTGTGAGCAGGATCTATGACTTGCTTCTAACCAACAGAATATGGCAAAAATAATGAGATGTCATTTCCATGACATCTATCCTGCTAGCAGACTCAGGCCAGAGACTCTCCCTGTGGCCTGATAAGTAAGCAGCCATACTGGGGAAACCCTACCAATAAGGAACTCTGGACAGACAGCCTCCAGGAGTTGAGGTGGCCTCCAGTTGACAGACAGCAAGAAGCCAGGGCCCTTAGTCCTACAACCACCAGGAAATGGGTGAGCTTGGAAATGGATTCCTGCCCAGTTGAACCTCTAAATTAGAACACAGGCCAGGTAACACCTTGATTGCTGAGAACCCAGTTAAGCCATGCCTAGAACCCTGACCAGCAGACACTATGAGGTAATAAATGTGTGTTGTTTTAATCTGCTAGTTTGTGGTAATTTACACAGCAAGAGATAACTAATACATATACTGATATGGAGTGTGAAAAAACAAGAAGTCAAGAATGACTCTGAAATTTTTGGCTTAAGCCAAATAGAAGAATGGAGTGGTCGTTTACTGAGATAGGGACTTCTGGGGCAAGAACAGGCTTGGAGGAAAGATCAGTTTGGGACACATGGAGTTTTAGATGCCTATTGAGATGTCAAATAAAGAGGTGGGGATATGGGAACAGGTGATAAGTCTAGGATGCAGATATAAATTTGGAAGTCACCAGCATAAAGGCCAAGATATTACATGAGATCACCAAGGGAGTGAATACACACTCTCACGGAAGGGGACCAAGGACTGAGCCCTGGGGCACATCATCAGGCTAAGGAGCCTGAGAAGGAATGGGAAGTTAGAAAAAATGTCAAGGAAGTATGGAGTCCTGGAAGCCAAGTGAAGAAACTGTTTAAAAGAGGAGGGAGAGACTAGTTTTATCGAATGTTTGTGAAAGATCAAGTAAGATGAGGAATAAGAACTGAAAATTTAAAATCCACTCCTTAGTCATACTAGCCACATTTCAAGTGCTCAATAACCACATGTGGATAGTGACATGACAGTGTAAACACAGAGCATTCCCATCATAACCAAAACAGAAACTGTCCACTGAACAGTTCTGATGTAAAGAAACAGAAGACAGAAAAATGAGCAATATGTAGGTAACTGCTAAATGTGGTGGTGGGAGTTTGTGGAAGTCCTCTTTTGATAACCTTTATCTTTCAAAACAGAAATGGGAAACAAGGCCACTAGCTGAGCAGGAAAACAGGAGAAAATGTGGTGGAGATCTAAAAAATGAAAAGACAGTATGACAGCTGAGCAGGAGAATGAGAGATGGAATAAGAAAGAATTAATGAAATGTAAACTCCTGTGGGAGTTGGGATTGTTGGAGTTCACCTAACCTCTTGACTCTGTACATGCATATCTTTTGCCAAACTTGGGCACTTTTCAACTATTATCTCTTCAAATACTTTTTCATACACACCCTCTTCCTCCTCTTCTTCCAAGGCTCCTCTGGTGACAGAAATGTTAAGATTTTTTGTTACAGTCCACAGGTCTCTGAAACTCTGTTCATCTTTTAAATGTTTTATTTTCTCTGCATTGTTCAGATTAAGGAATTTCTATTGTTCTATCTTCAAGTTCACTGATTCTCTCCTCTGTCCTCTCCATTCTGTTGTTGAGAGAACTGCTGAAGCATTTTTATAATGGCTGCTTTAAAATCTTTGTCAGATAACTCTAATATATGTGTCACCTTGGTGTCAGTATCTCTTGATTGCCTTTCTCATTCAAGTTGAGATTTTCCTGGCTCTTACCATGACAAATGATTTTCAATTGAAATCTCAACATTTTGGGTATCATGACACGAGACTGGACCTTATTTAAATCTTCTGTTATAGCAGGCCTCCTCTGACACCACCCCAGTGGAGAGAGGGAAAGTCTACTCATTACTGCTGTTGCTGCCAGACAGGCGTAGAAATCCAGGCTCCCCACAGTGTCTCCACTGATGTCACAGGGGTGGGGGAGGCCTCATTAATGCCTGGTGGAGAAGTAAATCTCAGCTCCCTATATGGCCTTCTCTAACCCTACTCTGGTGGGATGAGGGGTGGTGGTTGGAGCACCTCACTTTATCCTGGCATAAGTGGAAATCTAGACTCTATACTAACACTTTGCTAGCAGGGGTGGGGGTGAAGCCACAGTCCTTTCTGTGCTGTTTGTCTAAGGTCGAGTGGTTATTTTCTAAAAGTTTTCTGTCTTGCTAAGCTGCCCCTTTCCTGGTCCTCGGGCTAGAGAAAACAGGGTTTTCTTGGGGCTTTTTCAGCTTATACCTATTAACATTTCCAGACTGCTGATTTTTCCAACATCAAGTCTGAGATATATGAGACTAAAGGAAAACGCTTGGAACTTACGATTATGTCATTTTTTGGGTCTTGAGGTCCCTAATAAGACTGCCTTCTTCAGAGTTTTCTTATGTTTGTTTTATATATAATGTCCAGGTTTTTTAACTGTACTTATCATACAAAGAATAGGGGAAAATGACCTTCATTTATTTATGATTTTTTAAAATTTCCTTTTTCATATTCTATTTCTTTTTTTTCATATTCTATTTCTAAAGGAGTATCTTTTGTGTTTATTTACTCTGTGTTCCTTCTAGGTTTGTCTTTAAATCTGAAATTATTTTAAAATTCTTTCCTAACTTCTATCATCTCATTTCTGAATTTTTCTAGTCTTGGTTATATTGTTCTTTCATGTATTTTATCATTTTCTTATTGTATGTTAGCTTACTTTGGAATACTAAGTTATAATTTTTGTCAGTTTTTCTATTATGCTTTCACATTGAAGGGGTATTATTCTACTTATTCTCTTCTTTTTTATAATAACTTTCTATGAGATTTGACCTTGATATTTTTTCTGTTGCTAAATTTTAATTTTTTTAATTTAATTTTTTTGTAATTTAAAAAAAATTTTCCTGAACCCTTATAGGAGACGCTTGATTTAGCTAGTTTTTCTAGCTTCTCAGCTCACTAGCTCCTCTTCTGTTGTAGTGTAGTGTCCAACTATTTGGCACCTTACTTGAGATCTCCTAGCTCTGTTCCCCTCTCAGACTGTTATCTGGACTTTCTTTCTCTGCTGTCCCTGTCCTGTTCAATTTGAATTCTATTCCCAGCAGCTTTTCTTCAGTGTGGGACTTTCTCCTACAAAGAGTCTTTGGCTGGTTTTTTGAAAGTTAATAAGGCACAAACTGTTCCAGCACCTTCAGATCCTACTACAGATCCCTTGAGCTCATCCCCACTACTAGAACATGCAAAATCTTCCCAATTCCAGCTGCTGTTCTCAAAGCAGCTTGCTGAGCTTTCCAGCGGGTCTTTGGGTTTACTGCTGGTGGGCCCACCGCTCCCCTTTGCTTACTCCTACATAGATACTGATAGCACAAAGGTCTTGTAGCTGTCAATGGTTTAACCCCACCTATTTGTGTGGATGCCTTCTGACCAAGTTTGTTATAGATACTATCCATGTGTTTTTTATTTTGCTATCCTAGTTGTTCTCTGTGCTTTAGTGACTATGTTTGGGGGATTCAGAAACTATACTATTACTGCCATATTTCCAGAATTCCTTAAAGAACAGATGCTGATTTTTGACAATCTTCATTAGTAGAAAATGTTTAGAAAAACTTTCCAGGGCACAAAATCAGCACAACTGTAGGTGTTCAAAAATTTCTCCCCAAAGTCAAACTCCATAGCTAATTCCACTGTGAAAACATACTCTCCCTTCAGGATGAGCAGCATGGAACCAGCAAAAGACCTTGAACCCTGGGAAGTATTAAAGAATGGCATAATTTCCACTAGCAAACTATAAATGCAAGCCGTTTAACCTATAGAAATGTTAATTAAATTAAGAGGCAAAGCAATCCCCTATTTATATAGAACCTATTATATATATCTAACACAAAATCTGAAAGACAGTGTCTGGAAAAGATGAATTGTTCTTTATTACAGCAATGAATTCTTTGTGGCTCCCAATTTCAAAAACTAAGAATATGTCCCCAAAAGTCTAGAATACAACTACTAAAATACTAACAGAGATTTTCTTCAGGAATGCAATTACTAATGATTTCTTTTCTTTTTACTTATCTCTACTTTAAATATTTTCAAAATGGAAAAGTAAGCTTCTTGTAAAAATTTTAAAACAACTTACGCTAGAACCATGTTGTAATCTGAGTGGTTGAACATATATCCTCCAACAACCCACATTATATTTCCATTGACCACAGCTTTGTGAGAGGCTCTGGGGAGCTTTAGGTTAGAATATTCCTCTTGTGTCCAAAATGACTGGTTAGCTGGTACAGGAACTGAACATCCAGGACCTAATAAAACATAATAAATTAGCTTCACAAAATGCAGCTTTAAAATTACTGCAATTCAGGAATTCCCTGGGAGTCCAGTGGTCAGTGTCCTGCACTTCCACTGCAGGGGGCCTGGGTTCAATCCCTGGTCAGGGGAACTAAGATTCCCACATGCAGTGCAGCAAGGACAAAAAAAAAAAAAAAAAGAAAACTACTGCATTTCAAGTTTGAATCATCTAAATACAACAAATTATCTAAAGAATATTTACAGTCTTTCCTTTAGCATCTAAATATCAGACATATCCCTTTAATTTGTGCTTTCAATTTACTCAAAGGTAGTGACCAAGGGTAATCTCTAATAAAATTCAAAATCACATACTTTCTAATGAAGACCTGACCATATCTAGGTTAGGATTTTTTAGTAATGAAATACTTGCTTAAGCAGCTCTCAGAGGAAAGAGTGTACAAAGGAATTATTAATTCAAATGAAAAACTTTAGGGACTTCCCTGGTGGTGCAGTGGTTAAGAATCTGCCTGCCAATGCAGGGGACATGGGTTCGATCCCTGGTCCAGGAGGATCCCACGTGCCGTGGAGCAACTAAGCTCGTGCGCCACAACTACTGAGCCCGCGCACCTAGAGCCTGTGCTCCGCAATAAGAGAAGCCACTGCAATGAGAAGCCTGCGCAACGCAACAAGGAGTAGCTCCCACTTGTCTCAACTAGAGAAAGTTCACATGCAGCCAGGAAGACCCAACGCAGCCAAAAATAAATAAATTTTTGAAAAAAAAAACAAAAAAAACTTTAGAGCTAAAATGTAAAGACTAGTCCTGGGAGTATTACAAACCATCCATTTCCAAAATCAAGAAACTCCTTTTTTGAGAGGTTTGGCTTCTGCTCCAACATTTGCAAAGTGGTAGGTAGTCAAATACTTCAATTATTTAACTGCTCAATGTCAGCCAAACCGAACAAACTAAAGCATCTAAACAAGCACATTTCTGGAAATTCAAAATAAATGTGTTCAAGAAAGGGGTAAATGTATTAAAAAAAACCCAAAAAACTAAATCAGTAACAGCTGCTATCACCCACCCCTTGAAGAATTTGCTAAAGGGCTTCTTTAATAATCTGTATCTGCAGATAATTCCAATAACTGACTGCTTTAGGATTCTACTGTATAATCAACCCCAATTTTCTCTGAATTTATTGAAAGTTTCTGTGGAGAGACCATTATTGTCAGCTCTTGTTCCACCTCCCAGCTTGGTTCTCTATGTCTTATGGCTGAGACCAAGTTCTCTAAATTCATGAATGAACTGCAAAGACTGTTAAACTGCTCCACATCTCTAGAGACCACAACCATACATCTATGAATTCAAGGATTTGTAAGAAGCTGAATAAAGAGATATGAAAATTTAAACGCTTCCTGATATTTGATTAACATAAATGGTACAGATATTAGGAATAAAGTCAATCTACAACTTATTAAACTAGAAACATTCTGTAAATTGAAAGAAAAAAAAAGAAACAAAGAAGTTCCTACCCTGCCACTCTGAGAAGCAGGAGCATCCTCTGACATCACTTGAATTGCAGATGCCTCGATGAGGAAAACCACAGTTATTTACACAGTGAGGGATGTCACATGCTTCACCTTTCCAGTTTTCAGAACATTCACATTGAACAGTGTTGCTGCTATTACTGATCTTACATTCTCCTCGGCCTGAGCAATTATTCGGACACATGTCAAAACTATAAAAATAGTGGGGGGAAATTAAATCAACACAAAGCAACATTTTGATTAACTTAGCAGAACTTCCTCCTACACAAGGCTTAAGAAATCTTACTGTCTAGCCAGTTCATTCACAAGCGTAATTGCAGTACTTACCATTTAGCCTAAATGGGATCACTCAACCCTGCAGAACTAGGGCAAGTAATAAAATCAAATTAAACCTGTTGGATTCTCATAAGAGGAGACAGTTAAAGAGATTACAAGAAGAGAAGAGATTCTTGCAAAATATCCAGGCTTAGCTCCTTAAGGACAGGATGACTAAACTAATTCTTGGTAGCCCACAAATGGTGAGCATTATAAAATTGCCAAATGCATGCTAGCAAGGCTGGAGAAGAAAAGGATAAAACAAATTGCAAACAATACACTACCATCCTCATTCCTCTGGATAGTCTCTAAAAGTTTACAGAATTTGCTTAAGATTATTGCTCAGATTGGTGTGTATTAAATTCCTTAGCAAGTTTATCTACCCATCTCAGATGCAAGAAAAGGGAGGGGTAGTTTAACTTAATACATGAGTTTAACTTAATACATGAGTTTAAAGTGTTGCATAGTAACGTGACAATGATATTGACAACACTTTGAAAAGACATAATTCTGATTTTAAAAAGGGGGGATAACAGGATTAGCAAGATACTGTAAGAGTGTAAAGAAAACTAAAAAGGAATTTTGTAGCAAAGCATGCCAGAAAATCAGGAATCAGTTACAAAACAAGCTAATTAACATTCACACCTACACCCTAACGTCAGTTCAC
Source organism: Leucopleurus acutus (assembly GCF_964270905.1). Lineage (NCBI taxonomy): Eukaryota > Metazoa > Chordata > Mammalia > Artiodactyla > Delphinidae > Leucopleurus > Leucopleurus acutus. The sequence goes on from NC_139158.1 coordinate 57,787,809, forward strand.
GATACATTTATAATAAAATTTTATAAGTATGTGTATATAGTATTTTTATAATCTATGTTATAATATAATATAATAAATGCATATGCCTACTTTTCAAACCCAGGCTTGTGATGAGCTGCCCAGGCTGCTAAGTCACAAACCTTGGGTACCTGAAAAACTGAATCACCATACCAATCAAGATAAAGATGGCTTTAACTAGGGTTGAAAGACTACTGAGATTCTGAGAAAATGGGCAAGAAAAAGAACCCAGTATAAAGGTTACACATGGGGGTTATCAGCTATACCAGGAGTTGTCAAACGTATTGTGTAAAAGGCCAGATAATATATATTTTAGGTTTTGTGGGCCACAGAAGTTCTTTATCACAGACCCCCTGCTTATGGCATTTTATGAATTTAACTACTTCTGAAAATAAACATTTCTTAGGAAAAAAAGGTAAAGACAGAAGTTAGCTTCTCTCCTACTGCAACAAATTCCAAAAGCTGCCCAGAGTCTGTCTGTCTACATTTCCTTTGTAACCTCAACTAAGTTGTCATCAATGGGCCAACTACTGAGTACATGAAAACTACTAATATTTGTTAAATTGTACTTAGCAAACTCCTCCAAAGTTTTTATCCATTGGCAGGAATGGATAATGCCCCTCTTTTCCAGGAGACGCTCAACAGCAGCAAGACCTGGGTTGCAACTCTGGTCCCACTGCTTTGACAATTTACTTTACCTTTTCCTGCCACTTGCCTCATTTATAAAAGAAGTAGAAAAACAGTGGCTGTAACTGAGTTTTTAAAAGAACTTTAAATGAGAAAATTCATGCAAACTGCTTAGCATAATGGCTGGCACACTGTAAACCCTCAATATGTTAGTCATTATTATTGTTAAAACAAAGTATACAGTCTTCTGAAAAAAATCACAAATATTAGACTTAAATATCTTACTTGTAAGTGATATTAAATCCAGTCAAATTATAAGCAGCATCACTAAAAAAATGCAGCAGGGCATAACCTGATGTGGCAACGACCTCTGGGACAGTCTCGTTGCCATCTCTCTCAGGAACAATGAGGCCACTGAAATGAAAACACATGTCTTATAAAGGGAAGCATAATCACAGACACATCACATGGTGACAGAACACGAATTCAACTGGATTTCACCCTTGCAATTTAAAAAGCCACTTATAGGAAGAGGGCCAAATTCCTGTGATAAATGCACAGGAACAGATCTGAATCTTTTGCTAAGCTCTTCTCTATTGTAGGTTATATATATATATATATATATATATATATATATATGTTTTTTTTTTTTTTTTGCGGTACGCGGGTCTCTCACTGTTGTGGCCTCTCCCATTGTGGAGCACAGGCTCCGGACGCGCAGGCTCAGCGGCCATGGCTCACGGGCCCAGCCGCTCCGCAGCATGTGGGATCTTCCCTGACCGGGGCACGAACCCGTGTCCCCTGCATCGGCAGGTGGACTCTCAACCACTGCGCCACCAGTGAAGCCCCTAGGTTATATTTTAAATGAGATTTGAAACCGACGACCCTATTCTTTTTTTTTTTAAGTAAAACATTTTATAATACTCCTTTGAAAAACTGAGTAAACCTCCACAATCACAGAAAGTAACAAACTTTATGAGTTCATGGATACCAAACATATACCATTGAAAGACATGAAAAGTAAAAATAGAAATAAAAGTTTGATATACAAACATCCATCATCCCAATACTATTAGCATTCTGATGTACTTTCTTTGTTTAATTGATACCATGTTACATATCATATTCTATTTTACAGGTAATATACCATAAGCATTTCTATGTCTCTAAGAGCTCCCTCAGAACTTTTAGAACCTTACTCAGAGCTCAGCCCACAACAGTATCTGTTGGGTGTCTACAAAGAGAAAGAATTACCGAGTCAAAGGTCTAAATGATGGCTTTAAGGCTCTTAATCCATATACCAATTTGCTTTCCAGAAGAGAGATGGTGACTTGAAATCCCACCGATAGAGAATGAAAGGGTCCATCCCACCTAACCCCGCCAACAAGGAGAATTACCAGTCCTACTTTAGTTTTGCTAATTTAATATGTGAAAGTGATTTTTTTAACCTGTGGTTTTGAGCTTCTCTTATACTCCTGAGGTTAATCATTTTTCCTATGTTTACTTGCATCTTTTGCTTTTCTTCATATGCTCCTATCTTTTGCCCAGTTATTGTTCAGTACCACCATCATCTCACTCAGTTAAAGCCTAACTCCTTACCAGGCCCTGTGCAATCTGTTCCACACACACAATCCCATCCGATGAACAAACGTCTCATGTATTACAGATGGTCCCCGACTTACAATGGTTCGACTTACAATTTTTTGACTTACAGTTTTTTGACCTACAATTTTTTGACTTTACAATGGTACAAAAGGGATACACATTCAGTAGAAACTGTACTTAGAATTTTGACCTTTTCCCAGGCTAGCGATATGCTGTTGATACTCTCTCACGATGCTGGGCACCAGCACAAAGCTGTAGCTCCCAGTCAGCCACACGATCACAAGGGTAAACAACCAATACATGTACAACCACTCTGTACCCAGACAACCTTTCTGTTTTTCACTTTCAGTACAGTATTCAAAATTACATGAGATATTCAACATTATAAAATAGGCTTTGTGTTAGATGACTTTGCCCAACTGTAGGCTAATGTAAGTGTTCTGAGCACATTTAAGGTGGGCTAGGCTAAGCTATGATGTTCGGTAGGTGAGGTGTATTAAATGCATTTCAACTTACAATATTTTTAACATACAATGGGTTTATCAGGACATAATCCCATCATAAGCCAAGGAAGATCTGTACTCTCTTCCTTTCACTGGCTCAACCCCAGCCACACGGGCCTCTTTTCTTTCCTAAAGCACATACTTTTGGGCTGATGACTATCTCAAATGCTCATTCATTATGACCTAGCAATTCTATTTCTTAGTAGAAGAAACACTTGCTCACATACACAAATATATAAGAATCCTCACCGCAGCACTATTCAGAATGAGAACAGGTTGAAAACCACCTAAATGGTCATCTGGGAGCTGGATGAATGAGTCATTACATACGTTAGGTCTGCAGGACTGACAAGGCGCTCATCAAGGCATTCTGATGAGTAGGAATAAAAACAAGCTGCAAGACGATGGGCCTAGTATATGTGTACATTTATGTGTATTTATACAAGTGCATATAAAAATGAGTGGAAGAGCATATAAGCAGGGTGTGAGGAGGAAGAAGGGATGGGATTTTCATTCAACAAGTTTTTAATATGCAGGCAGAACTAGGGGTTGCAAAACGGTGAAGCATTTTCTACTATGCATTCAACTAACAAATACTAAGTACTTACTACAAGTGAGGCACTGTTCTAGGTACCAGGAATACAACAGTGAAGACGTCTCTGCCTTTACTGGAGTTCATGCCAGAGAAAGAATAAGCCTAGATACGAACCCCCAACCCCTGGCCCACAGGTGTGTATATATAATGCCAGGTAGAGGTAAATACTATGAAGGGAAATAAAACAGAGTAAAAGAACAGAAAGTGCTACTTTAGAAAGGGCATTTAGGGAAGGACTCTTGGAAGAAATGACATTTGATCACAGACCTAAATGAAGGTTTCAACCATCATCATGCTTTCATCAGTTTTATATACCAGAATCCCCTAAAATGATGAGGGGTAAGTACTTGCAAGAGCAGGGCCACCTAGAAACACGTATGTCAAAAGCAATCTTGCCGTAAGAAATACTGGCACAGTAAAGGACTGGGGGACTCAGTCACATGTAGGACACTCTGTTATCTTAGCATGAGCTTCAGGGTCAGAGACGTGAGCTCCAATTCTTGTTCCACAAGCCTGTGCATGTCACTGACATCTCTGAGCCTTAGCTTCCTCAAAAGCACAATGAAAGAAATCCTATCTACCTCACAGCAATGTAATGAGAAACTGTTAAAGCATGTGAAGGGCTTAAATAGCATCTCACACTAGTAGGTGCTCAATAAGAGATAGCTAATGGTATTTATTATTTATATGGTGGGGACATTTAAATGTATAGAACGAATGGCAGAATGGGTGGAGGGAGAAAGAATGGAGAGTCAGAAGGAGTGGGAGGGCCACCTGCACTAGATGACCACATTGCTGGAGAAAGGGGATCAGCTTCCCTACTGTCAGAGAGACTTAGGCATTTGCTTCTTTTCACTTCAAAAACTTGTGACAGCTTCAGAATGTGCTTTTTCCCAGTGTGAAAATAAAACAACTGGTTTATGACAAAAATAAACTTTGTACAGAATAAATGAATATAAACCTCAACCCAGTGTGCAAGGCAATAGAAAGTGTGTGGGTGAGAAAGTGATGCTGCAGGCTTGCCGTTCAACTGTCACCCTGAGCTGCCTCCACCACCCTGTCCCCTGCCCCTAGGCAGGTAAATAAATGCAGGCTCAGTTTAGGCTGCAGCCAGCTGTTCAACTTGAGAAAATCAAGAACTGCTTGCCCTGGGGTTCTTCATAATCTTATATTGTAAACACAGAGTACCATTGTTTAGAACCATTTCTGAAAATCGCTGAACTAAAGATACTGTCTTAATTCAACATAACTGTCCCAGACAGATATAGGCTCTCTGAACACACCTGGGGCACAGCCTGACTTTCCCAACTACACTATGTTAAGTTTACATAGTTGGCAAATCCTCAGTTTGACACACCTCTCTCCTTGCAAAACTATACACGCAAGGACAGGCAGATGTGGAAGGTAAGCCAGATTTTTAAAGTCAGGGTTAGGAGCCTGGGGATGGGTCCAAACAGCATCTATACTTCTGAGTGGTGAAGGAGGGTCCACAGCCACAAAAGAGGTGCCTGCCTTTGATTACCTGCCACAAACTGACCACGATTTCCATGGGGTGCTGGACAGGCTGACTCCCGCTTTCACGAGACTTCCTCTAACAGCTCTGCATCACAGCCTAAACAAATGTCTCATCAGTATTTGACTTTCTTAAAAATAACAACAAAAACCTCTAGAAGGAATAAGAATTTCCTCAGAGAGGAAAACTATTCTCCCTGCTCTATCACCACTACCACCTCTGCATCTCCCTACCAACAGATCTGAGCAGAGCGAGCAGGTACTCCACAAAGGTGCTGCACTTATGCATTTGTTGAAGTGAATGCACCACAAAGTCATAATGTTGTGCAGCTGGAAGAGACTTGCTCTAGTGGTTCTCAAATTTGTCCAGTAATGGAACTCTGTTTGTTAAACAAATTTTATTCAGAATTTCAGCATATAAAAGATAATGTGATCAACCAGTTCAGAGTCAAATTAAACTTCATGGACTGCAATACACCCAGAGAAAACACAGTACAACACCTTCATTTTAGGCTTCAGAAGATGAGAACTAGAGTGCTTAAATGAACTATTCAGACTCATGCAGAGCCTTGGGCAGAACGCAGATTAAAAGTCCAAATCTTCTGAATCCTGTGTGGCTCTCTTTTTCTTTATTTGGGTGAACTATCTGCCGCCAGGCTCACTCCACTCTGGGCCCCCAGCACATCACCACTGGGTTGATTCCTCTATCCAAAGTCCTCCTGACCCAACAGCACTCCTCAGCTCCCCATCTTGTGACATTGCCTTATGACCTAAACAGTTATTTTCAAATTCTTCCGCACATCAATGCTTCAGGGGTTCTGTGTTTCAGGTAAATTTCAATTATTAAACATACATTATCTCACTATGATTTTAGAAAATGCACACTCAATTATGTCATAGGTTAAATTTTAACACAATCAATGCATTAATTTATACATTTCAGTAAATAAACTTTTTTATAGAAGCTTAAAAATCCTCCTGTTGTCTGTACATATACTGTGGCTTCTCTCAAAAGTCACTGACTAAAACAGTTATACCCTTCTGCTTGTTTTGTGGTTGCTGTTGGTTCACATGTCTGCTCATTAAATACACAGTCTGGGTGAACTACAGGGTTATGCATACCCTCTTGGCAGATGTTCCCACAGGGCTATTGGCAAGCTGATTCAAAGTGCCTGGCACATAAAGAGAGGACTCCATGAGTTTTGATTAACAAATGCAGTATCAAGTAAACCTCCAACAAGTACTATTATCATGATAACATCATACTACAGATAGTTTTTGTGCTGTGTTAAAGTTTGGGGTGCCTCTTGCTATAAGACAAGGTATGAGTCAAATTCTGGCATAAAGATGTATATGCCCAACATGTAGCCAATATTTTGATGCTTAGCATGGCCTATCCACGCTGTTCTTTGGCCCTCTAAGTGAATCTCTAAAACCCAGAAAATGGCCTTGGTTCTCAGTTCAAAGACATGTTGCAGAGATTTCTAAGCCAAAGGGAGTAGAGAAATACAAGGGCACATTAGTTCCCTGATCTCAGCTGTCCTTTGCCTCCTCATGTTCTGTTCACTCTCTGTTATCTCCTCACCTACAAGAGACATCAACCAGCCCCATGTGAGGAATACAAAAAATATTTGTTAAATTGATTTCTTTTAAAGTCAGGGAAATCAAATATTTGAGGGAAAGAAATCCAGAAAGTCAGCTGACAACTATGACTCTCTAAGGATACACATTTTAGAAAAAATATATTTAAAAAATCCTCTATCAAGTAAAAGGAAGAAAAATAAAACAGTTTTGAATTTGCATGTGGTCAAAAATATAATAAACAACACAGCTACTTACTGTTAATAAAAAGTAAAATGTCAAAACAATTCAGAGCACCCCATGTATTTGGTGTTAAGCTGTTTAACAACAAACACAGAATATACTGTAGAAAAAAAATCACAACACGTAACTGGAATGTTCCTCATTCTCCACAGGTAACCACTGTTCATTTTATGTATACTCTTCCAAAACTTTTCCCTCACCCATATTAAGGTATATACATAATTACACATCACACACACACACACACACACACACACACACACAGAGCTATATCTGAATTCAACAAATAACTCCTGAATGCCTATGCAATGAAGAACACAACAAGGATCAAGATAAACATGGTTCCTGATTTAATTTTTCACAGAAATAATATATTCGATATATTGCTCACAAAACATTTTTAGATGTAAACTTCACCACCACCACAAGAAGTAGGTAAATTTGATACTACTATCACAACTTTATAGATCAGGAAACTAAAAAGAGAGGTCAAGTACTCTGCCCAAAAACTCACCCAGAAGCTACAGGAAACCAAGTTAGGACTAGCACACAAGTGATAGGACTCCATAACTAGTACTCTTTCCATGAAGTAAATGTTTTAAGTGATAAAAAAGGTGAATCCAGTAAGAATACAATCTAGGAGATACATAAATGCAGAAATCAAACAATGGTTAACCAGTATTTATATGACTGAGCTTACCTAAAGGCAGCAACTAGAGGTGCGTAAATTGAGTCCCCATCATAAACATATAAATGGTCCCAACTACACTCTGTAGCAAAATGATTGAAACGAAGTCTCATTATTCTATTTGGCCTGAAAAGAACAGAAAAAAGTAATTTATAATAATCATAATCACTATAAAACATTTGAGAAAAAAATATAGATTTTTAAAGAATTTATATATAAAGAAGAAATTAATAGTATGTAATCAGTACTCCTTCACTTGTCAAAGATTTCCTTAGTACTTTCTATGTGCTAGAGACCACTAAATATGCAATGGTAAACAAAATAGACATGGTCTATGCATCTTTGGGCCTTATAGTCTATACAGCGGCCATTCTTTACCAATCCATCAGCCTTTCTTATTCAACTTAAGATTTCATACTACATCATTTTACAAACACACCTGCCAATCCTCTAAACTCACCTGCCCCTCTGCCTTTTCATGGAACTCCCTGGAAGAAGCCCTGGTACAGAGAAAACCAAGCCATGCTGGAGAAAGTCACAACATTGGGTAGGCTGGTTCCAATACTGGTGCTTCGATTCTGCCAGCAGTCCTACTACTAGTTCTCAATTTCTATTTCAGACCACCCAGTCCCACCTCCCTGCTTATGCTCAGCACTCAGACAAAAATTTCTCAAATTCCCACTTTCTAAAATAGATACATCTACCTACTTTTCCTTCCATCTCTCAAATATTTAACATCTCCGTCTCATCTGAAACTTCCAAGTCCAGACTTAAATCTCTTTAAGTATCACATATTTTACAAAAAACAACAAAACACAAAAAACTTTAAATCCCAACTCTCCTTCCAGCTACTATCAGACCTATCCCTTTCTCCTCTGAAACTCCTCAAGAGACTTCGGTTTTCTCCATTTCCTCACATCCCACTCACCTTTTTACTCTCCAACCTGGCTTTAGGCCAAAGACTCTACTCCAAAAGTTCTTGGTAATATCAACACCATCTATATACTGGTGATTCCTAACTATATGTCTCCAGCCTGAACCTTTCATCTACCCCATACTTCTTGTCTAACCAAACAATTAAATAAATACATAAACAAGTTAACTCACATGGTGATGAATACTGGGAAGAAATTAAAGGAATGTGATGTAGTAGTACAACAGGTGGTGGGGAGATACCCCAGAAAGTTTTGGAAAAGATCAGAATGGCGAGAGATAAGCCATGTGAAAAGTCTGGGGGGACAATGTTTCAGGCAGATAGAATAACAGTCTTAAAGTTTTAGACTTTAGAAGTTGATGTGTCCAAGCAACGTGAAGAAAATCAGCATGTCTGAAACATAGCAAACAGAAGGAATAAGATAAGAAGTGAGTGAGAGGTGGGCAAGGGGCAAAAGTAAAAACCGGAGGCCAATTTCAAGGCTATTACGTGGCCCAGGAAAGAGAGGATGGCTGGTGGTTCTTAAAATAACTGTAGAGTTGAAGATGAAGAGGATTGGGGAGATATTCTTGAGGGGAAAACTGATAGAACTTACTGACAGGCTGAATATGTGGATAAGGAAACGGAGGATTTGAAGTTTTTTGCTTAGTTTTATGCTTAGGCTGAGGTGGAGCAACCACTGACAGCACACTCAGAGCAACAGTGGAGAAGAACATCAGATGGGAGTGAACTGGTAGAAAGGGCAAGGGCAGACAGCTCCTTAGAGCAGCAGTTCTCAGAGTATGGTCCACACAATGCCAGGGTCCCTGAGGCCCTTTTAGGAGGTCCAAGAGGTAAAAACTATGGTTATTTAGACTTGGATATCTGGTAGATATTTTCTTGAAAATGAACAAAGCAAGCCTGTATTTGTTGCCAAAGAAAATATAAGCTTTCAAGCAATAATGAGTTTTGGAAAATTTGTACCTACCACCCAGATACAACTTCCCAATACTTAAAATTTTCTGATGAGATTGATGGTGATTTTTAACTACGGTGATGTTTTAAATTTCATATAATGAAATATATCGACATCTGGAAGACCTGCATAATTCAGTGAACCAATATTTTCTGAATGTTACAAAATCATGCATGGGTTAAAGATCTATTTAAAGTACAAGAAAACCAATTAAAAATTTTTTTTTTTATTTTTGGCCATGCCACACGGCATGTGGTATCTTAGTTCCCTGACCAGGGATCGAACCCATGCCCTCTGCAGTGGAAGCGTGGAGTCTTAACCATTGGACCGCCAGGGAAGTCCCATAGAAAACCAGTTTTAACTTAACAAGTTCTAAAAGTTCATTAGGATCATTTCAGATTCCACACTGCAATTCAGTTTTAAGAAATTACCACTTGTCCAGTTTTGGTCCAGTCTTCTAAGACCGTCCACAATTATTTTAAAGGGTTATTAATGGTTGCAATGCGAGTGAATGCATGTGACACTTTCTGCAAGAAGCTTTTAAGAAGCAGGTCTGCTTTCTCCGTACTTCCTCCTTCCCCTCCTGCTGGCTGCAGTTAGCCAACAGTGAAGCTAATGAATGAATGGCAGAGCTTGGGTCCTACTACCAATGGGAAGAAAGCTGCCTGCTGACCAGGAACACCTGCCTTGGAACTGTTATGTGAGGAAGAAATAAACTTCCATATGTTAAATCACTAAAAATAGTAAATAAATAAATAAGTAGGCCTATTAAAATCTCTTCCCTTCCCTACTACATATTCAAGTGAAGTCTAATCTTCTTCATATACCTCAACCATAATAAAATATTGTAACAGTTTTTTAACTATTACAACTGAAAATATACAAATTTCTGGTGTGTATAATTCATTTGCAAATCAACACAGAAGTTTTTTTCAATTAACATTGAAGATTAAGAAAAATAAGAAAATCAAATTCACTTGTCAAAGTAAAGGTTACCAAATAAAAAATATTTTAAGTTGCCACAGATTGTTAATTTTACATGTTGGAAAAGTAATCTCACAATGAGCTCTATCCTGAAGAAAAAAAAAAAAAACTTAGCCATTACTACTTACTGTCCTTCAATGAGCCATGTGCACTTTGTTTTATATTTATAATTTCCAGGTCCATCTGTTATAAACCCAGAAGATCCAGTTAGTCTGTAATTCAAAAAATAAAAAAATTAAAATGCATCAAAATTTCATATATTAATAATATCTTTCTTAATTCTCAATACAATCCAAGTGGGTACACTGATGCATACTATGACCAGAAGAAAAAGACTGGATAGTTATACACAGATTACACAAATCTGGATGAAACAAATTCATGCCATATACTTAAGAAAAGGGGATACAAATACATTAAAAACAACAGGAATGAACAAAAACATACATCTTTCTAGCTGAGATGGGAAAATCACACTTTGTTTCCATACAAATGGCCACAAGAAGTTAGTTATAAATATCAGTTGGTTTTTAAAAAACAAGGCCACACAGTTACCATTACAAGTAAAATGTGTAAATGCAATAAATAACGCTGTGGCCAGCATAACTATGATGCGCAAGCACATCAATCCACAACACACAACAGACCCACCACAGCTATTTAGTTGCTTCTTCTGAAGTGGCAATCTACCACACTCTGTGAGCAGTGCACATCAGCACCTGACTTCCCACACACATGCCAAGCTTGAAGTTTATCAATATTTTTAGGTCTTGCCAATATGACAGGTACATCTTAGTATCTCATTAATATTTTTACTAGTACTAACCCTAATGTATGAAGATTCTCATGTGTTTTGGTCATTTGCATTTTCTCCTTTGCAAATTAAGACTCAATATTCTTTACTCACTTTGCTACCAAGTTATCTTTTTCAAAATAATGTTTAAGAGCGCTATTTATATTAAGAAGCTCCCATTTGTATGGTAAATGTACTATAAACATATTTTCTCAGTTTATGTCTAGTATATATTGTAGAAATATATACTAGAAATGTAGAAATTTTTAATATTTAACAATGCTATTTCTTTCCTCTTTGCTGTTTCCAGATCACTTTTCCTCCCTCTTCCATCAACAATGTCAGCCTTTCTGAAACAAATGCTCTCTTCTGGATCTGCCTCCCTTACTTTCTGAGTTACCTACTGACATCCCAATTACTCCTCTCCACCCACTCCAGATATCAGCATCTAGCTCACTGCCTTCCATTCAGCCACATCCAAGATGTCCCATCCAAAGCCCAGCCTCTCCATTTCTTAACTTCACCATTAACAATTTTTTCCTCTACCCCACTTTAGTTACCCACTCTTTTCAGCCCTGCTGTTAGGAGTGAAAACTCTACCATAAAATCTCCATTTAAAGCGACCTACACTCTGACCACCATCTCTGCTCTCTCTACTTCATTTAGCCTAATTCCCCCTCTCCAATGAATCTTCAGCCCCGACCTCCAATCCACACAACTATCACTTCTTTATGTTCATCACTCACACATTTCACTTTCTCAGTTACCTAGGTATGATTCCAGGGTCCATCACAATTATCATCCCCTGCAAATCTCTTGACTTCTTTGCATTCTCTCTCTCTCTGCTGTACTTGCCTGATATAAATGTCTCTGTGTCTTACTCCCCAACATCCATTCCATTCCCAAAATATTAGTCTAAGCCAATCATGGTTTCCTGTGCCCCTTGCCAATTAGAAATGTGTATTAGTTAAGATTAAGTTCTAATGCAACTGACAGAAAAACCTAAATAGTAATGGCTTTAACCAAGATATAAAGCCCTGGGCTTCCCTGGTGGCGCAGTGGTTGAGAGTCCACCTGCCAATGCAGGGGACACGGGTTCGTGCCCCGGTCCGGGAAGATCCCACATGCCGCAGAGCGGCTAGGCCCGTGAGCCATGGCTGCTGGGCATGCGCGTCCGGAGCCTGTGCTCCGCAACGGGAGAGGCCACAACAGTGAGAGGCCTGCGTACTGAAAAAAAAAAAAAAAGATATAAAGTCCAAACATAAGCAACCTGGAGCACATAAAGCATTTCTATGCTCATCAGGGAGCTAATTAACGTTCTGCCATCTTGTTGCTCCGTCATCCTCAACATGTGCTTCCACCTCATAATCCAAGATGGCTGCACAAACTCCAGTTATTATTTCCATATTCTACACAGTAGGAAGGAGTTGAAAGAAAACAAGGTACATACCCCTGCCCTCTAAGTCAAACATGACAATTCAACTTACCCCCTAGCCAAAAATTAGACATACCTAAATGTACAGGGAGGCTGAGAAATATAGCCATTATCCCAGATGACCATATACTCTGTGAAAAATCAGGACTCTTTACTAATGAAGAGAAGACTACTACTTCTGTCACAGCATGTAATCTAATCTTAGATGTGAGGGGAAGTCTGATGGAGGGTTTCTAGGAAATATTTCCTCATTCCTAGCTACGACACCTAGATCTCCTCTTCAATAAGACTTGTTGCCAGCTGCAGAAATGAGTGTGGTCAACAGACAGCATCCAGCTGTCAGTTCCATTGGAGCTGCCTTGCCCTAGGTCATGCCCTTCCCAGCACAGCCCACACAGAGTGGGTATAAAGGCTGGGCATTTTTCAGTCTAACATGGGACAACTCTGGCAGGCAATCCTTACTCCAGAACTCTCCTTTGTCAGGCCTGCATTGAAGCTCAACTTCTTCCTTTGCCCAGTTCTGCTTCCTGCCCCTTCCTCTCACAGATGCTATAATTAACTTGTACCCCAAACTCCATTTCAGAAAATGCTTCCAAGAAACCCAGCCTATGACAGACAGACATCCAAAGAGACCATCCTTCTTCCTCTGGACTTTGCTATGTTTGGATTTTACTTCAGCCATCACGCTATGAGTCTAAACACAAAGCCAACACCAAGGATGACAAATCAAAGGAGTGCCAAGGTCCCTGAAGAGCCACACCAAACAGCCACAGAGACCACCCCAGGTTTACAGGTAAATAAATTTCCCAGTAGTTCAAACAGTTTTGTGGCTTTCTACTATGCTTCTTTTGTTTCTAAGAATTTCTACAGACTTCACATGGACATGTTCAGATATTTGCAAATCTGCATCCCTTTTGGAGAAAATATAGGTCAATTTTGAATATTTACTTCATATCTTTAAACATACATATTTACATAATTTTACAGGTAGTGAATAGATATGATCAGACAGGCTTTTTTGGGTCAACTAAAGGACAATTCTCCCTTGTCCACTGATCTCCCCAAGCACTCCACCCCTTCTCCCCACCAAGATAAACATTTAACAGAATTTCCATCCTGTTCCGCTGATCTATATTTCTGGTTTTGTGCCAATACCATACTGTTTTTTTAATGGTAACATTTATATATATATATATTTTTTAGTTTATTATTTATTTTTGGCTGTGTTGGGTCTTCGTTGCTGCACGCAGGCTTCTCATTGAGGTGGCTTCTCCTGCTGCGGAGCACAGGCTCCAGGCACATGGGCTTCAATAGTTGTGGCACACGGGCTCAGCAGTTGTGGCTCACGGGCTCTAGAGCACAGGATCAGTAGTTGTGGTGCACGGGCCCAGCTGCTCTGTGGCATGTGGGATCCTCCTGGACCAGGGCTCAAACCCGTGTCCCCTGCATTGGCAGGCAGATTCTTAACCACTGTGATACCAGGGAAGTCCCCATACTGTTTTGATTACTGTAGCTTTGTTGTATAGTCAGAAGTCATGGAGCCTGATTCCTCCATCTCTGTCTTTCTTTCTCAAGATTGCTTTGGCTATTTGGGGTCTTTTGTGTCTCCATACAAATTTTAAGATTTTTTGTTCTACTTCTGTGAAAAATGTCATTGGTAATTTGATAGGGATTGCAATGAATCTGTAGATCACCTTGGGTAGTATAGTCATTTTGACAATATCGATTTTCCCAATCCAAGAACATGGTATATCTTTCTGTCTGTTTGTGTCATCTTTGATTTCTTTCTTCACTGTCCTATAGTTTTTGGAGTACAGGTCTTTTGCCTCCTTAGATAGGTTTATTCTTAGGTATTTTACACTTTTTGATGCAATGGTAAATAGGATTGTTTCTGTAATTTCTCTTTCTGGTCTTTCCTTGTTAGTGTATAGAAATGCAAGAGATTTCTGTGTATTAATTTTGCATCCTGCAACCTTACCAAATTCATTGATGAACTCTAGTAGTTTTCTGGTAGCATCTTTAGGATTTTCTATGTATAGTATCATATCATCTGCCAACAATGAATTTTATTTCTTCTTTTCCAATTTGGATTCCCTTTATTTCTTTTTCTTCTCTGATCACCGTGGCTAGGACTTCCAAAACTATGCTGAATAGAAGTGGCAAGGGTGGACATCTTTGTCTTGTTCCTGATTTTAGAGAAAATGCTTTCACCTTTTCACCATTGAGTATGATGTTAGCTGTAGGTGTGTCATACATGGCCTTTATTATGTTGAGATATGTTCCCTCTATTACAACTTTCTGGAGAGTTTTTATCATAAATCGGTGTTGAATTTTGTCCAAACCTTTTCCTGCATCTACTGAGATGATCATATGGTTTTTATTCTTCGATTTGTTGATGTAATGTATCACAATGACTGATTTGCGGATATTGAAAAATCCTTGCATCCCTGGGCTATATCCCACTTGATCATGGTGTACAATTGTTTGAATGTACTGTTGGATTTGGTTTGCTTGTATTCTTTTGAGGATTTCTGTGTCTATGTTCAGCAGTGATATTGGCCTGTAATTTTTTGTGTGGTATCTTTGTCTGGTTTTGGTATCAGAGTGATGGTGGTCTCATAGAATGAATTTGGGAGTGTTCCTTCCTCTGTGATTTTTGGCAATAGTCTAAGAAGGATAGGTGTTAACTCTTCTCTAAATGTTTGATAGAATTTGCCTGTGAAGCCATCTGGTCACGGACTTTTGTTTGTTGGAAGTTTTGTTTGCTGGAAGTTTTTAGATCACAGTTTCAATTTCAGTACTTGTGATTGGTCTATTCATGTTTTCTATTTCTTCCATGTTCAGTCTTGGAAGATTATACCTAAGAATTTGTCCATTTCTTCTAGGTTGTCCATTTTATTGGTTGCTTATGATCCTTTGTATTTCTGTGGTGTCATTTGTATTTGAGACCTCTCCCTCCTTTTCTTGATGAGTCTGGCTAAAGGTTTATCAATTTTGTTTACCTTTTCAAAGAACCAACTTTTAGTTTCATTGATCTTTTCTATTGCTTTCTTCATCTCTATTTCATTTATTTCTGCTCTGATCTTTATGAATTCTTTCCTTTTACTAACTTTGGGTTTTGTTTGTTCTTCTTTCTCTATTTGCTTTAGGTATAAGGTTAGATTGTTTATTTAAGATTTTTCTTGTTTCCTGAGGTAAGACTGTATTGCTATAAACTTGCCTCTTAGAACTGCTTTTGCTGCATCCCATAGGTTTTGGATCGCCCTGCTTTCATTTTCATTTGTCCCTAGGTATTTTTTGATTTACTCTGATTTCCTCAGTGATCCATTGGTTTTTTAGTAACACTCTTTAGCCTCCACATGTTTGTGTTTTTTCGGTTTTTTTCTTATGGTTGATTTCCACTCTCATAGTGTGTGGTCAGAAAAGATGTTTACTATGATTTCAATTTTCTTAAATTTACCAAGGTTCACTCTGTGGCCCAGCATGTGATCAATCCAGGCGAATGTTCCACGTGCACTTGAGAAGAATGTGTATTCTGCTGCTTTTGGATGGAATGCTCTATAAATATCAATTAAGTCCATCTGGTCTAATGTGTCATTTAAGGCCTGTGTTTCATTACTGATTTCCTGTCTGGATGATCTGTCCACTGATGAAACTGGGGTGTTAAAGTTCCCCACTATTATTGTGTTACTGTCAATTTCTCCTTTTGTGGATGTTAGTATTTGCCTTATATATTGAGGTGCTCTTATATTGGGTGCATATATATTTACAATTGTTATATCTTCTCCTTGGATCATTATGTAGTGTCCTTTGCCTCTTGTAACATTCTTTATTTTAAAGTCTTTTTTGTCTGAAATGAGTATTGCTACTCCAACTTTCATTCCTGTTTGTGTGTAATACACTTTCCATCCCCTCACTTTCAGTCCATAGATCTGAAATGGGTCTCTTGTAGACAGTAAGAGTCTTGTTTTTGTATCCATTCATCCAGTCCATGTCTTTTGGATGGAGCATTTAATCCTTTTACATTTAAGGTTATTATCAATATGTATGTTCTTACTGCCATTTTGTTAATTGTTTTGGGTTTGTTTTTGTAGGTCTTTTTTCTTCCCTTCCTCTCTTGTTCTCTTCTCTTTGATTTGATGACTAACTTCAGTGTTGTGTTTAGATTCTTTTTTCTGTTTTGTGTATCTATTGTAGATGTTTGGTTTGTGGTTACCATGAGGTTTTGATATAGCAGCCTATATAAACGAGATGTTTTAAGTTGCTAGTCTTTTAATTTCAAATGTATTTCCAGTATCCTGCATTTGTTCTCTCCTCTTCTCACAATTGCTGGTTTTGATATCATATTTGTGTGCAGATGATTTCTTACCTTTACATATGTTTGCCTTTACCGGTGGGCTTTTTCCATTTGTAATTTTCTTGTTTCTAGTTGTGGCCTATTCTTTTCCGCCTAGAGAAGTTCCTTTAGCATTTGTTGCAAAGCTGTTGTGGTGGTGCTGAATTCTCTTACCTTTTGGTTGTTTGTGTGACAGCCTTGCTGGGTAGAGTATTCTTGGTTGTAGGTTCTTCCCTTTCATCACTTTAAATATATCGTGCCACTCCCTTCTGGCCTGCAGAGTTTCTGCTGAGAAATCAGCTGATGACCTTATGGGAATTCCCTCGTACATTATTTGTTGCTTTCCCCGTGTTGCTTTTAATATTTTTTGTCTTTAATTTTTGTCAATTTGATTACTGTGTCTCAGTGTGTTCCTCCTTGGGTTTATCCTGCCTGGGACACTATGTGCTTCCTGGACTTGGGTGACTATTTCCTTTCCCATGTTAGGGACATTTTCAACTATTATCTCTTCAAATATTTTCTCAGGTCCTTTCTCTCTCTCTCTTCTCTTTCTGGGACCCCTAAAATGAGAATGTTGGTGTGTTTAATATTGTCCCAGAGGTCTCTTAGACTGTCCTCATTTCTTTTCATTCTTTTTTCTTTATTCTGTTCCATGGCAGTGATTTCCACCATTCTGTCTTCCAGCTCACTTATCCATTCTTCTGCCTCAGTTATTCTGCTATTGATTCCTTCAAGTGTATTTTTCATTTCAGTTATTGTATTGTTCTTCTGTTTGTATGTTTAGTTCTTCTAGGTTTTTTTAAACATTTCTTGTATCTTCTCCATCTGTGTCTCCATTTTTTTCCCCACGGTCTTGGATCATCTTTACTATCATTACTCCAAATTCTTTTTCAGGTAGATTGCCTACCTCTGCTTCACTTAGTTGTTCTTCTGGGCTTTCCTCTTGTTCCGTCATCTGGATATATTCCTCTGCTGTCTCGTTTTGTGTGACTTTCTGTGATTGTGATTTCCATTCTGCAGATGGCAAAGTTGTAGTTCTTCTTGCTTCTGCTGTCTGCCCCGTGTTGGATGACGCTAAGAGGCTTGTGCAGGCTTCTTGGTGGGAGGGACTGGTAGCTGCCCAATGGGTCTTGGGAGCTGGGTCTTGTTCCTCCGGTGGGCAAGGCCATGCCAGGGGGTGTGTTTATTGGGCAGCTGTTTATTCAGGAAGACTTTAAGCAACCTGTCTGCTGATGGGTGGGGCTGTGTTCCCACCCTGCTGGTTGTTTGGCCTGAGGCATTCCAGTACTGGAGGCTACAGGCTGTTGAGTGGGGCCAGGTCATAGTGAGAAAATGGCAGTCTCCAAGAGGGCTCACGCCTATGAGTCCTACCCAGAACTGCCCCTGCCAATGTTCTCGTCCTCTCAGCAAGTCACAGCCACTCCCTGCCGCCTCTGCAGGAATCCCTCCAATACTGTCAGGTAAGTCTGGCCCAGTCTCTCATGAGGTCACTGCTTTTTTCCCTGGGTTCTGGTGCGCACCAGATCCTGTGTATGCCCTCCAAGTGTGGAGTTTCAGTTTCCCCCACTTCTGTGGAATTCCTGTGATCAAACCCCGCTGGCCTTCAAAGCTAGATTATCTGGGGGCTCCTCCTCCCGTTGCCAGGCTGCCAGGCTGGGGAGCCTGATGTGGGGCTCGGAACTTTCACCCCTGTGGTATAATTATTTTTATAATTATTTTCCAGTTTGTGGGTTGCCCACCTGGCATGTATGGGATTTGATTTTATCGTGATTGCATCCCTCCTACCATCTTGTTCTGGCTTCTTCTTTGTCTTTGGATGTAGGGTATCTTTTTTGATAGACTCCAAAATTTTTTTGTCAGGGGTTGTTCAGCAGTAAGCCATGATTTTGGTTTTTCCATGAGAAGGGGGGAGGTCATGTCCTTCTACTCCACCATAGGTCCTGGAAAGCACATGGCACACCTGGGGGCCACAGTGAGGTCAAGGGTAGAGAGCAAAAGTTTGTTTCTTCTGAACAGGACGTGGTTAGGTTTTGTTTCTCAACCTAGTCTGACAGTTTTACTGACACAGTATAATCTATTCACATTTAGAATAATGACTGCTATACTGATTTGACTCCTTCCAACCAAATTTTTAAATCAACCTTAATGAGGAGTAATTTATATATAATAAAATGCAGCCAACATAAATGTACAATTTGGTAAGTTTTGACAAATTTATACACATATAAACCCCAAAACAAGATATAAAACAGTTCTGTCACCCCCCAAAGTTCCCTCAGACCTCTTTGCAGGCACTCCTTCTCAACACTGATCTTGTTTCTATCATTGCAGACCTGATTTATAGAACCTGATTTAATGGAATCATGCAGAGACACTTTTGTTCCTTGCTTCTTTCGATCAGCATGTTTCTGAGTACAGTGTGTATCAATAATTTGTTCCTTCCTATTGCTGTGTGGTATTCTACTGTATGAATATACCACAACACGTCTATCCATTTTCCTGTTGATAGACACTTGGATTATGTAGTTATAGATGCTTATGAACAAAGCTGCTAAGAACACTTGTGCACAAGCCTTTGTGTGGACATTTCTCTTGGATAAAAACATAAAAAAGGAATAATTGGATCAAAGTATAGATATACACGTAAATTTAAAGAAACTGCCAAATTGTTTCCTAAGTGGTTATACCATCTTACACTTCCATCATCTAGGTATAAATCTTCTCTGCTCTCAGGTCTCCCAGTATTCCCACAGCCTCAGCAATATACCCCTTCAGCAATATATTGGACTGTGCAACTCCAAGATGAACATGTTTTTCTTAACAGCTCAGATATCAGGATGCATTGTAAAACCAATGGCAGTTCGTAGTTTAAATGTTTTTTCTTTCTTAGAAGTACATAAGGGTGCATTTTACACTCAATAGTATCTTAATAAACTGCAGTTATACATATGGCAAACCCTAAACCTGACTGAATCCAACTCTCTGCTTACTCTGTATATGAAACCAAGCAGCTAAATAAGGCTAGTGACACAACACTGTGCTGACTGGTCTCACTTTACATTTATAAACACATATCTCAAGTAGGTTCCAAGCACTGTGGGACAATCAATCCTTTCATTTCCCTGGCCAATTCTCTTATACCTTATTATCTTTCACCTTTCCAAACCCTCTTCCCTCTCTTCAATTTTAGCTGACGATCAATTGATTACTTCACTTGTTTCACATCTATTTACCACCAGTGGAATGTAAATTTCATGACAGCAAGGACTTTTGTCTGCTTTGTTCATTATTTCTAGTGCCTAGAAGTGTGTCTGGCATCCTAATGACACAAAGTGAATAGCTGTGGAAAGAAGAAATAAATCAGGAGAGACCTATATTTTCTTACCATTACTAAATGCAGGTACTTTGCCTTAACCCTAGTTACAATGGATAGGGTCACACCCTCTACCTGGGTGCAGAATTCTAAAACTCTACTCAATCAAGGGCCTCACCAGAACAAACCTAATTCTAAACCCCATGCTATATTTTTTCTATCTACTGGATAAGCCTAAGACTAGCTGCTGGATTCCCTTCTTAAAAAACAAACTCCCTTCTCATGTTCTCAAGCTATTCCCTACTTTTTTTTTTTTTTTTTACTTTTACAACAAAGGTCTTCTTAAGAATTATCTACTGTTGGGAATTCCCTGAGGTCCAGTGGTTAGGACTTCATGCTTTCACTACCAAGGGTGTGGGTTCAATCCCTGGTATGGGAAATAAGATCCTGCAAGCTGCACAGAGCAGCCAAAAAAAACCCCAAACAAACCAAAAAACAAACAAAGAAAAAACCATAAAGAATTATCTACTCTCGCTGACAATACTCTTACCTTGTAATTTCTTAACCCCATTCCAATGGGGTCTAACCCTCACCCCTCCTCTGAAATCCTTCTGTTAAGGGATAGAGGAGTAAATTCTCAGATCCCTTATTTCCTTCTCAGATCCCTTCTTACTTCACTCTCTTACACATCTGAAGTAGCTGATGACTCCCTCTTTATTTTTTTTTTTGCATTTAATCTTTTGTTTTCTTCCAATTTTATTGAGATAATTGACATACAGCACTACCTAAGTTTAAGGTGTATAGTATGATTTGACCTACATAGTTCATGAAATGATTATCACAATAAATTTAGTGAACATCCATCATCTCATATAGATACAATATTAAAGAAATAGAAAACAAAGTTTTTCCTTGTGATGAGAACACTTAGGATTTAGTCTCTTAACAACTCTCATATATAACATACAGCAGTGTTAATTAAATGTATCATGTACATCCTTAGTACTTATCTTATAACTAGAATTTTGACCTACTACTTCATTCAATTCCCCCTCCCCCCACCCCCTGCCTCTGGTAACCACAAATCTGATCTCTTTTTCTGTTTGTTTCTGAAGTATAATCGACCTACAACACTATGTTAGTTCCTGTTACACAACATAGTGTTTTAATACTTCTATACATGTCAAAATTATCACAATGATAAGTCCAGGTACAATATGTCATCATACAAAGATATTACATAGTTATTGGCTATAGTCACCACGCTGTACATTTCATACCTGTGATTCATTTGCAACTCTAAGTTTGTGCCTCTTAATCTCCACTTATTTCTCTCCTCCTCCACTCCCCTCCCCTCTAGCAACCATCTGTTTGTCCTCTGTATATACAACTCTATTTGTTTTGTTTTTTAGATTCCACATGTAAGTGAACTCATACAGTATTTGTCTTTCTCTTATTTCACTTAGCATAATATGCTCTAGGTCCATCCACGTTGTCACAAATGGCAAGATTTCATTCTTTTTCCAGCTGAGTAATATTCCATTGCATTTATACACCACAGCTTTATCCATTCATCTATTGATGGGCACTTAGGTTGCTTCCATATATTGGCTATTGTAAATAATGCTGCAGTGAACATAGGGATATATATATATATCTTTTCTAATTGGTGTTTTCTTTTCTTTGGATAAAATACCCAGAAGAGGAGTTGCTGGATCATATGGTGGCTCTTTTTAATTCTTGAGGAATCTTCATACTGTTTTCCATAGTGGCTGCACCAATTTACATTGCACCAACAGTGCACAGGGTTCCCTTTTCTCCACATCCTCACCAATTCTTGTTATTTGTTGTCTTTCTGAAAACAGCCATTCTGAATGGTATGAGGTGATATCTCATTGTGATTCTGATTTGCATTTACCTGATGATTAGTGATGTTGAGCATCTTTTCATGTGCTGTTGGCCATCTGTATGTTTTCCTTGGAAACACGTCTATTCAGATCCTCTGCCCATTTTTTAGTCAGGTTGTTTCTTTGTTTTTTCATATTGAGCTGTATGAGTTCTTTGTATATTTTAGATATTAACCTCATATTGAAAATACCATTTGCAAATACCTTCTCTCACTCAGTAGGTGGCCTTTTTGTTTTGTTGACAGTTTCCTTCACTGTGCAAAAGATATTTAGTTTGATGTAGTCCCATTTGTTTATTTTTGCTTTTGTTTCCCTTGCCTGAGGAGACATATCCAAAAAAACTAGGAGTGATGTCAAAGAGCATACTGCCTATGTTTTCTTGTAGAAGTTTTATGGTTTCATGTCTTATATTTAAGTCTTTAATTCATTTTGAATTTATTTTTGTGCATGGTGTGAGAGTAGTCCAGTTTGATTCTTTTGCATGTAGCTATCCAGTTTTCACAATACCATTTATTCAAGAGGCTGTCTTTTCCCCATTGTATATTCTTGCTTCCTTTATCATAGATAATTGCCCATATAAGTGTGAACTCACTTCTGGGCTCTGTATTCTGTTCCACTGATGTATATGTCTGTTTTTGTTCCAGTATCATACTGTTTTGATTACTGTAGCTTCGTAATATAGTTCGAAATCAGGGCGCCTCCCTCTTTCTTAAAACACTTTCTCCACTTGGTTTCCCAAACCCTACACTCTGGACTCACAGGCAGCTTCTTCTCAGTCCCCTTTAGTAAGTCCAACTGCTTATCCCAATATCTAAATGTAGGAATGCCCCAAGGCTCCAACCTCAGTCTGCTTCTCTACCTAAATTCACTGGGTAAGTGATCTCAGACTGTCTCAAAGCCTTAAGTACCAACTGCATATATTTTTTACAACGAAACTATCATCTCTATGATTGGAACACCATTCTCCTGGTTATCCCAGGCAAAAACTATGAACAATACAGGCATATTATCTGTAAAAAAAATTACTATTTTATTTTCTTCTAACATTTTAATTATATTTTGTTATCTTCTTGTCTTATTACAACTGGTTAAGATCTCCATTATTACACTGAAAAGAACTGGTAATGGTAAGTATCCCTGTCTTGTTCCCAATCTCAGGTGAAAGCTTTCAATATTTCACACTACAGTGTGATATTTACCCTAAATTCTTTGTATGAAGTCTTCACCAGATTAAGGAAGTAATTTTCTATTTTTTCTTTCTTTCTTTTTTTAAATTTATTTGGCTACACCAGGTCTTAGTTGCAGCACGTGGGATCTTCGTTGCCACATGCTGGATCTTCGTTGCAGCATGTGGCATCTTTAGTTGTGGCATGTGGTATCTTTTAGTTACGGCATGTGGGATTTTTAGTTGCAGCATTGGGATCTTTTAGTTGTGGCATGCGGGCTCTTAGTTGCAGCACGCAGGATCTAGTTCCCTGACCAGGGATCTCCCTGACCAGGGATCAAACCCGGGCCCCCTGCATTGGGAGTGCAGAGTCTTAACCACCAGACTACCAGGGAAGTCCCTATTCTTTAAACTAAAGATTTTCTTTTTTACCACTAATGAGTACTGAACTCTATTTTCTTTTTAAAAAACTGTCCATCTAATGAAATGATCATTTGGTTTTTCTCCTTTATTCTGTTAAATCGACCTTGAATTTCTCAAATCTAAGAAACCCAAAGTTGGGTTCAATTTGGTCATGATTCTTTTTATATTTTGCTGGATACAGTTTGCAAATATTTTTTTAAATTTTTTTTAATATGTTTGTAAGTTAGACTGACCTGCTGCTTTCCTTCTTTGTCAGGTTTTGATAACAAACATATGCTGGCTGCATAAAAACAATGGATTTCACCTCTCTTCCTATGTTCTAGAAGAGTCTGTGTAAGATCGGTCCTATAAAAGTTTGCAAGAATTCACTATTGAAGTCATCTGGGCCTGGAGTTGTCTTTTTAGTAAATTAGTTTTACTAGAGTTTACCACTCCATTTAAATTTTTCAAATTTATTGGAATAAACTTGTTAATAATATCCTCGTATGATTTTTCCAATGTCTGTAGGATCTATAGTGATGGCCCCTTTATCATCACTGATATCAGTAATTTCTGTTTCTTTTTCTCTTTATCAATCTCTCTAGCAGTTTATCAATTTTACTAGTCTTTTAATGCTTACCTTTGTTAAGCCTCTGTATTGCATAGGTTTTATATTAATTTTTCTCTTATCTATATTATTTCATTCCCATGGCTTTATATTTTGTAGTGCTTTTTCTATTTTCTTGAGTTGGTAACTTAGATCACTGATTCAATCTTTCTTCTTTTTTAATGTATGCATTTAAAGCTGTAACTTTCATTCTCAGCATGGCACTAGTGGTATCCCAAAGCTTTGAGATAAAATATTTTCATTACCATCCGGTTTGAAATATTTTCAAATTACTGGGGTGGTTTCTTCTTCGATTCATGAACATTAGAAGAGTACAGTAACTGTATAGTGCAGTATTCTCTATATGTCAATTAGGCCAAGTGTTTTCAAATCTTTCTTCTGTTAGTTACTGAGAGAGGAGTATTAAAGTATTTTTAATATCAATGGATGTAAAAAAGCAGGAAGAAAATCTGACGAGGAGCAGGATATGTGCATGGTCTTAAAGCGTCTCCTCACATATTGCTTAACGGTTGCAAGGAGGAATTAGTGGAAAAATAAGACAGTATCTCAAACAGGAAAATAAAATATAAAAAATAAGGGACAGATAGGCATTGTATGCCTCCACATGTGATACCATGAGAAGGATACCTCCCCACCTAAGCAGCATCCCAGCCAAGGATGCATAACTT
This sequence comes from Leucopleurus acutus, assembly GCF_964270905.1. Lineage (NCBI taxonomy): Eukaryota > Metazoa > Chordata > Mammalia > Artiodactyla > Delphinidae > Leucopleurus > Leucopleurus acutus. The sequence continues at coordinate 57,812,701 of NC_139158.1, forward strand.
GAATCTAACCATGAGGAAACATGAAACAAAAGCAAAATTTTAAAAAGTGAATAAAACCGGGGGGCTGTATTTATGAAAAAATGCCAATATCATTAAAAAGAACAACAAAGAAAGGCAGTAGAAATGTTTTAGATCAGGAGCTGGCAAACTATAGTCCTTGGGCAAAATCCAGCCTGCCATTTGTTCATGAAAATCTTATTGGAACACAGCCACAATCTTTTGCACACTTACTGGCAATGGCTGCTCAGTGCTACAATAGCAGAAGTGAGCAGTTGTGATCGAGACAAAGCCAAAAATACTTACTATTTGGTCCTTTACAGAAAAGGTGTGCTGACCCTTGTTCCAGATTAAAGCAGGCTCAAGAGATATGACAATCAGATGCAATACCTAACCCTAGACTGGATCTTGTACTGGAGGCAGGGAAATGACAGAAAGGTCATTATTCGGTCAGTTGACAATGGGGAGTACAAACAGTAGATAAAAGCATTATATCAATGTCAGACTTACTGATGGTGAAAACTATACCTTAAGACTTAAATCTTACGTCTCTTAATCACTATTCTTAGAAAATACATGCTAAAGTATTTTAAAGGGTCAAGAGCCATGATACATACATACACATACACACACACACACACACACACACACACAGAGCTCATTCTCAAGTGCTTCAAGGAAATAAACTGTGTATGTGAGTGTGTTTGTGTGTGTGAGACAGAGACACACATACAGAGAGAGGGAATGATCAGGTATTTTTCACCCCTTTGTCTCTCTGTATTTCTGTCCAGTTATTTTATTCCTATATATTTTGCAACCCACTGATTTTCTCTTCATCTGTGTCTAAGGTTCCTAAAATCAGTAAATGTATTTTCAGTTTCCACTAATTTCTTTTCTATACTTTCTAATTCTCTGATGAAATTGCTCATCTTGTCACTTAAATTCTTAAAAATAGTTATTATTTATCTCAAAGCCTGTTTCTAATCATTACGACTGCTGGCTTCCTGGTGTGTGTGTGCCTCCACTAATGTCCTTTTCCTGTTCCAAGAGCCAATCCAGAATCCTACACTGCATTTAGTTATCATGTCTTCTTAGTCTCCCTGAGCCTCTTTTTTTTAAATAATTTAAATTTTAGTTGAAATAATAGATTCACATGCAGTTAGAAAAAATACAGTGATTCCTTGTACACTTTAACCAATTTCCTCAAATAGTAACACTTTTCCAAAACTACAGTATAATGTTACAACCATAATACTGACATTGATAAATCAATCTTATTCAGATTTCCACAATTTTACTTATGTGTGTACATGTATGTGTGTTTGTGTAAGTTCTGTACAATTTTGTCACCTGTGTAGACTCATGTATCCACCACCACAGTCAAGATATGCACAGTTCCAAAAATACATGGATTCCTCATATTGCCCTTTAATAACCACACACACCTGCCTCCCACATCTTCCTCACACACTCACTATCCTTAATCCCTGCCAATGTTTAATCTGTTGTTTTTATCTTTATGTAATGTCTCTCTTTGTCTCTGGCAATTTTCTATACTCTAAAATCTAATCTATAAAATATTAATAAAGCCATTCCTGCTCTTTTTAAAAGTAATGTTTATATGGTATAATTTTTCCATTCTTTTACTTTCTACCTACTACATTGTTGAATTTGAAGTGACTTTCCCAGAAGCAGTATATAACTTGGTCACGTTTTTTCATCACTACTGATATGTTAAGGCTTAAGTCTCCACTCTATCTGTTATTTTATATTTGTTTTCTCTGGATCTCATTCTTCTGTTTCTCTCTTTTGCCTTCCTGTGGGTCATCCGAACATTTTTAAAGATTTTACCTTGACTTATGTATACTGTTTTTATCTTTTTGTATAGTTTTCTCAGTGGTTACTCTAGGTATTAGAATATACATATGTGATTTATAACAATCTTTTTTTAAAATAAATTTATTTTATTTATTTTTGGCTGTATTGGGTCTTCATTGCTTCACACAGGCTTTCTATAGTTGCGGCGAGCGGGGGCTACTCTTCGTTGCAGTGCACAGGCTTCTCATCGCAGTCGTTTCTCACGTTGTAGAGCACAGGCTCTAGACAGGTGGGCTTCAGTAGTTGTAGCATGCAGGCTCAGTAGTTGTGGCTCGTGGGCTTTAGAGCACAGGCTCAGTAGTTGTGGCACATGGGCTTAGCTGCTCTGCGGCATGTGGGATCTTCCCAGACCAGGGCTCAAACCCATGTCCCCTGCACTGGCAGGCAGATTCTTAACCACTGCACCACGAGGGAAGCCCAACAATCTTCTAGTAATAACGTTTTACCACTTTGAGTGGAGTATGGAAACCTCACTTCCATTTAGGTCCTTTATCTTTACTACCATCATATTTAGTATCAAAGGGTTTTATGTTTTTGATTCAATCATCAATGACTGCTAAAATTCAGGAGGAAAAGGAGAGTCTATTATTGTATGCGTCGATATTTCTACTCTCTCCATCATCTCTTTCCTGACGCTCCACGATTCGTTCCTTTATTGTTTCTTTAGGTCTGCTAGCAACAACAACTTTTAGTTTTTCATCACCTGAGAATGTTTTATTTCCCTTTATTTCCTGAGTGACAACTGTGCTAGATACAGAATTCAAAATTGACAGTTCTTTTATTTCAGCACTTGAAATATTGTGCCACTTCCAATGGCGCCCATGGTTTCAAATGAGAAATCTATTGTTATTTGAATTGATATTCCCCATAGGTACTGCATCATTTCTACCTGGCTACTTTCAAGACTTTTTTTTTTGTCTTTAGGTTTCTGGCCCTCTACTCTATTCCACTTATCTGTCTATTCCTTCACCAATACCACAATGTCTTGTGGTACCATTGTAGCTTTATAGTAAGCCTTGCTGTCAGGTAGTGTCAGCCCTCAAACTTTGCCCTCCTCCTTCAATCTTATGTTGGCTATTCTGGGTCTCTTGTCTCTCCATATAAACTTTAGCATCAGTTTGTCAATATCCACAAAATAATTTGCTAAGATTCTGAATAGGATTACATTGAATTTATAGATCAAGTTGGGAAGAACTGATCTTAGATCAAAAGACAACACTGAGTCTTTTGATCCATGAACAAGCAACATCTCTCCATTTATTTAGTTCTTTGTTGATTTTGTTCATCAGAGTTTTGTTGATTTCTTCATATAGATCTTATACATATTTTGTTAGACTTATCCCCAGTATTTCACTTTTGGGAGTGCTGATGTAAATGGCATTGTTCCTAAGTTCAAATTCTACTTCTTCATTGCTGATACACAGGAAAGCAGTTTACTTCTGTATATTAATCTTGTGTCCTGTGCCTTTAGATTTCAAGAGTTTAATTCAAGATGCATTTGGTGTAGATTTCCTTGGGTTTATCCTATATGGGATTTGCACAGTTTCTTGGGTCTGTAGATTTGTTTCTTTTGCCAAATTTGGTAAAATTTCAGCCATATTTCTTTCAAATACTCTTTCAGTCCCATTCTCTCTTTTCCTTCTGGGACTTCAATAACACGAATGCTGTATCTTTTGTCCTCATAGATCATTTTCTCTAGTCTGTTTTCTGTTTAGATTGGGTGAATTCTATGGTTTTGTTCTCAGGTTTACTGATGCTACCGTCTATTATTCATGGTCACTCTACTATTGAGCCCATCCAGCCACTTTTTCATTGTTGTTGCTGCTACTGTGCTTTTCAATTCTAAAATTTCCATTTGGTTCTAATATCATTTTAAATTTGGTTCTAATTAATTTTATTTGGTTTGTTGCTAAGATTTTGTTTTTTTGTTTCAAGATATTTTAAATTGATTTTGAAGCATTTTTATAACAGCTAGTTTAAAATTCTGAGAAAATTCCAACATCTGATTCACCATGTGTTGGTGTCTGTTGCCTTTTCTAATTCAAGTTGCAGTTTCCTTTGTTATTGGTATGATGAGTGATTTTCTATTGTATCTTGAATATTTTGTCTATTATGTTAGAACATCACTAACATAGGGTCTTATTAAATCTTTTATTTTAGCAGGTTGTCACCCTGTTTAGTTTTAGCATGTGGATCTTGGCCTACTTTTCTGGGCTATTGTTCAAATGGCAGGTTAATTTTCAGAGCCTTTGTGGTCTTATTTGGCTTGCTTTGTTTAACTGGTACCACTGGGCTCCTGCTGGTCCCTGCTAGTGCTGCCTGAGGGGGTAAAAGGAGTGTTGCCAAGTGCCTCTTGGTGGGGAAAGTCTGTAATGGCCCTAGGTTTCCCCTCAGTTTCCAAGTGTCTCTGAGTAGTAAAGGCAAGTCATGAGTCCACAGAGACAAACAGGCTTCCCAGAATGTGCCCTTTGCTACAGCTGGACCCCTCTTGCCAGTTCCACCCATCTGCCCCTGTGTCTCTTGGGCAGGGGAGAAGCAGCTCAAGCCCACACAGCCAAAGAGACTTAGGACTAGGCCAGTTGTAGCTGTGTCCTTTTTGCCAATAGTGCCCACCTTGGGGTCTTTGGGTTGGGGAGGAGAGTCTCAAGCCCTCAAGGAGAAAGATGCTTCTCAGACTAGAATGCTTACTGTAGCAGAGTCTCTCTTGTCAGTTCTGCCTACCTGCCTTGATATCTCTCAGCAGAAAAGGGAAGTCTCAAGACAGGTGGGAAGGAGTATGCTTCTTCTCAGCACTCATATTCAGTGGGGGCTCATAGTTGATCCCCCTTGCCAATGGTATCGAATTTGCATGATGTTTTCAGAGGGACTCCCATTTGATTCAGGGGAGGCATGAACCTACCTGGACTGTGTTCTGTTGTTAGGTCAGGATGGGGAGGCCAGGAAACACCAGAACTAAGTGGCCTTCTTTTGTGGGGGGAATGCAAAATGCTATGGCTATGCTGTTCTTTCAGTCCTATGGTCCCGAACCAGATCACCTTCCTAGAACCATTCACAGTTCTCCTTTGGTTGTCTTCTGCACAAATTCCAGGACTTATAGTTGGATTTAGCTGGGAAAAATGGGTATATACCATCTCATCTGTACTGGAAGTCTCCCTATGGGTCTTTTCAATTATCTATTTTCTCTCTTGATTTTCAGTCAGTTCTTTCACTTTTATACATCTTTTTTTAAATTGAATGCCAGACTAAGTTTTATAAATATTTACCACATTATAAATATATACTATATATAGTTACATATAAATACATCATATATTATCACTAAGTATATAAAAACTATACAGATAACCTGAATCAATGATTGATGACAGTGTCTTCCTCCAGAGAAGATTTATATCTGCTTCTAGCAAGCAACAAAGCTAGGAACAGATCTTAATCCAATCAAGGATTGAGGTGATTTGAAAGCTTGGCTTCAGCTTTTTTTGAGAGCTGATCTATTTTGAGTTCACCCTTAAGCATAAAGTGTAGTCTATCCTTAAGGGTTCTCAGCTAAAAGCTTGGGGTGTTTTCCAGTGCCTGTCATTCTTTGCAAGCTCTGAACTCCAATTCTGTCCCCCAATTCTGCATGACTACCAAAATCTCTGCTTAGAATCTCAGCCTCTCTGCCACCACTTTCTGCTCAACCTCTTAGCTATGTTTCAAATCAGCCAATCACTCCATGGGGAAACCTATACCAAAAGTTGGCCTCACCCCTCTGTGCTCTCCTTTTCTCCAAAATTTTGGCCTCTCAAGTCCTTGTTGTCTGCCTTGCTCACTCTCCAAAGCCTCCAAACAAACTTTAAAAAAAATATTTTTCCAGCTTTTCTAGTTGTTCTCAGTTGGAGTGCTGCCTTAGAAAAAGCTATTCTGCCATTGATAGAAACAGAAATCTCCCCAATAGCTTGTGATGTGATACGATAATACGTTCCAGGCTCATACTATAGATTTTCTGACTCCAACCTGAAATAAGACATTTTTCCAATGTACCCCAGGTTCCTTCTAGTGAGAACTATTTTTTAAGAGAACAAAGTCTGACACTAGAAGTGCTTAATGCTACCTAGCTTAATTTCTGAGATTTTTCAGTAGAGAGAATTAGGAAATACATTTTTAAAAGGGAAAAAATACATCATGAGCTCATACTGACATTTCCAACTCAAATTTAGGATCCTAGAATTCTTACCCAACTCTCTGATTATATCTCTTTTCCATTCAAAAATCTAGGGTCTCAATCCAATATAAGTATTCACTTGTTTACTTTATGATACACACCTCCAGAATAACAATACCAATATTACTACCAGTTATACGATTACTAGAAACCGTTTATGATATCTTTGCAGTTCCTTATCCTTGGGAGTATATACCACTAGAAACATCCAAATTACTGTACTTCAAGGTGACCTGAAATAGTCTCTATGTGCTTCAGCCTCAAACTTGATATACATTTAGGTTCACGTTTCATTTTGCATTTAGGAATTACCTTTTTTCTCTAATTTTATTTCATTTTTGTTTTATAATATGGTAAAGCATTTGCATGATTCTAAAACCTAATCTACAAAGTACATTCAGAAGTCTAGGTTCTATACCTGTTTCTGCCACCCCATTCCCTCCCTTTCCTTAGAGTAATCATTTTTCTTAGTTTTTGGTTTATCATTCCTTTGTTTGGTCTATGTATATACACAACAATGTAGGTGTATATATTTGTATAGCCCCCTTATTTGAAAACTAGTAGCATACAATGCCATTGTTTTGCTCCTTGCTTTTTCCATTTAACAATATAGTCTTGAGATGACCACATAACTGATATGTAGATTATCCTCGTTCCTTTTTATAGCTAGTCCATTTATAGTACTCCATTGTGTGGACATACCATATTTTTTTTAACTAGTCCTCTTAGTAATCTGAGCTCAGACTAACCTGCTATTGAATTTTGTTTCATAATTCAAGTTCACATAAAAATGCAAGTAGTCTCACTGAGGAGGACAGATCAACTAATCTGCTGGTATTCTGGCCTCTGCTGTCACAGTATTAAGCAAAGAAGTTAACTATATAACCAAGAAAAAAATACACTGACAAATTTAGCCCCTGCCCAAATCCATGATATAGGGTTCTCAACTGGAGTATACAACAAAATCACCCATAGAGGCTTAAAAAACAAACGATAAATGATAGGGCCACAACACTAACCACTCTCAGATGGGACCCAGCATTGCATTAGTGTCTTTAAAAGCTCCACAAATGATTCTAATACATACTCTGAATTAAGAACAAATCTTCCACATACAATCTTGGAATCTAGGTGTTGAAGTAAGTGGCTGAATTTTTGACACCAATACTAAAAATATTTCTACATTCTAAACTTTCATTTTTAGTTAGAAATTTTTGATCTAATAATTCTTTAAAATCAACATACAATGAGAAAAGTTCATCATGAAAATTTATAGTAATAGCCCTAAAATGTAACAGATTAAGCACATGTCCTAATTACTTAAAAATAATAAATCTATAACTATCATGAGTGCTATATGCTTTAATGTTTAGAATATCCTACTATAACCATCCATAATGATAATCAAAACTACCACAAGGTAATATGGATCCCTCACATTTGTAAAAAATAATAAATCATCTACCTTGAAAGACTCCATAAAAGGGACAATTCCTTTGCTCAAATCCTGGGCTCTGTCCTTGGAGTTGTCCTGAATCCAGTTCTCTATGATCCCCCTAGATGCAATCCCATATGCATTCACAGCTTCCTCTAGCGTCTATATGATAACAACTGCCCAAACTATATTTCTAGCACAAAGCCAGACCCCTTTCAGACTAATATTTCCTGTATTAAAAATTTAAGTAATTAAAAAAAAATTAAGTAATTAAATCCACTTCTTTTTACCTCTTGGTTTTTCTTTTTTCCCCCCACAATTTTGTCATCATCCACCCTACCTTTCAAAACTTATCAACTCTTCCTTTACCTCACCCCATTCACTCAGCCTACAAAACCACTCCAATTTCTGTCCCTCTTCTCTCCCCATTTTGTCCCTCTTCTATCCCTAGGCCAATGATGCCCTAGATTAAATTCTCATCCAAGCTTATTCCTACAGTAGCTCAGCCCAACTCCCTGAACTGGCCAGTCTTCTATACAGACGGTCTTAAATTCTGTCCCCAAACATATCTGCATTTAAGGGTGAAGACAAAATAAAGACAATAGACAAAATGTGATACCCTTGCCAAAAGAAAACCTCATGAACATAGATATAAAAACCCAAAACAAAATATTACCAAATCAAATCCAGAAAATCTACATTAAAAAATATATCATGGCCAAATTGAGTTCATTTCAGGGATATTAAGGATGGTCAAACAATTAGAAAGTCTATCAGTGTAACTTAACACATTAACAGATTAAAGGACAAAAGCTATATGATCACTGGTCACCTACTATGTGCCAGGCACTATTCTAGAAGATTTCTTTGAAGTCAGAAACAAGACTGTTCAACAATGTCCTATAGACCTTAAACAATTCAATAATTAGACAAGAAAAAGAAGCACAGAGTATACAGATCAGAAATAAACTATTACAGGCTTCCCTGGTGGTGCAGTGGTTAAGAATCCACCTGCCAATGCAGGGGACACGGGTTTGAGCCCTGGTCCGTGAGGATCCTACATGCTGCAGAGCAACTAAGCCCATGCGCCACAACTACTGAGCCTGCGCTCTAGAGCCCGTGAGCCACAACTACTGACCCTGCGTGCTACAACTACTGAAGCCCACACACCTAGAGCCCATGCTCCGCAACATGAGAAGCCACTGCGATGAGAAGCCCGTGCACCGCAATGAAGAGTGGTCCCCTCTCGCCGCAACTAGAGAAAGCCCGCGTGCGGCATTGATGACCCAGTGCAGCCAAAAATAAATAAATTTATTTTAAAAAAAGAAAGAAACTATTACAACTTATTGGCAGCATGATTATCAACATAGAAAACTTAGTAGAATTCACAAGCTCTAAGTACTACAAGAATTTCAGAAGGTTTCCTAGATATAAGTTCAATATATAAGAAAATCAATTCTGCTTTTGCATTTCTACCATCACAACGATGGTAAGAATCGGACAGTTTCTGGTTCAAGGAGGATTAGAGAGTTTCGACACCCCATCCCTACCAGATAAGCCCAGCTAAGCTCCTGCCTAGACCCATACAGGTAAACTCACCAGAGATCAGCCAAGTCACCCAGATAACCATAGAGACTTATGAGCTAAATATTGCTTACTGTTATAATGATAATACTGATAAAAATAAAAATAAAAATTTCATTCCTATGTACTACAGTAATCAATTAGGTTTAGCAACAGCAACAAAATTATACATCTAGGGGTAAATCCAATAAAAGTATGTGAGACCATTTGGAAAAAAGTTATAAGAATTTACTTAAAGACATAAAAGGTATCTAAATAAGTGGAAATATAAAGCATGTTCTAGATGATAAGACTCTATTGATAAACATGACGAACTTCTCCAGGCTAATCTCAATATCAGGTGAAATTCCAATCAAAAATCTCAACAAGGATTTTTGTTGAAATAAAAGGAACAAAGGGCTAAAAACAACCAGGAGAAATTTGAAGTTTTATGTAACTAAGGTGTATTTCAAATCTGTAGGGAGGAAAGTATACTATTATATAAATGTAACTGGGACAACTGCTTACCAAATAAAAATAACTAAATTAGGTCATAACAAACTATACATAAAAATAAATTACAGGTAGAAGAAAGATCAAAAAGTGAAAAAGCAGGGCTTCCCTGGTGGTGCAAGGGCTGAGAGTCCGCCTGCTGATACAGGGGACACAGGTTCGTGCACCGGTCTGGTAAGATCCCACATGCCGCGGAGCGGCTGGGCCCGTGAGCCATGGCCGCTGAGCCTGCGCGTCCGGAGCCTGTGCTCCGCAACGGGAGAGGCCACAACAGTGAGAGGCCCGCGTACCGCAAAAAAAAAAAAAAAAGAAAAAAAAAGTGAAAAAGCAAATATTTTTTAACGTTGAGGAAGAAATACAGGAGAATATCTTGACAAGGTCAGTAAAGGAAAGGAATTTTTTAATATAACAAAAAGAGCACAAACCATAAAGGAAAAAAAGTGATAAAATTGACTACATTAAAATTTAAATTTCTGTTAAAAACACACCATAAAGAAAGTTAAAGACAAGCCATAATTGCTGGTGGTAATGTAAGTTGGCTAAATCTCTATGGAAAGCTTTTTGGAAAGCTTTTTGGCAATACCTAACAAAATCTAAAATGCACATATCCCTCTGATAAAGCAATTTTACTTCTGAGAACTAAACCTAAAAATACACCCAGAAATGTGTGAAATGACATGGATACAAGGTCATTCAACACCTTTATATAAATTAAGACACAACCAGGCAATGGAATACCAAAGAATTTTTTTTTCAACTGTACTGGTATGAATCTCTAAGATATGCTGCTCAGTGAGGATGGAGAGGGAAAAGCAAAGTACAGATCATTGGGGAAATATGCCATTCTTATGTAAAAAGGAGGAGGAAGAACATACAAAATATGCAATTGTTTATATATGCTGCTAACATATCTGGAAAGCTACACAACTGATGACAGACTATTCCCAGAGAGGGAAAGGAAAACTTTCTATCATATATCCCTTTGTAGCTTTTGAATGCATTACCAATTTAAGAAAAGACCATATTTCATCTGTTCAAAGACATACCTTTCTTTTCTCATTTAATATCTCTGAAATCAAGGTGCTTCTTAGAACTGATACCAATATCTTAATAATACTAGACACATTTTTCTTTCTTAGTAGTACATAAAATAATGGTGTATCTTATAATTGATGGCATCTTAGATTCAACAAAATTAAGTAAAAATTTCTTAATAAATTTTTTAAAAATATAATTTTGGATTTACAGAAAAGTTGCAGAGATGATACAGTGAATTCCCAGACACCTCTTATCCAGTTTCACCTAATGATAACATATTAAATTACTATGATACATTTGCCAGACTAAGAAACCAATATTGGTACTTTTCTATTCCCTAAACGCCAGACTTTATTCGAAGTTCTCCAGTTTTTACACTAATATACTATTTTCTGTTCCAGGATACCACATTACATTTATTCATCATGTCTCCTTTGTCTCCCCCCTGGTCTATGACAGTTTCTTAGTGTTTCCTTGTTTTTCACGACCTTGACAGTTTTGAGATAGTGTACTATCAAGCATTTTGTGGAATGTCCCTCAATTTGTCTGATGTTTTTCTCATGATTACATTGGGGTTACGGAGCTTTGGGAAAAACGCCACAGAAGCAACATACCCTCCTAATCACATCATATCAGGGGGCACATGATATCAACACATTTTACCACAGCAATGTTAACCCTGATCATTTGGTCAAGGTAGTGCTTGCCAAGTTTCTCCACTGTAAAGTTACTATTTTTCCCCTCTCCATATTCTACTCTTTGGATAAGAGTCACTAAATACTGCCTATACTTAAGGAGGGCAGTGGAGAGAAATTAAGCTCCGCATCCTAGACAGGGAAGTATCTGCTTATAATATTCAGAATTCTTCTGTAATATTTGTTCCTTCTTATCAATTATTTATCCAATCAATTATAGGTAAAATTTTTGAACTGTAAAATAAAATAAGCCATTTACTAAAAGAAGATCATTGCTGCATATATAATCCCAGGATTAATATACAGAATATATGAAGAACTCCTATAAACTAATTTAAAAATCAACCCAAATGACAAATGGGCAAAAGGCAAGGAAAAGCAATTCAAATGAACATAAATGAAATATGGCCTTTAAACATATTGAAAGATAGTCACTCTTACTAGTAATCAAGAGAATGCAAAATAAAACCACCATATACAATTTCATACCCATCAGATTGGAGTGAAAAAAAAAACTAGAACACCCAAACATGAACGAGTAAAATGAACCCAAACATGGGAGTAAAATCTAGACCAATCCCTTTTAAGAACAATTTAGTAATATCTAAAATTGAAGTGCTCTGACCCAGCAATTTTACTCCTAATGACTAGGTAACAAATCCTTTTGAAAGTCAGGTGGTTTCCAATTTTTTGCTTACAACAAAACTGAAGGCAGATATAACTCAGCTGTTGCCTGGTACATACTTAAAACGAATTTTCGATGAAAGACTATCATTTGACTTTTGGCATATAATTTAAAAGGAGTTCAAATACTTGACAGACCCTGCCACAACAAAGTTTCTTCCATTTAAAGATACTTATTTGGGACTTCCCTCGTGGTCCAGTGGTTAAGAATCTGTCTTGCAATGCCACATGCCACAGGGAAACTAAGCCTGCGTGCCACAATTAATGAAAGATCCCGCGTGCTGCAACTAAGCCCCAATGCAGCCAAAAAATAAATAAATAAATATTTTTAAAAATAATTTTAAAACTTATTTATGTTAACAAGTTTTATTAGTTTTACATTTACCAAAAGGGGAAAAGGGATTAATATTTACACTAAACTCTGTCTCGTTCTAACAGTAAATTATTTCATCACAGTTTTTTTTTTTTTTTTTTTGGCTGCGTTGGGTCTTCATTGCTGTGTGAGGGCTTTCTCCAGTTGCGGCGAGCCGGGGCTACTCCTCGTTGCAGTGTGCGGGCCTCTCACTGTGGTGGCTTCTCCTTGTGGAGTACAGGCTCTAGGCGCGCAGGCTCAGTAGTTGCGGTGCACGGGCTTAGTTGTTCTGCAGCATGTAGGATCCTCACAGACCAGGGCTTGAACCCGTGTCCCTGCATTGGCAGGCAGATTCTCAACCACTGTGCCACCAAGGAAGTCCCTCATCACAGATTTTTAAAAGTACTATCCATCTCAACAAGAGATGCTTTTCCAATAAAAAATGTTTAAAAGTTTTTTCAAAAAACGTGTATTAGATTTGTGTCATTTGCTCAGCTATATACAAGTAACTGTAATAATTAGTTAATTCAGAAGAAAATCTTCAGCATGTGAGGTCTCATGGTCATAGAAAGCTGAAAAAAATCATTTATTTACAAATCCTTATTACAGAAAAGATAGGATACTCAAACTATCTTCAAGCATAGAACTATATTAGAATAAACTTCTATGGGGGAAATACACGTACACACACAAATTAGTGCACGTAAAACTGGTGAAATCTGAATAAGGTTGATGGACTGTATCAATGCCAATATTCTGGTTGTGCTCTTGTACTATGGTTAGGCAAGATGTTACTATTAAGAGAAACGAGTGACAGATATAAGAAATCTATCATTTCTTAGAACTGTATATGGATCGACGATTATCTCAAAATAAAACTTTTTTAAAACTATATATGAAGATTTTGAAACTTATTACAAAACTACTTATTACAAACTAATCAGGATGGTCTGGTACTGACATAACAACAAACATATAGGTCAATGGAGCATAACTGTGAGTCTAGAAATAAACCCATTCATCTAGAGTTAACTGATTTTTGACATGGGTACCAGGACCATTCAATGGGGGAAAAATAGTCTCTTCAATAAATGGTGCTGGAACAACTGGATATCCACATGCAACAAAATGAAGTGGAACCACCACCTCACACAGCATGTACAAAAATTAATTCAAAATGGATCAAAGACCAAAATGTAAAAGCTAACCCTATAAAACTCTTAAAAAGAAAACACAGGTGTAAATCTTCATGACCTTGGATTAGGAAATGGTTTCCTAGATAAGAAAGACACTTAAAGGACAAGCAAATGAACAAAAAAAAAAAGAAAAGAAAAATTAGACTTCATCAAAATTTTAAACTTTTGTATGTAAAAAGCATTATCAAGGTTGTTCTTGTGAAAAACAACCAACAAAATAAGAGGAAATTATTTGCAAATCATATATCTGAAAAGGGTCTAATATCCAGAACATATAAAGAACTCTTACAACACAACAATAAAAAGACAAATAATTTTGAAAATGGTCAAACGATTGGAGTAGACATTTTTCCAAAGGAGATATACAAATGGCCACACAGGCACATGAAAAGATACTAAAAACTAATAGTCATTAGGGAAATACAAATCAAAGCCATAATGAGATACCAGCTTGTACTTACTAGGATAGCCATTCATTCATTTATTTATATAAATAATTTTATAACAATAAATGAATGGGACTTCCCTGGTAGTCCAGTGGTTAAGAATCTACCTTCCAATGCAGGGGACACAGGTTTGATCCCTGGTTGGGGAACTAAGATCCCACATGCCATTGGGCAACTAAGCACGCGCGCACAACTAGAGAGCCCACGTGACGCAACTACCGAGCCTGCGCACCACAACCAGAGAGAAGTCCCCACGCCACAACTAGAGAGACGCCCACGCACTGCAACGAAGAGCCCTCGCTCTGCAACGAAACATTCCACATGCCGCAACAAAGAGCCCGCGTGCTGCAACTAAGACCAATGCAACCAAATAAATATTTTTTAAAAAAATAAATGAATGAAAAGCTCTCTGCTCCTCCCGTTCGACAGACAGCCGTGTCTTGTGTGCAGTGCCAGCTGCGTCCCGGAGACAAGATGGTGAAGGTCGGAGCGAACGGATTTGGCCGTATTCGGTGCCTGGTCACCAGGGCTGCTTTTAACTCTGGCAAAGTGGACATTGGTGCCATCAATGACCCCTTCATTGACCATCACTACATGGTCTACATGTTCCAGTATGATTCCATCCATGGCAAGTTCCATGGCACAGTCAAAGCTGAGAACGGGAAGCTTGTCGTCAATGGAAAGGCCATCACCATCTTCTAGGAGTGAGATCCCACCAACATCAAATGGGGTGATGCTGGTGATGAGTATGTGGTGGAGTCCACCGGCGTCTTCACCACCATGGAGAAGGCTGGGGCTCACTTGAAGGGTGGAGCCAAGAGGGTCATCATCTCTGCCCCTTCTGCCGATGCCCCCATGTTTGTCATGGGCGTGAACCATGAGAAGTATGACAACCACCTCAAGATTGTCAGCAATGCCTCCTGCACCACCAACTGCTTGGCCCCCCTGGCCAAGGTCATCCATGACCACTTTGGCATCGTGGAGGGACTCATGACGATGGTCCATGTCATCACTGCCACCCAGAAGACCATGGATGGCCCCTCTGGGAAGCTGTGGTGTGATGGCCGAGGGGCTGCCCAGAACATCATCCCTGCTTCTACTGGCGCTGCCAAGGCTGTGGGCAAGGTCATCCCTGAGCTGAATGGGAAGCTCACTGGCATGGCTTTCCACGTCCCCACCCCCAACGTGTCCGTCGTGGATCTGACCTGCCGCCTGGAGAAACCTGCCAAATACGAGGACATCAAGAAGGTGGTGAAGCAAGCGGTGGACGGCCCCCTCAAGGGCATCCTGGGCTACACTGAGGACCACGTTGTCTCCTATGACTTCAACAGTGACACCCACTCTTCTACCTTCAATGCTGGGGCTGGCATCGCCCTCAACGACCACTTTGTCAAGCTCATTTCCTGGTATGACAATGAATTTGGCTACAGCAACAGGTGGTGGACCTCATGGTCCACATGGCCTCCAAGGAGTAAGAGTCCCTGGACCACCAGCCCCAGCAGGAGCACGAGAGGAAGAGAGAGGTCCTCTGCTGCTGGGGAGTCCTTGCCCCAACTCCGTCCTCCAACACACTTGAGAATCTCCCGACCTCCACGTGGTTTCCATCCCAGACCCCCTGAGGAAGGGGAGGAGGAGGGGCTTAGGGAGCCCTACCTTGTCATGTACCATCAATAAAGTACACTGTACCCAGAAAATAAATAAATAAATAAATAAAACTTCAGAAAATAAGTATTGATGAGAACGTGGAGAAAATGCAACTCTCATACACTGCTGGTAGGAATGTAAACTAGTACAGTTGCTGTGAAAAAGTTTGGCACTTCCTCAAAAAGTAAACATTGAGTTACCATGGACCCATCAATTCCACTCCTAGGCAAACACCCAAGAGACATACCCATATGTCCACTCAAAAATTTGTACATGAATGTTCACAGCAGCATTATTCATAATAGGCAAAGGGTGGAAGCAAGCCAAATGTCCATCAACTAATGGATGGAAAAATAAGATGTGGTATATGTATACTATGGAATATTATTCAGCCATAAAAAGGAATGAAGTACTGATATATGATACAACATGGATGAATCTTGAAAACATTACACTAAGTAAAAGAAGTCAGTCACAAATGACCACAAATGCCTAGGACAGAAAATCCATAAGCAGAAAGTAGACTGTGGGTGTCAGGCACTGGGAGGAAGGAGGAATGGGGAGTGACTGCTAACAGGTACAGGGTTTCTGTTTGGCATAATGAAAATATTCTGGAATTAGATAGTGATGATGGTTGCACAACTTTATGAATACACTAAAAATCACGTAACTGTACACTTTAAAATGGTGAGTTTTATGTTATCTGACATTTAGATCAGTGGACAGAATTCATAACCCAGGGGGGGAAAATTGTACAGAGGAATTAGAATGAAATAAGAAGTTAGGCAAAAAAAAAAAAAAAAGGGACACTGAAAAAATTGACTGTCGAAGAAGACCCTAAATGCGTATTTTTAAAAAGAGTGAGAATGAGGGAGCTGGAAGAGGGAAGAGATATGGGAACATATGTATATGTATAACTGATTCACTTTGTTATAAAGCAGAAACTAACACACCATTGTAAAGCAATTTTACTCCAATAAAGATGTTTTAAAAAAAAAAAGAGTGAGAATGGTTAACAAACTGCTATAAAATTTGCAGGTACCCAATAAATTTTGTAAAGTAATATAATGGATTTTTTCAGTAACTCTATTTATAATACACCAGAAATGACATTCTTTGCAACTACATAAAGACCTTTTTTAAAAATGGTGTATGTCAACTGCATGTTAACCTAAAAGTACTCAAGGAAGTAAACAGAATTTTTAAATATTTTGGAGGTACTTCAAAATTTGAAGATCAAAGCCCTAGAGAAAAATCATACACAGGTACACAAAGAGATATGTAAAAATGTTAATTGTAGCACTGTTTATAACAGCAAAAGCTGGAAAAATCTAAATGCCCAGCAGCAGAAAACTAGGTAAATAAATTGGAATTCTGTAATGAATATAGCTATGAAATCAACTAGTACTACATTTATCAACACAAACATCTCAAAAGCATAAAAAAATAGGTTTAGGAGTGGGAAAAAAACATATTACAGAATGATTACTTTTTATAAAGTTTGAAAACATGATCTTGTTTTTGGAAATAAGACATTTGTGTGTGTGTGTGTGTGTGTGTGTGTGTGTGTGGTGTGTGTGTGTGTGTGTATCTGTAGTGAAATAGAAACATACAAGAGAAATAATAAACATCAACTTCACCACACTAGTTACCTCTGGGGAGAGTTAAGGTAAACAGAATGAGGAAGGAGTAATATAGGAACCTTGGTGATATCTGTAATGCTTTATATTACACAACTTATATAATTATGTAGTAATATTAATATGAAGGAATTCAGAAGAGCTAGGTTGCAAGTACACAGATGTTCATTTTATTATTCTTTGTATCTCTTCCACAAGCTTAAAATATTTCATGTTAAAAGGAAGTTAAAGTTAGCTCAGAGACTGAACCAGCACCAAATACATGCACCAAAGCAACCAGTTACTTGGTCAGGGCTGGTCAGTGTTTCTCAACCAGGAGTCCAAATGATGTTCCAATTAAAAGACAGTAATGGTATCTATTAAAAGAGACGCATAAGACATGATATTTAAATACATTTTAGGGAAGGGTACGAAATGAACCTAATTCTGCAAATTTGCCACAAGATCATCTTGCTAAACCTTCTGATTAAAATCCTTGTATAGGGGAAATCCAGGAAGATGGCGGAAGGGTAAGACGCGGAGATCACCTTCCTCCCCACAGATACACCAGAAATACATCTACACGTGGAACAACTCCTACAGAACACCTACTGAACGCTGGCAGAAGACCTCAGACCTCCCAAAAGGCAAGAAACTCCCCACGTACCTGGGTAGGGCAAAAGAATAAAGAGAGACAAAAGAATAGGGATGGGACCTGCACCAGTGGGCAGGAGCTGTGACGGAGGAAAGGTTTCCACACACTAGGAAGCCCCTTCGCGGGCGGAGACTGCGGGTGGCAGAGGGGGGAAGCTTCGGAGCCGAGGAGGAGAGCGCAGCAACAGGGGCGCGGAAGGCAAAGCGGAGAGATTCCTGCACAGAGGATCGGTGCGACCAGCACTCACCAGCCCGAGAGGCTTGTCTGCTCACCGGCTGGGGCGGGCGGGGACTGGGAGCTGAGGCTCGGGCTTCAGTCGGAGCAAAGGGAGAGGACTGGGGTTGGCAGCGTGAACACAGCCTGCAGGGGGTTAGTGCACCACGGCTAGCCAGGAGGGAGTCCGGGGAACAGTCTAGACCTGTCGAAGAAGCAAGAGACTTTTTCCTCCCTCTTTGTTTCCTGGTGTGCAAGGATAGGGGATTAAGAGCGCTGCTTAAAGGACCTCCAGAGACAGGCGCGAGCCGCGGCTAACAGCGCGGATCCCAGAGACGGGCATGAGACGCTAAGGCTGCTGCTGCCGCCACCAAGAAGTCTGTGTGCGAACACAGGTCACTATCCACACCACCCCTCCCGGGAGCCTGTGCAGCCGCCACTGCCAGGGTCCCAGGATCCAGGGACAACTTCCCTGGGAGAACGCACGGCACGCCTCAGGATGGTGCAACGTCATGCTGGACTCTGCCGCCGCAGGCTCACCCCACACTCCGTACCCCTCCCTCCCCCCGGCCTGAGTGAGCAAGAGCCCCTGAATCAGCGGCTCCTTTAACCCCGTCCTGTCTCAGCGAAGAACAGATGCCCTCCAGCGACCTACACGCAGAGGCGGGGCCAAATCCAAAGCTGAGCCCGGGGAGCTGTGAGAACAAAGAAGAGAAGGGGAAATCCCTCCCAGCCACATCAGAAGCAGCGGATTAAAGCTCCACAATCAATTTGACGTACCTGCATCTGTCGAATACCTGAATAGACAACGAATCATCCCAAATTGAGGAGGTGGATTTTGAAAGCAAGATTTATTATTTTTTCCCCTTTTCCTCTTTTTGTGAGTGTGTATGTGTATGCTTCTGTGTGAGATTTTGTCTGTATAGCTTTGCTTTCACCATTTGTCCTAGGGTTCTATCCGTCCTTTTTGTTTTTTACTTTTTAAAAAAAATTTGCTTAATAATTATTTTTTATTTTAATAACTTTATTTTATTTTGTCTTACTTTATTTTCTTTTGTCCTCTTTCTTTCTTTCTTTCTACTTTTTCTCCATTTTATTTCGAGCCGTGTGGATGAAAGGCTCTTGGTGCTGCAGCCAGGAGTCAGTGCTGTGCCTCTGAGGTGGGAGAGCCAACTTCAGGACACTGGTCCACAAGAGACTTCCCAGTTCCACATAATATCAAATGGCGAAAATCTACCAGAGATCTCCATATCAACACCAACACCCAGCTTCACTCAACAACCAGCAAGCTACAGTGCTGGACACCCTATGCCAAACAACTAGCAAGACAGGAACACAAGCCCACCCATTAGCAGAGAGGCTGCCTAAAATCATAATAAGTCCACAGACACCCCAAAACACACCACCAGATGTGGACCTGCCCACCAGAAAGACAACATCCAGCCTCATCCACCAGAACACAGACACTACTCACCTCCACAAGGAAGCCTACACAACCCACTGAACCAACTTTAGCCACTGGGGACAGACACCAAAAACAACGGGAACTACGAACCTGCAACCTGCAAAAAGGAGACCCCAAACACAGTAAGATAAGCAAAATGAGAAGGCAAAAAAACACACAGCAGATGAAGGAGCAAGATAAAAACCCACCAGACCTACCAAATGAAGAGGAAATACACAGTCTACCTGAAAAGTAATTCAGAATAATGATAGTAAAGATGATCCAAAATCTTGGAAATAGAATGGAGAAAATTCAAGAAACATTTAACAAGGACCTAGAAGAACTAAAGATGAAACAAGCAACGATGAACAACACAATAAATGAAATTAAAAATACTCTAGAAGGGATCAATAGCAGAATAACTGAGGCAGAAGAACGGATAAGTGACCTGGAAGATAAAATAGTGGAAATAACTACTGCAGAGCAGAATAAAGAAAAAAGAATGAAAAGAACTGAGGACAGTCTCACAGACCTCTGAGACAACATTAAGTGCACCAACATTCAAATTATAGGGGTTCCC
Organism: Leucopleurus acutus; assembly: GCF_964270905.1. NCBI lineage: Eukaryota > Metazoa > Chordata > Mammalia > Artiodactyla > Delphinidae > Leucopleurus > Leucopleurus acutus. The sequence goes on from NC_139158.1 coordinate 57,832,857, forward strand.
GAAGAAGAGAAAAAGAAAGGGACTGAGAAAATATTTGAAGAGATTATAGTTGAAAACTTCCCTAATATGGGAAAGGAAATAGTTAATCAAGTCCAGGAAGCACAGAGTCCCATACAGGATAAATCCAAGGAGAAACACACCAAGGCACATATTAATCAAACTGTCAAAAATTAAATACAAAGAAAACATATTAAAAGCAGCAAGGGAAAAACAACAAATAACACACAAGGGAATCCCCATAAGGTTAACAGCTGATCTTTCAGCAGACACTCTGCAAGCCAGAAGGGACTGGCAGGACATATTTAAAGTGATGAAGGAGAAAAACCTACAACCAAGATTACTCTACCCAGCAAGGATCTCATTCAGATTTGATGGAGAAATTAAAACCTTTACAGACAAGCAAAAGCTGAGACAGTTCAGCACCACCAAACCAGCTTTACAACAAATGCTAAAGGATCTTCTCTAGGCAAGAAACACAAGAGAAGGAAAAGATCTACAATAACAAACCCAAAACAATTAAGAAAATGGGAATAGGAACATACATATCAATAATTACCTTAAATGTAAATGGATTAAATGCTCCCACCAAAAGACACAGACTGGCTAAATGGATACAAAAACAAGACCCATATATATGCTGTCTACAAGAGACCCACTTCAGACCTAGAGACACATACAGACTGAAAGTGAGGGGATGGAAAAAGGTATTCCATCCAAATGGAAACCAAAAGAAAGCTGGAGTAGCAATTCTCATATCAGACAAAATCGACTTTAAAATAAAGACTATTACAAGAGACATAGAAGGACACTACATAATGATCAAGGGGTCAATCCAAGAAGAAGATATAACAATTGTAAATATTTATGCACCCAACATAGGAGCACCTCAATACATAAGGCAAATAATAACAGCCATAAAAGGGGAAATCGACAGTAATACATTCATAGTAGGGGACTTTAACACCCCACTTTCACCAATGGACAGATCATCCAAAATGAAAATAAATAAGGAAACACAAGCTTTAAATGATTCATTAAAGGAGATGGACTTAATTGATATTTATAGGACATTCCAGCAACAGAATACACATTTTTCTCAAGTGCTCATGGAACATTCTCCAGGATAGATCATATCTTGGGGTCACAAATCAAGCCTTGGTAAATTTAAGAAAATTGAAATTGTATCAAGTATCTTTTCCGACTACAACGCTATGAGACTAGATATCAATTACAGGAAAAGATCTGTAAAAAATACAAACACATGGAGGCTAAACAATACACTACTTAATAAAGAAGTGATCACTGAAGAAATCAAAGAGGAAATAAAAAAATACCTAGAAACAAATGACTGGAGACATGACAACCCAAAACCTATGGGATGCAGCAAAAGCAGTTCTAAGAAGGAAGTTTGTAACAATACAACCCTACCTTAAGAAACAGGAAACATCTCGAATAAACAACCTAACCTTGCACCTAAAGCAATTAGAGAAAGAAGAACAAAAAAACCCCAAAGTTAGCAGAAGGAAAGAAATCATAAAGATCAGATCAGAAATAAATGAAAAAGAAATGAAGGAAACAATAGCAAATATCAATAAAACTAAAAGCTGGTTCTTTGAGAACATAAACAAAATTGATAAACCATTAGCCAGACTCATCAAGAAAAAAAGGGAGAAGACTCAAATCAATAAAATTAGAAATGAAGAAGGAGAAGTAACAACTGACACTGCAGAAATACAAAAGATCATGAGAGATTACCACAAGCAACACTATGCCAATAAAATGGACAACCTGGAAGAAATGAACAAATTCTTAGAAATGCACAACCTGACAAGACTGAATCAGTAAGAAAATATGAACAGACCAATCACAAGCACTGAAATTGAAACTGTGATTAAAAATCTTCCAACAGGGCTTCCCTGGTGGCGCAGTAGTTGAGAATCCGCCTGCCAATGCAGGGGACACGGGTTCACGCCCTGGTCCTGGAAGATCCCACATGCCGTGTTGCGGCTGGGCCCGTGAAGCTATGGCCACTGAGCCTGCGCGTCTGGAGCCTGTGCTCCGCAACGGGAAAGGCCACAGCAGCGAGAGGCCCGCGTACCGCAAAAAAAAAAAAAAAATCCTCCAACAAACAAAAGCCCAGGACCAGATGCCTTCACAGGCGAATTCTATCAAACATTTAGAGAAGAGCTAACACCTATCCTTCTCAAACTCTTCCAAAATATAGCAGAGGGAGGAGCACTCCCAAACTCATTCTACGAGGCCACCATCACCTTGATACCAAAACCAGACAAGGAAGTCACAAAGAAAGAAAACTACAGGCCAATATCACTGATGAACATAGATGCAAAAATCCTCAACAAAATACTAGCAAACAGAATCCAACAGCACATTAAAAGGATCATACACCATGATCAAGTGGGGTTTATTCCAGGAATGCAAGCATTCTTCAATGTACGCAAATCAATCAACATGATACACCATATTAACAAACTGAAGGAGAAAAACCATATGGTCATCTCAATAGATGCAGAGAAAGCTTTCGACAAAATTCAACACCGATTTATGATAAAAACCCTGCAGAAAGTAGGCATAGAGGGAACTTTCCTCAACATAATAAAATCCATATATGACAAACCCACAGCCAGCATCATCCTCAATGGTGGAAAAACTGAAAGCATTTCCACTAAGATCAGGAACAAGAGAAGGTTGCCCACTCTCACCACTCTTATTCAACATAGTTTTGGAAGTTTTAGCCATATCAATCAGAGAAGAAAAGGAAATAAAAGGAATCAAATTGGAAAAGAAGAAGTAAAGCTGTCACTGTTTGCAGATGACATGATACTATACATAGAGAATCCTAAAGATGCCACCAGAAAACTACTAGGGCTAATCAATGAATTTGGTAAAGTAGCAGGATACAAAATTAATGCACAGAAATATCTGACACTCCTATACACTAATGATGAAAAATCTGAAAGTGAAATCAAGAAAACACTCCCATTTACCATTGCAACAAAAAGAATAAAATATCTAGGAATAAACCTACCTAAGGAGACAAAAGACCTGTATGCAGAAAATTATAAGACACTGATGAAAGAAATTAAAGATGATACAAATAGATGAAGAGATATACCATGTTCTTGGATTGGAAGAATCAACATTGTGAAAATTACTATACTACCCAAAGCAATCTACAGATTCAATGCAATCCCTATCAAACTACCAGTGGCATTTTTCACAAAACTAGAACAAAAAATTTCACAATTTGTATGGAAACACAAAAGACCCCGAATAGCCAAAGCAATCTTGAGAACGAAAAACGGAGCTGGAGGAATCGGGCTCCCTGACTTCAGACTACACTACAAAGCTACAGTAATCAAGACAGTATGGTACTGGCACAAAAACAGAAATACAGATCAATGGAACAGGATAGAAAGCCAAGAGATAAACCCACGCACATATGGTCACCTTACCTTTGATAAAGGAGGCAGGAATGTACAGTGGAGAAAGGATAGCCTCTTCAATAAGTGGTGCTGGGAAAACTAGACAGGTACATGTAAAAGTATGAGATTAGAACACTCCCTAACACCATACATAAAAATAAGCTCAAAATGGATTAAAGACCTAAATGTAAGGCCAGAAACTATCAAACTCTTAGAGGAAAACATAGGCAGAACACTCTATGACATAAATCACAGCAAGATCCTTTTTGACCCACCTCCTAGAGAAATGGAAATAAAAACAAAAAATAAACAAATGGGACCTAATGAAACTTCAGAGCTTTTGCACAGCAAAGGAAACCATCAACAAGACCAAAAGACAACCCTCAGAATGGAAGAAAATATTTGCAAATGAAGCAACTGACAAAGGATTAATCTCCAAAATTTACAAGCAGCTCATGCAGCTCAACAACAAAAAAACAAACAGCCCAATCCAAAAATGGGCAGAAGACCTAAATAGACAGTTCTCCAAAGAAGATATACAGACTGCCAACAAACACATGAAAGAATCCTCAACATCATTAATCATTAGAGAAATGCAAATCAAAACTACAATGAGATCTCATCTCTCACCGGTCAGAATGGCCATCATCAAAAAATCTAGAAACAATAAATTCTGGAGAGGGTGTGGAGAAAAGGGAACACTCTTGCACTGCTGGTGGGAATGTGAATTGGTACAGCACTATGGAGGACAGTATGGAGGTTCCTTAAAAAACTACAAATAGAACTACCATATGACCCAGCAATCCCACTACTTGGCATATACCCTGAGAAAACCATAATTCAAAAAGAGTCATGTACCAAAATGTTCATTGCAGCTCTCTTTACAATAGCCAGGAGATGGAAACAACCTAAGTGTCCATCATCGGATGAATGGATAAAGAAGATGTGGCACATATATACAATGGAATATTACTCAGCCATAAAAAGAAACGAAATTGAGTTATTTGTAGTGAGGTGGATGGACCTAGAGTCTGTCATACAGAGTGAAGTAAGTCAGAAAGAGAAAGACAAATACCGTATGCTAACACATATATATGGAATCTAAGAAAAAGAAATGTCATGAAGAACCTAGGGGTAAGACAGAAATAAAGACACAGACCTACTAGGGATGGACTTGAGGATATGGGGAGGGCTTGGAAGGGTAAGCTGTGACAAAGTGAGAGAGTGGCATGGGCATATAAACACTACCAAACGTAAAATAGATAGCTAGTGGGAAGCAGCTGCATAGCACAGGGAGATCAGCTCGGTGCTTTGTGAGCACCCAGAGGGGTGGGATAGGGAGGGTGGGAGGGAGGGAGACACAAGAGGGAAGAGATATGGGAGAAAAAAGAAAAATCCTTGTATAACTTTGCAAGATGTCTCCAGTATTTCAAAAACCAATGCGAAAGGGGAAAATTAAGTGACAATTACAGCCAGTTTGGCCTTTTCATTCAATTTTGAAAAACCATCCACACAGGAAGTATGCTATTTGCAAAGGAATGCTTACATACAGCTGAAAACCACTATCTTTTTATCATTTAGAAACAAAACACAAAAAAATTCTAAGAAATAATTTTTAAAGCACAAATGGATGAATAACAAACATGAGGACAGGAAAGTTGTCTATTTCTATAGTATAAAGCAGAGCCAAATACAATCTCTATTTTAATATATATTCGATCCCCAAACTAAATGTCACTTTTTATTTGTGTATAAATAATGCTTCTCCTTACTCAATTAATTTAAAATACATGTTAAAGAGGGAAAAGAAATTTTTCTTTTTATATTATGAATATCATTACAAACTGTATTCAAAATGTATGTTATAATGTTTAATAGGAAGTTACTTTTTACTATTTAAAATCACCTTATCAAAAATAGGATACATTTTTTAATGTGTAATTAAGGTAGTCCACAAGATTATACATTTTTGTGAAAGGATTTGTGAATCAAAAAATATAGGAAACACTGGTCAAGAGGTTACTTTTGTGTCCCTTAACAGCACCTGACACAATTTCAGCCTCTAATGCTTATAGGCTTATTAATAAACAAATTAGAAAATCCTTAATTAGAATGTAAAAAGTACCAAGAGGAATTAATTGGAAAATTCATTCAACTTAATAACTGTACACCGTTAATGTCAAATTCTAAAACAATAAAGAGGCAATTCAGCCATAACTAAAATTGACTTCTATAAGTGAAAGAGAATTCTAGATAAGTAAACACGTTAATAAATAGCCTGAATTAAGCTTCACTCAAAATGTACTTGAAAAAAAAAATGAAAAAAAAAGTGTACTTGAAAAAACAGAAAACTTAAAGAATTAAAATCTGAAAGGATGAAATCAAACCACGGTCTCAGGTGTTAAAAGAAAAGCAGTTAAAGGGATATGACATCAATAAAAGGAGGAGAAAGAAAAAAGCAAGGGAAATAAAAGAAATTCACCCTAAGGAGGAAAAATTAGAAAAAGTCAGGCTAACAATAAAGGGCCAGTTTGAAAGTATAGGGAGAAAAGGAAAAATGGAAGGAAGAAAGCAACAAAACGAAGGATTAGATTAGTATATAACATATGAATAAGAGGCAGTTTTGCCATCATGCATTTGGGAAATCACAGAAAATAGTAAAGAGTATAAATGAGAAACAAGTTTCATAATAGGTTAGTGGCTGATGAATTTCTAGATACAATCATTAGGGAAAGTACAACCACAGTTTCATTTCAGTTTTAGGAACAAGATTGTATTTAAAGAGAAAAACCAATATGATTTCTGTTCAACCACGCTAACAGGTACCTACTTCTATATTTAATTCTCAAGATAAAGATAACCTACAAATTTATTAAATAAGTTAATCACAATTAGTAAAAACTGTTTTGATCATAAACATACTCTGCTTTTTTCCTATATATTTATCTGTCTTCTATACTGTAGTAAATAAAATGCATTTGCCTATCTTGGGAACCTTTCACAGAGGTAAAGTTTAAATGTCAGATACCTGCTTTCAAACATATTAGGCAATTATATTAAGACATTCATGCTAAATTTTTCTTTTTACTCAATAAACATATTTTTACCTTTTCATCTAAGTAAACTCTTCCAGGAATCAGCCAAAAGCTTGAAAGGTCTGTTATGTATTTTATATAAAGTTTCCACCCAAAATAACATAAATTCACACAACATAAGCACATATTTTGTTGATTCTTCCCATAATCCTCTCTTTTTTCCCTGTCACATATCAAGGGATGAATAACTGCCATTCAATGACTTGGCTCTCAACACAGAACAGTCTTCACTGCAGTAACCTCAACATTCCACATAGTGGGTCCCTCATGGAGTGAATTTCTGATAAACTGGGGGACCAGCATGATACGATATTTTCCAGACCATTCCCAATTTTCATCATCAACACTTACTGAGTATTCACCAAACAGCAGGTTCTAAGAATAGGCAGCGATGTCACTGTCCTCACCCGCCCGGTACTGGCCCCACTTTCTGGTGACAGTGTGTTTTCCGTTTTCCTTCCCCTTTCTCAGTCCTTCCATCTATGAAGTTGGACCCTCATCCCCCAGCTCCAGAGAGGTACTCAACTCAGGTCTAATCAGTCAGAACATTCCCAGGACACTAGCCACAGTGACTGCTTCAGTAAAGGACAAGGGACCAACCAGCGAGACTCTCACTCTTCCTTATCTGTTACACGCTCCTAAGGAAAAGTTACTCTTTTCCAGTGTGATTTAGCTCCTGGAGACATCACATGAAGAGAGCCTGCCTGAAAGTGAGGCCAGTAAAGAGAGGAGAGAGACCAACTGGTCACCTGGATCTACCCACATATGAAGCCAACAATATCCCCTGGACTTTTCTGTCACATAAACCAATAAATCTCTCCCATTTTTTTCTCTTAAGCTTGTCTGAGTTGGGCATCTGTCACTAAAAGAACTTTGATAGAAATTGTATCCAATACAATTTACAAATAGAGTGACAATTAATGAGCCTCTGAATGTGAAACTAGATAAAAAGAGCTAAAGTACAGGGCAGTGAGAACAGCCTGATCCTGAGCTGGAAATTGGCAATCCCAGTTATGCAGTATCAGAGAAACAAGTTAAAACTACTGCCCGCGGTAACAGGGTTTGGATCATGTGCCCAACATGATTGGAACATTGGGAGATTCGGTATTAAAAAGTCAGTAATTTAGACCATGTTATCAATTCCAAGAGGATAAGGCCCAGGTAGGGGTAAAATAGGTGAAGGGGATTAAGAGTTACAAACAGCCAATTATAAAATAAATAAGCCACAGGGATGTAATATACAGCATAAGGAATATGGTCAATAATACTACAGTAATTTTGTATGGGAACAGATAGTTACTAAACTTATCATGGTGATCATTTCATAATGTACGCAAATGTCAGATCACTATGTAGTACACCTGAAACTAACATAATATTGTACATAAATTGTATTTCAATCAAAAAACAAAACAGGGAATTCCCTGGTGGTCCAGTGGTTAGGACTCTGTGCTTTCAGGGCACGGGTTCAAACCCTGGTCAGGGAATTAAGATCCTGCAAGCTGTGCAGCATGGCCAAAATAAATAAAATAATAAAATACAAAAACAAAACAAGAGGATAAGGCCCAAACTCCTTGGTATGGAGTTTAATGATCTGGCCCTAGGTCCCTCTGTATGTTAGGAAGGTTTCTGAGCAAGACAGTGATACATGTTCTCAGGGGATTATATGACACAGGGTAGAATGTATTCTGGAGGTGCAAGAAACCAGCCAGGGTGCAACAGAGGCAGGTCAGCAATAAGGTGAAGGGCCAGGTGCACTAGGATGGCAGCAGGAAAAATGGAAAGGAACACATTTCTAAGACTTTAGAGAAGGGAGAACAAACAGAAGGAGCAAAAGATTACTCCTAAGTTTTGACCTTTGGTTATCTAAAGTAGAATTTGCTACTGAAATAAGGAAGTACAAAGGAGAACACTATTTTTTTCAATGAGGATAAGAAGTTTGGTCTTCGATGTGGCTTAGTATGAGGTGGACAGCACAACATCCCAATAAAGATTCCCAGCAAACAGTGGAAGACAAGACAATGAAATTCAGGAGAAATAAAAGGACAAAAGACAAACACGGCAGTCATATAGGTACAGATGACTTTTTTTTAAGTCATAAAGAATATATAGCAGAACTTCATTCCTTCATTCAACGATAGTTATTGAGCACTATGTCTCAGCCACTGCTCTAGGCTCTGGGAATATAACAGTGAGCAAAACAGATAAAAATTCCTGCCTCATGGAGCTTATATTCTACTGGGAAAAACAGACAAGTCTAAATTTGATTCATGAACATAAATTTAGAGCTTCAGGTTAATACTTCTTAGTAATTACTGTAAGCAAAATAAGTATTTATTTTACCTTCTTATATCAAATTTTATTTTCCAGAATTTTCACTTCACTAGTTAGAAAAACATATTTATGTCCTCAGGCCAGTAGCCAGACAGATTCAAGTAAATTAAGATTTTTTTTTTTATGCTAGCTTTCCTATTGTAACAAACCTATTTTCCCTCCTTTGTTTCTCAGAGTGTTGGGATTATGTCAGCCCTTCCAAATAATGTCCATAAAGGATGACTCGACTCAGAAAAAATGAGAGGCCAAATGGTATAAAGGAAAGCATATGTTTGGGAATTAGACAAGGCCTGAGTTCAGATCTCAATTTTTCACAAGTTGTGTAACCTTGGGCAAGTTACTCTGTATCTCCAAGCTTCGGTTTACCCAACTGTGAAATGGGAATAACTTCACTCTAAGGATTAAAAAGAATAATTTCTAAAAGGCCCTTGACACAACACCTGGAAAAAATGGAGAAATGCTAGAAAAATGGAAGCAGCTACTGCTGCAACTATTACTACTACTATTACTGCAATGTGCTGTGCACAAAACAGATGCTGAATAAATGCCTTTCTTTTTCTTCTATAGACAGTATTAATATCATGGGCAACTATAAGGCTCTAATTCAGCAGGTTATTGTATTCTAACCTCCCAGAAGTTGTATACAGGAACTTAAAAGAATTAAATGCGTATTAATTTCATAAATGAGCTTAACATCTTTATTTTCTAACTTAATGTGATATATTTATCCTCCAAACAAAAGTTTCGATGGTGATATCACAAGTAGAAAAACATGATTACTGAATCACATAAAAATGAATGGAAGTGGCATTGCTTTAGAAATCATCCACCAAAGATTTCATAGTTATTTTTATTAAACTGACACCATTAACTTTATCCTCTGTAATTAATCATTTCTATAGTATCTTATATTTGGAAAAAAAATTAAGTGATTTTCTAACTATAACCACACAATAATCCAAATTGTAAACAACACCCTCAGAGTTGTCCTGAAGATTAAATGGCACAATATACATGAAAATGCCTGATCCAGTCCGTGGCATGTAGTATGGACTCAGTATGATAACTTTAGTGAAATCTAACCCTCTTATTATCCTACATTCCTTTCAATTAATAAAAAGGACCTTATAACAGCAATTGTAACACAGGATTTATGGAACTAAAAGGCTTAAAAATCACACCAACCTAATGCTGACCCAAACCAGAAAGGTATTCATTCTAATGTCTCGAAGTTTAATAACAAAGAGGTTTGTAAGTTAAATCAAGACCCATACCAACACATAATAAAAACCAACATTTCACTCTTCCCCTAAAAAATCCTACAACTAAAAATTTAATGAAAGGTTTTTTTTAAAGCCTAGAAATGTAAGTTCCTCTTACTTTCACTTTTTTAAAATATTGCTTCTTTTTTTTTAAGATTTATTATTTATTTATCTTTGGCTGCATCGGGTCTTAGTTGCAGCATGCAGGATCTTGGCTGAGGCATGTGGGATCTTTTGTTGGGCACACGGGCTTCACTCTAGTTGTGGTGTGTGGGTTTTCTCTCTCTAGTTGTGGTGTGCAGGTTCCAGAGCGCGTGGGCTCTGTACTTTGCGGCATGCGGGCTCTCTAGTTGAGGTTTGCGAGCTCAGTAGTTGTGGTGTGGGCTTAGTTGCCCGTGGCATGGGGGAATCTTAGTTCCCTGACGAGGGATCGAACCTGCGTCCCCTGCATTGGAAGGTGGATTCTTTACCACTGTACCACCAGGGAAGTCCCTTACTTTCCTTTTTTTAAAATGCAAATTCCAGAATCCCACAAAATATAATGAAATTATCAGAATAAAGGTCATAACTCTTTGCCCAGGAAAGAGCACTGATACCAGCTGGAACTGGCTCAAGTGGAGTGTCCACAACAACCAGGGGTGCCCCTTCACTCACGGATGACGCCATTTGAGACAACCAGTGTCAGGACTGGATGTTCCCCCTAACAAGTAGCTTTTCTCCAATCCTCTGGACTGTCCACGTGAACACTTGGACCTGCTTTCTCTATATGTAGATGACTCCAATACTTACACCTGTCCCACAAGGTAGAAACCCTGTAAACACTCCAATCTCAGTATGTGCAAAATTAAACATCTCAAATCTGCTCCTCCTGTGTCCCTGTGTCTGTTAATGGTAACACCGTCCTCTCAATCAACTAAGATAGGATCTAGTTTTCTTTCCTTCACCATCCCCCTCTCTCTTCCCAAGAGCAAGCCAGTTTCAGAGAAAGATCTGTCATTCACCTCTACAATACCACCGAGCACCTAACCCTGCCTCCATTCCCACAGCTTATCTCAAGTTCTCGTTACCGCTGTCCTGACCCATGTCAACAGTTCCAATCTAGTTGCCCACCATCTCTCATGCTTAAAGTGAGTCCACCTTCTCTGAACATTAGACAGACTGATCTAGCTATATATATCCCTCCCCACTCTGTGGGCCCCCACGGTCTACTAAGGCATCCCAGATTTTCAGAACTTGAAGAACTCTCCTCTGACCCAACCATCCATTCACTTGATCGTGGAAGTTCCTCAAATTCAAAATGGTCTGGCCCCATCTTCAAAGGCCATTCCTGCTCTGGCGCCAATCTAAAAGCCTGTAATGTCATGAAAACAAGATGAACTATGCTATTCTACTGCTCACAGGCTAAAGGTCAAAATTCTCAACCCAACCAACAGGGCTCCACAAGGCCTGGCTCCTATCTCACCAGTCTTGCTCCCCTTTACTCTCTCTGCTCCAGCCACCTGGCTTTCTATCCATCCTGCCATGATCCCTCTCATCTCCAAGCCTCTGTACGTACTGGACCCTCAGCACCCCACCTCCCATGTAGGTGGTGGCATTTCACCCTTCAGATCTCAACTCAAAAGCCACTTATTCAGACACTAACCTTACCTTTCCAAACTAAATCAAGTCCTCCGTTTGCCCCCTCCTATTCACTTCCATAGCTTTAAGAAAAATCGTAAGGAATTGATTACTGTTCCCAAGCTAGAATGTAAGCTCCGTAAGAGCAGGACTGTGTCTGTCTCGTTAACCACTGTAATCTCATAACCCAACCCAGAGTAGCCCTCAACAAGTTTGTGTAGATTAATGTAGTTCATAAACCAGAACCACATTACCCAGAACCCTAAGTAAAGGTACAAGGCTGGCCCTACAGTACACTAGTCTTGAAATCACTTGCTTTCTCCATAACGACAAAGAGCTCAGCTCTTCAACGTTCTCCGTGTTCCCTTGAAGATCTGACATTACGTGAGTCTATAATTCTACGGTTCCAAACTTCTCTCTCGCAATTCTCTTCTATATACCCTGGCACTAGCAATACTTTACTTTCTGGTCTCCACAATTTTGTTTCCATCCTTTGTTCCATCTGAAATTTTTTTCCCAGTGCCACACTTCCAAATCCTACTATCCTCAAGTACTCAAATCCAACGTCACCTCCTCCTCAAAATATCCCTTGTACCCCCTCAGCTAGTCACACCCTCTCTGCCCCTGAATTCCCACAGGTTCTCCCTTACCTCATTCAGGTCTCAGATCAAATGTCACTTCAAATGAGTGCCTTCTCCTAAAGTTACCAACTGGTTATAATTGTCTATCAGGCCATCCTGACTTACCTTCTTGACAGCACTTACCATTACCTAAAATTATTTGTTCTTTTCTTTCACTTATTTATTTACTTCTTGTCTGTCTCCCCACTAGAATGTAAGATCTATGAGAGCAGGGACCCTGCCTGTCTTGTTCTTCATATTTCCCCACTCTTCCCTATCTGACATCAAAAAAATTCAGTAAATATCTGCCAAAAGCATGAATGACTCTGTAGCCCTTATGATTATGGTTATCTACGTACAAATCTTTCTCTAGCTATATTCCAAACTCCTTGTGGACTAGGCCAAAGTCTGGCTAATCTATTTGTTTGTATTATCCAGAAATCCTTGCACAACTAAAGCAAATAATACTTAACTACTAATTAATCAATGAGTGATCTCTCCAAGAGGTACTGCCCTGAACCAGGCCAACTCAGAACTCCATATTCTCCAGAAACCAGGGCAAACAGGAACCTCCTTCGATGCCCTCTCCATGACAGACCTTGTTCCAATCCGCCTCCTCCAGTGAGCTTCCAAAGGCTAGTTTCTTCACTTTCCTTTAGCCAATAACCGATGGTTCTTCTATCTCTAATATCTCACAATCCTACCCTTTTCCCTTCTATCTCCAGACAACGAAGCTCTCCCAGGGCCCTGTTTCTTCGGAGTACCCCACATCTCCAATCAGTCCAGGAACTCATCAGGCTCTAGAGAACGAAGGGTTGTTCCAAAGAAATGTTTAAGGAAGACTGGCTCTCTCACCTTTTCTTTTATACCTCGTTTTTCCAAAAGAGGCCCAGTTTCAGAGACTGGCTTTGAAACTCTTCGGGATCCTAAGCTTTCGTCCCATGTAGTCCGCCGCGCCCAAACCCCTTTGGGGTGCCCCCACCCTTGCCTCGAACCTTTTCAACTTCTCTTACAGGAAGACCCCAGGCCAGAGACGATGACCTCCCAGGAAGCAAATGGTCTTCAAACACCATGGGGCGGCCCTATCCCCCCCACTTTCTGTCGGGCAGCCGCCTCCGGCCTGGGGCCGTCTCGAGCGGCCCTTAAGCCTCGGCCTCTGGCTGAGCCCTACCCTCCGACACCCCCCCCACACCACTCACCTGAAGCGGCCCCCGCAGTGCTGGCATTGCTCGCCCACCCAGCCGGCGGGGCAGACGCACTGGCCAGTGCCAGGATTGCAGCGGCCGCCGTTGACACAGGGCCGGTCGCATTCCTTGGCCTCTGCTGAGGCTGAGCCCGACACCGCCGTCGCTGCCGCCGCGGCCTCAGCCGCCCAGGGAAGCAGCAGCAGCGGCGGGAGCAGCAGCAACAGCAGCAGCCGCCGCCGCCGCCGTGGGAGGCGCAGCCGGGTCCCCAGCCCTGGCCTCCCAGCCCTGGTCGCGTCCCAGTCCCGGCACCGCCTGCTGTTCCTGCTCCCGGGCGCTGGCGTCGCCACCGTCCTCCTCCTCAGCCTCGCCTCAGTCGCCGCCGCCGCCGCCACCATCTTCCCGGGGCTGAGACGGTGCCCCACGAACACATATACATACACACACACACACACACACACACACACAAACACACTCACACACACACAAACACGCGCGCGCGCGCACACCACAGGGCACAACCGGCTCTCCTTCCCCTGGCCGTGCGGGGCGGGGCTGTGCGGACGGTGGCTCGGGCGGTCAATCCTGAGGGCGGGGCGGGAGCTGCGCGGGACGAGGGGTCGGCGCATGCGTGCGTGGGCGGGGCACGCGGCCCTGGAGGCAGACCTCTAACGCGGATCCTGGGATAAGGCGAGGCCTTTCCGACCTCTAACGAAGCGCCCTAGTGCTCTAGTTTTATCGCTTAGACCGGCGAGGCAGACCCTGCGTAGCGGTCCTGAAGCACCCTTTTCCCGTTCGCTGCCTCGGATCCGGTCCCTCTGCTAACCAAGCCAGCAGAGTTGAGCCCTGCGGTCCCGAAGACCCCGGCGCCGGTCATCGCTCTACCCCAACTCTCGCTGCGGGGCAGAAAGGGCCTAGGAGTCAGCGTCGTGGTGTGACGCTAAGTGCGGTACTGTAGCAGTGCTGCTTTTGAGCTTCTGCTTTGTCCTCTGTAGTATAGGGTTAACGAAGTAACACCTGTGTTAAGAACCTAGCGCATTGGCTATGCTCAATAAATGCCTAGAACTGAAGACACAGTGCGCCTCCCTTGATACAGGCTGATTAAGTAGCAGACCAGACCACACACCTTTAATCCTGTACAGGAAGTTTGAGGTTACCTTGCTCCCCGCTATTTGCCCTCCAATCATCTCTGAAGAAAGGGCAGCATAAAATTAGGAACTGGAGCATCCCCCCTCTCCCCCCCTCATACACAGTTCTGCTCCTGGAGCCCTTCTTGTCAGGTAGTTTGTTACTTTGGTGCCCCCCAGTGAAACATGCCTCCTGGCAGTACAACCTTGTGTGGTCCCTGACCCTGGAATCTGGACAGACCTGTGACTCGATTTAACTGAAGAAGAATGTGGGGCAAGTGATGATGTGCCAGTTCCAGTTCTGAGCCTTTAAGAACAACCTAGCAATCTTGATTTTGAGCTCTTGATAGTCCTGAGCTGCAGCTGCTCTTCCACCTTGCTGCAGAGAGACCACATGGAGGAAAAGTAGGAACCCAGTTATCACCAAGAACTGAGATCCCAGACACAAGAACCTGGTGGACCCATCCCAGCTGAGGGACAAAGTCACTGAGGGAAGAAGCCATTGTTCCAGCCATCTCAGCCGTTCCACATTATGTAGAACAGAGAGAAGTCTTTCCTACTATGCCTTATCCAAAATCCTGAGAAATTATAAACTGGCTGCTGTTTTAAGCCTCCAAGTTTTAGAGAGCTTTGTTACTCACCAATAGATAACCAGAACATTGACATAAGCCTTGTGGTGGGATGAATATTCCCATGGCAGCTATCTCATAGTTTGGGCACCTTGCAGTCCGTGGGAAACAAAGAAAGGCCCTCATGTACCTGTGAAGCTTCTCTTCACAGAGCACAGAATTCTAAAATTCTACGATGTACCTCATACCCAGGTCCTGACCTTCTTCATTCTGCATCCCCTTAAGCCTGCTGAAGCTGAACTGCACAACAGCCGGCTCTCCACCCACACATCCCTCCTATTCCTACGTGAAACCCGTTGTTCAGCCTAGGCCCTAGCACTGGCATTCTGGTTTGCAGGTTATGTTTTGCTACAGTTTCCTACATGGCGATGTGCAGGATGAGACAGGAAAATGGAAGACATGGCCCTACCATGGGACAGGCTGACATGGAGCCATGCCCTGGCCTCAGGAGGCACTGCTCCTCCAGGCCAGAAGTGGAACCAGCCTATTCCACCACTCCCCAGAGCAAAACTGAGCTCAGGCTGTGAAGTTTCACGTGACTTTACCAACACCTGAGGTTAACAGGAAATGGCTCGCATCTACACAGCAGCAGTATGGCTGCTCTCCAAAGCTCTCAAAACTTGCTGCAGCAAACGTTCTTTTTCTTACTTCTTTAACCTACTCCCTCCTCTGATTCTTTTTCCTTAGCCTTCAAACATGCTCAAATTATCTTGTCCTTAAAAAACAAAATCTTTTCTTGTGACGGGAAGTATTGATATTTTCTTTCTCCTTTACTGTTGTTGTCAGAGTCCACTACACTTTCTGTTTCTGTATGGTGCATTAAAGATGGCTACAAATTCTTTTACACTATTTATGTGGGGAGGTGGGGACTAATCCCCCCACTCCTTGAATCTGTGGTGGCTTTAATGATTTGTTTAACCAGTAGACTATGATGGAAGTGATGTGTTGAGACTTTTGAGTCTAGGTCATAGGAAGTTTTGCAGCTTCCTCCTGAGTGTCTTGGAACACTTGCACTGGGGAAATCCAGCTGCCTTAAAAGAAGTCTAGCTACTCTAAGACTGCCATGCTGTGAGGAAGCCAGCCCACAGCCATTCAAGTCTTCCAAGTTGAGGCCCCAGACATTCATGAAGCAGAGGGGTATCACCTCTGCTGAACCCACCCCAAATTACAGGTATACGAGCAAAATAAATAAGTGTACTTTTTAAGGCACTAAATTTGTTACACAGCAATAGATTACCAGAATACTGTGTAACTTGCTTCCACCAAGAACAAGTCTTGTGAGGTAAACTTGATTAAGAATTGATCAAGAATGGCTGTATAATTATGTATACAAATATCATGTATAGCTAGTCATCTGTATATAATACTAAGTGGGTTCTGGTATAATATCCAGTCACTCCTTACGAAAGGGATCACTGCAGCTCTGGAAGCACTTCTGTTCGACTCCTTATTCCTTATCACCAAGGTACTGTGGCTGTTCTACCTGAAATCCCATGCCACCTGTTTCTCCACTAGTCCTTATCAAAGCAGCCACCTCCAGGTCCCAGAAACATTAATGCCAACAGCAAAGAATTCTTAGCCTTTGATCTGGAACTGTTCTAAGTCCAGACTCTAAATAACATAGTTCTTACTAACAGCATGGCCAGGGACATTTGTTACTAAGATGGTTTGAAGTTGCCTCTGCCGGTTTTTTGGTTTTTTGTTTTTTTCACTCAAGAAAAGCATTCTCTCCGTGTGGCCCTTCTGCTCTCTCTGATTTCATGTCATCATTTTCTATATCTTTACTTGCATTATAACATTGTCTCCAGGTCATGGACATGGATGAATTTTTATATTTTTTTATGCATGCAGTGTCTTAGGTCTGTTTCCCTAGGAGCAGACCCTGAAACAGGATTTGAGTGCATAATTCATTGGGAGAGTACTCTTAGGAGAAAGGCAATAAAGGAAGCAGGATAGGGCAGGGAAGGTAGCTGATAAGATGTGGTCTTATTTGGAGCTTCAGCCTGATCTTATGGAGAGCTGTGGAGCATGAATTGTACCATAGAGTTGATCCCACCTTGAGGCAAAAGGGCCAGGATTTAGCAGCCATCACTCACAGTAGTAAGAAGGATCCAGTAAAGGAAATTTGGGAGGGGTACCAGCAGTTTACTACATACAACGAATATTTATTGAGCACTATATAGCAAGGATGAATGCTTCCCTGGTAAGATCTATCTGATCAGCTGTCTGACCTTCCCTAAGCATCAAAAGACCTTTCTCTGAACTGTTTGAAACATCAACATATTTTAGTATGCCAAAGGTCTTCTTATGCTTTTAGTATACATGAAATGAAGTAATTCCCTGATTACATGTGTCAGGATCTCACCTAACAGGTAAGGTACTATATTGCCTGTGAAAAAGGCTGATCCTGAAACTTTGGAACAATCACAACTGGGAGGGTTCTATGTAGGAATGAAGCTTATTGGGTTGCAGCTCCCATGTGAGGGATAGGTTAACTTACAAACATAAGATCCCAATACTCTTTGGCAGGCTCTAAGGGAAAGTGTTTAGGGATCCTGGACCTGGGAATGCAGAATTAGCCCCCTGAGCTATGGCAGAGCCCCTGTGGCCTCCATAGACAAGCCTCACAAATATAGGAAGTGACCTTTACATCAGCTCAAGGGACAAAACCCAGTCTTGGGAAGACATAACCAATTTAAAGGCAGAGGACTTGAAATTTCTATTGGATGAGCTGGATGCATGCCCCTTTCCCCAAATTTCTATGATAGAAAACTAAAAGCCTTCTCCTGTACATAGATTAGATGTTATGAAAACAATAATAACATTAAAAGACAACTGGCCTTGCTAAATAGTACACCCATGAAGAATGACTTCAAATTAGAGCTTCCCAAACTAAAGCCATTTTCCCCCAATTTTATTGAGATATGATTAACATACAGCATTGTATAAGTTTAAGGTATACAGCATAATGATTTGACTTCCATACATCATGAAATGATTATCACAATAAATTTAGTGAACATCTATCATCTCATACAGATATAAAATTAAAGAAATAGAAAAATATTTTTCCTTATAATAAGAACTCTTAGGATTTACCCTCTTAACAATTTTCATATAACATACAAGAGAGTTTATTATATTAATCATGATGTATATTACATCCCAGCACTTATTTATCTTATACCTGGAAGTTTGTACCTTTTGACCACCTTCATCCAATTCCCCCACCCCACAACCTCCACCTCTGATAACCACAAATCTGATCTCTTTTTCTGTAAGTGTGTTTATTTGTTTGTTTGTTTTTCAAGTATAATTGACCCACAAAACTATTAGCTCCTAGCGTACAACATAGTGCTCAGTATTTCTTTTTTTTTTTCTCCAGCTTTATTGGGATAGAATTGACATATAACATCATGTAAGTTTAAGGTGTACAACATGTTGATTTGATACACTTATATTGCAAAATTATTACCACCATAGTATTAGCTAACACCTCCATCCCATCACATAATTACCATTTCTTTTTTTGTTGGTGAGAACATCTAAGATTTCCTCTCTTAGTAACTTTCAAGTATATAACTCAGTATCATTAGCTATAACATAGTGATCAGTATTTCTATACCTTCTAAAATGATCACCATGATGTCTAGTTACCATCTGTCACCATAAAGATATTACATTATTATTGACTGTATTCCCCACACTGTACATTTCATACCTGTGACATTTATTTAGTAACTGGAAGTTTGTCCCTCTTAATCTCCCTCATCTATTTCTTTCATCCTCCCACCCCACACCCGAAGCCATCCTTTTTGATTAAAACTTCTCAGAATTATGGGTAACAGCCTGTATTAGTTTTCTGTGAGTGTTGTAACAAATTACCAAAATCTTGGTGGCATAAAACAACAAGAATTTATTCTCTCACAGTTCTGGGTTTCAGCAGGGCTGCATTCCCTCTGGAGACTTCAGGGGAGAATGCTTCCTTGACTGTTCTAGCTTCTGCTGGCTGTTGGCATTCCTTGTCCTCCGTGGCTTGTGACCACATCACTCCAATCTTTGTCATCACATTGCCTTCTCCTCTGTGTTGTCTTCTTCTGTGCGTATCTCTCTTATAAGAACACTTGTCGGGCTTCCCTGGTAGCGCAGTGGTTAAAAATCCACCTGCCAATGCAGGATGCAGGGGACACGGGTCCGAACACTGGTCCGGGAAGATCCCACATGCCGTGGAGCAACTAAGCCCATGAGCCACAACTACTGAGCCTGCGCTCTAGAGCCCGTGAGCCACAACTACTGAAGCCCACATGCCACAACTACTGAAGCCCATGCGCCTAGAGCCAATGCTCTGCAACAAGAGAAGCCACCACAATGAGAAGCCTGCGCACCACAACAAAGAGTAGCCCCTGCTCCACTGCAACTAAAGAAAGCCCGCACAGCAAGGAAGACCCAACGCAGCAAAAAGTAAATAAATAAATAAATAAAAATAAAGTTCCCTTAAAAAAAAAAGAACACTTGTCATTAGACTTAGGGCCCACCTGGGTAATCTAGGATGACCTCTTCATCTCAAGATCCTTAATTAATTTCATCTACAAAGACCCTTTTCCAATTATGGTAACATTCACGGGTTCTTGGGTAAGGATGTGGACAGATCTTTTGCGGTACCACTGTTCAGCCCACTACACAACCCTATACATGAAGTCAACTCATTCAATTTATTCATTTATGCAACTAATACTCATTGAATGGCTACTATGTACCAGAGATTGACCTAGGCTCTGGGAAGGCAGCAGTGAAAAAGCATATGAAAGAAAATCCCTGCTCTTCCTCACGTCCATTAGAATGGCTACTATCAAACAAATAAACAAACAAACAAAATCCAGAATAACAAATGGCAAGAATGTGGAGAAATTGGAATCACCGTGCACTGTTAGTGGGAGTGTAAAATTGTACAGCCACTGTGGTAAATGGTTTGGCAGTTCCTGGAAACATTAAAAATAGAATTACCGTATGATCCAGCAATATCACTTGTGTATATATATATATATATCCAAAATAATTGAAAGCAGGCTCTTGAAGAGATATTTGCATACCCATGTTCATTGCAACATTATTCACATTAGCCAAGAGGTGGAAGCAGCCCAAGCATCTATCAATGGATGAGTGGATGAACAAAATGTGGTAAATAGATACAATAGAATAGTATTCAGCCTTAAAAAGGAAAGAAATTTTGACACATGCTATAACATGGATGAACCTTAGAAACATTATGCTAAGTGAACAAAAAGATAAATACTGTATGATTCTACTTACATGAGGTAACTGGGAGGAGGGGAAAGTGGGCAGTGGTTGTTTAATGGATATAGAGTTTGAGTTTTGCAAGATGAAGAAGTTCTGGACATCAGTTGTACAACAATGTGAATATGCTTAACACTACTGAACTGTGCACTTACAGATGGTTAAGATGGTAAATTTTATTATATGTGTTTTTTTTAACCACAACAATTTAAAAATTGTGTTAAAAAATCCCTGCCTTCATAGAACTAATTAGGCATACACACACACACACACACACACACACACACACACACACACACACACATATTTTTTTTTTTTTGGTGCACCACTCAGCTTGAGGGATCTGAGTTCCCTAACCAGGGATTGAACCCCAGCCCTGACAGTGAAAGTGCCGAGTCCTAACCACTGGAACACCAGGGAATTTCCTCTTCTGACTTCTTACACTATAGATTAGTTTTGCCAGTTTTTTACTTTATGTAAATGGAATGCTACAGTATGGACACTTTTGTGACTGGCTTTCACTTAGCATTATGTTTGTGAGATTCATCCATATTGTTGTATCTAGTAGGTCATTTATTTTCATTTATCTACTATGAACAGTCTAGGAATCTAGCACAGGTCACTTGGTGAACATACGTACACCTTTCTGTTGGGTATATACCAGAGATATACTGATAAATGTTTAACAACCAGCTTGCTAGGGGGAAAAAAAGCTTTCATGTGTAGCATTTGTTGATTCCTACAGTGTAAATACTCCCGTCATGACCTATTTCAAGCTACCAACATGATGTCACTGAATGTGGGGCTAGGAAGGTGGTGCACAGAATCTGCTCCCACAAGCCAGTGGGAATCAGCTCCAGCACTGTGAATGCCTGGGAGGCCTACCAAGAAACAGACAGATGCCAAAACAGAATTAGTTCAAGAGACTTATTAGGAGAAACATCTGTGAAGGATAAAGAGAAAGGAAGCAGGAAAAGGCAGGAAGAGGAATCAGACTGGAATAAAAAACTGACAGCTGTGAAGGAAAGGGGGAAAGCAGGACTGGTTAAGAAGAGTCTCAGACTGCAGTGCAGTTCCAAGAAAGGCTTGTCCAGGCCAAAGGTGAGTGTTGGAGCCAAAGTTTCCTGTTGGAGTGGCCCTGAATTTCACAGGAAGAGGCCTACATTAGCACAAATGTGGTGGTGGAGCCAGACTGGCGGCCGTTGGGCTGCCAGTCAGTTACACTCCACACAGCAGGAGATCTGACGATTGTATTTTCATGATCTCCACAACTGACAATATTCCTTCGTGCCACCTCCCTGGAGATGAGTGGGATGGCTTCTCAATCAGTGTCTTCTCTACACTTACTTTTCACAAGTTAGATGCACAACCCTGACTTGGCTGACTTGTTTGGAAGCTGGACTGGCCACTTTAGACTGAATAAGCCCCAGGTTTCTTGGGTAATTCACTGAAAGAGAGGGATTCTAGAAGAAGACATTCTAGGATTTCCTCCTAATAAGGGCAGATAAGTGTTCTAGTTATTAATTAAAGTAATAGGAGTTGACCATACTATATTCCTAACGGATGGTTTGTACCTTACTGATTACTTAAGGAAAGAATAGAAAAATGGAGTAGCTAGTCAGAAATAGAAGCTGGAAAAGACCTTATAATCCAAGTTATAGTTAGCTATTGAACTAAAAGCAATGTGGTACTTTTAAAAAATGTCCACAAATTCTTTGATACTCCCTTTATCTTTATAAGTTGAAGTTTAATTCCTCTCCTAGAATGTAGGCCAGGTTTTAGTGACTCACTTCTAACAAATAGAATGTGGTAGAATGCAACCATACAAAGGATAGTCAGTCTCTCTCTCTCTCTCCCCACCATCCCACTTCTTTTCCTCTCTCTTCACTTGCTTTGGAAAAAGCCAGTCATCATATCATGAGGCCACTCAAACAGCCTGTGGAGAGGCCCAGGTGGTGAGGAACTGAGGCCTCCCATCAAGAGCCAGCACAAACTTGCCAGATACCTGTGTGAGCCAACATGGAAGTGGATCTTTTAGTCCCCATCAAGTCTTCAGATGATGGAAGCCCTGGCCAACATCTTAACTGACCTCTTGAAAGACCCTAAACCAGGATTGCCTAGTCAAGCTGCCCTCAAATTTCTGACCCACAGGAACCATGAGGATAGTAAATTGTTCTTGTAAGCCACTGAATTTGGGGGTAATTTATCTCATGGCAATAAATAACTTATACAGGCAACAAGAGTTTGGAAGTCCCCCTGCATACAACCAATGCCATAACAGAAGATATTAGCATTGAGACAACATGGCAAATCCATGGAAGATGTCCATTTCCTCATTTCCTGCTTTGGCTCAGAGAGAAGCCGTCTCCTCTCCGAGCTGACTCCCATCAAAGTCCACTGTCCTGGTGCCACTAGAAACACCATCTCTATTTCTAGAGCTCGCCCAAGGCCATAATACAGATTATTGCCAGGGTTGTGATCAAGGCCTCTGTTGCCTATGCAGGGGTCCAAGTTTCATGTTGCTGCTAAGCCACTGGTACCAGCTCCCATCATCTGAGAAGCCACTGGCAGTAATGCAGAATTCCTAACAGCGAAGTGGTTCTTGCATTCGCTTGTACTGTGACTGTGGCAGGAACCCCAAGGTGGGTGAGGAGCAGCAGGTAACCCTGTATACAGAGCCAGCTGACCAAAAGCCTGGCCTGTGACTAGAGGTATTGCCCAGATTGCAGTGTTTACCAAGTTAAACAGGCTAAAGCCAGATCAGCATATAAAAAGTGGCTCAAGGAACAGGGAGAGTTTAGCTATGAACCCCAGCAAGTCAGGGCCAAGGGTATGGATTATGGACAAGATTCAAAGAAGACAGAAAAAAAGCAGACCTGCAGGATGTCCATGGGGCAGCTTTGAAGCCTCTGCCTAAGGCCATGGTCTGGGCTTCCCCACCTGCAGCGCTGGCTTGAAACCATCAGGGCCCTTCTTCCATATACATTTCAAGGGAGTCTAAAGGTTTTTTTTCATGTGGGAAAAACTCCCCACAGAGTTGCCTGGGTTCAGACTTTGTATCATGCTGGCAAGGAAGCTTGAACATTTTATGTTAACTTAGGTTCCCTCAGAAGAAAGCCCTGAGGCGAGTATTCAAGGTTACTGTGGGAGGTAATCCTGGGAAGCTGGTAGGGGAGTGGGGAAGTGAGACATGGAAGGGAAGGGAAGTCAACACAGGGTGCTTTACCAAACCAGTTTCTGGTTTCAAGGGAAACTCTGGGAAATGGTGTAGGACACAAACCCCAGGGAGGCAACAGGACTGGCGTATTTGGGGGTATTTATACACCAACTCCAGTCAGCCATTGTTGAGAGCTGCTAGGGGAAGAGGTGTCAATTACTGTGGTGACCAAAACAGAGTTGCAGATATTGGTCGATCAATCTTTTTTTGTTTATTGGTCATTTAGGTGAATTGTGCGTTCATATACTTTTTGAATTGTGCGTTCATATCCTTTGCCCATTTTTCTATTGGTTTATAGTTTTATTATTGATTGATATATTTAGATACTAATCTTTTCTTCATTATATGTGTGACAAATACCATTTTCTAGATTTTTGTTCAAATTTTCACTTTCTTTATGGTATCACTCAATAAAGAGTCCTTATTTTTAGTGTAGATTAATTTATCAATTTTTATAGTCTGTGCTTTTTGAGTCTTGTTTAAGAAATCCTTTCCTGGGTCTTCCCTGGTGGTCCAGTGGTTAAGACTCTGCGGTCCCAATGCAGGGGGCCCAGGTTCAGTCCCTGGTCAGGAAACTAGATCCCGCATGCCACAACTAAAGATCTTGCATGCCGCAACTATGACCCAACACAGCCAAATAAATAAATAAATATATATTTTTAAAATCCTTTCCTTTCTTGAAGTTACAAAGATGATAATTTGCCAGGCATTTTTTGCTTTTTACAGATAGTCTTTAACATACCTGGAAAGTATTTATATGATGATGCAATATTTAATTTTTAGAGATTCAATATTTAATTTTTATCATGGAAAACATCAAACATACACAAAAATGGAATAGTACGATGAACCCAGTACCCAGCCTCAACAATTATTAACTTGTTTTAGTTGATCACTGCTGTGCAGCAAATTATGCCCCAAACTAGCAAATTAAACCAATAATAAACATTTTTATCTCACACAATTTCTGTGGGTCAGGGTTTCAGGAGTGACTTAACTGGGTGGTTCTGGCTCAGGCTCTCTCATGAGGCTGCAAATGGTTGGCCTGGGCTACAGTCATCTGAAGCCTTAACTGAGGCTAAAGGATCTATTTCAAGGTGGCTCATACCTATGGCTGGTAAGGTGTTAGCAGGAGGCACCAGTTTCTTGTGGCCTGGGCCTCTCCTAGAGCTGCTGGTGTGTCATCATGGCATGGTGGCTGGCTTCCCCCAGAATGAATGATCCGAGAGACAGCAAGGTGGAAGTTGCAATGCTTTTATAATGTAGTCTTGGAAGACATACAAGATCACTTCTACTACATTGTATTCATTAGAAATGAGTCACTAAGTCCCATCCACATCCAAGGTGGGGGGTGGGAGGGGTTAGGTTCTACCTTTTGAAGAGAGGAATATCGAAAAGTTACTGGACATTTTTAAAACCAGCACATAACTCATGGTTAATCTTGTTTCAGCTATGCCTTTATCCACTTTCCTTTACCAACTGGATTATTATGAAGAAAATCCCAGGTATCATATCATTTCATGTATAAGGACCTTAGTATGATTTTCTGAAAGGTAAGTCCAGAAGAATCATAATGACTATACCATTATCTCACAAAAAGTTAACAATATGACAATAATTGCTTAGTATCACCCAACAGCCAGTTAGCATTTCAAACTTCCCTGATTTAGGGACTTCCCTGGTGGTGTGATGGTTAAGAATCCATCTGCCAATGCAGGGGACACGAGTTCAAGCCCTGGTCGGGGAAGATCCTACATGCCGTGGAGCAGCTAAGCCCGCGCACCACAATTACTAAGCCTCCGCTCTAGAGCCCATGAGCCACAACTACTGAGCCTGCGTGCTGCAACTACTGAAGCCTGCGTGCCTAGAGCACGTACTCTGCAACAGGAGAAGCCACCACAATGAGAAGCCCGCGCACCCCAACAGAGAGTAGCCCCTGCTCGCCGCAACTAGAGAAAGCCCACACACAGCAATGAAGACCCAATGCAGCCAAAAATTAATTAATTAAAAGAAACTTCCCTGATTTATTTTGCCCTTCTCCCCTGCCCCTCTCCCTTTACACAGTTTGTATCAGACACCTCTGTGCATAACTCCAGATCCTCTGGGGATCACCTGTCTCTTAATTCAGCAGTTGTTGCCTAGATCAGTTCTGCACAGCCCTGCACAGTTCAACACACAGGTGCAGCCTGGAACCTGCTCCTGGCTTCTCTTTAATGCTGCAGTGTGGGCTACTGTGGAAATCTGCTTGGCACCCAGGCATGCACAACCCAGAAGTGCCAAGGACTTAACACTCTTTGAGGTAAACTTTGACCAATGGAGAATGAGAACCAATGAACAACTGTTTCCCTTTCATCCCCAGAGCAACAGTCCTAAGACACAGTACATGCAGCCTCTTAGGAGGTCTACAGGATTAAGGAATCACCTTTAGTGGTGGCCATCTTGATCATGCTTTCTTGTGTTGGATTTCCCTGTTTCCTTGTTTCACTTAGCATCCCTCACTCCTGCTCCCTGAGGTCACACTGCTAAATAAAGTGTGTTGGCACAGACAGAGGAATGGATAAAGAAGATATGGTACATATATACAATGGAATATTACTCAGCCATAAAAAAGAATGAAATAATGCCATTTGCAGAAACATGGATGGACCTAGAGATTGTCATACTGAGTGAAGTAAGTCAGAGAAGGACAAATATATGATATCCCTTATATGTGGAATCTAAAAAAATGTTACAAATGAACTTATTTACAAAATAGAAATAGAGTCACAGATGTAAGAAAAAAACTTATGGTTACCAGGGGGGAATGGAGGGTGGGAGGGATAAATTGGGAGATTGGGATTGACATATACACTGTACTATATATAAAATAGATAACTAATAAGGACCTACTGTTTGGCACAGGGAACTCTACTCAATACTCTGTAATGACCTATATGGTAAAAGAATCTAAAAAAGAGTGGATATATATATGTATAACTGATTCACTTTGCTGTACAGCAGAAACTAACACAATGTTTTAAATCAACTATACTCAAATAAAAAGAATTTTTTTAAATAAATTTAGTTAGTTAGTTAGTTTTGGCTACATTGGGTCTCCGTTTCTGCATGCAGGATTTCTCTCGTTGCAGTGAGCAGGGGCCACTCCCCGTTGCAGTGCACGGGCTTTTCATTACAGTGGCTTCTCTTGTGGAGCACGGGCTCTAGGCATGCAGGCTTCAGTAGTTGCAGCACGTGGGCTCACAAGTTGTGGCTCATGGGCTCTAGAGTGCAGGCTCAGTAGTTGTGGCACATGGGCTTAGCTGCTCCACAGCATGTGGGATCTTCCTGGACCAGGGCTCGAACCCATGTCCCCCGCATTGGCAGGTGGATTCTTAACCACTGCACCACCAGAGAAGTCCCTCCAATAAAACTTAAAAAAAAAATTGAAGCAGAAAGAGGGACGCACACAAAGGGACCCATGACTGAGACAGAAGAGCTGGTTCCTTCCAGTTGTGGTCGAAGAAAGTCGCCTGCCATATCAGTAAACAAAGGATGTTGCGTCCATCTAGCCATCAGCCACTAAAGCCACCCTGAATGTTCACCCTGAGGGGATTCAGTATGGAAAAAAACAGGATACTGGCCCTAGATAGTTAAGGTGCATATCAAAGGAACGATTTCAATGAGCCCAGACTCTTGCATGTTCCCATACAAAGTGCTAAATTCATTAACTCGAGATATCTGGTTTTCTTTAATTAACAGTAAACTATTGATGCTGACTACCTGGTTTTTCTTACAAAAACTCCTATAATCCTGGCTCCTCACTTACCTCTTTGGAAACATCCCTCAGAGCTGAGAGGCTGCCTCCCAGGCTTAGGTCCTCAGTGTGTCTGCTGAAGAAAACATAATTCACAGCTTTAAAAAAAAAAATCTATGTGTTTGCACATAGATTTTTTTAAATTATTTAATTAATTAATTTTTGGCTGCATTGGATCTTTGTTGCTGCATGCGGGCTTTCTCTAGTTGTGGCAAGACGAGGCTACTCTTCCGTGAGGTGTGCAGGCTTCTCATTGCAGTGGCTTCTCTTGTTGTGGAGCACCAGCTCTAGGCATGCGGGCTCAGTAGTTGTGGCACTCAGGCTCAGTAGTTGTGGCTCGGGGACTCTAGAGCACAGGCTCTGTAGTTGTGGTGCACAGGCTTAGTTGCTCCGCAGCATGTGGGATCTTCCCGGACCAGGGCTCAGACCCTTGTACTCTGTATTGGCAGGCGGATTCTTAACCATTGCACCACCGGGGAAGTCCCGCACATAGCTTTTTTAAAAATCAGGTTATGCTTTCTGGGGGACCAAGACTAAGACATAATTGGTTCCAAATAAGGTCCACCCTTTGCATTTGACTGGTCTGACTTTTAGCTCTCTAATCTACAGGTTTCATGCCCTTCCATTTCTTATCTCTTGAACTTATTTGGTTATCATAATAAATCATATTGTTTGTTCTGATGAGTTTACCACATTCTAGATTTTGCTGATCTCTTTTGCTATGGTGTTGTTTATCATGTTCCTCTGTTTCCTATGCTTCCTAAACTGATAGTTAGATCTAGAAGCTTGATCAGATCAGATTCTGGTTTCATTTTTTGGCAAGAATACTTCATGGGTAGTATTACATACTTCCTGTTTTATCACATCAGTAGACATAACGTCTGTTTGTCTCTTTTTATGATTTTAAGATTAATCAGTAAATTCTTTTCTCCCCCCGCCCCAACACTGCATAGCATGTGGGATCTTAGTTCCCCGACCAGGGATCAAACCCGCATCCCCAGCATTGGGAGCTCGGAGTCTTAACAGCTGGACCGCCATGGAAGTCCCAATCAGTACATTCAAGGGTAGTCACTCTAATCCATCCATTATAAACTCCCCACCAGTCTTTCACCTAATGATTTTAACAGCCAAAATGAATCATGCCATAGAACTGTACTGTCCAATACAATAGCAACTAGCTACATGTGGCTATTTAAATTGAATGAAAACTGAATAAAATTAAAACTTCAGTTCCTTAGTCACACTAGCCCCATTTTAAGTGCTCAGTAGCTACAGAGGCTACTGTATTGAACAATGCAAATATAGAGTATTTCCATCATCCAGAAAGCTATATTAGACAGAACTAGCCTAGAGTCATTATTTCATTTTAATTATAATATATATAATTTCTAATATTTCATACTATCATCCTTTATGCATTTGTTAACTGTGACTGTTCTATAAAGAATAATATTCCTCCATCAACTATTTAGTTATTCTGAGGTATAGTTTGTACAGTAGAAGTATGATAAGTGCTTATGAGCCTTTGTTTACCAGTATTCAGACCAATGAAATAATTCCCTGGCATCCTCCAAAGCTGATCAAAGCATTTTGTTGTTCTATTGTTTTGAATATCATTATGAACTCATGTGCAACATGTTTGATGTCTTTCAGTTCATTATAATCACTCTTCTTTTTTTTTTTTTTTTTTTGCGGTACGCGGGCCTCTCACTGTCGTGGCCTCTCCCGTTGCGGAGCACAGGCTCCGGACGCGCAGGCTCAGCGGCCATGGCTCACGGGCCCAGCCGCTCCGCGGCATGTGGGATCTTCCCGGACCGGGGCACGAACCCGTGTCCCCTGCATCGGCAGGCGGATTCTCAACCACTGCGCCACCAGGGAAGCCCTCACTCTTCTTTTTGATTCTCAAATTGTCCCATATAGTAAGTCAGCTCCTACAGTAGTATTTAAAGTCTGCCCCCCCCCCGCGCCCCCCATCCCTACCCCAAGCCAAGCGAGGCTTGTGGGATCTTAGTTCCCTAACCAGGGATTGAACCCAGGCCACGGCAGTGAAAGTGCACCGAGTCCCAACCACTGGACCACCAGGGAATTCCCTAAAGGTTTTACATTTCTAATGCAAGATGTTTCAGGTCATCTTGTACATTTTCTGCCCTAGACATGGAATCATTTTTTCAAATAGTCCTGGTCCCTTTTAGAGAAAAACAGTATTTAGAGATCACAATCTAGGGGCTAGGGGTACTCATTCCTAGAGACATGGCTGTTTTTGTTTTTAGTATACAGAGCTAGAAAAATTTTGTTTGTTTTTTTAAAGAAAATTCATCTTAAGTTCATGTCGATTTCCAAGTTCAAATTTAGGGCAACAAGGTTTCACAAAATTTTGATTCTATGTTTGTATCTCTGAAAAGAGATACAGGAGAAATTCTGTTCTGAGAATCTTGATTCCTAATGTTATCAACACAAGTACTCATTTTCTTTGTCCTATAATACCTATAATAATTTCTGATTGAGCTGTGTCCATAATGTACTGATTGTTAAATATCTTGAATATCACCCTTACCTTGTGACCTTCAAATTCTGTGAGTTAATTGTTCTCTCCCTGAATTTCCTCATTTGGGGGGAACTGCTATTTTCCTACCCGTGATTTAGTAAACCTGTCAGCCAAGGAACTTGGCCTCCCCTTCTATAGGAGTGGAAAAGAATCCCAGGTCATGAGGGAGTTAACACCACATGTGTGAACTTTGGCCAGTGTAAGAAAAGAGACAGGAGAGAACCAGGAAATAATCTTTCTTTTTCACCCCTCACTGGAACATTCCAAGACATGGCGGGTTTGCATAACTTTTAAAGAAGACTCCTGTGTAACTAAGCAACCAGGTATGTTTTCTTGATGCTTTGGTGAGCCCAGCAATAGACCACCTTGCATTTGCTTTCTTTCCTTCCCCTATTTCTATCTTTTGTTGCTCTGGGATTGTACCTCCCATTAAGGCCCCACTATGAAACCTTTGCCTCCTGCTCTGTTCCTTAGGGAATCCAGGCAAAGACAATTTCCCAGGATCTTTTCCTTTAGAACAGTGAAGAGCAGTGCTGGGAATTTAGGTTTTTAATAAGCACCCAATTGAGTCTTACGATCAGGCAAGTATGGCTGACAATACCTTAAATCATCCTAAGGCCTCAGATCTCACATCAACAGGAAATGACCTGCTAAAGCTGTACAGAATTCAGAAGGGGATCCATTCCAGAAACCTTTTAGATATGGCCATGGAGGACAGCACAGAGAGTAGCCAGGAGGCAGTGAGATGGACTGACCAAGGAACATTGTCAGCTGTCAAAGCAAAGAACACTTGTATCAATTGTAGGTAGTCATTTATTTGGGAGGTAAAGGAGAATACTGGTAGAAGTGTAAGGAAGTGACACAGGAAAAGTAAGAGAACAAATATAGGGTGTATTATAATGCCAGTTACCATTGTGTACAATTAGATCTTAATCCCACGGTAAACTCTGGGAGCCACTGTAGGACATGCACCACAGTGTTTTTCCACTACAAAGAGTAAGGGAGCTGAAGTGTTTGTACATCAACTCCTGTCATCCATTGGTTGAGAGCAGCTCCCAGGAAGGGAAAACATTAATTCCTCTGTACTTCTGGCCTGCTGTTTAGGTGACAAAATAGGGAACAATCAGAGAAAGACCTTATTCAGAGAAGCACACATACTGGCAGCTGGAAGTCAGGCCAGTATGCACTAAAGTGGTAAGGACAAGGGACTTTGGGAAAGGCAATGACAGCATCTGCTGCAAGAAGTGAAAGAGTTTCTCTTCAATCGTGAGCTAACTGCATTATCTTAGATGGGGGCATTTAAAAAGTTGTAGGCATGTGTATGTGAGTTCTAAAGGGAACAGCAGACAATATCTGATTCTGCTTTTCAGAATCGCCCTTCTCCCATTGCATATGATTCTGGTGGGGCTGTCACTCAAAAGGCTTATCTCCTTTGTCACAAGGCATACAAATGACCCAAGTAGGCCAATCATGCTAAATCATTGTAGTAGACACTGTTGGCACCGCAGTTAGATTCCCTTTACTGATCAGGGCACCCATCCTTCAGTTCAGGTGAGTGTTGCTGACAGCTGCACTTTTCTTCAGAGAATTGCCTGCAGCAGGAGAGGGCCGATTTGCACACCACAGCCCCCCCCCCACCCTCATCCCCATTCCACATCTAAAGATAAAGAGACCCAAGGGAAGAGAGGAGAGACAATTCTGCATAATGATTTATGCTTCAGCGCTCCCCAAGAGATCAGGTTAGACTGCAGCTGGACCCTCACCTTTGCGTAGTCTCTTCCCTGGCCCTATTCTGTTTCCCTCACTCCCTTATAAGATTTTCCTGAGAGCACTCTTCAATCAATCAGGTGCAGCTGAATCCCTGGCTCAGGCTCTGCTCCTAGGATACCCAACCAAAAACCCATTCAGTGAGATACAATGATGGATTGGCCCAGGGGAAGACACAGGCCCTGGCATTGCTAGAGTCTTTGGGCACGTTTTTGGGCACGTTTTTGGGCACATTGATATGGACTCCGGGAAATCTGTCTGTCTTTAAAGTTATGAGCTACATTTAAGAACATTGTGGTAGATATATGTTTACTCCCTAACGTATATTTCACTCTTCCTCATCAAGGATGAGGGAAACCTAGGGCTGCTGGAGGCCATAATGAGGAACCTGAGTATAAAGCCAGCACAGCAGAAGGCAGGATACTGTGGAGGGAGTGAAATGAGTCCTAGTTGATGTTGTTGGAGCTCTTAGTTCAAGTTCCACTTAGAGAGTCTTACTTTAGATTACACCTCTTTGATTACACAGGCTAATCAGTTCCCTTCTTTGTTTAAACCAGTTTGGGCTGGATTTTATAACACTTACAATCAAAACAGTTATGACAAATACAATGAGGGCAGCCCTTAGCTGCAGGAAAATATATTGCTGCCATGTAAAGAGACCCTTGGTGACAACGAAACCTACTCATAAGAAAGAAAGAATTCAAACTAAGAGATGGAGAGAAGGAGAGCAAGCAATTGCTATGGGCAATGTCTAAGCACCATAATGCTGCCATTCCTGAAATATGTTGCTCCTTTGGGTTCTCAATTATTTGAACTCAAAAATTCCCCACTCTTTTCCTTAAAGGAGTACGAGTTAAGCTTTATTACTTTCAAAGGAAAGAGTTCTAACACAATACCCTTTTCTCATTTTTCCTTTGAGCCGTTTTATTTTTTCCTTACTGATTTGAAGGCTTTCTGTATATATTCTGGACTTGATCTTTTGTCCATTGTTTGCTGTAAATAATATCTTTTACTTTGTTTATGCTATTTCTCATTATTGAGAAGGTTATGGTTTTATGGAGCTTAAATCAACAAGCTTCACCTTTATCATCTTTGGATTATTGGACATGGTTCTTTGGTTGAAAGTGATGCAAGCCCAACTCAATCTAGTTCTGATAAAAAGACAATTTATTGGCTAACAAAATTGGGAATTCTAGAGGTATTTAGTCCTAAGCCACAACTAGAATCATAACTCCAACCATGTCATTAGGACCATTTCTCTCTTGGTCTATCAGTTCCCTGGGCTTCTTTCCCACTGAAGCTTCCTTCATCTTTTTGGAAACATGGCCCATATTATTACACTTCCTGGTTCCAAAGGAAGGGAGAAGGACTCTCCTGATGGATTGGGCATAGGAATTCCAGGAGAACCTGCTTGCTATTATGGGCACCCTGACCAGTATGTATTATATATCTATTCCTGTGTCTGGTGGCTTGTTCAGTCATTTCAGACTACTCAGAATGTGCTCCACATGGACTGAAAGAGTTTGGTTATGGAAGAACTGGAGGAGGGAAAACCTGGTAAGCATATGATAGCTACCATACTCACCTCCATCTTTTGTGTCTTGTTTATGGAAACCTTCCTTTTCCCAAATTATATTTGTATATATTTTATATATATGTATGTTTATATATTTTTTAATCTGCTCATTTTTTTACTTTTAAAAAATTGTTTTTTTAATTTCAGATCTGTATTCCATCCAAATGTATTTTTATTTATGGCATGAGGTAGATATCTAACTTAATTTTTTTCCCATATGTAAAACCTATTGTCCTAAAACCATATGTTGAATAGTCTATCTTTTCCCCACCAGTTGTAAATGTCACATTCATTACAAACTAGATTCTACATTTATATAGTTCTGTTACTTGACTATGTATTGCTCCATTGACCTGGTTTTCTATCCCTGTAATAATTCCATGTTGTTTAAATGAGTTAACTTCATTGAGAAGCCCTGCTTTTCACCTGCCCCTAAACTTCTGGCAGGCATATTTTGGGCTCTGGTTCTCTTTGATCCTATCTCCATTAATCTGATTCTTTCAATTTTTCTTTATTCAATAATTTAAAATTTCATTTAGGGAATTCCCTGGCAGTCCGGTGGTTAAGATTCTGCGTGCTTTCACTGTACAGGGCACGGGTTCAATCCCTGGAAGGGGAACTAAAAACAAAACAAAAAAAGACAAGAAAAGAGAAAGAGAGAAGGAAAGAACAGACAAACAACAGGCCCACTGACTTATTTTGACTGTTTTGTCAGTTGCTGAGAGCTCCTGAGAGAAGTATGTTAAAATGGCTCACCTGAGAGGAGTATGTTAAAATGGCTCACCATGATTGAGCACATATCTATTTCGCTTTCAAGTCCTATCAATCTAGCTTTTTTTTTTTTTTTTAAACATGGACTAAGCTTTTTTTTTTTTCAGATGTTGGGGGTAGGAGTTTATTAATTAATTAATTAATTTTTGCTGTGTTGGGTCTTCGTTTCTGTGCGAGGGCTTTCTCTAGTTGTGGCAAGTGGGGGCCACTCTTTATTGCGGTGCGCGGGCCTCTCACTATCGCGGCCTCTCTTGTTGCGGAGCACAGGCTCCAGACGTGCAGGCTCAGTAGTTGTGGCTCACGGGCCTTGTTGTTCCGCGGCATGCAGGATCCTCCCAGACCAGGGCTCGAACCCGTGTCCCCTGCATCGGCAGGTGGACTCTCAACCACTGCGCCACCAGGGAAGCCCCCCAACCTAGCTTTTAACATTGAGGACCATGTTATTAGGTGCCCACAAATTTATGATTATTATATCTTCCTGGCAAATTGCACATTTTGCCATTATGAAAAAATCTCTATTTCTAGATATTGTTTGCCTTAAAGTTTATTTTGTCTGATATGAATATAGCTACAGTAGCTTTCTTTTGGTTAACATTTGCATGGTATGTATTTCCCATCCTTTTTTATTCAAATTTTCTCAGTCTTTCCTTGTTTTCTTGACCTTTCTCTGTGAAGAGTACTGACTAAATATTTTGTAGAATATTTTGTCCTTTAATTTGGGCTTGTCTGATGTTTTCCTCATGACTTGACTGTGGTTATAGGATTTGGGGATAAAAAACACAGTGGTAAAGTAACCTTCTTATCACATCATATCAGAGACACATACCAACACAACTTATTACTGATGATATTAACCTTGATCACTTGGTCAAGGTGGTGTTCTCCATTGTAAAGTTACTATTTTTCCCCCTTCCATGTTCTATCATTTGGAAGTAAGTCACCAAGTCCAGCCCACACTCAAAGGGGACAGTGAAAGGAATTAAACTCTACCTTCTGCAAAGGGAGAAGCATGTCTATGTGTATTATTTGAAATTATTCCTTAAAGGAGATTTATCCCATCTCCCCCATTTGTTTATGTATTCAATCACTTTATTGATTTAAGGATCAATAAATATATATATCAAGTATATTTATTTTATACTCTGTGTTATAATTCAATATTACACTATTTATTTTGTTTCCCAATTTGTTTCAGGTTTGGCCATTAGGAACTCCTCCAAGTTGGCTCTGGTATCCCTTTGACTTGCCCCATATTTTGTTGTTGTTGTTGTTGTAGTTTCTGAGCAATTTCTTTATTTCTGGTTCTATAAAATTCTCTAGGATCATTTTGTAGTTTCTTGACCCCAGACCTAAATTCAGTCCATTTCTCCAAGGAATTCTGGTTCCTTTGATTGGAGAATGATATTAGAAACCAAGATCTCAGCACTGGGTGTACTTGTTTCTATTGTAGTGTCAGTGCTCCCAGGATTTCTCAGTAGAAAGGGGAAATATACATACGTATACTAACCCATGTAGACATGCATTTATTTCTAAAGTTATTTCTGTATCTATTCATCTGTATATGTGTTAAACTAAACATGAGTTCATTTTTTTTTTTTTAATTTTTATTTATTTATTTTATATTTATTTTTGGCTGTGTTGGGTCTTCGTTTCTGTGTGAGGGCTTTCTCCAGTTGCGGCGAGCGGGGGCCACTCTTCATCGCGGTGCGCGGGCCTCTCACTATCATGGCCTCTCTTGTTGCGGAGCACAGGCTCCAGATGCGCAGGCTCAGTAGTTGTGGCTCACGGGCTTAGCTGCTCCGTGGCATGTGGGATCTTCCCGGACAAGGGCTCGAACCCGTGTCCCCTGCATTAGCAGGCGGACCCTCAACCACTGCGCCACCAGGGAAGCCCATGAGTTCATATTGATTGCCTGGGTTTATATTTTTAAATTCATTCATTATGCTGGAATCCTGATGAGACCTTTCCAAGCAGAAGCTTCAATTTTGAGATTTGGATTATATTCTTGAAAGTTTCTTCCCACCATTTTCTTATTTCTCTCTCTGTCTCTCGTCCTTCTCTCTCTCTCTCTCTCTCTGTTCTATCTCACTATCTTTGCCTCTGTCTCCCTCTGTCTGAATTTAACTGGTATTTCAAGGATGTGCTGGCCAGGTGCCTATTTGCTTATATATCCACTCCCTGCCTGCCCATCTTGTGCTTTCAGGGGACTGACCCTCATAGCTTCTCAAGCTCCCTTGGCCTGTGGGAGGCACTGGCAGGAGACTGGAAGGTGGGAAGAATTTCCTCAAGTTCCTTTTTTCAGTTTGTTTAGGTCTCTGATTTCCATGTTAGCAGCTGTTAGGTGACCTATGGCCATCTGTTCATATACACGTGAACTAGAGTTTTAGGTTTGTGGATGGAGTTTATTGATTGTGGCCTCATAGTAACAAATGAGCAGGGCCCTGGAAATCTCCTAGGGGGACTCCCCCAAAGGTCAATTTCTGTAGGTATTTTTCTCTGGGCTGGCCAGTTTCTCTAGAGAAGGCTCCTCCTATGATCTGCCTGGTAGGGGACAGTGTATGTGTGAGTAGAAGGGAGACAGTGGATAGTGGTAGAATCCGCATGGCTCAGAGCAGGGGATGACTTCACTCAATTTCCCCATATCCACTCCAGCAGCATCACCCTCAACTGTGCCTGATCTCCCTAAGCCAAGAGCTTTG
Source organism: Leucopleurus acutus (assembly GCF_964270905.1). Lineage (NCBI taxonomy): Eukaryota > Metazoa > Chordata > Mammalia > Artiodactyla > Delphinidae > Leucopleurus > Leucopleurus acutus. The sequence continues at coordinate 57,869,831 of NC_139158.1, forward strand.
GGATCCAACCTTTCCAGATGGCAAATTCTAGTTTTCTGTCCTGATAGATGAAGACCAAGATTTTCAGCTATGTCCCCCATTCCCACCATGAGATGTGGTATTTCCAATCTCTGAGCCTTTCTGGAGTACTAAAGCACAAACTGGTTTTTCCTCTTGTTGGCTCACCCCAATTTACTTTGCAGAACTGAGAAAACTGAAAGCAATGTTAAAGCAAAATTCTAAAACGAAGAGATTGTGAACATTTATCAAAATTAGATTTAATTCCTTAAGGAAAAAAACAGCAAGTAGAAAAAAAAAAAAGGGCTGGTTTTCCAGTGCTTGAAAAACAGAAGTGTGTATGTGTATAAACAGACACTGAGTTAGAGTTAATGAAAGGAATTCCAAAGACAGTTTGCTAGGTAAGATTCGAGACCGGTTAACTTTCTACATGGCATTAAAATCCTTGTGTTTAACTATACAACCAGGCTGTAAAATCATAGAATCTGTTGGTTTCTAAAGTTAAACTATAACTATAGTAGACCATAAAACTGTCTGTTCCTTCAATAGCTGTGAATCAATTAGACATCTTGTGGCAATGGATTACATTCCTCAGGACTCTAGTTTCAGCTTTCATTCAAACTGGTCATTTAAGGTGTTTCCTCGAGGTATCAGGAATTGATCAATCATAATTTTGCCTTTTTTTCTGAGCGTGGAATCATTTTCTCTTTCTCTCCTATGTCAGGTAAAAACCATCTAAAATACTATGGGCATCACTAACCCAGTCTTGCCTCAGTGCCTGTTCTTTTTTCCTTGTGGGTTTTGTGTTTGTTTTTGTTGTTTTTTCTAATTTACAGTTATTTTAGTGAGGTTAGGAGAGGAAGCAGGCATTAACACATGAGCTCAATTCCTCCTTTTTTGAAACACACATTGCTTTCTGCTCTCTATCTTCCAGGAGTTTCTTAGACTGTCTGGCCTATTGGTTTTTCAGTTTCCTGATGCTTCTATAAAACTATTAGTTTCTCTTTTTCATGTTTTTTCTGGATTTCATTGGGATACCACCAGGGATGACACTGTATACTCCTGCATTCTATATGCCATCCTGATCTAGGCTTTTTCTTAATTATATCAATGTTTGGTTCCAGATATCATCCCCACCTTTGGGGATAGAAGCCAATGGTTCCCATTATTCAAAAAAACATTGCTGTAAAGAAAATAGTAGCTATCTCGCCTCCCAGCCTCTACACTTCTTACTCAACCCTCTCTACCCACGGAAGACAGACTTGCTGGTATTCTGGTCTTCCTTGCCTCAAAGGAGCAGCCTTTTCACATTTTAGGATTATTGCCTTGGCGGGGGGTGGGGGGTGGGGACCACTGTTAACATAAACCCCTCAGATGGTCCTTTGGAAGGGCTTCTCTTCAGCCTTTAAAACTTTAATGGACATAAGTAGCACTAGGGGGAGCCAGTTATAAAGGCAGAACCCCAGACTCCACTCCCAGACAATGGAGAAGGTGCCTTGGAATCTACATTTTAAAGAGAGCCCCATGTCAAATCTGAGGTCATGCCAGCCGCAAATGAATAATGCAGAATGGGTTATAATATATTGAGTAAAAAGGAATCCATCCATCTATACTGATATGAACTCAACACATTTTAAGGGAGATAAAAAGGAAAGTTCTTCATAGAAGATTATCAACTAGTCAATGTGGAAGGAATTATAGAAATGGAAAAATCATTTTATAAGAATTCTAGTAATAATTGATTCAGACAGGAATCATCAATGAAAGATAAAACCATTGCAATGAAAGAGTTTGGGGAAAAGATATTGAAAAGGTCTGAAAGTGTCACCCTAAAGATATTTACTAATTGCGAAGAGGAAAAAGTACCATTACCGTAGAGAGATCTGGTAGTCACCATCTTGATCAAGGGATTACACTTAGCATCACCACTAATGTGACAAGCTGACTGATGTGATGCACTGAGATGGATACAGTATCACTTAATATTTCTATCAAAAATCTGAATCCAGTTTTATTTTTAATAAAATCAGATGAAATCAAGGCCCTGTGTATCATGATGTCATAGTGCTTTTAAACACAATGTCTTATTTAATGGATATGATCAATACTTTGAAATTTTCAGTTCCGTTCTACCATAGCCTCCCTTATTTTCTGGAAAAGACCAGGGAAGACTCTTGTGTAATCCCCTCAGAATCTTCCATTCTTCCTCTGGAAGTGTTACCCGCCAGGCCTCTGTCGTATGAAAAGAATGAGCATGGCCTCTGTCCCATTTCTTATATCGTTGTGAAATGTGTCCAATGACAAGATCACTCTGTGTTGAAACTGCTGAAATATACCTTAAGGCCGCTTTCTTACATGATGGTCCTAAAAGGACTACTTTAGACTTGCAGCATCTCACCAAGATTTTATGTGACAACCACTCAGTTTTTGTTCTCTCTCCTGTGTCCCTAGGACTGAGGAATGGGTCCATAGGCACTTGCCAGAGGAAAGTGGCTGAGTCAGCACTGTCTTTTAGACTTGCCTTCTGAGGCACAGGCTTCTCCTTCCATCTACCCCTCCCCAGTCATCCAGCTCACTCTGCAACTCTCTCACCAGCCCACTTGACACCTTAGAGTATCATAACACAAGGAATTGTTCCACAAGAAGACACAGAGGCCTGTGGATGGAAAGGTTGCCAAAGCAGAAGCGTGGAACGTGAGAGATTCAGTGGGCAGCAGCCTCCTTTACCCTCATTTCTCTCTGTTCCTCCAACAGGACGTTCCTGTGTTTCCCTGGGACCTCAAGAAACAGGCTTTCCTGCAAATTCCCTGTTTCCCTCGGTTATCAAAACTCTTTTTGTTTATATTAATGATAGAACAATAGGCACATAGTTCTACATCTTGATTTTTTTCTTTTAATGATGTATTTTGAAGATCATTGCTTATCAATACCTGTGGGTGTTCCTCATTCATCTTTCTTGCTACAGAGTATTTTATTGCATGTGTGTACCATCACTTATTTACCCTGTCTTCTGTTGATGGACGTTTAGATTGTTTTCAATTTTATTGGTATTACAAACAATGCAGCAATTGATATTACCATAAAAATCTTTTGATTCAATGAGGATTGCTTTTGGCTCAAGGTAAAAGAAAACTCAACTTTAAAAAACTTAAATAGAGTGTATTTTTCTCTTACAGAAAGGAGTCCGGAGGAAGGAATTCCAGAACAGAGACAGTTGCTCAATGCCATCTTCATGAAGCCAGGCTCCTCCTCCCCTCTCTGCCTTCCTTAGTGTATGACTTTCATCTTCATACTTACAGGATGGTTGCTGCTCCTCCAGGCATTGCTTCTGCATTCCAGACCAGAAAAAAGAGGGCAAAGAGCCAAAAGACAGGTCCATGAGTTCTGTCCTTCTCAAAGAACTTTCCTTGAATTCCAACCAATGTCTTTTGCTTATTGACCATAATTGAGTCATGTGGCTACCCAGGCTGCAAGGTGATATGTTTTTATTGGGCTTATTGTCACCTTGAACAAAATCAAGTTTCTTTTATAAGAAAGAAAAGGAAAATGGATATTGGTAGATAGCAGTATCTGCCACATACTTAAACAGATAAAATTTCACACATATATGAAACAAATCTATAGCATAGATTCCCAGAAGTGGAAATTTCTAGGTCAAAAGACATGTCCAGTGTGTATATTTGTGATTATTTTAGATGTCAAATTGCCCTCCATAGACCAATAGTACCAGTTTCTACATTACCAGCAAATATGAGTGCCCATTGTCTTAACTTTGCTAATCTTAGCAAAAATTAAATTTTAATTTGTATTTCTATTATAAAAGATGTTGAATATATTTTCTGTGTACAGTTTGTTTATATCCTTTATCTTTGTCTTCTATACCTATCTTTTCCAATTTTATACTTTAGATTTTTAAAAATTTATTAGCTAGTTGTCAAGAACAATATTAAATAATGGTGGTGATAATGGGTGTTTGTTATTTTAATGAGAATGCTTCTAGTGTTACACTGCTGGTTTTTGTTTTTAGATATAAATTATTAGTCGTTTGGGAATTCCCTGGTGGTCCAGTGGTTAGGACTCGGTGCTTTCACTGCCTAGGGCCCGGGTTCAGTCCCTGGTCAGGGACTGCAAGCCGTACGGCACAGCCAGAAAAAGAAAAAAATTTATTTGTCATATTAAGATGAATCAATTAATATCTGCCTAATTAAGAATTATGTTAGGAACTGATGTTACATTTTTTCAAATGCCTTTTCAACATCTATGGACATGATTAGATATTTTTTCTTCTTTGTGTTATTAGCACAGTGAATTATATTAATAAATCTTCTAATATTTAACCATCCTTACATTTCATAAGCTTGCCTGTAGTGTGTAATTCTTTGATTTGTGGCTGACTTTTATAACCAATATTTTTTATTGTGATAAAATATACATAACATAAAATTTACCAATTTTAAGTGTGCAGCTCAGTGGCATTAAGTACATTCATATTGTTGTACAACCACCACTGTCATCCATCTCCAGAACACTTTCACTTCTCCAGTTGAAATTCTGTACTCATAAAATAATAAGTTCCCATTTCCTCCTCCCCAACCCCTGGCAACCACCATTCTACTTTCTGTCTATAAATTTGACCACTCAAGGTACCTCATATAAGTAGATAAACAGTATTTCTGACAGGCTTATTTTACTTAGCATAATGTTCTCAAGATTCATCCATATTGTAGCATGTGCCAGAATTTCCTTCCTCTTTAAGGCTGAATAATATTCCATTGTATGTATAAGGACCTTTACCTGCAGCCCAAATTATCCACGTCATAGGTTGAGTTCTCTGGAATCAGATACTGAGATGGAGTTTGGGGTGCAAGACATTTATTATGGAAAAGAAGGGGGTAGAAGCCAGACTGGGCAGAGGAAGAAATCAAACTATGATGCAGGCCCAGTGGAGCCTCAGCTAACCTGGCAGGGAATTTTTGAGAGAGTACTGCCCATGAAAGTGTCCCACATTAGACCAGAATAGCCAGGCCTTTACACCTCCACCTGACCCAGTCACGGCACATAGGCTGACTTGGGAAGGGCATGACCATGGAAGGGATGGTTTTTTCAGCTGAGGCAGACCCTGAGGGAGCTGACAGTTGGAGGCTGGCTGCTGACATGCTCTCTGAAGCTGGGCAGCCAGTCCTTCTGGAAGGGGGATCTGAGCAACACATCTCCATGTCCACCACAATTCATCCCTCCTGGTGGGGTGCTGGTGAAGATTTGATTTTTTCCAGGACATAAACAAAGAGGATTTTTTTTTCAACTTTGGACATTCACAACAGTTTTGCTGCATATCAATAGGCTCCAAAGCAAGGCATTGTCGAGAGGGAAATAATTTTCTAAATTCCATTAGCTCCATTTTACATAACAATAGCTATCTGATTGAAGCATTTCCTCCATAGTGTGCTTTCAAAACCTAGGCCTTGGCCTGACAGTATCATGGAGAAGAAAAGGAGGGAGGGGCTGCAGAGAGAGGATATGGAATTCACAGGCTCTAGCCTCTCTGTTCCAGACTTCAGCCTGGAGAAAGAGTTCAAGAATTCAGCTATGATTCAAGGGTGGGAGAAATCACCCTATTCCCTATTTGGGGTTCTGGGAGGAGGCCACCATGTAGAGGAGCAATGCTTTAACCTGCTAGAACCTGCTAAAGAGCAATGTACAGAGTGGCCAAAAAGGGATGCAGCTTTTCTTGGGTTCCTGTCATGACTCCCATGATCCTTGGGTGGAGCAAATGCTAGGTGAGAGCCAGTGGGTCTGTCATGGGGCAGCAGGGGCTGATGGGTGGACTGACCACCACGGACAGGGACAGAGGAGACAGGACAATGACTCAGAGTTGTCCAAAGACCAAGTAAAACCCAGTGGGAGGCTAAAGACACCAGACCAAGCTCAAACTGAGAAAGAGAATTGATCTCATCAGCTATAGATGTCAGCAGGTAGGAGATGAACACGTAAGTCCACCTCCCCATGGTCATCCACATGTCCTCTTTGAAAGTGAGATGGGTGCAAAAAGCTAAAACTCTGACCATTTCTTCTTAAAAAGACACTTTTAGTTATACTCCTGCTGCACAACAATCCTAAATCACGGTGATTTTTAACAGCAAGCTTTGATTCCTTACTCATAGGTTTGAGGTTCAGTTGAGCTCTTTTGGCTTCAACTGGGATCATCTGAACTTGGCTCCAGGCCATGAGTAGGATCCAAGTCTGTTCCACAAGTCTCCTCATTTTGGGGCCAGCGGCTACTGTAACATGCTCTTCTCATGACAGAAGACAGGGTTGCAAAAGGCCAAGCCGAACCACACTCACATTTAACGCCTCTGCTCATACCACATCCACCAACATTTCACTAGCCAGTGTAAATCTTATAGCCAAGTCCAAAGTCAATGGGTCAGGAAGTATAATGTATATTAGGGAGGGAGTGAAGAATTGGGAACAAAAATCCAATCTACTGCAGGGACTAGGTATTACCTAAAAGGACCATCTAAATTATTACATTAGACTAAGGTTTCTGGACAGGACAAATTGTCTTGGGTCAAGTTCACTAGAAGGAGAGCCTGAGATGGGGATTCTTGTGCACATAATGAAAGATATATATCAGGGAAGCAGTAAAGAATATGGTCTCAGCTGGAGTCTAGTCTCAGCCTGATCCCACAGGGAAGTTCTGGAGTGAGAATTGTACCACTGAATTATCCACCATGAGGCAACAGTTGGGCTTTTTTACCTCATGTCAGTAAACCGTTGGCTGTCTGTCTCTCCCCTGGAGTGGGTATAACCTCCCAGGCACTTCTTTGTGATGTAGCAGCTGTAGGCCAAAGACAATTCTTTGAAGAAGGTAGCAGCTGTAATCTGAGATCAACCAAAACTCACAACAGCTAGGGATTGTATGTACTACCTAGGTTAACGGAACCTGGTAAGGGCACCTACAACATCTAACATATCGTTCATGAAAGACCATATCAAAATAAAATTACAGAGGCTTCCCTGGTGGCGCAGTGGTTGAGGGTCCGCCTGCCGATGCAGGGGACACGGGTTCGTGCCCCAGTCCAGGAGGATCCCATATGCCGTGGAGCAGCTGGGCCCGTGAGCCATGGCCACTGAGCCTGCGTGTCCGGAGCCTGTGCTCCGCAATGGGAGAGGCCACAACAGTGAGAAGCCCGTGTACCGCAAAAATAATAATAAAATAAAATAAAATTACATTTTCTCTACATAACAAATACTGCTATTTCTTTCCTAATATTCATTCTTCCCTATTTCCTTTACCAAAAAGAAAAACAAACAAGATAACTTAGCTGAACCAGAATAAAAATTACATTTCTCAGACTCCCTTCTAACTAGGCATGTCCACATACCTAGGTTCAGGACACCAGATGAAGGCAGAATGTCATATGGAAGCTTCCAGGAAGCCTCCTTGAGAGACAGCTATTGTCATCCTTTGCTCTTTCTTCTTTGTCCTTTCCTCTATTCTGCTGTGTGATGGCTGGAGCATGAACAGACATCTAGGGAATGAAAGCCAGCAGATGCACAATTAGAAGGGACCTTGGTTTCTGACATCACTGTGCCACAGCCACCACACCTTCAACATAGAAAGACTCTTCCACCCAAGGCTAAACTACTGTTAATTAACTTTTACAGGGTAAAATTCATTCACAGAGTAGTGTAATCCTAATCAGTCCAATATTCAAGCCAGATTGAAAAAGAATTTGAGAACCTGCTACATATATTTTGCCAGAGAGCCCTCCGGCAAGATTGTACCCATTTTTACTCCATTTAGCAGATATCAGAGTGTTTATTTCTCCACACTGCTTGTTATTTTTTTAGGATGGATTTATTTAAGAAGCAAGAAGCCATCTTACTGTTGTTTCAATTTTCCTTTCCCAGATTTCTGGTCAAGTTGAACATATTTTCATCTTTTTTATTTTGACCATTTGTATTTCTGAAACAGGAGGGAAGGGGGCAGGGCACAACTTTTAAAAGAATACCACAGCCCAAAGACATGTCATAAACTGATTAGAACCAAATAGGTCCAAGATGGCAAACAAGTTGACTTCCACTAGACATTAAGCCTCAGGATACACTCACTGTAAATACATCAGCAAGCTAAATGACACACCCACAGGTGCCATGACCGTTCCAAGGCTGACCATAAAGGTCAAAAAGTAGGCGATGGCCTAATTTCTGGAAATCCCTACCCCTTCCCAAAAATAGCTGGAATATTCCTCCCACTCATTAGCCTATGAAATTACCCACCTTTATAAAAACTGATAACCCCATACCCTGGGGTTGCTCTTGCTTTCTGAGATGGCCTATACTCTGTCTGTGGAGTTTGTTTGTTTCTCTCTAAATAAATCTACTTCTTAACTATCACTTTGTCTCTCACTGAATTCTTTCTGTGAAGCTCAGAACCTGAGCTTCATTAAGTCCTGAGACCAGGTGTGTGATCTCAGTTAAAAAATTGTGGGTTTGGGGGCTTCCCTGGTGGCGCAGTGGTTGAGAGTCCTCCTGCCAATTCAGGGGACACGGGTTCGTGCCCCGGTCCGGGAGGATCCCACATACCGCGGAGCGGCTGGGCCCCTGAACCATAGCCGCTGGGCCTGCGCGTCCGGAGCCTGTGCTCCGCAACGGGAGAGGCCACAGCAGTGAGAGGCCCGCGTACTGGAAAAAAAAAAAAAAGACTGTGGGTTTGAGTCCCAGTCTGGGATTCGGCTGGATTCAAGTCCCAGTCTGAGATGCACAGTTTCATTTCTTCCTTTGTAAATTGCCTGTTCATATCATTTGTCCATTTTCTATGGGGGAGGGGGGTTATATTTTCATAGTGATTTAGAGGTTCTTGTTTATTTGAAAAAGTATAAATATGTTGATAAGAATAAGGAAGGTTGATATAAAAAATTACCTGGGTACCAATCACCCAAATGAACAAATGTTGATATTCTGTCATATTTGATTCAAATCTTCTTTTAAAGAAATAAAACATTGTAGATGAAGATATATTCACCAAGTTTACCTTCCCCAGTCTCAGAAACAACAACTGTCATATTTTTATACTTTTGCTGCAATATACATGATATCATTTCAGATATGTTTATTTTAATTTACATTAATTGTGTTGTGGTGGTTAACTTTATGTGTCAATTTAACTGGGTCACAGGGTGCCCAGGTATTTGATTAAATAATCTTTCTCTGTTTATCTACGAGGATGTTTTGGGATGAAATTAGCCTCTGAATCAGTAGACTGAGTAAAGCAAATTGCCCTCTGCAAGGTGGTTGTGAATCATCCAATTAGTTGAGGGCCTGAGTAGAAAAAAAGGTGGAGAAAGGAAGAATTCACTCTCTCTGCCTGACCACTTGAGTTAAGACATCAGTCATCTGCTCGCAGACCGGAATTTTTATACCATTAGCACTCCTGGCCCTCAGGCCGTCGGAACCAGACTGAAACTATACTACGGGCTTTCCTGAGTCTTCAGTTTGCAGACAGCAAATTGTGGGACTTCTTGGCCTCTGTAATTGCATGAGCCAATTCTTTATAATAATATGTATATAAAACTGGTTTGGTTTCTCTGGAAAGCCAAAACTATTACAAGTGTCATATAGAAAATATTCTTTTGTAGCTTACTGAACTCTGTGTTTTTGAGATTTATCCATATTCATTTAATTGTATAATATAACATTGAATGAATATTCCATATTTGATTCATATTTCACACCTGATCCCCTACTGATGGATATTAAATCCCCCCTCCCAAATTTTACTATTACAATGTGGCATAAACATCTATGGACTTACTTCATATATTCCCATATGAAAAAAATTTTTTGAAGTGGAATTGCTGGGTTATAGGGACATGTAAGCATCTTTACTAGATATTAATAAATTGTGGTGTAAAGTGGTTATATGAATTTATACTCCCACCAGAAGCATTCAAGAGGTTCCGTTTTTCCATATCCTGACAACACTGAATAATGTGAAGCTTTTTAAAGTTTTTTTCCCCAAATTAATAGGTGTGATGATATCTCATTATTTTAATTTTCTTCTCCCTCATTACTAATGATGTTGAGCATATTTACGTATGTTTATTGAATTTCCTCACCTTTGAAATGTCTATTCCAATTCTTTATGCATTTTTATATTGGGTTGTTTGTCATTTTTATTGCTTTACAGAATTCTTTGATATAATCTGTCAATAATATTCACTGCAAATATCTTCTCCCAGTGTGTGGCTTACCTTTAAAAAAAAAATTTTTTTTTTAAAGAAATAATTCAGGGACTTCCCTGGTGGTGCAGTGGTTAAGAATCTGCCTGCCAATGCAGGGGACACAGGTTCGATCCCCGGTCCGGGAAGATCTCACATGCCACGGAGCAACTAAGCCCGTGTGCCACAAATACTGAACCTGCGCTCTAGAGCCTGTGAGCCACAACTACTGAGCCCATGTGCCACAAGTACTGAAGCCCACGCACCTAGAGCCTATGCTCCAAAACAAGAGAACCCACCACAATGAGAAGGCCGCGCACCACAACGAAGAGCAGCCTTGGTTCGCCGCAACTAGAGAAAGCCCGCTCGCAGCAACAAAGACCCAATGCAGCCAAAAATTTTAAAAAAAAGAATTCACATACCATGAAATTCACCCATTTAAAGTATACAATCTGGGCTTCCCTGGTGGCACAGTGGTTGAGAGTCCGCCTGCCAATGCAGGGGACACGGGCTCGTGCCCTGGTCTGGGAAGATCCCACATGCCGCGGAGCGGCTGGGCCCGTGAGCCATGGCCGCTGAGCCTGTGCTCCGTAACGGGAGAGGCCACAAGAGTGAGAGGCCCGCGTACCGCAAAAAATAAAGAATAAAAATTTAAAAATAAAGTATACAATCCATTGCTTTTTTAAAAAAATATTTATTTGGCTGCATTGCGTCTTAACTGGGCACACAGGCTCTTCATTGCAGCACGCGGGCTCAGTAGTCATGCTACACCGGCTCTCTAGTTGTGGTGCACAGGTTCTAGAGCGTGTGGGCTTAGTCACCCGTGGCATGTGGGATCTTAGTTCCCCAACCAGGGATCGAATCTGTATCCCCTGCATTGGAAGGTGGATTCTTAACCGCTGGACTACCAGGGAAGTCCCTATTGGGTTTTAATATAGTCACAAAGTTGTACAATCATCACTACAATCTAATTTTAGAGTATGTTCGTCATCACCCAAAGAAATCCAGAAGCAGTCACTCTCCATTCCCCCTCTCCTCCAAGCCGCTGGCAACTAATAATCTGCTTTCTGTCACTACAGATTTGCTTATTTTAGATCTTCCATTAAAAAGAAATCAAATAGGGCTTCCCCAGTGGCACAGTGGTTGAGAATCCGCCTGCCAGTGCAGGGGACACGGGTTCGAGCCCTGGTCCGGGAAGGTCCCACATGCCGCCGGAGCAATTGAGCCCGCCAGCCACAGCTACTGAGCCCGCGTGCCAAAACTACTGAAGCCCGCGTGCCTAGAGCCCATGCTCCACCACAAGAGAAGCCACCGCAGTGAGAAGCCTGTGCACCACAACGAAGAGTAGCCCCTACTTGCCGCAACTAGAGAAAGCCCACGTGCAGCAACGAAGACCCAACGCAGTCAAAAATAAAATAAATAGATTTCTAAAGATGGCGGAAGAGTAAGACGTGGAGATCACCTTCCTCCCCACAAATACATCAGAAATACATCTACATGTGGAACAACTCCTACAGAACACCTACCGAACGCTGGCAGAAGACCTCAGACCTCCCAAAGGCAAGAAACTCCCCACATACCTAGGTTGGGCAAAAGAAAAAACAGAGACAAAAGAATAGGGAGGGGACCTGCACCAGTGGGAGGGAGCTGTGAAGGAGGAAAGGTTTCCACACACTAGGAAGCCCCTTCACGGGCGGAGACTGCGGGTGGCGGAGGGGGGAAGCTTTGGAGCCACAGAGGAGAGCGCAGCAACAGGGGTGCGGAGGGCAAAGCGGAGAGATTCCCGCGCAGAGGATCACTGCCAACCAGCATTCACCAGCCTGAGAGGCTTGTCTGCTCACCTGCCGGGGCAGGTGGGGGCTGGGAGCTGAGCTCGGGCTTAGCAGGTCAGACCCCAGGGAGAGGACTGGGGTTGGCTGCGCGAACACAGCCTGAAGGGGGCTAGTGTGCCACAGCTAGCCGTGAGGGAGTCTGGGAAAAAGTCTGGAACTGCCTAAGATGCAATAGACCTTTCTTTTGGGGTGCGCAAGGAGAGGGGATTCAGAGCACTGCCTAAACGAGCTCCAGAGACGGGCGCAAGCCGCAGCTATCAGCGCGGACACCAGAGATGGGCATGAAACGTTAAGGCTGCTGCTACAGCCACCAAAAAGCCTGTGTGCAAGCACAGTTCACTATCCACACCACCCCTCCCGGGAGCATTATGCAGCCCGCCACTGCCAGGGTCCCGTGATCCAGGGACAACTTCCCCGGGAGAACACACGGCACGCCTAAAGCTGGTGCAACTTCATGTTGGCCTCTGCCGCCGCAGGCTTGCCCAGCACTCCGTACCCCTCCCTCCCCCCGGCCTGAGTGAGCCAGAGTCCCCTAATCAACTGCTCCTTTAACCCCGTCCTGTCTGAGCGAAGAACAGATGCCCTCAGGCGACCTACACGCAGATGCGGGGCCAAATGCAAAGCTGAACCCCAGGAGCTGTGCGAACAGAGAAACGGAAATCACTCCCAGCAGACTCAGGAGCAGCGGATTAAATCTCCACAATCAACTTGATGTACACTGCATCTCTGGAATACCTGAATAGACAACGAATCATCCCAAATTGAGGCGGTGGACTTTAGGAGCAACAATATATATATACATTTTTCCTTTTTCTCTTTTAGTGAGTGTGTATGTGTATGCTTCTGTGTGTGATTTTGTCTGTATACCTTTGCTTTTACCATTTGTCCTAGGGTTCTGTCTGTCCTTTTTTTTTTTTCTGTAGTTTTAGAGCTTGTTATCATTGGTGGATTTGTTTTTTGGTTTGGTTGCTCTCTTCCTTCTTTCTTTCTTTCCTTTTTTTAAAATTATTTTTAAATTTTTAATAATTACTTTTTATTTTAAAAAGTTTATTTTATTTTATTATTTTTCTTTCTTTCTTCCTTTTTTCTCCCTTCTATTCTGAGCCATGTGGATGACAGGGTCTTGGTGCTCCAGCCGGGTGTCAGGCCTGTGCCTCTGAGGTGGGAGAGCCGAGTTCAGGACATGGGTCCACCAGAGACCTCCCAGCTCCACATAATATCAAAAGGTGAAAATCTCCCAGAGATCTCCATCTCAACACCAAGACCCAGCTCCACTCAATGACCAGCAAGCTACAGTGCTGGACACCCTATGCCAAAGAACTAGCAAGACAGGAACACAAGCCCACGCACTAGCAGAAAGCCTGCCTAAAATCATAAATAAGGTCACAGACACCCCAAAACACACCACCGGATGTGGACTGGCCCAACAGAAAGACAAGATCCAGCTTCATCCACCAGAACACAGGCACTAGTCACCTCCATAAGGAAGCCTACACACCCCACTGAACCAACCTTAGCCACTAGGAGCAGACACCAAAAACAATGGGAATTAAGAACCAGCAGCCTGCAAAAAGGAGACCCCAAACACAGTAAGTGAAGCAAAATGAGAGGACAGAGAAACACACAGCAGATGAAGGAGCAAGGTAAAAACCAACCAGACCAAACAAATGAAGAGGAAATAGGCAGTATACCTGAAAAAGAATTCAGAGTAATGATAGTAAAGATGATCCAAAATCTTGGAAATAGAATGGAGAAAATAAAAGAAATGTTTAACAAGGACCTAGAAGAACTAAAGAGCAAACAAACAATGATGAACAACACAGTAAATGAAATTAAAAATTCTCTAGAAGTAATCAGTAGCAGAATAACTGAGGCAGAAGAACGGATAAGTGACCTGGAAGATAAAATATTGGAAATAACTACCTCAGAGCAGGATAAAGAAAAAAGAATGAAAAGAATTGACGACAGTCTCAGAGACCTCTGGGACAACATTAAACACACCAACATTTGAATTATTAGGGTCCCAGAAGAAGAAGAGAAAAAGAAAGGGACTGAGAAAATATTTGAGGAGATTATAGTTGAAAATTTCCCTACTATGGGAAAGGAAATAGTTAATCAAGTCCAGGCAGCACAGAGAGTCCCATACAGGATAAATCCAAGGAGAAATACGCCAAGACACATATTAATCAAACCATCAAAAATTAAATACAAGGAAAAAATATTAAAAGCAGCAAGGGAAAAACAACCAATAATATACAAGGGAATCCCCATAAGGTTAACAGCTGATCTTTCAGAAGAAACTCTGCAAGCCAGAAGCGGGTGGCAGGACATATTTAAAGTGATTACAGGGAAAACCTACAACCAAGATTACTCTACCCAGCAAGGATCTCATTCAGATTTGATGCAGAAATTAAAACCTTTACAGACAAGCAAAAACTAAGAGAATTCAGCACCACCAAACTAGCTTTACAACAAATGCTGAGGGAACTTCTCTAGGCAGGAAACACAAGAGAAGGAAAAGACCTACAATAACGAACCCAAAACAATTAAGAAAATGGTAATAGGAACATATGTACTGACAATTACCTTAAATGTAAATGGATTAAATGCTCCAACCAAAAGACGTAGACTGGCTAAATGGATTCAAAACCAAGACCCGTACATATGCTGTCTAGAAAAGACCCACTTCAGACCTAGGGACACATACAGACTGAAAATGAGGGGATGGAAAAAGATATTCCATGCAATTGGAAATCAAAATAAAGCTGGAGTAGCAATTCTAATATCATATAAAATAGACTTTAAAATAAAGTCTATTACAAGAGACAAAGAAGGACACTACATAATGATCAAGGGATCAATCCAAGAAGAAGATATAACAATTGTAAATATGCACCCAACATAAGAGCACCTCAATACATAAGGCAAATGCTAACAGCCATAAAAGGGGAAATCGACAGTAACAAAATCATAGTAGGGGACTTTAACACCCCACTTTCACCAATGGACAGATCATCCAAAATGAAAATAAATAAGGAAACACAAGCTTTAAATGATACATTAAACAAGGTGGACTTAGTTGATATTTATAGGGCATTCCATCTGAAAACAACAGAATACACTTTCTTCTCAAGTGCTCATGGAACATTCTCCAGGATAGATCATATCTTGGGTCACAAATCAAGCCCTGGTAAATTTAAGAAAATTGAAATCATATCAAGTATCTTTTCTGACCACAACACTATGAGACTAGATAACAATTACGGGAAAAAATCTGTAAAAAATACAAACACATGGAGGCTAAACAATACACTACTTAATAATCAAGAGATCACTGAAGAAATCAAAGAGGAAATCAAAAAATACCTAGAAACAAATGAGAATGAAAACACGACCACCCAAAACCTATGGGATGCAGCAAAAGCAGTTCTAAGAGGGAAGTTTATAGCAATATAATGCTACCCTGAGAAACAAGAAACATCTCAAATAAACAACCTAACCTTACACCTAAGGCAATTAGAGAAAGAAGAACAACAACAACAACAAAAAAACCAAAGGTAGCAGAAGGAAAGAAAAAAGATCAGATCAGAAATAAATGAAAAAGAAATGAAGGAAACAATAGCAAATATCAATAAAACTAAAAGCTGGTTCTTTGAGAAGATAAACAAAATTGATAAACCATTAGCCAGACTCATCAAGAAAAAAAGGAGGAGACTCAAATCAATAGAATTAGAAATGAAAAAGGAGAATTAATAACTGACACTGCAGAAACACAAAGGATCATGAGAGATTACTACAAGCAAATATATGCCAATAAAATGGACAACCTGGAAGAAATGGACAAATTCTTAGAAAAGCACAACCTTCTGAGACTGAACCAGGAAGAAATAGAAAATATCAACAGACCAATCGGGGCTTCCCTGGTGGCGCAGTGGTTGAGAGTCCGCCTGCTGATGCACGGAACACAGGTTCCTGCCCTGGTCCAGGAGGGTCCCACATGCCGCGGAGCAGCTGGGCCCATAAGCCATGGCCGCTGGGCCTGCGTGTCCGGAGCCTGTGCTCCGAAACGGGAGAGGCCACAGCAGTGAGAGGCCCAGTTACCACAAAAAAAAAGGAAAAAAAAGGAAAAACAGACCAATCATAAGCACTGAAATTGAAACTGTGATTAAACATCTTCCAACAAACAAAAGCCCAGGACCAGATAGCTTCACAGGCGAATTCTACCAAACATTTAGAGAAGAGCTAACATCTATCCTTCTCAAACTCTTCCAAAATATAGCAGAGGGAGGAACACTCCCCCACTCATTCTACAAGGCCACCGTCACCCTGATACCAAAACCAGACAAAGATGTCACAAAGAAAGAAAACTACAGGCCAATATCACTGATGAACATAGATGCAAAAATCCTCAACAAAGTACAAGCAAACAGAATCCAACAACACATTAAAAGGATCATACACCATGATCAAGTGGGGTTTATCTCAGGAATTGAAAGATTCTTCAATATACATGAGTCAATCAATGTGATACACCATATGAACAAATTGAAGAATAAAAACCATATGATCATCTCAATAGATGCAGAAAAAGCTTTTGACAAAATTCAACACCAATTTATGATAAAAATCCTCCAGAAAGTGGGAATAGAGGGAACTTATCTCAACATAATAAAGGCCATA
The DNA here is from genome assembly GCF_964270905.1 of Leucopleurus acutus. Taxonomy (NCBI): domain Eukaryota; kingdom Metazoa; phylum Chordata; class Mammalia; order Artiodactyla; family Delphinidae; genus Leucopleurus; species Leucopleurus acutus. The sequence goes on from NC_139158.1 coordinate 57,886,563, forward strand.
TATGAGAAACCCACAGCCAACATCATTGTCAATGGTGAAAAACTGAAACCATTTCCATTAAGATCAAGAACAAGACAAGGTTGCCCACTGTCACCACTATTATTCAACATTGTTTTGGAAGTTTTAGCCACATCAATCAGACAAGAAAAAGAAATAAAAGGAATCCAAATTGGAAAAGAAGAAGTAAAGCTGTCACTGTTTGCAGGTGACATGATACTATACATAGAGAATCCTAAAGATGCTACTAGAAAACTACTAGAGCTAATCAATGAATTTGGTAAAGTAGCAGGATACAAAATTAATGCACAAATACCTCTTGCAGTCCTATACACTAATGATGAAAAATCTGAAAGAGAAATTAAGGAAATATTCCCATTTACCATTGCAACAAAAAATATGTAATACCTAGGAATAAACCTACCTAAGGAGACAAAGGCCTGTATGCAGAAAACTATAAGACACTGATGAAAGAAATTAAAGATGATACCAACAGATGGAGAGATATACCATGTTCTTGGATTGGAAGAATCAACATTGTGAAAATTACTATACTACCCAAAGCAATCGACAGATTCAATGCAATCCCTGTCAAACTACCAATGGCATTTTTCACAGAACTAGAACAAAAAATTTCACAATTTGTATGGAAACACAAAAGAGCCCGAATAGCCCAAGCAATCTTGAGAAAGAAAAATGGAGCTGGAGGAATTAGGCTCCCTGACGGCAGACTATACTACAAAGCTACAGTAATCAAGACAATATGGTACTAGCACAAAAACAGAAATATAGATCAATGGAATAGGATAGAAAGCCCAGAGATAAACCCATGCAACTAATCTATGACAAAGGAGGGCAAAGATATACAATGGAGAAAAGACAGTCTCTTCAAAAAGTGGTGCTGGGAACACTGGACAGCTACATGTAAAAGAATGAAATTAGAACACTCCCTAACACCATACACAAAAATAAATTCAAAATGGATTAAAGACCTAAATATAAGGCCAGACACTATAAAACTCTTAGAGGAAAACATAGGCAGAACACTCTATGACATAAATCAGAGCAAGATCCTTTTTGACCTACCTCTTACAGAAATGGAAATTAAAAAAATAAATAAACAAATGGGACCTAATGAAACTTAAATGCTTTTGCACAGCAAAGGAAACCATAAACAAGACGAAAAGACAACTCTCAGAATGGGAGAAAATATTTGCAAATGAAGCAACTGACAAAGGATTAATCTCCAGAATTTACAAGCAGCACATGCAGCTCAATATAAAAAAAAAACAACCCAATCCAAAAATGGGCAGAAGACCTAAATAGACATTTCTCCAAAGAAGATATACAGATTGCCAACAAACACATGAAAGAATGCCCAACATCATTAATCATTAGAGAAATGCAAATCAAAACCACAATAAGTATCACATCACACCAGTCAGAATGGCCATCATCAAAGAATCTAGAAACAATAAATTCTGGAGAGGGTGTGGAGAAAAGGGAACACTCTTGCATTGCTGGTGGGAATGTAAATTGATACAGCCACTATGGAGAACAGTATGGAGGTTCCTTAGAAAACTAAAAAGAGAACTACTATACGACCCAGCAATCCCACTACTGGGCATATACCCTGAGAAAACCATAATTCAAAAAGAATCATGTACCACAATGTTCTTTGCAGCTCTATTTACAATAGCCAGGAAATGGAAGCAACTTAAGTGTCCATCAAGAGTTGAATGGATAAAGAAGATGTGGCACATATCTACAATGGGATATTACTCAGCCATAAAAAGAAATGAAATTGAGTTATCTGTAGTGAGGTGGATGGACCTAGAGTCTGTCATACAGAGTGAAGTAAGTCAGAAAGAGAAAGACAAATACCGTATGCTAACACATATATATGGAATCTTAAAAAAAAAGAAGGTCATGAAGAACCTAAGGGGAAGACGGGAATAAAGACACAGACCTACTAGAGAATGGACTTGTGGACACGGGGAGGGGGAAGGGTAAGCTGGGACGAACTGAGAGAGTGGCATGGACATATATACACTACCAAATGTAAAATAGAGAGCTAGTGGGAAGCAGCCGCATAGCACAGGGAGATCAGCTCCATGCTTTGTGACCACGTAGAGGGGTGGGATAGGGAGGGTGGGAGGGAGGGAGATGCAAGAGGGAAGAGATATGGGGATATATGTATATGTATAGCTGATTCACTTTGTTATAAAGCAGAAACTAACACACCATTGTAAAGCAATTATACTCCAATAAAGATGTTAAAATAAATAAATAAATAAAATTTATATATGAAAAAAGGAATCAAACAATATGTGGTCTTCTACAATTGGCTTCTTTTATTTAGCATAATGCTTTCAAGTTTCATCCATGTTATAGCATGGATGGTTAAGTTGGTTATACTATGTATTGTTGTACATATGTTTTGAATTTTGATTTGATCAAATGTATCAGTCTTTTCTTTAGGTTTCTGATTTTTGTCTTACTTAAGAAATCCTCCCCTTTCTCTGAGTTATAAACATTAATATATTCTTTAATAATTGCAAGTTTTGTTTTTCATATTTAAATTACCTGCAGTTTATTTTGCATGTGTCACATAAAGATTTAATTCTTTTACACATTGGTAGTCAATTGTCCAGCACTACTTATTGAATAGTACATCGATTCCCCCACTGTTTTGTATTATACAATAAGGTCTCATATATGTTTAGGACTGTTTACCCTGTGCCATTATGATAGATTTATAGTAAATCTTAAGAGAGAAAAGGCATTAAATTTGGTAGGGCAAGTGTCCTATCCTTTTTCTTCTTTTTTGCAACTGACTTTAATGTTAATGACCATAGGGATCTGTTTTTTTAAGTTCCACTAAAAATACCCTGTTAGAATTTTGTTGGAAATTTCATTTAATTCATAGAGTAATTTGGAACGAATCAACATTTTAATGTACAGTTGAATAAACATTGGCTATATTACCTCTTATTCCATCTGTTGGAGTCTCTAGTCCTCCCTTTCCCCCTGCTCAGAAGTAGACCCTGAGATGAGAATTTGAGTGTAAGTCCCCCCTTATCCTCACTTTTGCTTTCCGAGGTTTAAGTTACCTGCCGTCAACCTCAGTCCAAAAATATTGAATGGAAAATTCTGGAAATAATTCATAAATTTTAGATTGCATCCCCTTCTGAGTAGCATGATGAAATCTTATGCTGCCCCACTCTGTCCTGCCCAGGACGTGAATCATCCTTTTTGTCCTTCATATCCCGCCCAATAGTTTTGGTTATCAGACTGACTGATGCAGCATCGCAGTGCGGTGTTCAAGTAATCCTTATTTTACTTAATAATGGCTCCAAGGGCAAGAGTAGTGACACCGGCAATTCTGATAACGCCAAAGAGAAGTCGTAGAGTGCTTCCTTTAAGTGAAAAGGTGAATATTCTCAACTTAATAAGAAAAGAAAAAAAGTCAGACGCTGGGGTTGCTAAAATCTACAGTGAGAACAAATCTTCCGTCTGTGAAATTGTGAAGGAAAAAGGAAATCCGTGCTAGTTTTGTTGTCACACCTCAAACTGCAAAAGTTACAGCCACAGTGCGTAAGTGCTTAGTTAAGATGAAAAAGGCATTAAATTTGTACAATAAGATATTTTCAGAGAGAGACCACATTCACATAACTTTTATTACAGTATATTGTTATAATTGTTCTATTTTGTTATTAGTTATTGTTGTTAATCTCTTACTGTGCCTAATTTATAAATTAAACTTTATATGTATGTATAGGGAAAAATATACTATATAGAGAGTTTGGTACTATCCTCAGTTACAGGCATCCAACTGGGAATCTTGGAACATATCCCTCATGGATAAGGGTGGACAACTGTTCCTTGTTTGTGAGGTAATCACAGGAAAAATCATCAGGAGAATGGGGAAGAGACTCAGGGAAGGGAAAGCAGTCAATGGAGTACCCTTTCTCAAGCAAGTTATCACTATGGGCAATTAGCTCTTAATCCTGAGGAATCTTGAGAAATGTTGTGGAACACATGCCTCAGAATCATCCCACCTAAGGAGTGAGAAGCTGGGGTATTTATACAACAACGCCTTTCAGTCACTGAGGGTTTCCAGCAGGCATTAATTTCCCAGCCCTTCCAGCCTGCTCACGTGGAAGGTGGCTAGCATGCAAGGAAATGGTAAGTGCCAAGGAGCACCAACAGTGTCTGCTAAATCACCAAAAGATCTTTTGAAGGTTCAGATATAGCATGTCTCTCCCCTGCCTAAAGTTTTTTTTTTTTTTTTTTTTTTTACTGTAGAGGAATCCAAAATTGTTGGCATGACTTACGGTTTTCTTTCTAAAAATATATTTATTTATTTATTTATTTTTGGCTGTGTTGGGTCTTCATTGCTGTGTGCGGGCTTTCTCTAGTTGCAGCGAGTGGGGGCTACTCTTCATTGTGGTGCATGGACTTCTAATTGCGGTGGCTTCTCTTGTGGTGCAGCACAGGCTCTAGGTGCGCAGGCTTCAGTAGTTGTGGCACGCGGGCTCAGTAGCTGGCGCGCAAGGGCTTATTTGCTCCACGGCATGTGGGATCTTCCTGGAACAGGGCTCGAACCCGTGTCCCCTGTGTTGGCAGAAGGATTCTTAACCACTGCACCACCAGGGAAGCCCTGACTTACAGATTTCTATACACCAAATACCAGCTCCTTTCCCAAGAAGTTTGTTCTCTAGCCATATTGAAGCAGCTGGATCCTGCCAAACCCTCAGTTCTTTGCATTTGTTGTTTTCTCTGCCTCTAATGCTCTTCCCTTATTCTCTTCCTAGGAAACCCTTCAAAGAGGCAGAGCATTGGAGAAAGATAGAGCTAGAAGTAAAACTCTGTTCTAATAGTGCCAGTATTTGCTTTGCTTAGTGGGAAATGCATGACAGGATATAGAGAGGAGTGTGTAAAGTTGAGCAGCCTTGGGTTTTTTGTGAGAAGTTACAGCATTAGAGAAAAATTAAGGAGGTTCAAGAAAGCCTGAAGAGATTTGTTATCTAAGCTGTGATGTTTCCCTTTATTATTTCTTCATGGAAATTGAAAAAAAATTTTTAATTATTTGTCAAGGGAAAAAATTCTACTCTGATACTTATTTGGGCAAGTTCCTTAACCTTTCTGAAGTCCAGTTTTCTTACCTGTTTAATGGAGGGGACTATACAAAGGCCTGAATATAGGAGGTGAGAATCACTGGGGGCCAGCTTGGAGGTTGGCTACCACAAAGAAGTACATGAAAGGTGCTTGGGACACAGTGTGTTTTTAAATAATAGCTTTTATTATCACTCATTGTCTGGACCCCCTGCACAAATGTCACTTCTACTGAGAAGCCTTCCAGACCACCATAGGTAGTTATGTAATAGCTTTGCCAAAAGAATCAAACTTCAATCTGTTCAGGCTTTTATTATTCTGCATGTTCAAGACTGTGATTAGAGGCTTTGAGCGGGGGGTGGGGATCAATACCTCAGGTAAGGACTCATAGCTGGTCCAGGCCTTCCTACCTCTTCTTGTTCCTACAGCCCCAATACCATAGCTAGCCACATTTACTTCTTAAATAAATGAAAAAATAAAAATAAATTAGACTTCATGAAAATTAAAGTATTCTGTTTCATAAAAGATACCACTTAAGAAAATGAAAATGCAACCCTCAGACTAGGAGAAAAAATTCCCAATGCATATATCTGGGAAACAAATCATATTCAAAATACATTTAAAAATTCCTTTTATTCAGTAATAAAATATATACAACTTAATTTTAAAAAGTGGGCAAAATAGGGCTTCCCTGGTGGCGCAGTGGTTGAGAGTCCGCCTGCCGATGCAGGGGACACGGGTTTGTGCCCTGGTCCGGGAGGATCCCACATGCCGCGGAGCGGCTGGGCCCGTGAGCCATGGCCGCTGAGCCTGCGCGTCCGGAGGCTGTGCTCCGCAACGGGAGAGGCCACAACAGTGAGGCCCGCGTACCGCAAAAAAAAAAAAAAAAAAAAAGTGGGCAAAATACTTAAAAGTCACTTCACAACAGAAGATATTCAGATGCTAAATAAGAACATGAAAAGGTACCCAACATCATTATCATTAGGGAAATGCAAATTAAAACCCCACTGGGATACCACTGCATAGCCAGGAGAATGAAAGTTAAAGATTGGCACTACCAAGTGTTGGTGAGGTTATGGAACAATTGGAATTGTCCTGCACTGCAGGTGGGAATGTAAAATGAAAACAAACACTTTGTAAAACTGTTTGATGGTTTCTTATAAAGCTAAATATACGTGTACCATATGACCCAGCAATTCCACTCTTAAGTATTTACCCAAGAAAAATTAAAACATAAGGTCATGCAAAGACTTACACATAAATGTTTATAGGAGTTTACACATAATAGCCCCAAACTGGAAACAATTGAAATGTCTACCAACTAGTAAATGGATAAACAAATTACATTTTGTCCAAACTATGGAAAACTACTCGTCAGTAAAAAGGAGCAAACTACTGATATGTATAACAAAATGAATAAATCCCAAAATCATTATACTGATTCCATTTATATAAATTTCAAGAGCAGATAAAATTAATCTATGGCCATTAAAATCAAATCAGTAATTGTCTGGGGCCAAGGTGGGGATTTGATTGCAAAGCGGTCTCAGGGAACTTTCCTATGGTCATGGAAATGTTCTGTATCCTAGCTGGGGGGGGGGGGGGGGGGGCAGGGCACAATGATTCTAAAACTGTAAACATTTGTTAAAATTCATTGAACTGCACTGTATTTTATTATCCATTTTATTGTAAGGAAATTATACTTCCATTAAAAAAGATTATTGGGGAAAAACTTTTAAGAAGATCCTCTTAACTGGGTAACACATAGTATCTCAGATCGTTTATGAGTAGGGTTGCCAGATTTAGCAAATGAAAAACAGGGGGGCTCAGTTAAATTTGAATAATATCTAATTGCTTATGCATATCTACATTGATAGAAAAGAAAAATATTGCGTGGTACATATACTTTAAAAGTATTTGTTATTCATAGAAAATAAATTATAAGTATCTAAATCATACATTTTTGTAATTATATTCTTCTGATCATTTGGTTCTTTTCAATAATTCCTTGTTTTGTGGTATTTGCTTATAAAATTCCTTGCAGACACAGTCTATGTTCATTTTCTTTGTATCATAGCTTCTACAGTGGTCACATCTAACTTCTACAGTTCTTTTGTCTATTGAACATTCATTAATAAGAAAATATACTCAACATTAGCATTATGAGCCAATATACTGAACATATACTAGGATGAAGTTAACAACCCTGATAATTGCTCTTCAAATATGGCTTGTTGAAGCAAATACCATCTTTCATGGAATGAGATGGTTTTTCATTTTTCAGTATTATGTTGCATCTCTTGATAAATAACTTTTTATTTATTTTTTATAAATTTATTTATTTTTGGCTGTATTGGGTCTTCATTGCTGTGCGCAGGCTTTCTCTAGTTGGGGCGAGCAGGGACTACTGTTTGTTGCAGTGTGTGGGCTTCTCATTGTGGTGGCTTCTCTCGTTGTGGAGCAGGGGATCCAGTAGTTGTGGCACGCAGTCTCAGTAGTTGTGGCTCATGGGCTCTAGAGCACAGGTTCAGTAGTTGTGGCGCACGGGTTTAGTTGCTCCGTGGCATGTGGGATCTTCCCGCACCAGGGCTCGAACTTGCATCCCCTGCATGGGCAGGCGGATTCTCACCCACTGCACCACCAGGGAAGCCCCTGATCAATAACTTTTTAAAATGTTATCCAGTAACAGAAAAAGAACATTGTCATCAATTTTTCTTCCTTTCTTCTTCAACACTATACATGATGATTCCACTGGTTCCCATGCCGGAAGAGTATTTAGTTCTTGTACAAGAATCAAATTCTTCATGAGATGGTAGTCATGAAAAATAGAACTACCATACGACCCAGCAACCCCACTACTGGGCATACACCCTAAGAAAACCATAATTCAAAAAGAGTCATGTACCATAATGTTCATTGCAGCTCTATTTACAATAGCCAGGACATGGAAGCAACTTAAGTGTCCATCAACAGATGAATGGATAAAGAAGATGTGGCACATATACACAATGGAATATTACTCAGCCATAAAAAGAAATGAAATTGAGTTATCTGTAGTGAGGTGGATGGACCTAGAGTCTGTCATACAGAGTGAAGTAAGTCAGAAAGAGAAAAACAAATACCATAAACTAACACATATATATGGAATCTTAAAAAAAAAAGGTTCTGAAGAACCTAGGGGTAGGACAGGAATAAAGACACAGACGTAGAGAATGGACTTGAGGACACGGAGAGTGGGAAGGGTAAGCTGGGACAAAGTGAGAGAGTGTCATGGACATATATACACTACCAAATGTAAAACAGATAGCTAGTGGGAAGCAGCCACATAGCACAGGGAGATCAGCTCAGTGCTTTGTGACCACCTAGAGGGGTGGGATAGGGAGGGTGAGAGGGAGAGGCAAGAGGGAGGAGATATGGGGATATATGTATATGTATAGCTGATTCACTTTGTTATAAAGCAGAAACTAACACACCATTGTAAAGCAATTATACTCCAATAAAGATGTTTAAAAAAATCATTCTTTAGTGCATTTTACACTTCCCTTAAGCAATGGAGTGCTTCAACAACACTGGTTTCTCTTCTTTCACTTTGCATAATCTATTGCTAAAGAGGTATTATAAACTATCAACAAGAGGTAACTAAGTTTCCCTTAAAGTCAATAAGAATTTGAGGGTCATTTTCTTTAGGATTAAAGTATGATTCAGTACTTCAAATAAACTGAGGATTCTCCATTTATTAAAGCAAGCTAACAAGTTTCTGAATGCAAGAGAAATGAACAGTACTGAATGCCAACAAAATCACAAAAATTCCTCAGTTGTTCAGTTGGCGCTTAAGAAAACAATTTCATGACAATTACATCAAAGTCAACAGGAAAGACATCAGATGTTGTAAGAGCAGCACCATGTAGAATATGAACCAGATAGCCAAACGGTTTCTGAAGAAACATTCGTGCTTTACTTCAGCTTTGAATAAACAATGTCTGCACTTTTATGCGAACATCTACCAACATTTGTATTGGTATCATCTCCACCAAAAGCAGTACAATTTTCTTCGTTAACTCCTAAGTCAATAAGAGAGTCTCTGCAAAAATTTGCTCTTGTTTCTGAAGTCTCATCTGGAAGAGTCTTTACTTAAAATAACCTTACAAGTGAGCCTTTTCACAAGAAGGTTATTGCACAAGCAAATTTTTCTGCTTTGTCATTACTTGAATCCATAAAAAGATGAGGCATTTAGGGCTTTGATAATCACTGCAATAGTAAATGGAGTTATTATATTTTTAATTATTGCAGTAGGTTTTGTCCTGGCATTTGAAATTTTGCTTCCAGTTTTGGAATTAGAAAATCCTCCTGGTAGCAGTACATTCAAAGAGTCATTTGAGCTGAAAGACTGATGACAATATACAATGTGGGAGACTGTTACAACTTCTGCTGTGATTATTTTATGTTCTTCATCTAGATTTCTTTTAATCAAAATTTTATTTTATCACTTTCTTTGATACAAGTTGAAGAAATCACACATCTTTTACTCTAAGCTGATAGTATATGCTCGTTTATATCTGACTTTCCACCATTTTCAATACTGAATGAACACTTGCATACTGCACAAAGAGCTTCAAAAGGAATTTTCCTCATTTAATTCAGAAAATGTATCATGAAATTCACACTTGCATTTTGGCATTTAGGGGTTCAAATATAGCAAATAAAAATGAGGTAACAATTTATTTTCAACAAGGGTGCCAAGACAACTTAATGGGAAAAGAAATGGTGCTGAGACAACTGGATAGCCACATGCAAAAGAATGAAGCTGAACTTCTACCTCATATCAAGTACAAAATTTAACTCAAATAGATCAAATACCTATATGTAAGAGCCAAAACTACTAAACTCTTAGAAGAAAATGTAGGGGTAAATCCCTGGATTAGGCAATGGTTTCTTACATATGACACCAAAAGCACAAGCAACAAAAGAAAAAAATAAATTGGATACCATCAAAATTAAAAATTGTGTGCTTCATAGGACACTATCAAGGATGTGAAAAGAAAACCCACAGAGTGCGAGAAAAATTTTGCAAGTTGTATACCTGATAAGGGACTTGTATTTAGGCTATATAAAGAACTATTACAACTTAATAAAAAGACAACCCAATTAAAACATGGGCAAAAGATCTGAACACACGTTTCTCCAAAAAAACATAAAAATGTCTAGTAGGTATAGGAAAAGATGCTCAACATCATTAGCTGTCAGGGAAATGCAAATCAAAGCCACAGTGAGATACCACTTCACAGATACTTGGATGGCTATGAACAAAAAGACAGATAGTAAGTGTTGGTAAGGAGGTGGAGAAACTGGAACTCTCATACATTGCTGGTGGGACTGTGAATGGTCCAACTGCTTTGGAAAACAGTTTGGAAGTTCCTCAAAAGATAGAGTTACCCAGCAATTCCACTCCTAAGTTATATACCCAAGAGACTTGAAAACATGTGCCCACAGGAGAACTTGTACACGAATGTTCACAGCACCATTAGCTAAAAAAAAAAAAAAAAAGTAAAAAAGTGGAAGCAACACAAATGTCCATCACCTGAGAAATGGATAAGAAATATGTGAGATAACCATGCAATAGAATATTATTCAACCATAAAAAATGAAATCCTTGTACATCCTACAACACGGATGAGCCTTGCAAACATTATGCTAAATGAAATGTCAGTAACAAAGGACCACATACTGTATGATTCCATTTATGTGAAACGTTCAGAATTGGCAAATCCATAGAAGGGGGGCGGGAAGAGAGAGAGAGAGAGAGAGAAAAGTAGATTAGTGGTTGCCTATGGCTGGGATGGTTGGGAAGAAATGGGGGAATGACTACTAAAAGGTATAGGGTTTCTTTTGGGCGTGCTGAAAATGTTCTAAAATGACAGTAGTGGTGATCGCACAACTTTGTGAATACACCCATTGAATTATAAAAGAAAAAAATTGGTAATACCGACCAACGCAAGAACTGAAAAAGTTGTATTTAATAAATCTCATGGCTGCATCATTGCATCTGTCACAAGTCCAAATTCATATCTAACGGTAAGGTGGGAGTTGAGTCGTGAAAGGGTTGCGAACTTAAATTTTACGAAAAGCAAATTGAACTCAAAGGTGAATATCTAGTCTGCCTGCAAAGGAGAGGTGTACTTGTAAGGAACAGTCTCCCTTAACAAAGTCGGAGCTGAGCCAACCCAATCCAATGTTTTGGGAAGCTAGCGTTCCGGGACTGGCAGTATTTCAGAAGTGTGAGCGTCTAGCGATTGACGGGCTTCCAGCTTTGTTAGTGTGGTTACTGGAGTAAGGAAGCTGAGTACCTGTTAACTACCAGAAGCCTGGTCCCTGGAGTGAGGCACTTGCTGATTGGTTGTTGTCTAGAAGCATGGCGCTGTCAATGATTGGCTGACTTTCAGAAGCTCTGGACTGTCGTTGATTTACAAACTTTCAGAAGCCTAGCTACCGGAGTGAAGCTGTTGTTGACTGGCTGATTTTCAGAAGCCACTGGAGTGAGGCTGTCGCTGATTGGCTGGTTTGTAGAGCCTGTGTACTGATGTGAAGTTATCTCTAAATAATGGTGGTTACTTGATCAGGACTTAGAACTTGAGCAAAAAAGTCCTTTCCTTTCTTGAATATGAAAAATAAGTACTTTTAATTTCTAGTTCCTTCTTTTGGTCTTTCCTCAGCTAAACTCGCTGGAGACACCGTAGACACTGTATAGATCTTTTATTTGTAAAGGTAGGATTTTCAGTGATTTAAGCACCAATTACTGTGGCGGAAAAATAGCTCTAATAGTTTTTAATTGATTATAAAAAGATAAATACAGGACATTTAAGGCATCCTGACAAAGTCAGTATACGACGCAGGACAAAATCATTAAATACGTCCTGTATATACAGGATGCCTGGAAACTGTCAATTACACAGAAGACTGACGCTCGCTGGGATTAGGTTTCTTGCATACGGCTCTGCAGTCAGAAACGGGTCGAGTCAGAATCTGAACTGTAAAGGGCAGGGATCCTCTGGGCCCCTGTGAGCCCCTAACGTCTGCGCAAGGCTGGGCGCGCACCACTAACCTTAGGTCGGCTAGAAATCGGCTGAACGTCTGAAGGGAGGGTGCACAATTGACTAGCAGCGGGTGAGGAAACAGTAGCAAGGAACCGGCCTGGGAGACCGGGTCACGAAAGCCGAGCACCAGGGCGGTTCAGATCTCCGCGCCAGGGACCTGCTGCGGCAGCAGAAGGCTTTGCTGGAGGCCGAAGTGGACTGGGCGGGGCTGAACGAGGCCCCGCCCCCAGGCGCGCCCGTGTGCGTGGCTGGGGGCGCCGCAGAGTCCCACTCCACGATGCGAAGCCTGAGGACAGGCCAGAGCGGCGGCGCGGTAGCTTTCACTCTGGGCACCCACGCTCCCAACGTCCAACCCGGCCGCCTCGAAGCTTAAGGAAGACTCGACCCGCAGCCGTGCGCTTGCCCCCACCCCCAACCCGTCCCGACGCCCCCATCCGCCCTCTTTGCGCGCGTCCAGCTCCGCCCCCTCCCCCGGCTCCGCCCCCGCCCCCCGACGTGCCCCCGCCCCCGACGTGCCCCCGCGCACTGCGCCCCCCGCCCACCCGGCACGCCCAGCCGCCCCACCCGGCCGTAGCGGGCCAGGAGACGCCCCGCAGGCCTGAGTGACCCTCGCAGCGGCGCCGTCCTCCTCCGCCTCTCGCAGCCATGGACGTGTACCCCCCACACCGGCTGGGACTGCCCCGCGCACGGTCCCCCGGCGGCCCTGGCCGCGGGTCGCCCTCCGTCAGGTACGCGGGGCTGAGGCAGCAGAGGGGCTGGCGGGCGGGCAGGCGGTTGCGGGCTGTTGGGGTCTGAGACGCCTCCCGCCGAAGGGCGTGGCCCGATATGGCTTCCTTGCGGACGTTTTTTTCCTGAACGGTTCCCTGACGAACGTTTCCCGAGGAGCGGCTCTCGGTGCAGAGGCTCCCACAATGGCTCCTGTATCGACAACCCCACAACGGCTCCTCTGTGAAGACCCCCTATTATGACATCTCCAACCCCATAGGACATTTCCCCCCGGAAAGATTCGCCTATCGAGAACCTCCACAGTGCCTTCTGTATGATTAATTCACTTGCCTTTCCCATAGGATATTTTCCCCAGAAACGGCCATCTATGGAGACGTCCCCTCACAATAGCTCCCCTTATAGAACCCCCAAATGGGTTTCCCTCGAAATGGCTTACCTCTCATGCTCCCCTACAGTACGTCTCCTTTAGAGCCTTTACCTCTCACTGCGCCTTCCCTAGAGAGTACCCCCCTCCCGCCCCATAGAAACACCCACACGGACAGCATCTTCCCTGTTGCGCGTTTCCCCACCTCCCCCTGCCCCAGCCCGAGGCTCCCTCACTCCACGATGGGGAGCTCAGGTTGAGGACAGGTGGAGGTCATTAGGGGCCTGGATAAGGAAAAAGGGGCCAGAATCCCCGAAAGCTGCGGATCCCAGGCCACAGAGCCTAGAGATAGAGCCCCCGGGTGCCTCAGTATAGGGAGGGTCCCCGCCCGCTTTCGATATATGAAGATTTGTTTCTGCTGTCTGCTTCCTGTGCCTTTGGAGCTGACCTTGATAGTCTCGGTATTATTCGTGATGGAGCTGGTTTGGGGCCGCCAGTGGAGTGTGGAGGTTGGAATGATGGAGGGGTTGTGGCAGAGACCATTGAGAGGAAGGGAGGAAGAGAGAGAAATGGGCTTTGGTTCTGCTAAACTGTCATTAAACCAGAAGAGGGTTTTTATTTGTTTTGTTTGCTTTTTCTTTATTCTAGCTACTTAACAAAGCAAATACGGTGTTGTTTCCTTGAACGAAGGTTGTCAGCTTAACATGTGAGAATGGTCTTTCCTGTATCCTTGTTATGGTATTTAAGGCATTGTATTGGAATTTTTGCTCTCAAATCTGTATTTTTCTTTGTTTTGTTTTGTTTTTATTTTAACTCCACCAGATTCATGGAGAACAAGAACTGAATCTTAAAATCCAGTCCCTCTCTTACTTACCGACATTCCTTCTTTCACCTCAGTTACTAACACATATTGGTTGAGTAAATAAAGGATGGGGAGGTGGGACTAGATACCCTTAGTTGCATTTGGGAGTCCTAATTTGCTTCTGATTTGGCAGGTGACGTTAGGTGACATATTTGGACTCCTGTTCTGCTCTTCAGTGGAATTTCAGTGGGCTTTACAGTTCCAAGTGTTTAGCAACTTATGGTAACCATCTCCAGTCTGTCCTAACGTTTCTGGCAGCCAGTTTCACTGTTAGAAAGTATTTAAACTTTGAATAAAATAGAAACTGCACAGGATACTTTAGAACTTGAAGCAGCCACACTTTAAATCCAGGGTCTATGTAAACTTGGGGTTCATCCCATATCATCTTGAGCTTTGAAGTCTGGAGTCTTTGAGACTTTTAGGGAAAAAAGAGCTTCTGAATAAAATCCATCTCTAAAATAACTGCTTCCTTCCTTGCTTCTGGTAGCACATTTTGCTTCTGGTAGCACATATAGCTTCTGATATACATTTCTTTTTTGTAAGTAGTGTTTTTATGTTAAAAAGATCAATGTTGGCTAACTTTACTAATCATACTCAAACTCCGAATTTTCCATCACGTGGTTTGAGTGAAACTTGTTAGTCTTCAGACATGGGGTAGTGCAAGGAACCCGAAGGCCTGGAGGTTGTATACCTTTGGTAAAAGAAATTTTGTGAAAGTTTCCCTCCTTTCCCTGCCGTTTTTAACTGAACGTGTTTTTCTTACTCATTCAGTTAAGCCTTTCCCAGATTTTGACATTGAACGTTTCTAGAAGGTTTGTGCTCAGCACTTTCCTGTCACCCATATTTGGCTTCTTTGCTGCACTCTGACACCTGAGTGATGAAAGAGGCGGGCCTAACTGATGAAGCTGCATTCCTAGAGACCCATAGATAGTACTTTGCAAGTGAGTGGTTCTCTTCTAGTTCATTTTCACAGATGAGCAGTAGAGATCAGGAGTTAAAATATTGTTGCTTAGACCTAAAAGCTTCTTTTTAATGATATGGTAGTCATCAGTGCTGTCCATCAAATATCTTTGGTTTTTGTCTCCTGGGCATGTGGTACCATTGTACTTGCTTGCACCCTTGAAGATGGATATGGCGTTGTTAGTTGCTTTTGGTCAGTGAAATGTGCACAGGAATGATGTGTATCCCTTCATGGTAAAAACTTCTGGTGTGTGATTTGCCACTCTTTCCCTCTGTTTTGGTGATTGTTGGTGCTCCGGATGGTGGCTAGTCTCAGTCTGGGAACCAGAGCAAGCTGCCAGGTGACCTATGTTTGACATGTAGAGTGAGCAAGAAGTAAGCCTTTGTTTCAAGCCTCTGAGATTTTGGAGTTATTACCAAATAACTATCTTTACTTGTACTAAGGAACCAGTGGAAATAGTTGAAATATGCTTTCCTACTTCAGATCTTTTCCTGCAGAGGAATCTGATCCTGCTCAGGACTTGTTTAACAGTTTAAATTTCACTCCCTCTTTATGCAAATAATCCAACATACACTGTGCTAGGTGCTGTGGATTCAGAGCAATAAGGCAGGCCTCTGCCCTCCAAGAGCTCCTTTGTAAGTGGAGAGAGGTAAAAATCATAATACAGAGTGGTGAGAAGTAAATATTGGGGAGGAAATAGGGCTGAAGGAACAATAATGTAAGAAAGCATAGTCAATTTGGGGCTCAGCAGTTGGAAGAATGGAGTTGCCATTTACTGATATTGGGAGCATTGGAATAAGAGCAGATTTGTGGAGAAAATAGAGGTTCAATTTTGACCTTGTTCATTTGAGTTTCCTAATAGATAATAGATAGCCAAGTGGAGATATTGGATTAGCAGTTGGATATATTAGTCTGTAGTTCAGGAGAGAGATTGAAACTGGAAATACCATCCATATTACTGGTAACTCCAGAATTTTTTTTTAAAGCTATGAGACTAGATAGAGACCCAGGGAGTAAATGTAGATAGAGAGGAGGACCAACATCCAAGCCCTGGGATATCCCATGTAAAAAAAGCAGTGTAGCAATGTCTTCCAAATTCTGAGGGGAAATGGTTTCCTACCTCTGAGATAGGGGAAGAATCAAGGATAGTCAAATGATAAATGCAAGAATAGACTATTAGATTTGGTAATGTGGAGGTCATTGGCAACCTTGACAAGAACAGTTTTGGTGCAGTGGGTTCAAGAGGATATAGAAGAGGAATTGAAGACAGTGAGTATAGATAGTCACAGTGATGTTGTTTCAAGGATTTCTATAAGGGAGAGCAGAGTAATAGGGCTGTGGCTGGAAGGGCACGAAGTGTTAGAGTTCTTTTTGTTTTTAGGTGGGCAGATAGCATGTTTGTAAGTTAATGGGAATGGTGGAGTATAGAGAGACAAATTGATGATTAAAGAGAGAGAAGGGACAGTTGCAGGGGTGAAGTCCTTGAGTAGATGAGAGGGAATGGCATCTAGGATATAAATGGATATGTTGACCTTAAGCTCAATAGCTACATGGACAGTTCATCTGTGGTGATTATATTGACCCAAATACTGGTGAATTGGTAGCTTGGTAGTGGGACAGAGTGAATGTTCACTTCTGATTACTTCCATATTCTCAGTTAAATAAGAAGGAAGGTCTTTAGCTAAAAATGAAGAGTGGGGGAGGTGTTGGAAGTTTGAAGAGAAAGAAGGTGTAAAATTCATCCAGGAGAGTGGGAAAAAATGAGTTGAATAAGGAAATATTTTAGGGCACCAGGTGCCCATTTGGCATTTGTAGTCATAAATTTAAGGTGGGTGAGACCCAGTTAGCATGGTTGAATGCTTCCCCTTCAGCTGTGTTGAGCTGCTTGGATGTGGCCACTGTGGGAGGGAGTGGCTGAGGTAGGATAGAGGACGTAATTGGAAAATAGGAGTAAAGGAACTGAGAGGTAAGGATAGTGGAAGGGTTATCTCAGTGCATATTGAGATCATCGTGAATTAAGATGGGAGTAGTAATAGCAAAGAGACAATGATCCAGAAGCTAAATCTTGAGGGAATTTGGAGGACTGAGTGACCTACAGGTTTGTAGATGTCTGTAACAAGGAGGGATAGTGGGTGGTTATTGTTTGTTGGCATGAAGAAATCATCCAAAATAAAATAGTTTCTCACAAATAAAGGTGTGTTTCTAGATTAAAAGGACCCTCCAAGAATCCAGCACAATTAATTTAAAAATATCCATGCCAAGGCACATCATCATGAAATTTTTTTTTTTTTTAGAAATTTATTTTTTATTTGTTTATTTTTGGCTGCATTGGGTCTTCGTTGCTACACGTGGGCTTTCTGTGGTTGCAGCCAGCGGGGGCTACTCTTTGTTGCAGTGCACCGGCTTCTCATTGTGGTGGCTTCTCTTGTTGTGGAGCACGGGCTCTAGGTGCGTGTGCTTCAGTAGTTGTGGCGTGTGGGCTCAGTAGTTGTGGCTCGCAGGCTCTAGAGCACAGGCTCAGTAGTTGTGGCGCACAGGCTTAGTTGCTCTGTGGCATGTGGGATCTTCCCGGACCAGGGCTTGAACCCGTGTCCCCTGCATTGGCAGGAGGATTCTTACCACTGTGCCACCTGGGAAGTCCCCACATAATGAAATTTTTGAGCACTATGAAGACAGAAGAATATCTATAAATCACATAGAGTCATGAATCATTAGATTGTAGCAAGAATGGACACTAGAAGATAATGGAGCAAGGAGTACCTTCTAAAAGAAAATGAGTTCCCACCCAGAATTCTGTATCCAGCCAAACTCTCAGGCAGGTGTGAGGGAACAATAAAGACATTTCACACATGCAAGGTCTCATAGTTTGACTTGCCATGCGCCCTTTAAGAACTCACTGGGTGGCGTGTGCTCTAGCAAAAAATTCTGACCGAGGAGTTCCTGTGCTGGTCTTCTTCTATACCATGTATAGGTGGAATTTTTTCCTTGTTAAGGGACTCATAAGAAAGGACCTTCTTTGTTGCTCCTGGAAATTACCAAAGGGCTGGAACCTTTTTTTTTAAAAATTAATTAATTAATTTATTTATGGCTGCGTTGGGTCTTCGTTGCTACGTGCGGGCTTTCTCTAGTTGGGGTGAGCAGGGGCTGCTCTTCGTTGCGGTGTGCGGGCTTCTCATTGTGGTGGCTTCTCTTGTTGCGGAGCACAGGCTCTAGGCACGCGGGCTTCAGTAGTTGTGGCACGTGGGCTCAGTAGTTGTGGCTCACATGCTTAGTTGCTTCGTGGCATGTGGGATCTTCCCAGACCAGGGCTCGAACCCATGTCCCCTGCACTGGCAGGCGGATTGCTAACTACTGCGCCACCAGGGAAGCCCCGGGCTGGGACCATTTTTTATTGCCATTTCCCATATTGCTTGCCCTAGTGCTTAGGTCAGTGTCTGGCACATAGTCAGTACTCACTAAATGTGAACTGCTGTTGTTAGCCATTATGAAACACTGCTTGCACTAATTATTTATTGAATGAATAAAGAATAATTACAGGTGAAACTCTGGGCTAAGGGTGTTCAGAGAATGAAGAATCACAGTTGTAAGCTAGATGGTGGGAAGGTGGGTCACCATAGTGATTTTCTATAGAGAGCGCTTACATAAAGCCTCACAGAGACAGGTTATCTCTTCAGGTGATGTTTATTGGTCAGGTACCAATACCCGTGGTTCTCTTTTGGGTTTACAGATCTACAGAAGTGGTAATTGTCCCTGCTTTAAGAAAACTCAAAATACAGAGCAAGACTATGACCTTGTGTGTCTGAAAATGTGAAGTTTCACCTTCAGTATACTTGCTTGGATTCTGGCCAGGGAGGCTTGGTTTGGTGCTTATAGAAGTAAAAAGGGTTTGCTTAGTTACGTTTTTATGACCTTATTTCTGGCCTGGGGTGGAGGTCTAAGTATGGGTTTCCCCCTGCTATCAGAAAGTAGAGCCTTCCTAGGAAACCTTTTGTAAGGTGAAACAGCCTAAAGTGAAGGAGCAATTACCTTAGAACACATCTTGCTAACAGAGGCACAAAATAAATCAGGATAAAGCACAGATGCTCACAGACACAGTTCAAAGCTATGGAGGCTTGTTGCTGTAATGCTGAGTGTAGTTACCAGCGAAGGAGCTTGACAGTGCCACTCTCATTGCTCCACTGCAAAACAGATGCTGGCTATCTTTGCTTTTCACCTTTTTTCATAAAAGCAAAAACCCTCTTCAGATTTCTTTCAGTTAGTGAAAACAGGTAGGTCTTATGTAAAAGCGAACTTTGAAAATCAGGGGATGCCCCTGTCTGCATTTTCACATATGTCTGGGATGACTGTGTTCTGAGGACTCTTATTTAGTGAGTATAGTTGCATTAATAGTGCACAATATTGTAACAGTGTTTCCTAGCTCTTGGGCTCTTCTGTGATATTCTAATTTTTGGAGAGGGGGAGTAGATGAGATGCAGATGCCCTCAAGAGTTCCACAGCTTAAATATTGTTTTGCCCTGAAATAAAAAAGAAAAGAAAAAGCAGAGTTTGCTACTTGGGTATTTAAAACTGTTTTCTGTGATTTTGAACCTAGTTCAATGGAAAGTTAGCTAATTTGGCATGCTTTTTGCTTTCAACTTGTTTGAAATAATATTAGGTTTATAGATGAGTTGCAAATATGGTACATAGGGTTCCTATAAGGCCTTCACTCTGCTTCCTCTAACGTTAACATGGTGTATTTATCAAAACTAAGAAATTAATATTTGTACTGTACATTAGTTTACTGTAAACTTTGTTTACTTAGTAGATTTGTTTTTATTTGGAGTTTATTACTCCAGACTTTCTTTGCCCAGTCTTTCCACTAATGTCTTTTTTCTATTCCAAGATCCATCCAGGATTCCACAGTGCATTTATATTTGGCATGCTTTTAATAGTCAAAGAAGTAAGGGAAAGTACTTGTGGATGCCTTTTGAATGAAGACCTGTGAAACTGACTTTACAAAGAGCAGATTGTGTGTGGAAATGCTCAGAGAAATCTGGAGAAAAGGAAGAAAATGGAAAATAATATATTGTTACAGTGGAACATAGTGACAGACTTTGAAATAACATTTTCCATTTGTGGTGGGGAGCATTTTCTGAAGTTCTCAGATTTAGTTTGTAGAGAGTCTTATATACTCCAATTTGTGAAATATGCATAGACATGAATTGCAATTGGGTACAAGTTTTAACTATTTTAGATAAGGTGACCTGTCAGGAGCCATGTTTGGCAGCTGGTAGAAGATGCTTAACAATGACTTAACTGAGGTTTACTCTCTCTTGGAAAAGATGTCTATCTAGAGGAGGGCAGGCTAGTCCTGGTATGAAGTCATCAGGGAACCAGGCCACTTCTGTGTTTGTATTTAGCAAATGGATTCCATTTTCTTCATAGCTTCATGGTCACAAAATGGCTGCAGGAACTCTAGCTATCAGGTCTGTCAGGCAAGAAGGGGAAAGAAAAGCAGCAGCTTTCCTAGTTGAGTCAGTTCTTTCCCTTCAGCAAGCTTTCCCAGAAGCCTCCACCTGATCGCTTTTGCATGTCTCATTGGTCAGCTCTAGAAGCAAAGGAGCTGTGCCTATTGCTGCTCCAAATAAAATTGGGATACTATTGGGTTGGCCAAAAGGTTCATTCGTTTTTTTCCGTAAGTGGCTCTAGTAGTGCTTAGTTGTCCTTAACTTCATTCGAAACAATTTTGTTAGATTGTATTATGACAGCTATCATATCAGCATGTATTTAAAAAAAAAAAACTTATCAGGACTTCCCTGGTGGCACAGTAGTTAAGAATCCACCTGCCAGTGCAGGGGACACGGGTTTGAGCCCTGGTCCCGGAAGATCCCACATGCCGTGGAGCAGCTAAGCCCGTGTGCCAGCCACAACTACTGAAGCCCGCGCGCCTAGAGCCCGTGCTCCACAACAAGAGAAGCCACCGCAGTGAGAAGCCCGTGCACCTCAACGAAGAGTAGCCCCTGCTCGCTGCAACTAGAGAAAGCCCATGCACAGCAATGAAGACCCAACGTACCCATAGATAGATAGATAGATAGATAGATAGATAAATAAATTTTATTTAAGTAAATAAAAAATGTATCAAAATTTGTGAATTTTTGTGTAGCCACTTTAATATTGAAGATGGAAGAAAAACAATATTTTCAGCATATTATGCTTTATTATTTCAAGAAAGGTGGAAATGCAGCTGAAACGCAAAAAAAAGATTGTGCAGTGTATGGAGAAGGTGCTGTGACTGATCAAATGTGTCAAAAGTGGTTTGTGAAGTTTCCTGCTGGAGATTTCTCACTGGACAATGCTCCACAGTCGGGTAGACCAGTTGAAGTTGATAGCAATCAAATCAAGACTTTAATTGAGAACAGTCAACATCATACCACGCAGGAGATAGCTGACATACTCAAAATATCCAAATCAAGCGTTGAAAATCATTTGCACCAGCTTGGTTACATTCGTCGCTTTGATTGGGTTCCACACAAGTTAAGTGAAAATAATCTTCTTGACTGTATTTCTGCATGCGATTCTCTACTTAAACGTAATGAAAACATTCTGTTTTTAAAACAAATTGTGACGGGCGATGAAAAGTGGATACTGTACAATAATGTGGAATGGAAGGGATCGTGGGGCAAGTGAAATGAACCACCGTCAGCCACACCAAAGGCCAGTCTTCATCCAAAGAAGTGATGTTGTGTATAAGGTGGGGTTGGAAGGGAGTCCTCTATTATGAGCTCCTTCTAGAAAACCAAACGATTAATTCCAACAAGTACTGCTCCCAGTTAGACCAACTGAAAGCAGCACTCGACAAAAAGCGTCCGGAATTAGTCAACAGAAAATGCATAATCTTCCATCAGGATAACGCAAGACCTCATGTTTCTTTGATGACCAGGCAAAAACTGTTACAGCTTGGGTGGGAATTTTTGATTCATCCACCGTATTCACCAGACATTGCACCTTCAGATTTCCATTTATTTTGGTCTTTACAAAATTCTCTTAATGGAAAAAATTTCAGTTCCCTGGAAGACTGTAAAAGACACCGGGAACCTTTGCTCAAAAAGTTTTGGGAAGATGGAATTATGAAGTTGCCTGAAAAATGACAGAAGGTAGTGGAACAAAACGGTGACTATGTTGTTCAATAAAGTTCTTGGCGAAAATGAAAAATGTGTCTTTTATTTTTACTTAAAAACCGAAGGCACTTTTTGGCCAACCCATTATTAGTTAAAAAAAAAAGGGGGGAGAATGGATATGGATTAGGCACCTGTTTGTCCCTACCACAGAGAGGTAGCTGTGTGGAATGAAAGTTATATTGCTTAGGATTACTAATGGCTGTGATGAGCTACATGAAAATGCTGGGAGAAAATTCAAGTCATGGACTAGTTAAATGATGCCAACACATTTTCAGTCGTGTGTGTGTGTGTGTGTGTGTGTGTGTGTGTGTGTGTGTGTATGTGTATCCCTTCAGTTTGAGTCACTTTATGGTCACTGGTTAACCATGCTGGTCATGATAGCAGTAATGTTGCCTTTGCTTTTTACATTGCAAGTTGTTGCTCCAGAAAGGACATCAGTGGGAAAGGACATTTATTGACTTGAGACACATCCTGCCTTCTTGGCTTTCTTCCAAGTCTGTTTTATGGAGGGAATAAATAGTTGCCACTTTAATGCAGGGCCAGCTTTCTTAAGCCCTTAAACCCTTTTCTTAGCAGTCCTGCAGTAGCTCCTTGTAATCAGTACCTGAAGTCTGAATTAATGCTGATATGATAATATGTTGTATTACTCCTGCTGTTGATTTTCCCCCCAATATTTTATTATGAAAACTGTTTGGAAGTACAGAAAAGTTGAAAGAATTGTTCAGTGGACATTCATGTATATTCATACCTAGATTCTCTGCTTAATGTATTTGCTCTGTTTGCCTTATCATATAGTCATCCTGCTATCCATCCATCAATCCATCCTATGTTTTAATGCTTTTCAAAGTAAGTTACAGACATTGGTATGCTTCAACCCTAAACATTTCCTGGGTTTGATTTCATAATAAGAAGAATGCTCTCTATTTCAAGTGACAGAAACCCAACTCAAAAGATTAAAGTAAAAAAGGGAGTGAATGTATTGGCTTACTTGGCTGGAAGGAATAGTGGGGAGATAAGACTTGTAGGAAGACCTGTAAGAACTAGGGCCTCAGGAACTGGAACCAAGACTCTGCTATCAAAATAGTTGCCTCTATCCATAATAACCTGAAATCCACATTCTTCCTGCACTGTGACCCTAGAGGCCATTTCTCTTCTACCTCTAAAATAGGAAATCCCTGGAAAGGACTCCAGCTGACCTGGCTTGCTTCTGGGTGAGTCATGATTGGATGCTGTGGCAGAGAAGGGGCACAGTGTATGTTACCAAGGGAAATGAAAATGGAAAGCATGCTAAGTGAAGTATATACCTCAGAAAGCTTTCCATTTGTTCTCTCATGCTGGCATAATGCTGGTGTTTGACTAGGAGAGTACAAAGGAGAACTACAAATGCAAAAGTCCTAAATAAAATAATATTACAGCTAGCCCTTCATATCCACAGGTTCTTCATCCATGGATTCAACCACCCCAATCAAAAATATATTTTTTGGGCTTCCCTGGTGGCGCAGTGGTTAAGAATCCGCCTGCCAATGCAGGGGACACGGGTTCGAGCCCTGGTCCAGGAAGATCCCACATGCCGCGGAGTGACTAAGCCTATGCGCCACAGCTACTGAGCCTGTGCTCTAGAGACCATGAGCCACAACTACTAAGCCCACGTGCCACAACTACTGAAGCACGCACACCTAGAGCCCATGCTCCACAACAGGAGAGGCCACCGCAATGAGAAGCCCTCGCACCACAACGAAGAGTAGCCCCCCATTCGCCGCAACTAGAGAAAGCCCAGGCACAGCAACAGAGACCCAATGCAGCCATAAATAAATAAATAAATAAATGGGGGAAAAATATATATTTTTAATTTGAGAAAGTTCCAAAAAGCAAAACGTGAATTTGCTGCACACAAGCAACTATTTATATAGCATTTACACTGTATTTACAACTGTTCACTTAGCACTTATATTAGGTATAAGTAATCTAGAGATGATTTTTTTTTTTAATTTTTGGCTGCACTGTGTGGCATGTAGGATCTTAGTTCCCCGAACAGGGATCGAACCATGCCCCCTGCATTGGAAGCCAGAGTCTTAACCACTGGACTGCCAGGGAGGTCCCTAGAGATGATTTAAAGTGTACCAGAGGATGTGCATAGGTTATATGCAAATACTATGCCATTTTATATAAGGGACTTAAGCATCTGCAGATTTTGGTATCTGAGGGGGTCCTGGAACCAATCCTCCATGGATAACAAGGGACAACTGTATAACAATGAAAATTCTAACCACACATGGTTTAGAAGTTATGGGGAAACAGGTACTCTGTTATATTGTAGGTGAACGTTTTAAGAAGACAATTTGGCAAGATCTATCAAAGTTTTAAATGCAGATACCTCTTAACCTGGCAATGCTAGTCTCTACCTTGCAGAAACTTTAGTACTTGTGCCAAAGATGGCTATATAAGGTTGTTCAATGAAGCATTGTTTGCTATTTGCAAAAATAATAAAAATCCTGAATGTTCAATTATAGTGTCTGGTTAAATAAACACAAAAGAACATAGTACAACAGTTTTAAAAATGAGGTTGTGTTCTATTTACTAGCTTGGAAAGATCTTAAGGTACAATGTTAAGTGAAAACACGTTGCAGAGCAGTTACATATGTCGTTATTATGATTTTATGTAAAACAACTCTTTCCCCAAAAAACTCACCCAAACTATGTATTACTGAGAGATTCACATCACATTGTTCACAGCAGTTTCATAAGATAAAGTGATTCAGATTGGTATGAGGGTTCACTTTGTAAAACATTCAAAGCACAAAGCATATAGAATATAAGGAGGATTATTCATGTTTTAATTGTTTAATTTGAAAATCAAAAAGCATAAATTATGGAGGAAAAACAGGCAGAAATAAAATTTTCAAATTTTCTCCTTCATTTCCAGGGAACCAGGATAATGAAACACAAACAAACAAGAAAATATATCTGGCTGTGTATACAGTAATTGTTATAAAAGCAGTGAGCAGTGAATTAACTATTATATGTAAAATGGAAGATGGGGAGAACAGAGATGATTGTTTAGAATTCAGAAATATTGTATCTGAGGCTAACTTTATTGTCAGGAAATCAGTGAGATATATCAGGAGAAGTTCAGAGTCAGGGTGCCTGGTCACTCAGGTCCTGGGGCTGTTAATCTTTACTCAGCCTTGTGATCTTGGGCAAACTGCTTCTCTTTGGGTCTTGTTTTTGTCTTGTCATCTGTCATGTCTAGATTTTGAGCCTGAATCCAAGGGAAGTGAGAAATACAGTACAGTATACAAGCAGCATGTTTGATATAAATAGTATTACTGGGTATATGTTGAGTCTACAGGTGTTCTAAAGGAGGAACTTTGTAAAGTCGTGGGTGACCACAGGCCATCTACCCAGGATGTGCCACCTGTGCTCAGGTAGACCTGGAAGCTACAGGGCAGTGCTATTGCTGGGCTTGGTGTGTGTTTGAAAGTTTCTATTGAAAAAAAGGAAAAAAAGAGTGGGTGGTTACACAACAAACTCATAGTGGTGACCTCTGGGGATGGGGAACAGGGAAGACTTTAGTTTTATATGTCATATTCCATTTTTTAAATAAAAAAGGATGATAAATTAATATTTTACATAATTCAAAAAGGCACTAACATAGGTTAATTCTGGGTGCTGTAAATATGAGTGATTGTGGTTTTCTTTATACTTACCAGGTGTTTTTTTGTTTTTTGTTTTTTTTTCGGTACACGGGCCTCTCACTGTTGTGGCCTCTCCCGTTGCGGAGCACAGGCTCCGGACGCGCAGGCTCAGTGGCCATGGCTCAGGGCCTAGCCGCTCCGTGGCGTGTGGGATCTTCCCAGACCGGGGCACGAACCCACGTCCCCTGCATCGGCAGGCAGACTCTCAACCACTGCGCCACCAGGGAAGCCCTACCAGGTGTTTTTTAATAGGTAAATACTTCAGTAAGTGAAAAGTTTAATGGTTCAGTGACAAATAATAGGCTATGTTCTGGTTAAAAACTAAATTTGGGAAGCAAGAAAATATTCAAAGGAAAAAAACTAAATTTAGTTCTACCCATTAGACAAGAAAATACTATGATAATGTTTTACTCTGGGAAGAGGAAGGTCTTTCTACATTTTATATGCTTTCACTTTGTTTTACTTTTCCCTTTATTTCCCAAAACACTTGCAGGGAAAAAAATCCTCTTTTTGCTCCTGTCTTCAGTTGTCTTGGCTTCCCACCGCAGTAGTTGGGGAGCTGTTTGTTTCCTGGTCACATGACCTGTTAATGCTTTTTGTCACTGGCTGATTCTAAGTTTGAAAGCCCAAGAGCTCTTGGTAACCGTGGTAGTCAGCTAGGGTTGCGCAGTGGACCAAAGGACCAACTTAATGAAATATTTGTCATGTAGAGAATGATTGCAAAATGAATCTTATATTAAACATGAGAAAGTGGGGAGGGACAGGCAACCATTTCCCAGGGAAAGAAGTTTTTCTTACTTTAATCTTAGTCATCTTGCAGCTTAAATTCTGCTACTTCCAAACCCTGAGTTACTCCACATCTCCTTACCTCCAGCTCCAAATTTTTATTATGAAAATGTTTGAACAACACAGAAAAGTTGAAAACATAGTACAGTGAATACTCTATGCCCATCGCTTAGATTCACCAATTTTAACTTTTTACCTTATGTGCATTCTTTACTTTTTCTTTTCTTTTCATTCTTCTTTTCTGTTAAACGGTTTTCAATTTGCGGATATAATGACACTTTGCTCCTGAGTACTGCCTCATGCATCTGCTAAGAAAAAGGACATTCTACTTTGTAACCACCATAATATTATCTCAGCTAAGAAAATTAATAGTCAATTTGAATATGCCCTGGATAATAGATAATAATATAATAATATATAATTATTACCTATTATACAAGGCATATTCAGATTTCCTCAGATGTCTCATAGATGTTTCCCTGGGTTTTTGTTTGTTTGTTTAAATCGAATTAAGGTTCATAAATTGCATTGTCTTATTATTCTTTAATCTCTTTTACATAAGAAGAGTTCTCCCTCTCTTCTTTCTGTTTTACATCACATTGGCTTTTAACTTAAAATTTAACTTAAATTTTTTTAATTATGGTAAAATACACATGAAATTTACCATCTTAACTGTTTTAAGTGTACAATTTAGTGGTATTAAGTACATTCACATTGTTGTGCTACATTCACCAGTATCTATCCACAGAATTCTTCATCTTGCAAAACTGAAACTCTGGTACCTCTTAAACAGTAACTCCCCACTCGTTCCCTCTGGCCCGTGGCAACCATCTTTCTACTTTCTGTCTTTGTGAATTTGGCTGTTGTAGGTACCTCATAAAAACGGAATCATATAATATTTGTCCTTTTGTGACTGGCTTATTTCACTTATTATAATGTCCTTAAAGTTCATCCATGTTTTAGCATATGTCAGAATTTCTGTCCTTTTTTAAGATTGAATGATATTCCATTGTATTATGTATATACCACAGTTTATCTGTGTCCATAGACATATGGGTTGCTACCTTTTGACTATTGCAAATAATGCTGCTATGAACTTGGGTGTACAGATATCTCTTTGAGTCTTGCTTTCATTTCTTTGGGGTGTATACCCAGAAGTGGAATTGCTGGATCATATGGTAATTCTGTGTTTAATTTTCTGAGGATCACTGTGCTGTTTTCCACAGCAACTGCAATATTTTACATTCTCACCAACGGTGCACAAAGGTTCTGATTTCTCCTCATCCTTGCTAAACTTTATATTTTCTGCTTTTTTGATAGTAGCCATGTTAATTTGCATGGCAGTAATACCTCGTTGTGGTTTTGATTTGCATTTCCCTGATGATTAGTGATATTGAGCATCTTTTATCTTTTCATGTGCTTATTGGCCATTTATGTATCTTCTCTGGAGAAATGTCTATTCATGTTCTCTGCCCATTTTGAATTGTTTGTTGTTGTTGAGTTATAGAGGTTCTTTATGTATTCTGGATATTAGCCTCTTAATAGATATATGATTTGCAAATATTTTCTCTCATTCTGTGGGTTGTCTTTTCACTCTGTTAATTGTGTCCTTTAATGAACATAAGTTTTTAATTTTGATAAAGTCTAATTTATGTATCTTTCCATTTGTCATCTGTGCTTTGGTGTCATTGGAAAATGACAAAAAATCATTGCCAACTCTAATGTCATGACGCTTTTCCCATATGTTTTCTTTTAAAAATTTTATAGTTTTAGGTTTACATTGAGGTCTTTATTCTGAGTTAAATTTTGTATATGGTGTAAAGTCAGAGTTTGAATCCTTTTTTTTTTTTTTTTTAATTTGCATGTGACTATACAGTTTTCCCAAAACCATTTGTTGAAAAAAACTCTCCTTTCTCAATCCTGGTACCCTTGTCAAAAATCATTTGACCATGAGCACATTATAGTAAGTGAAATAAGCCAGTCACAAAAAGAGTTTATTACTGGGCTCTCTATTCTATTCCATTGTTCTATAATCAGTGGTCCCCAGCCTTTTTGGCACCACGGACAGGTTTCGTGGAAGACAGTTTTTCCACGGACCAGGTGTGGGGGGGATGGTTCAGGGGGTAATTAATGTGAGTGATGGGGAGCTGCAGATGACGCTTTGCTCGCTCGCCCGCCGCTCACCTCCTGCTGTGTGGTTGGGTTCCTAACAGACTGCAGACCCTTACCGGTCCACAGCCCGGGGATTGGGGACCCCTGTTCTATATGTCTATCTTTATGCCAGTACCAAACTGTTATGATTAGCTTTGTAATAACTTTTGAAATCAGGAAGTGTTTCCTCCAGCTTTATCCTTTTTCATTATTGTTTTGTCTATTCTGGGTTCCTTGAAATTACTATGAATTTTAGGATGGATTTTTCTGTTTCTTCAAAAAAAGTTTCTGGAGTGGAGGGGAGGGATAAATTGGAAAATTGGGATTGACACATATACACTACTATATATAAAATAGATAACTAATAAGGACCTACTGTATAGCACAGGGAACTCTACTCAATACTTTGTAATGGCCTATAAGGGAAAAGAATCTAATAAAAAGAGTGGATATGTGTATTTGTATAACAGATTCACTTTGCTGTACACCTGAAACTAACACAACATTGTAAATCAATTATGACCCAATAAAAATTTATATATATATATATAAAACTATATATATAAGTTCCTGGAATTGTGATGGAGATTATATTGAATCTGTAGATTGTTTTGTGTAGTATTGATAGCTTAACAGTATTAAGTCTTCCAATGCATGAATGTGAATGTATTTCCATTATTGGTGTCTTCTTTAATTTACTTCAGAAATCTGTGAATGATTCAGTTTCTCTGAATCCTCACCAGCATTTCGGTATCGTCACCATTTGTTATGGATATTTTAGCTTTTCTAATAGATGTGTAGTAATACCTCATTGTGGTTTTAACTTGGATTTCCCTAATGGATAATGATGTTGAACATGTTTTCATGTGCTTATGTGCCATCTCTGTATCCTCTTTGAGAAAATGTTTTTTCATGCCTTTGGCCTGTTTTCTAATTGGATTGTTTTTTTACTGTTGAGTTTGGAGAGTTTCTTATGTATGCTGCTTGGTTAGGTAAGTGATTTGCAAATATGTTCTCCCAATCTGTAGCTTGTCTTTTCATTCTCCCAACAGGTTCTTTCACAAATCAAAGTTTAAAATTTTGCTGAAGTCTAATTTATCAAATTTTTAATGGATCATACTTTTGGTATCAAGCCTAAGAACTTCATTAAATCCTAAGCCCTGAATATTTATTCTTTTTTCTTCTAAAGATTTTATAGTTTTATATCAAAATTTTTAAATCTATGATCTATCTTAATTTTTGTGAAAGTTATAAAGTTTAGGTTGAGGTTCATGTTTTTGTCTATGGATATCCAGTTGTTTCAGCACCATTTATTGAAGAGACTATTTTTCCTCTATTGAATCACTTTCTACCCTTTGTCAAATATTAATTGGCTATATTTTTGTGGGCCTATTTCTGGCTTTCCGTTCCATTGATCTATGTGTCTGTCTCTCAGCCAGAACCACAGTCTTGATTACTTTAGCTATATAATAAGTTTTTTAAATTTTTTTGAATTTTATTTTATTTTTTTATATAGCAGGTTCTTATTAGTTACCTGTTTTATACGTGTTAGTGTATATATGTCAATCCCAATCATCCCAATTCATCCCACCACCCCCACCACCCTGCTTTCCCCCTCTTGGTGTCCATACTTTCGTCCTCTACCTCTCTGTCTCTATTTCTGCCTTGCAAACTGGTTCATCTGTACCATTTTTCTAGATTCCACATATATGCGTTAATATAAAATATTTGTTTTTCTTTTTCTGACTTGCTTCACTCTGTATGACAGTCTATAGGTCCATCCAAGTCTCTGCAAATGACCCAGTTTCATTCATTTTATGGCTGAGTAATATTCCATTGCATATATGTACCACATTTTCTTTATCCATTTATCTGTCTATGGGCATTTAGGTTGCGTCCATGACCTGGCTTTGTAAATAGTGCTGCAGTGAACATTGAGGTGCATGTGTCTTTTTGAATTATGGTTTTCTCTGGGTATATGCCCAGTAGTGGGATTGCTGGGTCTTATGATAATTCTATTTTTAGTTTTTTAAGGAATGTCCATACTGTTCTCCATAGTGGCTGTATCAATTTACATTCCCACCAACAGTGCAAGGGAGTTCCCTTTTCTCCACACCGTCTCCAGCCTTTGTTGTTTGTAGATTTTCTGATGATGCCCATTCTAACCGGTGTGAGGTGATACCTCATTGTCGTTTTTTTTTTTTTTTAAGATTTTGTTTTTGTTTTTTTGATGTGTACTGTTTTTAGTCTTTGTTGAATTTTTTACAATATTGCTTCAGTTTTTATGTTTTTGGTTTTTTGCCTGCGAGGCATGTAGGATCTTAGTTTCCCAGCCAGGGATTGAACCCACATCCCCTGCATTGGAAGGCCAAGTCTTAACCACTGGACCGCCAGGGAAGTCCCCTCTTTGTAGTTTTGATTTGCATTTCTCTAATAGTGATGTTGAGCAGCTTTTCATGTGCCTCTTGACCATCTGTATGTCTTCTTTGGAGAAATGTCTATTTAGGTCTTCTGCCCATTTTTTGATTAGGTTGTTTGTTTTTGTATTATTGAGCTGCATGAGCTTATATATATTTTGGAGATTAATCCTTTGTCTGTTGATTCATTTGCAAATATTTTCTCCCATTCTGAGGGTTGTCTTTTTGTCTTGTTTATACTTTTCTTTGCTCTGCAAAAGCTTCTAAATTTCATTAGGTCCCATTTGTTTATTTTTGTTTTTATTTCCATTATTCTAGGAGGTGGGTCAAAAAAGATCTTGCTGTGATTTATGTCAAAGAGTGTTCTTCCTATGTTTTTCTCTAAGAGTTCTATAGTGTTCGGTCTTATATTTAGGTCTTTAATCCATTTTGAGATTATTTTTGTATATGGTGTTAGGGAGTGTTCTAATTTCATTCTTCTACATGTGGCTGTCCAGTTTTCCCAGCACCACTTTTAGAAGAGACTGTCTTTTCTCCATTGTATATCCTTGCCCTCCTTTGTCATAGATTACTTGTGTGGGTTTATCTCTGGGCTTTCTGTTCTGTTCCATTGATCTATATTTCTGTTTTTGTGCCAGTACCATATTGTCTTGACTACTGTAGCTTTGTAGTATAGTCTGAAGTCAGGGAGTCTGATTCCTCCAGCTCCTTTTTTTTCCCTCAAGATTGCTTTGGTTATTCGGGGTGACATCTTTAGGATTTTCTATATATAGTTTCATGTCACCTGCAAACAGTGACAGTTTTACTTCTTCTTTTCCAATTTGTATTCCTTTTGTTTCTTTTTCTTCTCTGATTGCTGTGGCTAGGACTTCTGAAACTATGTTGAATAATAGTGGCGAGAGTGGACATCCTTGTCTTGTTCCTGATCTTAGATGAAATGCTTTCAGTTTTTCACCACTGAGAATGATGTTTGCTGTGGGTTTGTCGTATGTGGCCTTTATTATGTTGAGGTAGGTTCTCTCTATTCCCACTTTCTGGAGAGGTATTATCATGAATGGGTGTTGAGTTTTGTCAAAAGCTTTTTCTGCATCTATTGAGATGATCATATGGTTTTTCTTCTTCAATTTGTTAATATGGTGTATCACATTGATTTGTGTATATTGAAGAATCCTTGCATCCCTGCGATAAATCCCACTTGATCATGGTGTATGATCCTTTTAATGTGTTGTTGGATTCTGCTTGTTATTATTTTTTTGAGGATTTTTGCATCTATATTCATCAGTAGTCTTGGTCTGTAATTTTCTTTTTTTGTACTATCTGTCTGGTTTTGGTATCAGGGTGATGCTGGCCTCGTAGAATGAGTTTGGGAGTGTTCCTTCCTCTGCAGTTTTTTGAAAGAGTTTGAGAAGCTCTTCTCTAAATGTTTGATAGAATTCACCTGTGAAGCCATCTGGTCCTGGACTTTTGTTTGTTGGAAGAATTTTAATCAGTTTCAACTTCATTACTTGTGATTGTTCTGTTCTTATTTTCTATGTCTTCCTGGTTCAGTCTTGGAAGGTTATACCTTTCTGAGAATTTGTCCATTTCTTCCAGGTTGTCCATTTTATTGGCATAGAGTTTCTTGTAGTCTCTTATGATGCTTTGTATTTCTGTGGTGTCCATTGTAATTTCTCCTTTTTCATTTCTAATTTTACTGATTTGAGTCCTCTCCCTTTTTTTCTTGATGAGTCTGGTTAAAGGTTTATCAATTTTGTTTATCTTCTCAAAGAACCAGCTTTTAGTTTTATTGATCTTTGCTATTGTTTTCTTTCTTTCTATTTCATTTATTTCTGCTCTGATCTTTATGATTTCTTTCCTTCTGCTAACTTTGGGTTTTGTTTGTTCTTCTTTCTCTAGTTCCTTTAGGTGTAAGGTTAGATTGTTTATTTGAGATTTTTCTTGTTTCTTGAGGTAGGCTTGTATAGCTATAAACTTCACTCTTAGAACTGCTTTTGCTGCATCCCATAGGTTTTGGATCGTCGTGTTTTCATTGTCATTTGTCTCTAGGTATTTTTTGATTTCCTCTTTGATTTCTTCAGTGATCTCTTGGTTATTTAGTAACTTATTGTTTAGCCTCCATGTGTTTGCATTTTTTACGTTTTTCTCCCTGTAATTCATTTCTAATCTCGTAGTGTTGTGGTCAGAAAAGATGCTTGATATGATTGCAATTTTCTTAAATTTAGTGAGGCTTGATTTGTGACCCAAGATGTAATCTATCTTGGAGAATGTTCCGTGCGCACTTGAGAAGAAAGTGTAATCTGCTGGTTTTGGATGGAATGGCCTATAAATATCAATTAAATCTATCTGGTCTATTGTGTCATTTAAAGCTTCTGTTTCCTTATTTATTTTCATTTTGTATGATCTGTCCATTGGTGTAAGTGAGGTGTTAAAGTCCCCCACTATTATTGTGTTACTGTCGATTTCCTCTTTTATAGCTGTTAGCATTTGCCATACGTATTGAGGTGCTCCTATGTTGAGGGCATGTATATTTATAATTGTTATATATTCTTCTTGGATTGATCCCTTGATCAGTATGTAGTGTGCTTCTTTGTCTTTTGTAACATTCTTTATTTTAAAGTCTATTTTATCTGATATGAGTATTGCTACTCCAGCTTTCTTTTGATTTTTTTCTTTCTTTTTCCATCCCCTCACTTTCAGTCTGTATGTGTCCTTAGGTCTGAAGTGGGTTACTTTTAGACAGCATATATATGGGTCTTGTTTTTATATCCATTCAGAGAGCTTGTGTCTTTTGGCTGGAGCATTTAATCCATTCACCTTTAAGGTAATTATCAGTATGTATGTTCCTGTTACCATTTTCTTAATTGTTTTTTTTCATTTGTTTGTTTTGTTTTTTTTGCGGTACGCGGGCCTCTCACTGTCGTGGCCTCTCCCTTTGTGGAGCACAGGCTCCGGACGCGCAGGCTCAGCAGCCATGGCCCACGGGCCCAGCCGCTCCGCGGCATGTGGGATCTTCCCAGACCAGGGCACGAACCCGTGTCCCCTGCATCGGCAGGCGGACTCTCAACCACTGCGCCACTAGGGAAGCCCTTGGGTTTGTTTTTGTAGGTCCTTTTCTTCTCTTGTGTTTCCCACTTAGAGAAGTTCCTTTAGCATTTGTTGTAGAGCTGGTTTGGTGGCGCTGAATTCTCTTAGCTTTTCTTGTCTGTAAATCTTTTGATTTCTCCATCGAAGCTGAATGAGATCCTTTCTGGGTAGAGTAATCTTGGTTGTAGGTTCTTCCCTTTCATCACTTTAAATACATCATGCCACTCCCTTCTGGCTTGCAGAATTTCTGCTGAGAAATCAGCTATTAACCTTATGGGAGTTCCCTTGTATGTTATTTGTTGTTTTTCCCTTGTTGCTTTTAATAATTTTTCTTTGTCTTTAATTTTTGCCAATTTGGTTACTATGTGTCTCGGTGTGTTTCTCCTTGGGTTTAGCCTGCCTGGGACTCTCTGCGCTTCCTGGACTTGGGTGGCTATTTCCTTTCCCGTGTTAGGGAAGTTTTCGACTATAATCTCTTCAGGTATTTTCTTGGGTCCTTTCTGTTTTCCTTCTGGGACCCCTATAATGTGTATGTTGGTGCGTTTAATGTTGTCCCAGAGGTCTCTTAGGCTGTCTTCATTTCTTTTCATTCTTTTTTCTTTATTCTGTTCTGCAGCAGTGAATTCCACCATTCTGTCTTCCAGGTCACTCATCCGTTCTTCTCCCTCAGTTATTTTGCTATTGATTCCTTCTAGTGTATTTTTCATTTCATTTATTGTATTGTTCACCTCTGTTTGTTTGTTCTTTAATTCTTCTAGGTGTTTTTTTCTTTCATTCTTCTAGGTCTTTGTTAAACATTTCTTGCATCTTCTCAATCTTTGCCTCCATTCTTTTTCAAGGTCCTGGATCATCTTCACTGTTATTATTCTGAATTCTTTTTCTGGAAGGTTGCCTGTCTCCACTTCATTTAGTTGTGTTCCTGGGGTTTTATCTTGTTCCTTCATCTGGTACCTAGCCCTCTGCCTTTTCATTTTGTCTGTCTTTCTGTGAATGTGTTTTTTGTTCCACAGGCTGCAGGATTGTAGGTTTTCTTGCTTCTGTTGTCTGCCTTCTGGTAGATGAGGCTATCTAAGAGGCTTGTGCAAATTTTCTGATGGGAGGGACTGGTGGTGGGTAGAGCTGGGTGTTGCTTTGGTGGGCAGAGCTCAGTAAAACTTTCATCTGTTTGTCTGCTGATGGCTGGGGCGGGGTTCCCTCCCTGTTGGTTGTTTGGCCTGAGGCGACCGAGCACTGGAGACTACAGGCTCTTTGGTGGGGCTAATGTTAGATTCCGGGGGTGGGGGGGGGCTCATGCCAAGGATTACTTCCCAGAACTTCTGCTGCCAGTGTCCTTGTCCCACCAGTGAGCCACAGCCATCCCCCACCTCTTCAGGAGACCCTCCAAGAATAGCAGGTGGGTCTGGTTCAGCCTCCTATGGGGTCACTGCTCCTTCCCCCTGAGCCCTGACACACACACTACTTTGTATGTGCCCTTCAAGAGTGGAGTCTCTGTTTCCCCCAGTCCTGTCAATATCCTGCAAACAAATCCCGTTAGCTGTCAAAATCTGAATCTCTGGGAATTCCTCCTTCCTTTGCCAGACCCCCAGGTTGGGAAGCCTGACGTGGTACTCAGAAACTTCATTCCAGTGAGCGGACTTCTGTGGTACAATTGTTCTCCAGTTTGTGAGTCACCCACCCAGCAGTTATGGGATTTGATTTTATTGTGATTGTGCCCGTCCTACTGTCTCATTATGGCTTCTCCTTTGTCTTTGGTTTTGGGGTATCTTTTTTGGTGAGTTCAAGTGTCTTCCTGTCGATGACTGTTCAGCAGTTAGTTGTGATTCCAGTGCTCTCGCAAGATGGAGTGAGTGCACGTCCTTTTACTCCACCATCTTGAACCTGCCTCTCTAATAAGTCTTGACATCAGGTAGAGTGATTCCTCCCACTTTATTCATTTTCAGAAAAGTTTTAGCTATTTTAGAATGTTCCTTTGCCATTCCATGTAAGTTTTAGAGTAATCTTTTCTGTATCTACAAAAAAGCTTGCTGCGATTATGATAGGAATTGTGTTAAA
The DNA here is from genome assembly GCF_964270905.1 of Leucopleurus acutus. Lineage (NCBI taxonomy): Eukaryota > Metazoa > Chordata > Mammalia > Artiodactyla > Delphinidae > Leucopleurus > Leucopleurus acutus. Next base: position 57,923,024 of record NC_139158.1, read on the forward strand.
CTTGTACATTAATTTAAGGAGAATTGACATCTATATTATGTTGAGTCTTCCAGTCTGTAAATAAAATATGTCTCTCCACTTACTTATATCTTTTTTGGTTTCCTTTATCAGTGTTTTGTAGTTTTTAGCTTGTATGTCCTGTGCATGTTTTGTTAGATTTATATTTAAATGATACTGTATTTTTAATTTTGGTTTCTGTGTGTTCATTTATACGGTTGGTTTTTATACGTTGATCTTGTGACTTTGTTGAATTCACTTATTAGTTCTCAGATTTTGTTTTTTGTAGATTCTGTGAGATTCCCTGCATAGGTCATTATGTCATCTGCAAATAGCAATAGTTTTATGTCTTCCTTTTCTATCTTTATGCCTTTTATTTCCTTTTTTTTTTTTTTTTGCCTTATCGCATTGGCTAGAACTTCCAGTATTATGTTGAATCGGAGTAATGAGAGCAGACATATTTTTCTTGTTCCTCATTTAGTTCTTTCACCATTAAGTATATTCCAAACTTTGCTTTGGAGGTTTTTTGTAGATGTTCTTTATCAAGTTGAGGAAACTCTATTTCTAGTTTTCTAAGTGTTTTTATTATGAATGGGTGTTGAATTCTGTTAGATGATTTTTCTGCATCAATTATATGGTTGTGTGATTTTTTTTTTCTTCTTTAGCCTATTAGATTGTGGATTATATTGATTGATTTACCAGTAGTGAAACAGCCTTGCATCCATCTTGGTCATGGTGTACAATTCTTTTTGTATGTTTTTGAATTCTATTTGCTAATATTTTATTGAGGATTTTTATATCTATATTCATGGTAGATATTGATCTGTAGGTTTCTATTTTTTGGTGCTATCTTTGGTTTCAGTATTAGGTGGAAGATTGTGAACATCTTGAGGGAAGACAGTGATAATGACCACTAAGTCATGGACTTGGGGTATGGGAACATCAGAAAGAATCCAGGCAGGGAAAGAGAATCCAAGGAAGGGAAGTGGTGTTGTTTGGCTGGATACACTATTGCTCGGGTGAGTGTAGGGCAGTGTACCGGAACAGAGGGGTGAGGATGAAATCTGATTGTTATGGATGGAACAGTTACTGTAGTTGGTTTATGGAGGATCTTAGATAATAATGATGTGGTAGGGCTGGGAATATGTTGACTGTAGGGAAAAAAATTAATATAGGAGTGTTAGGGAATGAATACTGGAGACAGATCTTGGACCTGAAGGTGATGTGGACAGACCTTATGGAAAGATCAGTCTCAAGCAGGAAAGTGACCAGCTCTCTCTCGGACTTCTGGGAAGGAGGAGGGATTGATATGGAAAGCATGGGGTCCTTAGAAGTGATATTAACATCTGGTCATGTCTCTCCTTATGCTTTGTTTGGGAGGAAGGGCATATGCCTAAAACCAATGGAATCAGAGATCTGCACAGAAATGGGAGCAAGTACCATCTACTGACACTCTCTGTGGGGGTAGTTATGATGATACATCAGAGCTTCCTTTAGGTCCTTAGGCCAGTTTTTAGTTTTCATCTGTTTGTTATTTGTTTCGTTTTTAACAGACCAATGATGACCACAGTTAGCACAGGTAAGTGTAGAAACTCTTCTTTGATTAAACTTCAAAATTGAGAAGTCATTGGAAGTCCTTCTGGTCAGCTGCTCAGTTCTAGTCCTGTCCAGCATTCATCATGAGAGGGCCTTTGGCTCCATCCTTTGTTGAGCCAGAGAGCCACTGACCATCAGTTTGTAATCAGCAGTTCAGACTTAGTCTTCAGACCACTTCTGCCTAATCTCTTCCAAAAAATAGAAGAAAAAAAATACTCCCTAATTTCTTGTTATGATTCTGATACCAAAGTCAGATAAGGACCAGTTTCCATCCCTAGCAGTCGTTCCCTTCCTCATGCCTTCATATGCTGGCACTCAGGAAGCTGATTTCTGTTCTTATTGCAGCTGCAGTCGACTCCGCCAGGTTCAGAGCATCCTGACCCAGAGCAGCAAGTCTCAACCCGATGGAATCCTCTGCATCCTAGGTCAGTGCTTTTAACAAGGTGGGACTCAGGGCTGGGACAACTTGGCTTCTGTTCACAGGAAGATATTAATAATAGTATCATCACTGTGAGATAAGCTGTGAGTTAGTATTCTTCTCCCAGCTTTTGTTCCCCTGAGATCTGTTGCTGTTTTAATGAGGTCAGGTGAGATATCAGTGAGATAGGGAGCCTGTACCACAGAGCAGGCACTTTGTACATGTTACCTCATTTCTCCTCACAGCAACCTTACAAGAAGCAGTGTTGCCCCTTTTTTACAGAGGAGGAAACTGAGACTCTGGGAGATGAAACAGACTTGCTCAGGGCCATGGAGTGGCAGAATTCGGCATTTATTTGTTCTTTAACACTGTTTTTATTATGAAAACACATCATATAATTTAAAAATTAAGACATTACACAAATAATAATGAACAAAATTTTCTAATCATCCCAGTTACCCCGTCCCACTCCCCAGAGATAATATCAACCATATTTTTTTTAACATAAAAGGAAACATTTTATGTATATTGTTGTTAATCTAATTGAAAATTTTTCACTTGATAAGTATATCTTGGAGATTTTCCTATGTCAGGTCAATCTCCTTCTTTATCTCACTTTCATTTACATTCACAGTATTGAGTCATAAAACTTGCTTAGGTCAGGTGTTTGTCTGTCAATCACCCAATTTCCTTCCCAGGAGCGAACCACTTTCTTGTTTGTCCTTCCTCAGATAGTCTATGCATAATTTTATTTTTTCACTTAATAGCACTTGCATTTAAACTTACGATAGGCAGTGGGCAGAGTGGTTAAAAACGTGCACTCTGGAGCCAGGCAGGTTTTGGGTTTGAATCTTGGCTTCATCACTCACTTAGCTAAGAGACATAGTTTATGGTGGCCCTAGAATTCCAGTCAAATGCTGAAACAACACTCACTGGATTCTCTTTCTAGCTGCAGCCATCAAGGTTGTGGGGGCTGTCTTTGCCATGAATTTACTTATGAATAAAATCACCTGTTTGTTACTGTTATTTCTGTTAGTTAAGGCTCAGCCTAGTAAATATAGGCAGCATAAAATCATGTGGGCTCCTTGAATATAGAATACTAAAGGATCGAGAAAAAAGTCTACTTATAAAAATATCATGAGACTCTATATATATATTTATATATATATACACACATATTTATATATATTTTTTCAATGAAAACACAAATGTTGCAGAAATTGATGTTTGAAGTTGGGTGTGAAGATTGAGGTAAAAACTTAATAAACCTTCAGGACAGGGACTTCCCTGGCGGTCCAGCAGTTAAGACTATGTGCTTCTGATGCAGGGGCTGTGGGTTCGATCCCTAGTCAGGGAACTAGGATCCCACATGCTGCGTGGTGCAACCAAAAAAAACCTTCAGGACAAACAGCTGTATGTGAATGTGAAGCAAGAAATCAATGAGGCACTTGTGTGGGTTTTTTTTTGTTTTTTTTTTTTAACATCTTTATTGGGGTATAATTGCTTTACAATGGTGTGTTAGTTTCTGCTTTATAACCACTTGTGTGTTTTTAAACAGCTTCTGGGGTTTAGTGAATTCTGCTTTTTTGAGTAATTAGAGTTATCATAGCATCTCATGGTTGGTTGGTTGGTTGGTTTAATCTGTCCTCTAGCCTCTACAGTATCCTTCTGAGCAACTCTGACTCAACTCCTTCCACTTTGGCATTTTTCATTTAGTTATTAGGGTGTAGGAGATGTTCTCACTGAATTTCTGCTAACCTTTTTTTTAAAACAGCTTTATGGTGGTATAATTCATGTATAGTAAACTGCACATATTTCAAGTGTACAATGTGATAAGTTTTGACATATGTGAAATCCCTCTTTTGGGATTTTTCGTATGTTTTTCTCATGCTTAGACTGGGGTTATGGATTTTGGAGTGCAAGACCAATGAAGCAACATGCCATTTTCATCACATATCAAGGATACATACTAACAAGACTTTTCACTGTTTATATTGACTTTGATCACTTGGCTAAGATAATATTTGTCAGGTTCTGCATTGTAAAGTACTCTCCCCACCCCTCCTTCCATATTGTCCTCTTTGGAAGGAAGTCACTATGAGCCCACACTTAAGGAGCAGGGATTATGCTCCATTGCCTTGAGGAGGGTAGTGTCTACATAAATTATTTGAAATTCTTCTGCATGGGATATTTGTCTCTTCTCCCCCATTTATTTATTTATTCAATCGTTTGTTTGTATGTCTTCATGGAGATTTATTTTATACTTTGAGTTAAAATCCAGTACTACTTCATTTATACCTTAGGTTATAACCTACTACTACTTCAGATTGTTCCAGCCTTGGCCGTTTGGGGCTCTTTCAGTTGGTTCCTACATCCCTCCCTTTGATATATCTCCATAAAAGTTTTAGTTTATTTAGTACTTCTGTACTTTCTGACACTATAAGATGCTTCAATCTTATTTTATATATTACCTGCTTCAGTCCTAGAATCAGCTATTTCTCTAAGAAGCCCTGATTTCTTTTATTGGAGAATGGTATTAGAAACCAAGATCTGGGCACTGGGTATGCTCTTTGCTACTGGGATGTCATTGCTTTTAGGCCCTCTCAGCTGACAAAGTAAGGAAATATATGTGTGTACCTTAAGTGGTGTATATATACACATCTGTAAATGTTATATAACTGTCTCTACTGTATTAAGCTAAACGTGAATTCATATTAGTGTTTCTAGCTCTAACCCATTACTACATGGATCATTCTAGCCTCCTTCTCTTGCTTATCTGTAAACTTCCACTCCACCAGTGAGAAACTTGGCACCTACCGTCTACCATCCATTTACTTGTTTAATTCCAGTATGCATGTTTAGCAGTATCAGATTTGTAGCCCAAAATTCCCCCATGGGAAACAACTTTATTAACTAAAGTGGTTACATATAGTATCTTTTACCTTTAATTTTACATGGTCAGTCTTTTTAATGTTAGCATTTTTTGTGGCAGTTTATGTAGCTGGAATCCTTAGAAGAGGACATGCTGCCCAGTCCACTGGTTATTTTTAACTCTGTAGCCCTTTCTACTTCAGGCCTTATGTAGGCCAGGTAATTTCTGTTTTTGAATCTTTTTCATCTCTTTCTTCACTAAAGTGTTGGATGGCATAAAAGAGGGTGTGCTGCTTTGATCTTGCTCAGAAAGAAGTCTTCCCATATTTGAAGTCCCCTGCCACAGGTGGTCTCTAAGCCCCTCTGGTCTGAATGCCCATTACTTTTCACTGGTCTGAATAACAACTGACAGTCCTGTTTCCCAGGCTCCAGCCATATTTCCATTCTTGGAGCTTCTTCTGCCCCAGCCCCTTCCTTTTAGCCTCACGTAGCCAGCTGCCTCCTGCCCTTGACATGTCCCTCTTGTCCAGAGTCATAGCTCTGGGCCTTCACAGATATCCAGGAACCAGGTAGTATATGTGCCTGTGGCATTGAAAGGCAGTTGTGAAGGCAGTATTTAATTTCCTTTTTATTAGTCTCTGACCCAGCCCTACTATACTGTAAGCTTTGTGAAGACCATCTGTAGGCATGTTTACTACATGCTTCAGCACCCACCAGAGTGCTAGGCCTTGGGCCTGATAAATATTTGTGAAATGATGGATGTCTGAGGTTTCATTCACTTGTCCTCTTTTTACTTCTTTGAGTTCTTTTCAAACCACCTTAATCCTCCTTTATTTAATTCCACGTGTTTTGGTAAAGGTCTCTTTGAGAAGAGAATACTTTTCTGATGCCTATTCCTATTCTAACTGAAAGTATTAAAAAATTTTAACCAACTATGGCAGGACTTGGACTATATTTTCTGGTTCCTTCTATCCTCAAGAATTGCTTTTGATTAAATTAACAGCTTCTATGTTCTGTGCTGTTTGACTGTCTCAACTATATAGATCTTGAATCCATGTAAGAGTACTTGATGCTGAGGCCTGCTTCTTTCAGAGTTGTTTAGTTTGGCTTCTGGCACAAAACTGGTCTGAGGTGCTGCCTTTAACTTAACCACTAGGGTTTTGCTGAGCAGGGGCAAACCGTTGGGACTCATATGTTCCCCGTAGTACAGTACAGCTGATCAAAGCCTTTTTTGCCTTGCAGGAATCGATAGCAGGTACAATGAAGGCTGCAGAGAGCTGGCAAATTATCTTCTGTTTGGTTTGTACAATCAGAATACCAGTGATTTTGAGAAAACAGGGTTTTCTGAAGAGGTTCTAGATGGTAAGTATATATTGGTGAACTCTGTGTGAGAGAGGAGTAAGTGATATAGTACTTTGGATTCTTATTTCATGGACTTTTTATGGAAAAATATCAAATTTAAAATAGCCTGAAGATCCAGTATATTTTTGCTTTTTTTATTAATGAAAAACGACATTTCTTCTTTGCTGATATGTTAAGTAATATGCTCTGTAGGTTACCTGCTGGATTATAAGAGACTAGTGACAAGTAGTTTTCAGAGTATGTTTACTAGATCAATTGGTTTTAGAGGAAAAAAGTAAACATTAATATTTGGCTTTATATCTTCTTGGCAAGGTACTAGTTTTCCTCTGAATTTTCCATTGCCTCTACATGCTGGGAGGTTCATATTATGTGCCGTTGTCCTATGAAAGCACTCTCAGCTGTGATTCAAGGATAAGCCTGCAGGCTACTCCTGCAAGGAGGACTTCATGTGGATCTTCAGCTTAGGAACAAAGGCTCTTTGTCCTGCTCTGTCTTTGGGAATTGTTTTCTGTGAGCTGTAATTTATGACGATGCCTGTGACTACAATGCAGACTTTCTGCTTACATTCCCCTTTCCTTGGCTCTGAGACACTCACCCTGTGTTCATGCTGCTATGGGGTGATGCCCAGGAGCTATCTCTGATATCACATACTTAGCATTATGACTTGTCTGCCAGATGGATCAGGAGACACAGGAATAGACAAGTCAAAATGGATGAGAGACAGCTCTTGTGAAGCAGCTGGGGGACGTGTGAAAGCAAACATCTGATGTTGAAATAATCTTGCTGTGGATCTAGTACAGTGGTTCTCAACTGGGGGCAGTTTTATCCCCCAGGGGACATTTGGCAATATCTGAAGACATTTTTGATTGTCACAACTGGGCAGAGTGGATAGAGGCCAGAGATGCTGCTAAACATCCTACAATGCATACACAGGACAGCTCCCCACAACAAAGAATGATCTGGTCTAAACTGTCAGTAGTGCTGAAGGTGAAGAACCCTGGCCTAGTGTATGTGAAAATTCTTCTGTAGTAAAGTCCTTAATAGTATCTATCCTTATAGATTGGTGAAAGATTTTCTTTTTATTAGGAAGTACAGAAAGCAGGGTGAAATTATTCCTTCTGTTAATTTTTTTTCAATTCAAATTTAGTTTCAGCTTTTGATTTTAAAAAATGCTTTCTTAGACTGTAAAACATACTGGTTTGGAAAGAATTCATCTTGGCAGCTCATTTAGACAGTTACAAAAAGGCAGATACTTGTATCAACCACACATTTCACTGCAGTCAAGGTTGCTAAGGACATTGCAGTACTGAAATTAAGGAAGTAGTTTAAATCCTCAGAGGTGTTCCTTTTTGCTTATCTTTATCCTGTCACCTAGCACAATGAGTGCTTATAAAGTGAGCGTTTTCTTCCAAATTAATAAATTCATTTTTTAAATCCAAGTAACTAGAAAGCTGAGTTCACCAGATTTATCTTCTACATTACAGTCCCTAATTATCTGAGAGAAGAAGAGGCAAACACAAAGGATTTATTTTAAAAAGAAACTTTTAAAATAGTTTACGTGCTCTATGCTTTCTTCTTTTACCTGACTGTGTACTCTGTTAAAATTTATTTGTAGTGATGACATCAGTCTTGTGAGATCCTGAGCATGCTTCATTAGGTTTAGTAGCTGTTGCATTATTTCTTTTATTGGATCCTAATTCTTCGAAGTATGTTACACATTAGTACAGAGTACAGTCTATACAGGAAGCCCTCCGTGACATCAAACTCTCACTATTGAGCAGGTGACCTACAGGAGATTCAGGGTGGGTCTCCCAGCAGAATGAGACGGGGCTTCTTTCCCATCCCTTGCTACCTTTTAACTCTAGCACTTAGCTGAGAGTCAGCAGTGAAGAGCCTGCTCCATACTGTGTTGCCTAGAACACCTAGGGTCTGACCAGGTGTGGAGCTCAGAGTGGCTTAAAAGGCCACCATCATGGAGCTTTATTTCATGGGGCCACCCAGTTGTGCAGACAGCTGAGATCAGTATTCACTGGGCTTATGTTTTTGTAGATTATGGTCCATCACACTGTGTTACTGTGTTGGCATTGCCCTAAACCTGCTGCCTTAGTTGCTTCCTGCCCCCATGCTCCTCTCTCACTTCCAGCCATCTCCTCTAGCCCCTTCCCTAGTGTCATCTTGTTAGAAAGAGGCCTAATGACTTTGGTTTCTGAGGAGCCGTAGAATGGAGCCTCTGCTTTTCTTCTGGAAGTGTGACTGCTTTCTTTCTCAGTGTTCAAACTGTTTTAATATTCCTGCCCCGTTCCATGGCTTGTTTGTTAGTTTACTTGGTTTTATTTGCACCTTTGGGATTGCTTTATTTATTTGACCCAGCAGCATCGATGGTTATTCCCTAAATCTGTGAGCTGCTGATCACTTGCCTCTACTTCCTTCCTCCCAGCCTTTCCTGTGTACAGAGTTTACATCTGTATACAATAACCCTTCCCAGGTTGCAAGGCAAAGGGTATCCTCGGGCCCACGATTTGCCTTGAGCCAGATGAGCCAGCAGCCAAGAGCTTTATACACTGATGTCTGCAGGAGAACCAGTCACTGGCCATATTTGGTGCTGTTTTCCTGCCTCAGTGGCTTTTACCTGTAGAGTTTCCAATTGCTATCTATCTCCACAGTGAAGTACACAGTTGAGTTTGGTACAAAAAATTTTGCTGTGTTGAACTTTGTGAAACACCCTGAAGGCTGTTCTTTTGACTTTTCTACCACAACCAGAGGGCCACAGTAGTGGAAGCATAGCATGGGGATGAGGAAATGCTTGCTGTCCACACTTGAGTGTTCTATAGTCACTATAAGCACGTTGCCTAATTAAAGAATTTTCGGTTTAGAGTTTTGTTACATTGTTTCTGTAGTTTTAATGGTTTTACTGATTATGTGGGCAGAAGATGTGTAAAGGAAATGCCTTTGACAATCTTGTGTTTTAATTTTGTTTTTCTTACAGATGTGATTATATTGATTAAATCAGATAGTGTCCATCTGTACTGTAATCCTATAAATTATCGCTATCTTTTACCCTATGTGGCACATTGGAGAAATCTGCATTTCCACTGCATGACCGAAAATGAGGTGAGGAGAAACGATAAAATAGGCGCTTAGAGACACTCTGAGGATATTCGTTCAGGAAAATGTATTGATAGAATGGGAACAGGAGGTCCTTAAAGAAATCAAATTGGGGAGTTCCCTGGTGGTCCAGTGGTTAGGACTCCAAGCTTCCACTGCAGGGGGCATGGGTTTGATCCCTGGTTGTGGAACTAAGATCCCGCATGCCGTGCAACATGGCCCCCACAAAAAATAAAAATTTGTGAAATGTGGTTACACAAAAAAAGGTTATTTTTTTTAGTGGAACTTTTCATATTTCATTATGAGGCTACCCTAGCAATAAATTTTATGCCTGAAAGAGACAAAAAGGACTATTAAAATTGGGACCTAATAATGGGCTTGTGAACCTGCCTTCCTACCCTGCTTCTTTATCCCCGGCCTGGGTCCATTCTCTCGGGCCTAGGAACTGCCCCAGGAGAATTTGATAAGCTCTGTGACATTTCCATGTTTGGATTTCTTGGTATTTGTTTCTATTTCCCTTTAGACCCTTTTCAAAGATTTGGCTAGAAATCAAATTGGGACTTAAGATTTAGGATTTCATGGAAATTGTGACCCAGTGTAGGTCCAGAACGTTTCTTGCCATATGAGCATTTGGGGGACTTTTGAGGACAAGTTTTATCTCTTGCATTAAGGTCTCTGATCCATTTTGAGTTGATTTTTGTGTGTGGTGTAAGGTAAGGGAACACTGGAAGTTGCCTTTAAAAATACCCTCTTGGGCTTCCCTGGTGGCGCAGTGGTTGGCAGTCCGCCTGCCGATGCAGGGGACGTGGGTTCGTGCCCCGGTTCGGGAGGATCCCGAGTGCCGCGGAGCAGCTGGGCCCGTGAGCCATGGCCGCTGGGCCTGCGTGTCCGGAGGCTGTGCTCCGCAACGGGAGAGGCCACAGCAGTGAGAGGCCTGCATACCGAAAAAAAGAAAAAAAACCCTCTTGATGGGAATTCCCTAGCGTTCCAGTGGTTAGGACTCTGTGCTTTTACTGCCAAGGAATGGGTTCAGTCCCTAGTCAGGGAACTAAGATCCCGCAAGCCACGCAATGCGGCCAAGCAAAACAAAACAAAACAAAAACAAACAAAAAAACCCTCTTGGGACATTTGAGACAACTAATAAAAATGCACAGAAAATATGGGATTTTGTATGATGTCTCATTAGAGCCTGTTCCCTTTCTATTTCCTTCTTTAGTATGAAGATGAGGAAGCTGCAGAAGAATTTAAAATTGCCAGTTTTGTGGACATGGTTCGAGACTGTAGTAGAATTGGCATTCCTTACAGCTCCCAAGGTGCGTATCTGACAGTCAGTCATTTTAGAACCTTGCTGGGATGGTGTGTGAATCGAATGTCCTTACTTCTCCTTTCAGTGGAGGCATTCAGCTGGGAAACCTGTTGATCTGTTTTCACTAAAGGCAGAGAGGATCAAGCAGAATGAAATTTGGGAACTTTCCTATGCAAGCTTGTATTCATAACTGAAGGTTCTGCAGCAACACAGCATGCTACCAGCAGCAGTCAGAAGAACTGATAAGGGATTTACCATAGTTGCCATCTATGCTATACCACTTATTATACTTGAAGTGTAGATGTGGGGCCTCTTGCTAATAATAAATAGTAATTTGGGTAGCTGTTAAAAATATGCTGACAGTGAGACTCAAAAATAATGTGTAGGGGACTTCCCTGGTGGTCCAGTGGTTAAGACTCTGTGCTTCCAGTGCAGGGGCACGGGTTCGATCCCTGGTCTGGGAACTAAGATCCCACGTGCCAACACGGCATGGCCGAAAAAAAAACGTGTGAAAACAGAGGGAAAAAATGAACAAGCTTAGCAGTGCTTGTATCTTATTTATTAAAAAAAAAAAAAAAATTTTGCACATTGAAGCTTGTTGTTATAAGAAAAGAAAAATTTTGATTTGGTATTTTTCCCTTGAGGAAGTTGGTTAGCTGTGTTTCTTAAGGGAAAGGAGCCAAGTTTTAATAAATTTGTCTATTAATAAATATATCCACTTAGTGATACAAGTCAGATGTAGTAGGCCACTATTTATTTATTTACTTAGTTAGGAAACCAGAATATGAAAAAATACTGTAGAGAAATCTGAATTTTTGTAACTTGTTTGTGTATCTGTTTCAGTTTTATTTTGCTTGATGAGGCTGTGGTGAACTTGTGAGAAATGATGTCTAATGACCACATTAGATCAGGTTTAGACTGCTATATCCAGGACGGTATTTGATACATGTTGTACTTGATTCCTCTAGGTCACTTGCAGATATTTGATATGTTTGTAGTGGAGAAATGGCCAATTGTACAGGCCTTTGCACTTGAGGGCATTGGAGGGGATGGATTTTTTACCATGAAATACGAGGTATGTATGAAAAGCAGTGTGCCTGGTTTTTGTCTACCACTGGGCTGTTTTTATGAAGGCCCACAATGTAGGTGTATAACACTCTGAAAAGCTGGCAGTGACTCCAAAGGGCATGGAGCAAGTTAAAAGACTTGAAATGGAAAATAGTTGCTATTTAAGGCTAGTCCCCAAACTGAGCTCCTGTGCCCTTTATTCTTGGAGTTCCTCTCTGTCCTCCTTCCTCTCCTTTCCCCATTCTAAGTTCACTGTAGCACCCTAGGCTGACTCCTATGTCACCCATATTTGTCACACCCACTCACCCATTCACCCACCCCTGATCTCTGGATTAGAAGCTCCTTGAGAACAAAAGCATTCTTGTTGTTTGTAGCTCAGAAGTTCGTATAATTTAACTGTTCAAGAGCAATGACAGGAGCAATGAGAATTTTGTATAAGTACTGTGTACTAGAGGAATAAAAGGGTTAGATTTTATGGTAAGAACAGTATCTTTTATTTCAGTATTCTTTGCATCTAGATGACAAATAAATATTTGTTAAGTGAATTAATGAATGAGACTGGGAGAGGGGATCATCCAGGGTACATATTAGGGAGGATGACCTGGTATCCACCTGCCTCCATAGGATCCACACTGAAATGACCTGCCCCCAGTACAGGAAACCAGGGAGAGGGAACATTGACATGCTAGAAATGGGGACATACTCTTAGGGATAGAAGTAAGTGAGACCTTTGGAAGCAAGACCCAGGGCTAAGTCCTACCCCCTTCTGAGAAGTAGCAGTGTCCCTAAGAAATGTTCGGAGGCTCACCTGGCAAACCCTGTAATGTAGAGGAACGTGGGCTGTAGGGATGAAGAGACACACACCACATCAGCCCTACTCTTCTTGCTCCAAACCAGTTTTCTCACATTGACCACAGGTAGCAGAACATCAACAAGGCTGTGGGAGCTGCCCCTGATAGCACCTAATGCCCTCTAATTTAGAAGAAGAGGGGCTTGAAAGGAGGCAAGCCATAGGAGGTAGAGAGGAAGCTTAAAATTTTTAGTGATAATGATAATGTTTATTTTTAATTAATTGTATAAACTAGGCATTTATACTGTCTCGTATACTCCAGGCACTGTTCTAAGCATTTTGCATGAATTAACTTTAATTCTTACAATAACCCTCTGAAGTAGGTACTATTACCATCCCTGTTTTATGGAAAGTTTAAATGAATTTCTCAAAGTCACAGAGCTAGTAGCCTGTGAGTGGCAGGGCTAGGGCCCAGTCAAGAGAGTCTGGCTTCAGAGCCTGTGCTCCTAACCCCTGGACTGCCACTAGATTAGAATTAGAAAGCAGTGCACTAGGAGGCTATACAATTCATGCAGCTCAAATGGGGCAGACCTCTGGCTTCTGCCTTAAGGTGCATCATACCATGAAGTCAAATCCAGGCAATGTAGATTTTTCCTGTAGGGTGGTGTTTTTAGGGGATGGGATGGGCAGTGAGGAGGAAACAGCACACATCATATTGTAAGAGTTATTACTATAAGTCTTCTCTCAAGATCCCTTTCTTCAGATCCTGCCCTTCTCTGTAGCCACCTATTTTCATTCTCTCAGATACTTTCCTTTCGTCTCCATCTCATTTCCCTTGACCTCACTTCTCTTCCTTACCCTGTCCTTCCTGGTCGTTTAAGGTATGGAGTAGTTTGGCCTACTGATCAGCTCTGCCATTATACTGTACTTCTCTCTGATTCACATATTAAAGGCCTGATAACTGCCTGAGCCAGAAAAGTTCTTGCCTTCTTTGAAAGCTAGGAGGAGAACTACGGATACTTACAACTTAATTTTCCAAACTACTTTTTTATTACATGCTCATACCCAGAAGAAAATCCTTAATTCAGAGGATGTTTTCATCCCTGATTTGGTAGGTGCCAGCATGAGAAAGGAAGCCAGACCCACATAGCATTTACTTGGTATTTAGGCTGAGCCAAACTAAGTTATGGATATAGGGAACTCTTTCTTCCTGGAAGCAGTACAGGGAAGTTCCTCTGCTAGGGCTTTCCCTGCCTCCAACTTCCTTCTTACTCTCCAGCTGCTGGAACTGTATGACCTGGTAATGTAAATTTACATTAACTAGCTCCCCAAGGGGAGGATTCTAAAATAATCCTCTGAATAATGAGAATAACTACAGAGTAAACATTCATTCACCTTTTTATGGACAAACATAAGATTTTTGCACTGAAAGGTAGGATAAACCCTATGAAAAAATTCAAAAGGTAAGAAAGAGACCATAGCATAGTAGATGCAGGGATAGATTGGCATGCTTTTAAAAAATATTTTCTCCAGGAAATAAAATAAAAATTGAGAAAAATATCTCTTTGTACTTTTTAAGAATGCAGTTTGTAAAAAGAGAAATGAGATAGGTAGAGCAAGCAGAATTAAAAAGGGAGGTGGATGACATGAGGAAATATTGTTATGTCTCCAAATTCATTAGTAGAATTAAGATTTGAATTTCAAAATAGAAATCAGGGAGATTGGCCAAATGGCAGAGTAGAAAGACCCTGAGCCCACCTTCTGTCACAAGCACACCAAAATCAGAATTATTTGCAGAGCAACCATCGATGAAAAAGGACCACAACCTACCAGAAAAGACCTTCTACAACTAAAGACATAAGGAACGAACCACAACAAGACAGGTAGGAAGGGCAGACTTGCAATATAGTCAGGTCCTTTTCCCCCAGGTGGGTGACCCACAACTGGAGGACAATTACATTGCAGAGGTTCTCCCACAGCAGTGACAGTTCTGAGCCCCACATCAGGCTCCCCAGCCTGAGGGCCCTGCACTGGGAAACTGAGCTCCCAGAGCATTTGACTTTTAAGGCCAGCAGGGCTTAATATCAGGAGTCCCACAGGACTGGGGGAAACAGAGACTTCATTCTTAAAGGGCGTGCACAAAATATCACACGCCCTGGGACTCAGGGCGAAAGCAGTAATTTGATAGGACCCCGGGCCAGGCTTACCTGCTGGTCTTGGGGAGTCTCCCAGAGAGGTAAGAGGAAACTGCAGCTCACCCTGGGGACATAGACGCTGATGGCAGCCATTCCTTGGGAGCTCCCTTCTATCACGTGGACATTGATGCTAGTGGTCGCCATTGTGGAATCCTCCCTCTAGCTCATTAGCACCAAGACCTGGCTTCAGTAGCCTGTAGGGGCCAGTGCTGGGATGCCTCAGGCCAAACTAACTAGGCAGGGGAACAGCCCCACCCATCAGCAGGCTGGCTGCCTGAAGACTTCCTGAACCCACAGCTGCCTTTAGACATGGCCCTGCCCACCAGAGGCTCAGGACCCAGCTCCACCTACCTGTGGGAAGGCACCAGTCCCAGAATCCTCTGGGCCCCAGCCCTGCCCTCCCAGAAGCCTGCTGCGGCCTTTGGACCAGTCTCACCAACCAAGGGGCAGACACTAGCTGCAAGAAAACCAGACTCCCACAGCCTGTGAATCCAGCCTGCCCAAAGCAGGCCAGACCCTGCCCTGAGACCACTTTGGCCCTGGCCCCCTGCCCACTAGCAGCCAAATACAAGCTTCAGGACACCCTGGACCCCAAACCCAACTGTGTCAGGAGAGACACACACACACACACACACACACACACACACACACACACACACACACACACACACACACACACACACACACACACACACACCAGTGATCTGACACCAGCTCTGGGATCCCTAGGCCTAGAAACCAGACTCCAAGACCCAGGTCTGCCTGCCAGTAGTCTGGTACTAACTCCAGGACCTGGCTTCACCCACCAGTGGACAGGCAACAACCCTGGAGTCTTCTGGACCCTGACTCTGCCTACCAGTGAGCCAGCACTAGTCCTGGGGCTCCCTGAGGTTTTCCAGCCCCACCAACCAGCAGCCGGCAGCCTCTGCACAAGGCAGGGCCTGGCAACCAACTGGACCAGGCGCCAACAAAGCCTACCACATCACGCAAATAGCCCTCTACAAAAGAAGGACCCACACAGCCCTCATGGGAGAACCCCTAGAGCATATAGCTTGGGTGACAAGGGGGGGTGCACTGCCGGGATGCATAGGATGTCTCCTACAGAAGACCACTTCTCCAAAGTTGGGAAACATAATTAACCTACCAGATAAATAAAAATCCAAACAGCAACTTAGACAAAATGAGGGGACAGAGGAACATGTTCCAGTCAAGGGAATTAGATAAAACCCCAGAAGATGAATTAAGTGAAAAAGGCAATCTTCCCAAGAAAGAGTGCAGGGTGGTGATCATAAAGATGATCAAAGAATGTAGGTGGGGCTTCCCTGGTGGCTCAGTGGTTAAGAATCCTCCTGCCAATGCAGGGGACACGGGTTCGATCCCCGGTCCAGGAAGATCCCATATGCTGCGGAGCATCTAAGCCCATGGGCCACAGCTACTGAGCCTGTGCTCTAGAGCCCGCGAGCCACAACTACTGAAGCCCGCGTGCCACAACTGCTGAAGCCCACGCACCTAGAGCCCATGCTCCTCAACAAGAGAAGCCACCACAATGAGAAGCCTGCGCACCGCAACGAAGAGTAGCCCCCACTTGCCACAACTAAAGAAAGCCCATGTGTGGCAACGAAGACCCAACACAACCAAAAAAATAAATTAAAAAAAAAAAAAGAATGTGGGTGAAGAATGGATGCACAGAGCGAGAAATTAGAAGTTTTTAACAAAGAGTTTGAAAATATAAAGAACAGCTAGAGATGAAGAATACAGTAACGGAAATGAAAAATACATTAGAAGGAATCATCAGTATATTAAATGATACAGAAGAATGAATCAGTGAGCTGGAAGACAAAGTAGTGGAAATCACTGATGCTGAACAGAAAAAAGAATGAAATGAGGACAGTGTAAGAGACCTCTGGGACAACATCAAGCGCACTAATATTTGCATTATAGGGGTCTTAGAAGGAGAAGAGAGAAAGGTGCTAAGAACATACTTGAAGACATAATAGCTGAAAACTTCCCTAACCTGGAATAGGTTACAGTTATTCACATCCAGGAAATGCAGAGTCCCATACAGGATTAACCCAAAGAGGAACACACCAAGACACGTTATAATTAAAATGGCAAAAATTGAAGAGAGAATATTAAAAGAGGCAAGACAAAAGGAACAAATAACATACAAGGGAACTCCCATAAGGCTGTGAGCTGATTTTTCAGCAGAAACTCTGCAGGCCAGAAGGGAGTACCATGATAAATTTAAAGTGACAAAAGGGAAAAACCTACAAGCACAAATGCACTACTCAGTAAGGCTCTCATGCATATTTGTTGATGAGAGCAAAAGCTTTATAGACAAGCAAAAGCTGAAAGAGTTCACCACCAAACCAGCTTTATAACCAATGTTAAAGGAACTTCTCTAGGTGAAAAAGAAAAGGCCACAACTAGAAACATGAAAATTATGAAATGAAAAAGCTCATCAGTAAGGAGAACATACAGTAAAGATAGGAAATCATCCATGCACAAACCTAGTAGAAAGGTGAAAAGGCAAAAGTAGTAAAATCCACAATATCCACAAATATACACAATAAGCACTTAAGGGATACACAGAAGAATTAGATGTAAAATGTGGTGGTGTTTTGCCGAAAGCCTGCTTTCTGTTTTAAGGTTTGTTGGATTCGCTGGCAAAATAACCACTTGTTTCACACAAATAAACAGCTTTAATCCTTTAATGAAAGACGATTTAGCTTAATTTTAATATACAATCATTAGAAGGAAAGGAATAAGAATATTAGAGAAACATAACACGGTATATATACATCACAGAATTGGGCCAACGCCTACTTCCAGATCCAAACAGCAGCTGGGAAGTCCTGAGTAACACCAGTCTGGAGCCCCAGTTGGCAAGGGTCCTGGGCGGTGCCTCCACCCCATGGGTGAGACTTCAGATCAGAGTTCCAGGGGCTTCCATTTGTAATTCCAGGCCACAAACTGATATCAGTTTGCATGCCAAAATGCAGCTCTGGATTTACTTTAGCAATGCTGTTTGTTTCACCATGTGGGTCACAAGATTTTCCAGACCCCAGGGGACTGGCCAGGTCCCCGGGGCTCAAGAAATTCCAAGACCCACTCCCTTTCTTATTGTGAGTGCTGCTTGCCTTGCTAGCAGCATTGTTAGGTGTGCAAGCAAGCGTGCAGTCCAGGCTGGGTCACGGGTCAGTCAGAGGCCTGCTTCTGCATCTGAAGCCTGAACAAGACTACTTTATTAATTTTCCCAACAGATATCAAAAACAGTCATAGTGAGGGGAGGAGAGTGCAAACTGTGGGATTGTTAAAATGCATTTGAAATTAAGAGATCAACAACTTTAAACAATCAAGTATGTATATAGATTGCTATATAAAAACCTCATGGTAACCACAAACCAAAAGACTGTAATAGATGTACACAAAAAAGAAAAATCCAAACAAAACACTAAAGATAGTCACAAGAGAACAAAAGAAGAAAAAGGACCTACAAAAGCAACCCCAAAACAATTAAAATGACAATAAGAACATATATATCAATAATTACCTTAAATGTAAATGGACTGACTGCTCCAATCAGAAGACACAGAGTAGCTGAATGGATACAAAAACAAGACCTTTGTATATGCTGACTACAAGAGGCTTCACTTCAGGTCTAAAGACACACACAAACTGAAAGTGAGGGGATGGATAAAGGTATTCCATGCAAATGGAAATTAACAGAAAGCCAGGGTAGCAATACTTATATCAGACAAAATAGATCCTAAAATAAAGGCTGTTATAAGAGACAAAGAAGGACACTACATAATAATCAAGGAATCAATCCAAGGAGAAGATATAACAATTATAAATATATATGCACCCAACATAGGAGCACCTAAATACATAAAGCAAATATTAATGGGCATAAAGGGAGAAATCAACAGTAACACAATAACAGTAGAGGACTTTAACACCCCGTTTACAGCAATGGACAGATCATCCAGACAGAAAATCAGTAAGGAAGCACTGGCCTTAAATGACACATTAGACCAAATAGACTTAATTGATATAGAGCATTCCATCCAAAAGCAGCAGAATACACATTCTTTTCAAGTGCCCATGGAACATTCTCCAGGATAGGTCACATACTAGGCCACAAAACAAGTCTTGGTAAATTTTTTAAAAATTGAAATCATATCAAGCATCTTTTCCAACCACAACACTGAATAGAAACCAACTACAAGGAAAAAAACTGCAAAAACCACAAAACACATGGAGGGTTAACAATATGCTACTAAACAATGAATGGATCACTGAAGAAATCAAAAAGGAAATAAAAAATTACCTAGAGACAAATGAAAATGAAAACATGATGATCCAAAACCTATGGGACACAGCAAAAGCAGTTCTAAGGGGGAAGTTTATAGCAATACAAGCTTACCTTAGGAAACAAGAAAAATCTCAAATAAACAACCTAACCTTACACTTAAAGGAGCTAGAGAAAGAAGAACAAACAAAACCCAAAGTTAGTGGAAGGGAAAAAGTCATAAAGATGGCAGAAATAAATGAAATAGAGACTTTTAAAAAAATAGAAAAGATAGATGAAACTAAAAGCTGGTTCTCTGAAAAGATAAAATTGATGAGTCTTTAGCCAGCCGCATAAAGAAGAAAGGGAGAGAGCCTAAATCAATAATACCAGAAATGAAAAAGGAGAAGTTACAGCTGACACCACAGGAATACAAAGGATCATAAGAGACCACTACGAGCAACTATACATCAATAAAATGGACAAACTAGAAGAAATGGACCAATTCTTAAAAAGGTACAATCTCCCAAGACTGAACCAGGAAGAAATAAAAAATATGAACAGACCAATTACCAGTACTAAAATTGAATCAAAAACAAACAAAACAAAACAAAAACACTTCCAGAAAACAATAGTCCAGGACCAGATGGCTTTACAGGTGAGTTCTACCAAACATTCAGAGAAGAATTAACACCTGTCCTTCTGAAACTGTTCCAGAAAACTGCAGAGAAGGAACACTTCCAAAATCATTTTTTGAGGCCAACATCACCTGATACCAAAACCAGACTAAGATACCATAAAAAAAGAAAATAACAGGCCAGTATCACTGATGAGCATAGATGCAAAAACCGTCAACAAAATCATCAACTGAATCCAACAGCACATTAAAAGGATCATACATCATGATCAAGTGGGATCTATCAATGGAAATTTGCAGTATCTGCAGATCAATCAGTGTGATACATCACATTAACAAGTTGAAGACTAAAAACCATATGATCATCTCAACAGATGCAGAAAAGGCAAAATTCAATACCCATTTATGATTAAAAACCCTCCAAAAAGTGGGCATAGAGAGAGCATACCTCAACATAATAAAAGCAATTTATGACAAAAAAGCAATCCAAATTGGAAAGGAAGAAGTAAAGCTTTCACTGTTTGTGGATGACATAATACTATACATAGAAAATCCTAAAGACACTACCAGAAAACTGCTAGAGCTAATCAATGAATTTGGTGAAGTTGCAGGTTATAAAATTAATATACAGAAATCTGTTGCATTTCTATACACTAACAATGAACTATCACAAAGAGAAATTAAGGAAACAATCCCATCTACCACTGCATCAAAAAGAATAAAATACCTAGGAATAAATCTGCCTAAAGAGTTAAAAGACCTATTCTCAGAAAACTGTATGACACTGATGAAAGAAATTAAAGATGACACAAATGGAAAGATATATACCGTGGTCTTGGATTGGAAGAAGTAATATTGTTAAAATGACCATACTACCCAAGGCAATCTACAGATTCGGTTCAATCCCTATCAAAATACCAATGGCATTTTTCATGGAACTAGAGCAAATAATTTTAAAATTTGTATGGAAACACAAAAGACCCCAAAGAACCAAAACAGTCTTGAGAAAGAAGAACAACAGAGCTGGAGGAATCGCAGTCCCTGACTTTAGACTATACTACAAAGCTGCAGTAATAACAGCAGTATGGTACTGGCACACAGACACATAGATCAATGGAACAGAATAGAGAGCCCAGCAATAAACCCATGCACTTATGGTCAATTAATCTACAACAAAAGAGGCAAGAATATACAATGGAGAGAAGACAGTCTCCAATAAGTGGTGCTGGGAAAACTAGACAGCTACATGTAAAAGAATGAAATTAGAACATTGTCTAACACCATATACAAAAATAAACTCAAAGTGGATTAAAGACCTAAGTGTAAGGCTGGAAACCATAAAACTAGAGGAAAACCTAGGCAGAACACTCTGACATAAATTGTAGCAATAGTTTTTTGGATCTTCCTCCTAATGCAAATTAAATAAATTAAAAATAAACAAGTCAGACCTGATTAAACTTAAAAGCTTTCGCACAGCAAAGGAGACCATCAACAAAATGAAGATAGCCTACTGAATGGGAGAAGATATTTGCAAATGATACAACTGATAAGAATTAATATCCAGAATATATAAAAAGCTCATACAACTCCACATCCAAAAAACAACCCAATCAAAAAATGGGCAGAAGTCCTAAACAGACATTTCTCCAAAGAAGACATGCAGATGGCCAACAGGCATGTGAAAAGATGCTCAACATCGCTATCATCAGGGAAATGCAACTCAAAACCACAATGAGATATCACCTCACATTTGTCAGAATGACTGTCATTGAAAAGAACACAAATAAATGTTGATAAGGATGTGGAGAAAAGGGAAGCCATCATACACTGTTGGTGGAAATGTAAATTGGTAGAGCTACTGTGGAAAACAGTATGGAGGTTCCTCAAAAAACTGAAAATATAACTATCTTATATCCCAGCAATTCCACTCCTGGGTATACATTCAAAAAAAAACCCCAAAACTCTAACTCAACAAGATACATGCACCCCAGTGTTCACAGCAACATTATTTACAGTTGCCAATATATGGACGCAACCTAAGTGTTCATCAGTAGATGAATGGATAAAGAAGATATGGTATATATATATACAATGGAATACTGCTCAGCCATAAAAAAAGAATAAAAACTTGCCATTTGCAACAACATGGATGGATTTGGATGGTATGCTAAGTGAAATAAGTCAGAGAAACACAAATATATTTTATGTGGAATCTAAAAAAATACAACAAACTAGTGAATAAAATGAAAAAGAAATAGACTCACAGATATAAAGAACTAACTAGTCGTTACCAGTGGGGAGAGGGAAGTGGGGAGGAGCAATATTAGGGGCAGGGGAATAAGAGGTACAAACTATTATGTATAAAATAAGCTACAAGGATATATTGTACAGCACAGGGAATATAGCCAATATTTTATTATAGCTATAAACGCAGTATAAGCTTTAAAAATTGTGAATCACTGTATTGTACACTTGCAACTTACATGATTTTGCACATCAACTATACTTCAATATAAATAAATAAATTTTTAAAATAGAAATCAATTCAGTACCTCAAAAATCTAATCAGTTGACACACCTGTAAACCTGTTCCACAGTACAGAGGAAGGAGCCAAGTATGTTAAATCAGTGAGGAAGAAGGTAATAAAATGGAGGATAGAGAATGGAAATAGGTGATATCAAAAATGAATTAACTGAAGGTTATGTAGTAGTCTGTGTCATCCTCCCCACCTTCCAAGTGATAAACAACCGGACATTTACCAACTGCCACCTCCCACTAGGAAAAACAAGGAACAAGGTGAGTGGATGGGTGGGGTTTCTCTATAGAAACTGAAAAACAAAACAGAACTCATTGGGTAGTGTAGCTTTTGATGGCTGAGAGTAAAGCTCTCTATCTACACTTTCACACTTAGAGTATGAGGGAGTAGAGATCCTATAATAACTGCCTCCTGCCTGTCTACTCTCCCTATAAAACTTCCTGGTAGTTGACAAGCTCTGCTGAGAGCAGAAAGCGTCCAAGCAGCCTTTTCATTTGAAAATATAAACAGGCAGTGAAGCTCACCACACATTTGATTAAATAACTGTAACTTGAAAGAAAAAGATCAAGATTTTTTTAAAACTCTGATTGATTAAGACCAAAGATGATTTATGATATAGAGGAAAAGTTAAGATACAAAACTCTCCTTAGGATGCCCAGAGAAATGTAAGATTTGGTGACTTATTAGAATAAGTGTTATTTTGTGATAAATGAATATAAGGAAAATATGAGCTCTGGAAAATGATAATTGATAAAATTAACAGAGAAGTTGGGAGGTAAAGTTAGGAAAATCTCAAAATATGTTAAGTTTAGAAATAAAAGAGGTAGAAAATATGAGAAAAAACTTAAAAGTAATAGAGAACTTATCCATGAGGTTTGATAGCCATTAAGTAGGAGTTCTAGAAAAATAGAGCAGAGATATCAGAAGGGAGGAAATTAAAAAAAAAAAAGAGTAAACATTTCCAGTGATAAAGAGAAATAAAAGCTTTTAGCAAGCATCAGTGAGAGTAGAAAAACCTTAAATCTATCTATGCCTTTTTTGAACACTGAGGATTAAAGAATATCATAAAAATCAGAAAAAATAAGTCTTATGCAATAAGACAACAGAAACTTGATTTCTCTCCTTCCCCAACCAAAAGAAACATTAAACAAAACATGTGAGGCATTGATTGTCAAGACACTAGACATCAGGCAATGAGGAATAGTGATTGCCTTGAGAGAGAAATAAACAAGGTGAGCCCCATGAATGTCCTAGCTTACTACAGTTGACCCTTAAACAACAGGAGTTTGAACTGCATAGGTCCACTTATATGCAGATTTTTTTCAGTAGTAAATACTATAATACTACACGATCCACAGTTGGTGGAATCCATGGATGCAGAATTGCATTTACAGAGGGCTGACTATAAGTTATACTTGGATTTTCGACTGCACAGAGGGTCAGTTCCCCAAACCCCCTTATTCAAGGGTCAACTGTACTTTGAGAAAATTTCCAGGCCATGGCACAGGAAGGGGGTACCCAGGTCGATCCCAGTGCACTTCCTGAGCTGAGTAGATGCAGCTGAGAGTCTGGTGAGACCAAGACGGCTAGAGTACTAAAGAGGAACAGAACTCCCAAGATCTGCCAAGATTCCTCTTTCTCCCCACCCCCACATCCCAAGTGTTCAACAGCCTATTGATCTATGTGTTCATGTGTGATGTAACTACTGAAAGTGGAGGAAGAAAAAAATATCTGAAAGTATTCCAGAACAGTGTCTGATGCATGCTCAGAGCTGGGAATAGTACCTGTTCCCACCAGTTTGACTCAAAAAATGCATAATTCACAAGGGGCATTGGATAGAGTCCTCAGGAAGGTTTTGTCTCCTGTGGGGAATAATCAGCCCTTGTCTGAGTACCAATCTGGACCTTCCTAACAATTTATAAAAGCAAGAACTGAAAGGATCAAACTGTTTCCAAGTAACTGCATTCCAGAACAAATCACAAGAATATTTATAGGAATACAAAAATATCTAGCACCCAACAAGGTAAAATTCACAGTGTCTGGCATCCAAAGATTATCAGTTTACAAAGAAGTGGGAATATGACTGATAATAAGGTAATCAGTCCATCAAAATTGACCTAACATTGACAGAAATGTTAGAATTAGCAGACAAGGACATTAAAAGTTATTCTCACTGTTCCATATGTTCAAGAAGCTAGAGGAAAGACTGAACGTGTTGAACAGAAACAGAAAATATAAAAAAGACTCAGATTGAACTTCTAGAAGTGAAAATTGCAATATCTAAGATGAAAAAATATACTGGATGGCAGTAACATTAAATTAGACTCTGCCAAGGAAAAGATTAGTGAATTTGAAGCCATAGCAATAGAAACTATCCAAGATGAAGCACAGAGAGACTAAAGAATACAGAAGAATGAAAGAGCATCAGTGATTGCCAAATTAGTCGTAAGGACAGAATAAAGACATTTTAAAACTAAAAAAAATTTCCTCCCATTAATCTTTTCTTAGAAAGCTGTTGGAGGATGTTCTCCAGCAAACAAGTTAACCAAGGAACAGGAGACAAATTAAGTCATGGAATCAGATCCATCATGTGAGAGCACCAGGATGATAGCAAAGAGAAGTCTCATAGTGAAAGTTGCAGTTGCACAGCAAGCTTACATAACAGGCATACCAGAATGAAGCAAGAAGAAAAAGCAATGATAGATTATCTGATATCTTTAAGCCAGTGGTTCTCAATTGGGGTGATTTCGCTGTCCCTTCTTCCCCCTCCCCCCAGGTCACTTGGCAATATTTGGACATGCTTTTGATTTGCCTGGTCCGGGGCTGGGAGATGGGTTGTAGGCATCTAGTGAGTAGAGGTCAGGGATTTTGCACAAGGCAATGCACAGGGCAGCCCCTCACAACAAAGGAATAACTGGCCCAAAATGACAGTAGTGTTGCTATTGAGAAACCCTAGTGTAAGCATACTAGCAAATTAAGTGGGAAAGGTAGAAAAAATTTTAGGATTGAGTTTTTAAGTTACACAAGTGAAAAGAATGAAGCTGTTGGTAGCTCTTGGAAAAACAAAATTTGTTTAAGAAAGCAAATATGAGTATGTATGCACTTGGCCTGCAGTAAATTTTATATATTTTTAATATATATATTTATATATATATCCTTAATATTATAAACAATAACTACTGGTATAACCAAAAAAGTCATGATATTAGATAATGTTAAGGTGTATATGTGAGAAAACGTATGAGAATGGGGATAGTCGTAGCAGAGCTACATCTTTGCCATAAGTCAGTATTTAATTTCTAAATTGATAAATCAAGAAATAGTGATAGAAGCTTATATCAAAATATGGAGGTAATTACCAAAAAGAAAATGTTAAAAGACTTCAAAGTGGTTGCCTCTGAGGATTAAGACTAGTGGAGGTTTGTGAAAGGTTGGAGTTGGGATTAAAATTTTCTTATTACAAGCCTTTAGGACTAGTATTTGATTTTTTAAAACTATAGGAATGTATTATTTTAATTAAAATTTTATTCTAAACAAAGACAAAATATTTTTGTGTGTATATGTATATAAATATATATATATGCCCATCATTGAAGATATTCAGAAGATATACCAAAGTCTCTGAACAGATAGTTTCCTTGAATGGGACACATTTATTAATATGTATAGGTTCTAGTATAATATAAAATTTTTATTTATTATTCTAATCACTGAGTTTTCACCAAGATAGTCATTTCTAAATGTCAGGAAATAATTCTGATCATCCTAATGATACTGACTCAGTTATTTCAATGTTTTTCCCCTTGTGTTGCAGTTGCAGGATGTGAGTTTGAATCTATGGAATGTCTACAGCAAGATGGATCCTATGTCTCTGGAGACTTTGCTTTCAGAAGTAAGGAGCTATACTGTATTTAACTTATAAATATTACAACCAGCTCAATTATCCACTAATGGTATTTAACTTGTAGAAACGCAGGATATATTTTAGTTTGCTTTAGTCAAAGAATTGAACAGTTTCTCCCCCAATTATTATCTTAAACTTCTTGGGGGGTGGAAGGGGACCTCTTCCACTCTGAGGAAACCTCACCTGAGATGAGACCAAGGCTGCCTGCCTGGTCCAAGATTTAGGTTTTGACCTAAAGACATTCTTTCTGTTGGGCTGGACTTTAGAAAAACAATAAAGAGGGTGTCTTTTTGCACTCTTTCTCTGGCATGAAAAGATTAAAAAGTTGGTGTATGCCTTAAAAGAATCAAGGATTAGGCAGGGGTTGGCAACGTTTTTCTGTAAAGGGGTAGACAGTAACATTTTAGGCCTTGTGGGCCCTGTGTCTCTGTTCGAACTACTCAGCAATGCCATTATAGACAGTGCTTTAACAAATGAGTGTGTCTGTGTTCCAAGGAAAGGCCATAATTTACTGACTCCTGGATTAAAGGGTCAGGCATTAATTTTTCATCTGAACTTTGAAGAAAAAATTCATAGTGCGCAGAGCAATTTGCAATGAGGAGCAACAAACAAAACTAAGGTATAGGTACTTTGTTTAAACAGCTCAGTAGTGTCTCTCAGGGGTCATGGATGGATGTGCATGGAAAAAGAACAGCTTGTATGTAGCCTTTTAATGAAATGAGCTGTGAAATCAAGACCCAACAAAAATAATTCAAAAAATGAAGACTGCACATCAGTCTCACAAATATTAATGCCTATACTTTAAGGAAAATGGTAGCAAACAGTATCATATTAAAAGAACATTCTGTGATGAAGCAGAGTTTATTAAGGGCTTAATATTCAGTTTAATATCAGGAAATCTATTAGTGTAATCACTACTGATTTTTCTCCTTGGAACCATTTATGATAACTCCATAGATGCTGAAAAGGCATTTGATGAAATTGAACATCCATTCCGTTAAACATTTCTAATAAAATAGGAATATAAAAGAAAATTAAAACCTGAACTTTTTGTTCTTTAAAAAGACCTAATCATCATCATCAATCCATGGCTTGCCTAATTATGGGAAAAAGTGAAAATGCAAAAATGACATTAAGAGTGTAAGAATGATGGTAATTCCCTGGCGGTCTAGTGGCTAGGACTCCATGCTTCCACTGCTGAGGGCCCAGGTTCAATTCCTGGTTGGGGAACTAAGATCCCGCAAGCTGCGTGGCATGGCCACAAGAAAAAAAAAAAAAGGAAAAAAGAGTGTAAGAATGTTAAATAAAATTTAACCACAGACAAATAAGAGAGATAAGTAGTTTAGGAGTTTCTGCACAGTATCTGGGACCCATGCCCCACTTGCATGCAGTGCCCTGAACGTGAGGATGCTTCAGGTCACACATGGAAGCTAGACATAGCATTGTAGTTTTGAGAACATCACAAGCATCTCTGGAGTCAATGGAATGGGACCACTCAGGAGAGCATCTTTAGTTACACCTAGAAGAGCAGTGACATCATGCAACTGAAGAAGCAACAGTGGTAATCATCATGGGCTGTAGACCAGGCCATTTCCTGGTTTTCTGACTTCCAGTGAGCTTGGTATTCTTAAGTGATACCATGAAGAAGTAGAAAGGAAGCCCTTTTAATGTCTGATAGTGGACTTCCCATCTCACAGGAAGAGTGAGGAGGACTCAGGGCCAGATTTAATTTTATTTAGAAAGAATAAAGTAAGGTGATATTTCTTATACCAAAATATGATTGAGCACATTTATACCCACTACACTATGGAGAGCTCTTACAAATTGATAAGAAAAATACAACAGTGGGGAACTAGGAGACAACCGGAATTGGCTGTTCACAAAATAAGAAATAAAAATGACCATGGTTTTCCACTCCCAGTTAGGGATATAGAAAGTCAAAAGAGACCATTATTCTCACCCTAATAACCAAAACAATCTGAATATGCAACAGAATAATAGTGTAAAATCATTAGAGAGCTGAAGATGCAAGGAAACATCAAAGAACTCTGTTTTCTAAAAAAGTAGGGCCCTTCATAGGACACTGTTCTCATTTCCAGTAGAACAGCAGGAGGAAGAGAAATCTATCACAGACAGAGATAAGAAAAAATCAGTTGACCTTTTAAAGCGCTTTTAATGGCTGTATGTGAGTGAGTCAGCACCTACCCCTGAACTCTAAACCATAGGTCTTCACAAGCGCTCAGGGTAGTCCACCAAAGATTAGGAGCCAGGCAGGAGCACTGAGAACCATCCCCGCTGAGGTACTTGACGCTCAGCTATAACCTGGATTAGCGCAGGAGAACTGAGAGCAGTCATTTGGAGGCATTCCAGGTCTTTACAGAGTATAAGCAGCTGCCCTCTTAAGGCTGGATGCGAGGTAGCAAGGCAAGGATCTCTCTACACAGACAGAGCCAAGGGGACTAGAGAGCAAAGAGAACTCGTTAGCCACCCAGAAAAGTGGTAGCCAGCTTGTAAAGCAGGGAGAGATTGTCCATGATTCCGCAAGCTGGTGGCTCAGCTATAAAATACAAAGAGACTTCCAGAATCTTGTCCCAGTACTCTGAGCAAAATCTTTATCAAAGTTCACACCCCACCCTCGAAATACTTGAATTTAGTGATGAAGTAAACCAAACTACAAATGCTACAAAATGCAGACCCTGATCAATTATAGATCAAGTTGACTTAGATCCCTGCTTTAGTGGCCTAACAAAAGAAAGGGATCTAGTGGCCCTTTCCTAGAGGTAAATGGTACTGTTTACCTCTGTTTTTACTGGTCTTTTATACAAAATGTCTGGCATATGATTTTTTAAAAATTATAAGACCAGAAGAAACAAGAAAATTTGATCTGTTTAAGTAACTGATAAAAATGCTAAAGAATCTGGAAGAAAATGGGACAACATGTGTGAAGAGTTGAGGAATTTTAGCAGAGACCTGAAAACTATAAAAAGAACCAAATGGAAATGCTAGAAATGAAAAATATATGGTATAGAAATGGAGGATTTATTAGGTTGGCTAATTTATCAGATTAGACACGAATGAAGAAAAGTTCAGTGAACTTGAAGATAAGTCAATAGGAAGTTTCCAAACTGAAGGACAAAGAGAAAAAGAGCAAAAGGGGTGGAACAGAGCATCCAGTATCTGCCAGTGTCAAATGATCTAGCATAGTAGATCATTGGAGTCCCAGAAGGGAGAATAGAGAGAAAATGGGGCTGGAAATTTAAGTTGATAATGTCTGAGAACTTTCCAAATTGATGAAATAAAATACATCAATCCACAGATCAAGAAGCTCAGTAAACCCTAAGTAGGGTAAAATAAATATGTATGAAAATGACTATAAATTTGTGCAGGATCTCTGTGTTGAGTCTACAAGTGTTAATAAAATTCAAATCCAACACCAAAAGAAGTTAAAATACAATTCTAGTCGTTACTTGTGCCTATAAAAAATTTTTAAAAAGGGAGCCAATCTGTACCCATATTACTTCTTAAAATCTACTTTTTTTTCTTCTCTCTTCTCTTGCTTAGCTGCTTCATAGCCTCCAAAGTTCTCTTTAAAAACTCTTTTTCTCTTCAATATCCAGATACTTTTCTGTTCACATGTATTTTCTCTTTGCTAAGACTGGTAATCTTATAGTCAGAATTAGCATCTAGGCCTTAATTTTTACTGGTCAGTCACTACTGGCAGCTCTTTGATGGCCAGGGATCCTACAGCTCCATGCTTCTTGGTCAGATCCTGCAAAGAGAAAATGCATACTGCTCTGAGATTTGATTTAGAAAGATGTTCAAAATATGTTTGGTGAGAAAAGTAAAAAGCAGAGTGTATTTCCATCTTTGTAAAATAATTTGTGTTCAGTGTCTTAGAAACTAAAGATGGTAGTCTCACTGGTGGTTGTTACTATTTTACTTATTTTCATTTTCTTGTATTTATTACATCATGTAATTCTTTTCTTTTAAATCTTTTTCTTCCTCCCTCCCTCCCTCCCTCCCTGCGTTGGGTCTTCATTGCTGTGCATGGGCTTTCTCTAGTTGCAGCAAGCGGGGGCTCTTCATTGTGGTGCACGGGCTTCTCATTGCAGTGGCTTCTCTTGTTGTGAAGCACAGGCTCTAGGTGCACGGGCTTCAGTAGTTGTGGCACGTGGGCTCAGTAGTTGTGGTGCACGGGCTCTAGAGCGCAGGCTCAGTAGTTGTGGGACATGGGCTTAGCTGCTCCGCAGCATGTGGGATCTTCCTGGACCAGGGCTCAAACCTGTGTCCCCTGCATTGGCAGGCGGATTCTTAACCACTGCACCACCAGGGAAGTCCTACCTCGTGTAATTCTTAAAAATACTTTTAAATATTGAAATTAAGCTTCTTTTCCCCCTTTGAGTCACCTGAGATCAGACACTGCCAGATGCCAGCATAGGGGCAAGAGTTCTGTCTTAAGTTCAGGGTCCTTTCCTGGTGGCCAAGGGCCAAGGCACACTGGCATGTTTCTTGGGGTTTGCAGACTTCTGCTGCTTATCTGATTTTGATATCCATCTGGGCCTGTCTTCTGGATTCGGCCTTCAGGAGTCTGAGCAGAGAGACTTTCTCTTCTTCATCATCAGATCCAACAAACCAATTCTACCTCCATACACAGTATCCATTTCCACAAATGCACTGTTTGTGCTGGGGAAAAATTGGAGAATAGTGTGTCTAGTGGAAACCACACAGGCTCTGGGTATCCCTTACCTAGATATATTTTCACTTTTGCTAGTTGTTAGTATTGCATCCTTAGGTCACTTTACCATTGAGTACCTCAGTCTCCTCATCTATAAAGTGGGCATAGAGAAGTACACAAGGATATTAGGAAGATTTGAATACAAACACACACACACACACACACACACACACACACACACACACACACACACACGTGAAATCTTCCATTTCAGTCATAGCATGGATTCCCAATGGTCTAGTGGTTAGGATTTGTCACTGTTGGTCATAGCATGGAGCTGAAGACAGTATTTAATGATTCATTCCACCTTATTCTGTAATTAGTACTGACATATCCACCTCCTTCAGGGAACTTTTTTGGGAGCAAAGTGCCTATCTTTTCTGTGTATCCCCCAAAGCACGCAGTGTTTTTCCGTAGAAGATAGCCAGAAAATGGTGACTGCCCAACTGTATAACTCTACTTCTTATTGTAGACCCAAACCAAGGTGAGTGTCACCATGTAGGCCATTAAAATAGAAACATACTTTTGAGTTTGTTTCTAAATAGAATTGGAAAACAGAATAAAGTGTATTCTGTACTAATAGCTATATTGGTTATTTTTGTTTTCCTAAGCCTCACAAAGTGAAGCATTCTGGTATAGCCCAAGGGATTGGACAGAGCCAATCAAGGAAAGCACAGACCCACAATGGGTTGCACAGCCTCAGATGTGACTTACCTGAGGCCAGTGATATGCATTATGGGTGTCTGAGAGGTAGAGCAGACAAGTTCCAGGAAATCAAGGTGGAGGCTCAGATGTTCTTAGCCAACTCCAGCTAGCCAACAGTAGAAGCAGAGAAATTGACAAGTACTGCAGACATCTAGTGTGTAAGGCCTGGTAATAAGCACTTTCTACAGGTTATTTCATTTAATTCCTATAATATCTCTGTAAGGTAAATAATAGCCCCCGCCATTATGGCATTTGCGGCTCAGAGAGGTTAGCTCCCTTGCCCGAGGTCACACAGCCAGTAAGAGGCAAAGCAAAGTTTCCAGCACAGGTCTTTCTGAATCTAATCATAGTTTAGCTTTGCCTGCTTGTGTGTGTTTTAGGTTTCTTCTCATGTATGGATTCCCCCTCCTTCTCTTTGTTCCCACCCATCCCTCGCTAACTGTCTGTTGAAGAAACCAGTCATTGTCATACGGTTGTCCTTGCTGGGATTTTTTTTTTTTAATTTATTTTATTTTTGGGTCTTTGCTGCGCTCGGGCTTTCTTTAGTTGCAGCAAGTGAGAGCTACTCTTTGTTGTGGTGCATGGGCTTCTCATCGCGGTGGCTTCTCTTGTAGCGGAGCACTGGCTCTAGGTGCGCGGGTCTCAGTAATTGTGGCCCACGGGATCAGTAGCTGTGGCTTGTGGGCTGTAGAGCGCAGGCTCAGTAGTTGTGGCCCACGGGCTTAGTTGCTCCACAACATTTGGGATCTTCCAGAACCAGGGCTCGAATCCGTGTCCTCTGCCTTGGCAGGCAGATTCTTAACCCCCGTTCCACCAGGGAAGCCCCTTACTGGGATTTTGTTGATTGCATTCCCATGATGTAGTTTAACAGTTTCCCTGTCTTCTGTATTTCCTGATTATTAGTAATTGAATCTAGAGGTTTAATCAGTTTCAGGGTTGATTTTTAGAGGGAAGATTACTTCGTAGAGGGTATTGTGTTCCTTACCAAGAAGTATGTGTATCTAATTGATTCTCTTTATTTTGTGAACAGCCATTGATATGCAATCTTCAGATCTTTACTTCATTAATTAGTCTTAGTTCACTATTGCAAAATGGTGGTATTCCAATTCTATAATTCCTTCTTCATTTATATTCTCTAAAGAGAAATATTCAGCTTGCTAATATTGTTTATGCAGTGGTGACGTTCATGTAGGAAAAGCAAGATAAATGCTTGAATTCTTGCTTTCCTACATGACGTTCATGTAGGAAAAGCAAGATAAATGCTTGAATTCTTGCTTTTAAATGCTTGAATTCTTGAATTCTTGCTTTTGAAGTTTTCAAAATAAGGTTGGTTCCCAACCGTTTTCCAAAAGTAACCAGTAAAAAAAAATAGTTTTTTAAAATATATCTAATTTTGAACTCATAGATTTAAATATGTTTGATATGTTTCTGTCCATTGCAGTTATCATCTTTACCGATGCTCTAAATTGTTCCATCTTTGGGCTGTGGTCTCACTTCAAGTTGGTTACAAATCCTTTTAACACAATCTTAATAGTCCTCAATAACTTCTCTGCTATATACTGTGACAAGATATTCCAGGCTTATCTTGTACGTTTCCTGTCTCAGACCTGGAATTGGTCATTTCTCTAGTAAGTTACTGTTTCTTTGAGTGGGAAACCACATTTCAGCACCACAGTCTGGGTGCTAGAAATTCTCCTTGCTCCTGGTTTGGTCATTGTTTCTAGATCTCTTCAGTGGACGAAACTAGGAAATTCTCTTCTCTCTCTCCCTGCTCCCTCGCCTTTTCTCTCCTTGTGTGTGTGTATGTGTGTATACACATATACATACTTATATATACATGCACATGTATATACATACATATGTACACACATATATACCTGATTTTTATCCTATGTTATATATAAAACATACTCAGAAAACAATATCAGCACTGTCTCCTACATATTACTGAAAATAATTTTAGACACATATTGACATATATGTAATGTAATACATGTGGGTATATATAAATATATATATATATAATAAACAAAATATAGATTGTCTAGGCAGCAAATAGTGAAGTCACTTGAGAATGTTGTTTACACTAAGTATTCCCAGCAGAGATCCATTATGCTTTATGCCTAGGACCATTGCATGTCTAACACAGAGTTCATAGGTATGAGTACTTGTGTATCCTTAAAGAGAAGAGTAGGGAAGAGCATAGATCCAGACAGCCAGTTTTAGTGCAGCAAACAGGATGCCTGCTGTAAGCAAGGCACTAGGCTGGGTGCTTGTCATGTACACTTACACAGTGTGAGATGGACAGTAAAGAGAACTATCCAATTTGAGTACAAATTAACAGCAACTTCCAAATAAGGACAAAGATGTCACTTGAGTATCTCAATCAAGCAAGTCATAGCTGATATTTTGGGTTAACTGATGATGCCTTAAAAAAAAGCCAGGAACACAAAGCAATGTGTAGTGGTTGGGAACAGGAATGAGTTCAGAGAGGAGGCTGAAAAGCAGCTGGGATGGGGGAGGGAGGCAGGCTGTATGTAGAGGAGAGTCAGCTGGGAAGGTGCAGAGTTCCTCATACTTGGAGGAGAGGATGAGGGAGGAAAGGGCTCTGGGCCACCTCTGGCCCCACTGAACTTCTAACTAAAGTCAACTAATTTGTCCTTAAACAAAGCTTCACTCTGTGAGCTTATGGTACTAGGTGTAGTGTCTCATAAATAGCTTTAGGTGACTCATAAATAACTCCCTCTTCAACAAGGGTTGCTAACTGTCCTTTTTAAAAACAGCTTTTAAAGGACATTACTGCCCTTTTTTTTTTTTTTTTTTTTCCCGTTATGCGGGCCTCTCACTGTTGTGGCCTCTCCCGTTGCGGAGCACAGGCTCTGGACGCGCAGGCTCAGCGGCCATGGCTCACGGGCCCAGCCGCTCCGCGGCATGTGGGATCTTCCCGGACTGGGGCACGAACCCGTGTACCCTGCATCAGCAAGCGGACTCTCAACCACTGTGCCACCAGGGAAGCCCATTTACTGCCCTTTTAAAAAAACCAAAAAAAACAGCTTTATTGGAATATAATTTATATACCATAAAATTTACCCATTTAAAAAAAAAATTTACCCATTTTAAGTGTACAGTTTGGTGATTTTTAGTAAGTTTACAGAGGTGTGCAACTATCACCACAATTTGAATTTTAGAACATTTCATCAACCCAGAAAGTTCCCTTGCCCTCACTTGCAGTCAACCTCCATTCCCACTGTCAGCCCTAAGCAAACCACTGATCTACTTTCTGTCTCTAGATTTGTCTTTTCTGAGTATTTCATATACTGTAGTCTTTTATATATGGCCTCTTTCATTGGGCATAATGTTTTTGAGGTCCATCCATGTGGTAACATGTATCAGTAGTTTGCTACTACCTTTTAAACAACATATTTAAACGGTCTGGTATTTTGAGATCAGATGCAGTTTCATGATTCTGGTTTTCTAAAGTACCTCCTTGAATGAACACATTGTCTTTTCATTTTCTTTCTAGGATTTGGTGGCTTTTGAACGTCAGTGGACTAGCTTCTTTGCCAGTTTTGACACAGAAATTCCCTTCTTGCTGGAATTGTCTGAATCTCAGGCGGGTGAGGTATGTAAAGGAAGGGTTAAAGAGAAAGAAGAAATTGGCTAGTTTATTTATTGTTTTTATTTTTATTAAAAGTTTTCTCAGGGCTTCCCTGGTGGCGCAGTGGTTGAGAGTCCGCCTGCGGATGCAGGGGACACGGGTTCGTGCCCCAGTCCGGAAGGATCCCATATTCCGCAGAGCTGCTGGGCCCGTGAGCTATGGCCGCTGAGCCTGTGCGTCCGGAGCCTGTGCTGCACGACGGGAGAGGCCACAGCAGTGAGAGGCCCGCGTACCGCAAAAAAAAAAAAAAAGTTCTCAGAATACAGCACTACCAATCTGAATTTGGCTATCATTTCCTTAAGATTTGTTGCATGCTATAAAGAAGTTTTTAACTCCCATGCCAACCCCTATATAAGAAGGTTTTTTTTTTTTCTGTGCCAGTTTCTCTACAAGAAAGATACTCATTTGTCAGAGGTGGTGCCCCTGTCAGCCAGGAATTCTGTTGGGCACCAGTTAATAAGCCTAGAAATAATTCTCCACATGTGAATAGCACACCTTTGTCAGTCGAACCTCTAGGTAATGCCAAGCTTTCTTTCTAGGCAGACAACAGTAGTGAAGTTACTAGGTTCAGGATAAGACCCACTCCATGAGTAAACTGAGGTATGTAAATCAAGAACTAAGGCACAGGGGCTTCCCTGGTGGTCCAGTGGTAAAGAATCCGCCTTCCAATGCAGGGTACATGGGTTCGATTCTTGGTCAGGGAACTAAGATCCCACATGCCGTGGGACAACTAAGCCCACTTACCACAACTACTGAGCTCGCACGCCTCAACTAGAGCCCGCGTGCTGCAAACTATAGAGCCCATGTGCTCTGGGGACTGCGCGCCACAACTAGAGAAGAGAAAACCTGCAGGCCACAACTGGAGAGAAGCCCACGCACCACAGCAAAGAGCCCGTGCGCTGCAACAAAAGATCCTGCGTGCCTCAACGAACATCCCGCGTGCCACAACTAAGACCAGATGCAGCCAAAAATAAATAAAATAAATAAATAAATAAAGTAAGTAAGGCACAAAACTGGTTCCCAAACTATTCCCCAAAACTAGTCAACAGGAAGGATCAAAAGAGTGATCTTGAGCTTGCACTTGAGCTTACTTTGGGCTTGCACTGCCTGTCCTCAGTTCTGCTGTGTTCCACTGTGACCCAGGACAGGCCCTACTCCTGCCCTTTGGAACTGGAGTTGATCTTTGTTGCTGTGCATTTTACTTTTACATTATGTTATAAACCCCACAATATATTGGGGTTATCTTTGTTTAAACAGTTGTCTTTTTTGTCTTTTAAAAATCTTTAACAGTATTTTTTAAAGATTTAAATAATTCAAAAATCTTACATATCTGCCCATGTAGTTAAAATTTCTGGTGCTGTTCATTTCTTTGTGTAGACACAGATATCCATTTGGTATGATTTCCTTCGCCCCGAAGGATATCATTTAACATTTTTTGTAGTGTGAATCTTCTGATGATTAATTCTTCCAGCTTTTGTATGTCTGAAAAAAAATTTTATTTCACTTTCGTTTTTTTCTAATTAATTATTTATTTATTTTTGGCTGCATTGAGTCTTTATTTGCTGTACGCAGGCTTTCTCTAGTTGTGGCAAGTGGGGGCTACTCTTCGTTGCACTGTGCAGGCTTCTTATTGCGGTGGCTTCTCTTGTCACGGAGCATGGGCTCTAGGCACTTGGGCCTCAGTAGTTGTGGCTCACGGGCTGTAGAGCACAGGCTCAGTAGTTGCGGCACATGGACTTAGTTGCTCGGCGGCATGTGGGATCTTGCCGGACCAGGGGTTGAACCTGTGTCTCCTGCATTTGCAGGCAGATTCTTAACCACTATGCCACCAAGGAAATCCTTCACTTTCATTTTTGAAAGTATTTTTGCTGTGTATAGAATTCTAGGTTGACAGTTTTTTCCTTACAGTACCTGAAAGATGTTCCACTCTTTCTCACTTGCATTATTTCTGATGAAAAGTCATTGATCTTTATCTTTATTCTTCTGTACGTAACTTGTCATTTTTCCCTCTGGTAGCTTTTATGATTTTCTCTTTCATTACTGGTTTTGAGTAATTTGATTATGGTATGTCTCACTGTAATTTTGATCATATTTCCTATGCTTGGGTTTTGTTGAGCTTTTTGGATCTGGATTTTTAGTTTCATCAAGTTTGGAAAGTTTTTGGCCATTATTTTTTCTGTTCTCTTTTCCTTCAGAGACTCCAATTACTTCTGTATTAGGCCACTTGAAGTTGTCCCACCTCTCACTGATGCCCATTTCAGTTTTTTATTTTTTTTAAATTTTTTTCTTATTACTGATTCTAAGAGTAAAAAATATTCAAAAAGATATACTCAGTGAGGGCTTCCCTGGTGGCGCAGTGGTTGATAGTCTGCCTGCTGATGCAGGGGACACAGGTTCGTGCCCCAGTCCGGGAAGATCCCACATGCCGCGGAGTGGCTAGGCCCGTGGGCCATGGCCGCTGAGCCTGTGCGTCCGGAGCCTGTGCTCCACAACGGGAGAGGCTCCAACAGTGAGAGGCCCGCCTACCGCAAAAAAAAAGATATACTCGGTGACGTGTCACTCCTGGGTTCTTACTACCATATTCTGATTCCCACTTTCTTCCCACCCTTTTT